>NC_138075.1:13800531-14537198 GCF_964212035.1 Myotis nattereri
GAAATATTCACATTGAGCTCTTTAAGAGAGCCTGATTTGAAGAGTTGGACTCAAGTAGAACACTTTCATGTTTTTAAATTTTATATGCCTCTGCATTGCTGTGATTTTTATGTATGTTTTGCATTTCTAACTTAAGCAAATCAAGAGTAAGAATAATTGAACCTCTTTTCGAAGTTTTCTTATCTAATCAGAGATTTAGATAACTCATCCTCTGATTCAATATTGCTATCTATCTATCCATATATCCACGTGTCTTTGTGTTGCTTGGCTGCCATAACAAGGTATCATAGACTGTGTGGCTTAAACAACAGACATTCATTTTTTTTCACAGTTATGGAGGGAAGAAGTCTAAGATCAAGGTACTATCAGGGTTGATGTATTGTGAGGACTTTTCCTGGCTTACAGGCAGCCACCTCCCCATGCCTTCACATGGCCTTTAGAGAGAGAGAGAGAGAGCGCGAGAGAGAGAGAGAGAGAGTTCTGGTATCTCTTTTTTCTTTTTTAAAGACATACTAGTCTTGCCCTGGCCAGCTTGGCTCAGTGGATAGAGCATCAGCCTGTGGACTGAAGGGTCCCGGGTTTGATGCTGGCCAAGGGCACATGCCTGGGTTGCAGGCTCAATTCCCAGTGAGGGGTGTGCAGGAGGCAGCCAGTCAGTGATTCTCTCTCAACATTGATGTTTCTATCTCTCTCTCTCCTTCTCCCTTTCTCCCTGAAATCAATAAAGAAATATATTAAAAAAAACACACCAGTCTTATCAAAGTAGGACCCCACTCTTATGACTCATGTAAGCTTACTTATCTCCTTAAAGGCCCTATCACTAAATATAGTCACATTGGGGGTTAGGACTTCAACATATAAATTTTAGGGATACTAAATTCAGTCCATCATACCATCTATTATCTATCATCCATCCATTTACCTAGTTATCTATTTATGGTTATTGTCCTGGTTACTTTGATAAAACTACTTAATTATTTTTTTTCCTCCCTCCTAAGTTTGCCTTCTGGCACAGTAAGAGTTATATCTTCTTTTTTTATTTTTGAGATTTAAAATTAATTTTATTGAATTTATAGATAAATTAGAAAAGAATAAAAAGTTATATCTTGATTATTTTGAATCCCCAGAGTCTAGTACATAATAGGTGCTTCAAAAGTATTTTCTGAATAATGTTTCAGACTCTGATTTTGGACATGTGATTGTGTCAATATCACATGTGTTTTTCTATTCTTTTCCTGAAGATTTAAGAAGAAAAAGAATCAACTCACATTGTGAATTTTCTTCTCTTCACTATAGTATCTATAGATACCATAGAATATTTTATGACAAAATCAGGCAATGCAGACATGAAAATTATATAAAAATTTAAGTAAAAATCTATATTAAGTCTTTACATAAATTTTTAAGGAGTGTTTGAATACATGATGATTTTCAGTAACAGTTCCGTATTGGTTAACTTGGACATTTAAATACTTTTTGTAAATTCTTTAACTATATTGCTATATTATAGTTTATAAAATAATCAGTTTTACTGCTTTCATCATGTTGTTTATATATTGATAGAAAAATATAGAGACAACTGGAATGTTTAAAGTTTATATGAGCAATTACAATTTCTTTAAATTTATTGAACTTTTGGGCTCTTACAACTGGCTTTGAATATGAACAATACACACAGTGGATGGTATTTGTGTTCTAACTCAATAAGATTCAATGGGAAATTGCTCTCTGATCCTTCCTGCTTAATCAGAAACTAGAAGGGACAGTAATCGCCCATTGAATACAACACTGCCATTTGCACCCGCCATATCTGAGACATCTGGCCTACAACCAGAAAGACATCCAGTTGGACTTTTGCCAAAGAAGCATCTGTGACAGGAAATAATGAGGGCAGAGTGAGGGGAGATTGCTGGGACAGTTTCAATTTCTTCACTCGTAGAATAACTCAGACTATTCCATGTTATCTATGGTGTAATGTGGATGGTGGATACATGTTCTAGGTTCTGGAATCACTCGTGCAATGTTATGTCTGTAAGTCTAATGTCCTGGAAGCAGGTGGCTTTGACATCTTTTAATGTTCTCTGTGCCTTTAACAGAGTTTAGTATAAGAAAGAAATTGTTAATGAACTGACATCTTCCCACCTCTTAATATTCAGTAGACAACCAATGTGCCTGGCATGTTTATCTCTCAGAGAGTGGTCCTATGAAATGAAAATAACACAGATTATGAAAACAACCATTTCTGGGTTCATATGCCATATCTGTTATTACCAGCCATAGAGAATCTACTTAATCTTCTTGAAGTAAAAAGGATACAACAATTGTTTTCAATAATATCTAGTCCATTAAATTAGATTACATATTTTAAGAGCACAGTGTCTTGCTAATCAATAAAGTTACATTTAATTTTCTTTTACTCATTCTTTACATTTTATCTATTTAGAATATTTTGTTTCCTAGCACAAGATAGGTTAATTTTTTAATGTGACTTTTTTTTCTCTCATATATATTTTCAGGATTTTGTAAATCTATAAATTTATCAGCATGACACTATAACTATTGCTTCGTATCTCTCATTGAATATCTTCCTTGAGTTTTCTCTGGAAGGACTTAGTGTCTTTTCTATTTCTTTCCTTATTTTCCCATGTCCAGCAATTCTGAGAACCTGACCACTGTTAACTAATTAAATGTAATTGCAGAATACAGGCAAGAGTGCTGCCATTTGCTGGCTATATGAACTTGAACTTGACTTGTTTCACATCTGTATTAGCCATTTTTTATTATCCTTTGCTTGGACTCCCATTATTAATGGCCTGGCTTTTCACAACAGTCTGTTTGTTGGTTGGCCAGACTCTAGTCAGCCTGCCTTGAAACCCATATTTTCCATAATTCAGACTAATACACCAATGCATTCATGCATTCAACTGCCCCCAAAATTGATTAGGCATTGCAAAGCCTCTTCCTGTTCAACACCTGTTCCCACATTGATTTTGTTTCTGCTTGGCTGCTGACTCTTGGCCTCACCATTTGGATTTGGCAGTTGTAACTAGTTTTTCCATTTCTGACTCTCAGCTTTGCCTTAAAAGTTCTGGCTTGAATATTACCTAGCTCTTTCCAAAAATTTAACTGATTCCTGGACCTGTGATCTAGGCAATTTAAGTAAGAGTTTGAATCCCAGCTCCACCACGTATTTGTTACATGAACCTTAGTAAATGACCTTAACACTATAGGCCCTATGTGATGGTAAATTTTATGTGTTATCTTGGCTATTCTAGATGTTTCTGTGGAAGTATTTTTTAGAGTAGATTAACATCTAAATCAGTAGAATTTGAGTAAATAATAATGTGAGTGGGCCTCATCCAATCAGTTGAAGCCTTTAAGAGAAAAGACTGATCTTAACACCAAAAGGGAATTCTGCCAGCATTGCCTTCCAACTCAAATCGCCACTCTTCCCTGCTTCTTCAGCCTGCCGGCCTACCCTGCACATTGTGGGCTTCCCAGCCTCTATAATCACATGAGCCAATTTCTTAAAATAAATCTCTCGTATACGTATATCTATACTAAAAAAGGGTAATATGCTAATTAGACCAGACATCTTCCGGACATCCTTCCTGACAAAGCTGGGTCTGGGAGAAGCCGCCCGTCCACAGTCCCGTGTGCCAGCGGTTGCAGCCCGGGAGAAGCTGCCTGCCCATGGTTCTGGGTGCCTGCAGCCAGCCAGAGGGCAGGAAGCCTGGTCCCCAGGTTCCTGTGGTTGGCCGGAGGAGGGAAGCCTGGGAACCGGGTGTGAGGCCGAGGCGGTTAGGGGCGATCAGGCAGGAAGAGGTGGTTAGGGGCGATCAGGCAGGCAGGCAGTGGGGTTAGGAGCCAGCAGTCCCACATTGTGAGAGGCAGTGGGACATCCCCCAAGGGGTCCTGAATTGGAGAGGGTGCAGGCCAGGCTGAGGGATCACCCCCCCCCTTCATGAATTTTGTGCACCTGCCCTCTAGGATACATACTATATATGGTTGTGTTACAGAATTTACCATGGAATAGATTCAGATTGCTAGATAGCCCCCTCAAAATGTCTTATGTTCCCTCTCAGTTGGGCAAAAGTAGGTTTATAGCTGTTTGTTGCCAGGGCTGACCAGCAGCCCCTCAACGGCTGATGAACAGATTACTCCAACACAGTTTCACTGTGGGGGAGAGGGCTAAGGGGCTTGCCTGGCTCAAGGATCCAAGCAGCCTCAATTTCCTTTCTTGTTAGGCTTTTATTGGAATTTTTAAAAATATTTTTATTGATTTTTTACAGAGAGGAAGGGAGAGGGATAGATAGAAACATCAAGGAGAGAGATACATTGATCAGCTGCCTCCTGTACACCCCCTACTGGGAATGTACCTGCAATCAAGGTACATTCCCTTGACTGGAATCGAACCTGGGACCTTTCAGTCCACAGGCCAATGCTCTATCGATTAGGGCTTATTGAAATTCTTATCCTTAGATACAATCAGTAGGGTGAGTAACCTTGGGAGGACACACCTTTACATTTTCCTCTAGGCAAGGGCAGCCAGGGATTAAGCATAAGGAGTCCAGTAAACATCCGAGGGTCTGCACATTCACAGACTTGTTTGGAAAGGTCAAGGAATAATTAGGGATGCTGCCTTTGACAGTCTCCTAAGTCTCCCCTGAGTCAGAATTCCAATAAACAGGGCAGGCGGCCTTCCACACACTTCCCCTCCACCAGAATATCCTCCTTACAAACTTTCCAACCAAGTCTCATGTGCTCCCTAACAGTTTGTATGGAAAATAATGCAATAATTAATTAAAAAAATAGTATAAGAATAAACTGTGTTTCACATACTCACAACCGTAAACCTACTTTTGCCCCACCCTGCATATTCTGTTGGTTCTCTTTCTCCAAAGAATCCCTAAGATACCACAAAGAATCCTACGATTTCTCCTTTATTACAATGGAAATAACTGTGTCTAACTCCTAGGTTTATGATGGCAATTAAGAAGCTTAGTATAGTGTTTGACATATAAGGACCTAATAAATACCAATTATTCTTCTAATCATTACTTACCTGTTCCTTTAGCAACTCAATTCTTTGATTATGCTTCTCCCTCCCGTTGTCATTCTCAATCACTTTACCTGGAAAACGCCTCCAGGATCCTCCTGATGCCTTTCCTGTGCAGCCTAAGCAGGTGTCCATCAGGCAGAGTCATCTGTATCTGTGACACACATTATAGCTTAGCAAACTGTAATTTATCTGCTTCAATATAGTCTTCAAGAAGAGGCTGGCAATGTCTCAAACCCTTCAAGGTCAGAGATTCATCTTTATATACTTAACACCAGGCTCAAATCCCAGCAAAGTTTGTTTCTCAAGAAGTATTTCCTGATTGAACATTAGAAGATAGTGTCTATACTTGTTGTATTAGGGATGGAGGCTTTTGTCAAACTCATGCTTCTATGGGTGAGGTAGGCAGATTTATTGACTCATGAGACATTTATCAAGTGTCTGTTATGGACAAGGAAAGCATCACTGTTTCTGTTTTCAGAAAGCAAATGGTTTATGAGTGGAAGTGCGACTGATACACAAGTAAGTGAGGATGAGAATCCAATTCCATTTAGGAGGTGTGAGAAAATGACAACAATATCTGAAGGGGAAAGCTATCTTTTCTGCCTGTGTAAATCAATGGCAATCTTTCATGGGAAATAACATGTAAGTTTAGCCTTGAAGAACAGGTGAGATTTGGAGGAAAAAGTCATTCCAGGTAGAAGGCACAGGAGTCAAATGCTCAGATACATTTGAAGAATGAAATGCACTGGGTACACCTCGTCCAGTAGCAGGAGATAATGAATGAAAAAGGTGGGGACAACTCTATTAAGACTAGGGCAGCCATGGGCAAACTACGGCCCGCGGGCTGGATTTGTTCCGTTTGAAATGAATAAAACTATTGAAAAAAAAGACCGTACCCTTTTATGTAATGATGTTTACTTTGAATTTATATTAGTTCACACAAATACTCCATCCATGCTTTTGTTCAGGCCCTCCGGTCCAGTTTAAGAACCCATTGTGGCCTTCGAGTCAAAAAGTTTGCCCACCCCTGAACTAGGGGATACTAGAACCATGGCCTAAGGAGTTGGAAATTCACTCAATGGACAATGAAAGTTCACTGCAGGTGATTCCTCTGATTTTCGCAGTGTGTGGTAAGTGTCTAAGTAAATGCTGAATGTTCACATTTTTAACAGGAACTTTGTTATATTGGAAGGTGAATGTAAAAGAATGGTGACTTAGATGACAATGAAAATGGTTGATTTGCGAAGAAGAGTTCAAAGTGGAGAGCTATTTGTTGCGCTGTGAACCGGGATGCAAAAGAAACAAGAAAGGCAACTTTTGTGCAATGCTCCCAAAATAACCCTTTTGACTTCACAAATAGTATTTAACACAGAACACTTAACTCTAGGTCAGGCATTGTTCTATGTGCTTTCTAGGGGTCAGCTCATTTATCATTTAGAATTAAGTATTTTATAGTTCCTTGTTTTCTGGATGAGTAACTGAGACAACAGAGAAGTTAAGTAGCTTGCCCAAGGCCACACAACAGGTGTTTCCTAGAGCTGCTCCATGATACTGACTTTGCACTCTGCCACCTACAATGGTAAGTAGTGGGCAACAAGGGCTCACCTCTTTAAACACTGCTGCTTTAAGACAAGAAATTGACTGCAACCTACATCATCTTCCCTTTCTTATTTTTTATACTTCTTGGTTGAAAACAACTCCCCACCCCCTCCTCTAAATAGCACACTTCAGAAGTATCTTGGAAGCCATAGAGACAAGTTAAACTCTATATGAGCAATTGTTCCACCAAGGGAAAAGTGCCTGCCGGCAATTCTTTACAATCCTCCAGCAAGCCATCCTGAACAGGTAAATGACTCCATAGTGCAAAGGAGCCGAACTCCCTCTTCCGTGCGGCTCCCGTTCTGGGATACACAAGAGAATTCAATATGTCTTACTAGGTTATTACAAAAGGAGCCTGCGGTTGCCTAGCTCATTACATGGCAGCTGACACCGGATTTTAAACACAATGAAACAGAATAACACATACCTTTATTTTAGTGACAACAAAACCTTTTCTTGCTTTATTCTTTGATATCAGGCTGCAGGTATGCCTACTGCTGTTCCTCCTCTGACATTGAGACCATACCTGCTCGTGGATGCTTGTCTGGGACCCAAAGAAAGTCCAGAGCTGAATTTTGAAAAACTGGGAATGAGGATTAGGGAGTTTTGCAACAAAAGCAGTTTCCTTTTGTTTTCTTTAGGAACTCATATCTTCTCTAAATTTTCTATTTTTGATAGTTCTTATGGATAGTGATACATCTGAGTTCACAAAGAAAGTGCACTATAAGCTGAGGATTATAATGATGTTATTCTGTAACTGTCCTTTTTTTCTTTATTCACTCACTATTTCTTTAGGACCTCCTATTTGCTGCACCATCCGGAGACAGTGGCAATGATGGGATAGACACCCATTAATGAGATGGTTCCTGCTGTGAAGGACTTAAAGCCACCTGCAAGAAAAAGTCATAGGCATCTGATGAGGTCTCAGAAGAAAAACAACAAGTTTTTGAGAGGCCTTGCTGACTGGGGTTAAGTAAGGGGAGATTTTCTATGCCTCCAGGTGAACTAAACAATCAGGGATGTATTCCTCCGTGGGAAGGCCTTAGAGCACTTGACAGCTGCGCAATCCCTGTTCATAAAGACTTCATTCCCCATCATCTCTTTCAACTTTGTCTTTGCCCCTGGCTCCTAGTCTCAGGCAGCCCAACAAGTTGTGACAAGTGCATTCTGCTGAATAGGACAAGGCTTAAATCAGATGCAAATTCCTTAATGCTGCCTTTCCACTTACTTACCCTTGCCATTTATATGCAAATGCAAGTCCACTCTGGGTCTCAGAGTAACACTGGTCCCTCTGACTTTGCCCTAACCTAACAGAGGCAAAGTAGCATCCAACAGACTGTCAAACTACAGCGAGACGGCCTGGGAAGGTTGGGGGGTGTGGGTGGGGGGTAAGAGATCAACCGAAGGACTTGTATGCATGCATATAAGCATAACCAATGGACACAAGACACTGGGGGGTAGGGGAGGGCCGGGGAATGTCAAGGGGGGAAAAAAAGGAGACATATGTAATACTCTTTGTAATACTTTAAGCAATAAAACAACATTTAAAAAAAAGAATTCACATTTAAATTCCAAAAGTATGTTTGGACAAATATGAAAAAATGGAAGCTGTGTTTTTTAAATCTACCTCCAACCTTAGCTATTTGTCCACTCAGTAACTCAAACACCAAATGTCTTGGATCATAATTCTTCCGGAAATAGCTCTCCATAAAAATGTATATCAGAGCCTGGGTGATAACGCAATCATAAACTATGGGTGTTAGTCAAAGTGCTTAAAGGTAAATTTCCTGGCTCTGTTCCCATGTCCATGAAAGATGATCATTTTTCAAAATCTCCAGGTTAGCAATCTGATGCCTTTAGCAGATGTGTGCCTAGGGATTACTAACAGGCTTGTTTAGCACACATGCAAAACCCAATCAGACAGGACCTTTCCCTAATATATGCATCTGCATTGATTTTTCTGTGTTTTTTTTTTTTTTTTTCTTAAATGCTTGTTTCGATGAAATCTGTCCTATCTTCTCAGAGGATAGAAGCTGAGCTCTGCATTATTCCAAGCAGCTTAGGGTGAAATAAAAGCTTGTCTAATACTGTATGGCTCAATGCCCCTGTGTCATATCTATTCGTGCCATAAAAACTGTGATAAACATGATATATTTTTATGACTCTGAATACTCTATGTGTCAATAAAATTTTTTTAAACTGGATGAAGGCTGCTGTGAACCCGCCTCCCTCCTGCAGCACCACGTCCCAGTGTCCTGGGCCTGATTCAGCTTGGATGGCAGAATCATCAATCGTCTGTGATGAAATTAGGTGCCTAGGGCTGGTGGCATATGCAATGTTTTAGTCCTAATGGTCTAAGAGGTTTTTTTTTTTTCCTCCCTGATACACATTGAGGAACGCTTCCCTTGCTTCCCGTTGGGGAAATGGATCACAGCTATAATCGACCAGATGAGCTAAATGACCTTCCCTTATTGGAAATGCCCTGGGATTTTACAAGACGAAAAGATCCATATATGCAAGAGAAATTGCAGTGTAAACTTTTCAGAGGCACTTTAAAATAGGCTGCTTTGAAAATATAATTTAAAGGAGGAGAGAGCCCTTTACAGGATACTCATATTGACTGAAGACACGAGGCTTCTCAAACTCTAGAGGCATGACACTATATATTCTGCAGGGGCCATCAAAGGCAAGGTGCTGTCGATAGGATTGTTTTTATACCTACACTGAGCTTTATATTTGCTGAAACATGGTACGTTTAGTCCTTGCAATGCTATTTAGAAGAATGCGTTCTGTCTTGTTCCATTTTATAGTACACACAGCTTAAGAAACTGTGCACAGTCAATAAATAATTATTCTGGGGCTAGAGCATGTTGAGATGGGTTCGACCAGGATGGATCTTTCTGTTACCACGCATCATCTTCCCAATATTTTAGTAGACGTAACAATGAGCCATTCTGTTATGAAAGTGTTTTGGATGGAGGGCAGTGAATACGAAACCAAACTTTAAATGGCCCTCTAATTAGAGATTCCAGCATGCCCTTGGCTTTCAGGAATAAAGGTCAACCCCCAAAACCCAGTCATGCTTTTGAAATGCCTGATGAGGAGGACCTTTCCTTTTCTGATAACTGTTGTAATAATCTGGTTATTACTTAACAGGAAAGGAGTAAAGAAAAGACTAGGTAATATAGGCATGCCATTTACACAGCTTTGCCGAAACACGACAGGGTAACACTCTCAAAGTCTGTTCCCTCTTGATTGATGGGGGAAGGGACTGACAAAGGCAGTTTGAATGCACGTCCAGTAAGCTCTGGGTGACACAGGAGCTGCCTCCCTGTTTGTCACTCACACCTGGGAGCCAGTCAGTAACCAGAATAGGCTTAGCCACTGCGAGGGCACAAAACCTGAATATTTAAACTTCTGAACAAAGGAGGGCACTCTTGCTGTTTTATGCTCTTGGCACTTGCCTCTCCAGCTTGCCTGTGCTCCTGTGACTCCTGTTGCAGGGGGTGGTTCCCTTCATTCACCCATGTGTCTCCTGGCCATGTGGCACCTTCACAAGGGACTAATGAGCTTTAATTAGTCTGATGCTGGACTGGACCCGGCTGCAACATGGAACAGAAGTTCTGAACACTGGCCCTCCTTTGGGTTCTACTGGAATCCCACCTGCAACTTTTCAGGACTGGCTTAAGAGGCATGAGACTTTACAATCCGAGGAATGTAACTCCATGCAAGTAAAAAGCCTTTTACTATATCTCATTCTCCCATCAGGGCTTCAGAAAATCATTATTTCAACCCAAACACCTCACTCATATTCATGTCTAGTCCACTGATTCCTCTGACAACATCTCTAAATTTGCAAGTTTCCAAAATAGGCTGCAAAAGAATACTGTCTCTGCATTGAATGTAAAACATGTAGGTACTAGTATATTTACCTTAATCAACTCTCTGTATCTGGGGTTTGTTGTTGGAAATTTTTATTTTAATTTGGTTTGTGATTGTTAGAGATAGGTATGTGACTGTAAAAGAAACAAGTATTCATTGACAATAATTCATTATCACTGGTATACAGTCCTAGGTCCTGGCCTAGGCACTTCACATCTATTAATAGCTTAACCTCCAAGCAACTTTATAAGTTGATTTGCTTTCCAATAGTATCCTCTGACTCATGTTTTAGAGGGAAAGGGAAACCTCTGGTTCTCTGGGATGGTGCTCATTAACATTGGGCTCTACATTGCAAATCTCACCAGAATCTCTGATATTTACATACTGATTTGACATACATTAGAATTTTAAGGGTGGGCACTCTAAAATGTCAGCTCATTGAGCACACAGGACTGGAATCAAATGCATACTGTTAACTTTGCATTCTTATGCCATTACATAGTATTTTGGTTCAAAGTTAAGTTGACACAAATCTGCCAATCCTCATTTATTTTTATGATAGCCAATTGTCAAGTGCATTGCAAGTGAGCATTGGCATATGACAAACTGATAAGAAATCAATGTAAATAAGACCTTTACTGAGGTCCAGATTGCACACTTGGATGAGAACAAATGAAATTTTGTAAGCAATGAAATTAGGGCAGGTGTTCGGATCTGGCTCTCTCTGCTTCCTTTTAGATGGCCTGCTGCTTTCCTCCTGTGTGATAATACTCTTTCGTAAAGGAAGGCAGCTGAGCAATAGTAGCCTCCATGGCACAAGTGTACCTGTTTCTCTACATCAGAATATATTTAATGTCATTTACAGATGTACTATAATTTACTTCTCTATTGGTGGCACATTTTAAGTACAGAGGAATCTGATGACTGGATGCGGGCTTCTGAGAGAGTCACAAAATGTGTCAGACCAGCAATGAAATCATGGCTTATTAATGACAGAATGTAGGTCTTTCTCAATTTCTGTCCCTGATTTTTCATAGTGACTGGAGTTCTGACACATCTCACCTGAGTGACTATGTCAGGAATGTTCACAACGCCTTCAGAATAACTCAAGCACCATGAAAGTGAAGAAGTTTTTAGGTCATAGAATGTTCTAGAAAGTCCCAAATGACAGGCTTGATCACAATCTCTGTACTTTCATCGAAAAATTGAGGATAACAGGAATATGTAGGAGCAACATTAAAGAACGAGAATAAATGCAGTACGAATCACATTTTAAAAACTCAATGAAGCCTGGCTTGTGTTGCTCAGTGGTTGAGCATCGACTTATGAACCAGGAGGTCGCCATTTGATTTCTGATCAGGACACATGTCCGGGTTGCAGGCTCAGTCCCCAGTGTGGGGCCTGCAGGAGGCTGCTGATCAATGATTCTTTCTCATTATTGATGCTTCTATCTCTCTCTCCCTTTCTGAAATTAATAAATATATAAAAATATATATATAAATAAATATAAATGAAAACAGAAGTTATAATATTTATTATGTAGCATGTATACATATAAATATGTAATTTGTAACTCTAAAATAAATAGGTGAACATGCTATATGTATCATGTGCTGTAACATGTAAATTAAATATGTGTATGTGTATAATAAATATTGTATTATTTATCATTTTTATTCATATTTATGAATGGACACATTTAACCATGTATTTTTGCCAGCAAACTATTTCTACTTATTTTAAACAACAGGTCAATTAGCAAAGTGTGTGTAGTAACACATCTTTATCAAAAAAGTAGTAAAGAATAGAGGTTTTAAAAACCAATGATTAATGAACATCAACCTCTAATTGAAAAGAAAGAAAAGGCTTTTCTAAGGACTTTAACTACCTCTGGACCATCCCTCTTTAACTACATGCTACTTTCCCCTTTATCTCCTTTGTGGATTGAAAAAGATTCCTAATGGTTCTCTACTCTGTTATTAACAAGAGAACAGAAACATAACATTCCTCTCCTCAGCTGAGACACACCTGGATGGAGGTGACTGGGGATATTGGAGAAGGGACAATAGTATTAACCATTACATGTTGCATTCTATAGTTATTTATTCCTTTCAAAATTCACATTTATTTATTGAGTAAGAGTCACAGCAGGTTAGTCATGCCTTTCATCTTTTTGAATTTTTACTAACTCATGACTCTATTCCTTCAGTCAGAAACATTTTGTTTCCCAACTACCTGCCTTAGTAGCCTTGCTAATTTTAAACTCAGTTAACACTAAGCCATTTTGGATTAGGCATATTCAACAGCAAAACTATTTTATCTAACTAGTTTTTTGCTTCACCCCAATGCTATAATAATAATAATATTAGATAACATAATGTTGAGTGTTTTTCTTTCTGTAACAAACACCTTGTGGGTTAGGTTTATGGTAGATGAGAAAACTGAAGCTCAGAAAGATTAATCTGGTGAAGATCAGAGTTGGACTTGAACTCAGGCAAGCTAAGTTGAGCGTCTAAGTTGATTGTTTTTATAATGTAAGCTACTACCTTGCTCATCAACCCCGTAACCCCAAAACATAGAGAAAAGTTTAAGTCGACTGCATAGAAATAGAGAATTTGTTTGGGAGTGCTAAGATTTTAATAAGGAATCCTTAATCTCTACTTTAAGGATTCTTGGCTTGGGGATGAGGATATAATACTGAGAAATATGATTTGACATAATTCCATCTTTCTACTAGCTGTCTAAGTACACACTTCAGCGATTTCTCACCACCGGTAATCCTTGCTGCTGTTTGCCTTGCAAGCATATGGGACTGGCAATTAGCAGTTTACAGTCCTGATGTTTCACTTTCGCTGTCATCTGAGCTTTTTCTCGACTTAGTACTGTAAAAACCTGCCAAGTCTATAACAAGCTTTGAGAGATGGAGCATATCACTTGGGGAAACAGCTGACACGACGATCAAATCTGGTCTCTGTGCGTGTGGCAGCCTGTCTCCAGTCTGTTGCAGTGACTTCCCTGGGTTACAAGTTTAAGTTTGTTTGCCTAACTTGGGAAAGCCTCCTGGCCACCATACTCGGATATATATATATCTATATATCTATATATATCTATATATATATCTATATATCTATATATCTATATGTCTATATATCTATATATCTATATATCTATATATCTATATATCTATATATCTATATATATATTTTTTTTTACAAGGAAAATTTGAAGGATAATTTAGGTATTGGTAGTAAAGAATTTGGCTTGGCCCAAAGAGAGATCTGGCTGTTGTCCTCAATTTCTAGGAGGTAATGTATGCCATACCTGATAGGAGTACATTTCTTTAAGGCTGAGGCTTACGTGGGCACTTAGGGTGCAGCCAACTGCACCTCATAGACTTTGGGTGGGGGCTGACCTCAACAGAAAGAGCAATCATGTGATTTAGGTCACATAGAATCAGTTGACCTTGAAACTGAGTTCAACTGCATAGGCAATTAATCAGTCAGTCATGGCTGCATAATGAAGCCCCAGTAAAAATTCTGGATTTAAGGCTTGACTGACATTCCCTGGTTGGCAATATTCTATGAGTATTGTCACACATCAATGCTGGGAGGATAATGCGTCCTCAACATTCGTGTTAAAACCCTCCCAGACTCTGCCTTAGACTCATTTTTCTCTGGCTGATTTTAATCTGTGTCTTTTCCCTGTAATAAACTATAATAGCTTTTAGTGTGTTCTGTGAATCTAAAGGTCACCATGAGAAGTCTCTGAACTTTCAGAAGACGGTGTTGGTGACTGTGAGCTCACATTTTGCAGATTAGCTAATTGTGGGTACATACATAGCTCCTTCACAGGAGAAAGAAAGAGAGAGAGATCGATCTGGCTATAAAGTTTTTTTTTTTTCATTATGTCCAAATCTTGGATCTGCTCCATACTAGTTATGTCACTGCAGACAACTTATTTCAACTCCATGGTTTTCAAACTAATAATGTGGGAGTTGATACAACAAACCTGACAGGATTATTGAGAGGCTCAAAGGAGCCCATTTACAGGGTAGGATGTCCCCAGTGTTGCCTGACTCCTGGGAGGTGCTTCATAAACAATTTATTGTTCAAAATTCAGGACAGGCTCTGAGAAGCAATCTGAGGGAAACATTGATTGTTGGCTAAGTATAGTCATTTAAGACACAGGCTCTGAAGAACTCTAAGGGAATTGGGGCAGTGGGAGGATGTCTGAATTGCAGACAGTGAATAGTTAACTATGTCACCACTTCCTACTTCATAGACCCCCCCACAAAAATTCAGGAGAGACTTGGATAAATGGTGGAGGATGAGGAGTTGTTGATCAGTGACCTCGCTGAGGAATCACAAGCTACTGAATGTAGGCAGCAATAAGTGTGGTCATTTATTTCTTTGAAGTATATTTATTGAGAATTTTTGATGTGCCAACCACTCTTCTAGGAGCTGAGGAATTATCAGGTAACATACAAAACTTTTTTTTTCTTCTGGACATTTACATTATGTAGCTTATACATTTGTCATATGTTATATCAGTTACTTTTCAGAAAATATTGGAAACCTGTATATAGTGAGGGGACAAGCTGTGTCAATATCTGAAGAGAGAGTGTAGGAGGCAGGGAGAAACCCAAGGTGAGACATTCCTGGGTATATTGGAAGAGCAGCAGGAGACCAGTCTGGGCATAGCATTTAATTTTACTAAAATTCCCTAGTCAATTTATGTATTTTATTTTAACGTAATTCTATTTCAGTGTAATGTTTTTAAATAGGACAAAATATTTCTACAGACCTCTGAAGGCATGTGTAATGAAGAAAGAAAATTAAAAGGACAATATAGTGAGACTTCCCCAATGAGCTATTAAAAAGCATTATAAAATGACAGTGAGTAGAATATATAGTGAGAATCCAAGAATCAACAGCCAGATTGGTGTAACAGCAGCTGCCTGGAAACATTCCCACTCCCTGAAATATATTCATTACCATCTAATATCATTATGTAACCATCAGAAACCATCCATAAGGGGATAGATTATTCATTAAGTTATACTGGGAAATTTTGCTAATTGGAAAAATAATGAGCAAGGGTCTCCCCACAAGCCATGCACCAAAGTAATTTTTAGGTGAGTTATTTAAATATAAAATTGCAGTCCATAAAAATGAGAAGGAGTCATGCGGTAGTACTTAGACTTTCTTGGGATAAAAAACAGCTGCAATACCTTTAGCTAAAATATAAATTTAAAAAACATACACACATTAAAATACAATGAACATCTCTCCAAAATTAAGTGTAATGAATGTTTTTAATCACATTTAAAAAAATAGTAAAAAGGAAATGGCTCCACTGGGCATTTTTCTGATGTCTCAGCATATCCCTGTATTTTTCAATTTCATTTGTGTCCTAACCATAAGCTTGTTGATGTTATCCAAAATTTGCTTTTGTACCTAATAATTAGAAGTTTTAGTCATCATAATTTTCCAATTTAACATTATGTGCAATCAGTCATGTCCAAATAACATTTTAAAATTACACTTCTCCACACAAGCAACAGAATTTAAGTAAGCTTTAGGAAAGAATTGTATTGCTCAGACACCTGTACAAATTCTTCATGAACTGCACGCCCCATCCGTCATAATAATATTTCTGGGGACCATAATAGAATCCCCTTCTATGGCAGGAGACATTTGAGAACATTTGGATCCCACTTTGAAAGTAGGATGTTTTATTTTCCCCTCCATTTCACTCACAATCAGAAACATATGGAATGTTTTATTTGTAGGCTACAAAAACAAATCAAGCAGGCTCTCTTGCATTGGGAAGAATTTATTCTTCCTGTGGCCCAGAAGTCTAGCTCTGTCTACACTTCCAAGCCCATCACTTTCTCACCACAGTCAGCAAGGTTAATGGCCGCTTCCCTGCTCTCTGTTATTGCCTCCTCTCTGGATGGTGTTATTGGGGCTGGCCTCATTTTCCCTCTTGATGCTCATTATTCTGTCCTCTTCTGTTTCTTGGAAATGTGTTGCTTTACCTGATTATAGCCGGTTGCTCTGTCAAGATTACTGCCTGTGCGGTTGTTTTGCTGATAAGGCCCCTTATCTCGTCCCTTGAGTCCCTTGGTTCTCTACATGGCGGTATTCTCTAGTCATAGGTGCCTCATTTTACAGGATTTTGATTATGGACCTAGAAGCAGGCAAATGAGGATGCATCCACTGCAATCCCTAGGCGCCTTCCCTCCCTCATACCCCTTAAAGAGGTACTGAAAGGCTTGTTAACTACTTTGCTTCATTTAATAGTAGTTCTGTCTTTCTCTATTCGAATGGTATTTTCTGCAATGAAGTGAAAAAACAGGGGCTGCTTTCTTTTTAGGATTAGACACAGAATTTGTTGTATGAGTTTCTGCTGGTGGATTGGATTTAACTACTGATAGTTGATGTGTTTTACAGCTTGAAACTGTTTCATAGCTACATTTCTTAACTGTTCAACAATGTTAGAATAATCTAAAAATTGCTAATAACTTGCCTTTTCTTCTCCCTGGGACCACTTCTCTTTCATCTTCCTTTCCACCTGAAGAATGTTAATGAACTCCTATCAATGAAACTTTAACTCTATTCTCCATCATATGGCTATTGGAGTATCCCGAAAACATGTTCTTTGAAGGTATAAAATGGTGATTGTGGACCAAACAAAGGTGAATAAATAAAGTATTTGTGAGAGAAATTAATTACAGTGTGAAAAAGCCAGCAATTTGAGTCAAGGACTGCCTCTTGCTCCAGACATTGAAACATTGGGTGTGTTGGACAAAAGTGTTTAATGAAACAATATCTTCACAGTGGGAAAGGTATATAAATGACCTGATCTAAGTAAGAATCAATAGAAGTTTGTTTATTAGACCTCAGAAAGAAAACCCATTATTTGCAAAATATTAATATGTAGGCATGGGTATATAATTGAAATAAACAGTAAGAATTAGGGAATATGGACACTTAAAGAAAGGCTTTCTCTGATGTCACTAACGTTTTAATGTTTGGGGGTACTTCCAGATTTATGACCAAACCCATTTATGCAGGTATCAGAGGGGAGACATTGTTGGGGGAATATGATTTAAAGCTCTTTGGAATTCATTGTTAACAACTAACTGGTCTTTCTCCTGTCAGATCCTTGGCTTATATGGTACTTATGGAGAATGCTGACTTTTTTTTTTTTTTTCAGCACAAAAAGCTTTAATTTTTCTGAACAAAATTTTCAACTGGCAAATGAACAGAAATTCAAAAGTTGCAAATTTGCAGCTGTAGTCTTCGGGGAGAGAAAAACTGCACCCATCAAATCTGCAAAATATACCAGAATGTAGAAAAGTCAATTGATTGGCAGCTGTGGATATTTACATCTCTCTTTAATTGCTTAAAATCAGTGAGTTGGGAGACTTCACTAGATTTGGCAGCAATTCAAGTTGAGTATTGTTCCTCTGTTGGTAGGAGACTGAGGAGACTGAAATTTATATGATACCATAAAAAATGAAGAAGAAGAAAAAGGAACTTGGGGAGCTAATTGGGAAGTTATAACCAGAAGAGCTGGAAGTTCAGTGTCATAGCCGTAGGGGAACTAAACCGAGGTCAAAGAAGCCTAGAATGTCATCATCAAATGCAGAGAAGTTAAATGTCATAGACTGATATAGGTTAATATATTTGAAAATAGCAGTTAAAAAAATCCAACACTTATATAATTGAGTATAGAGATTTAATACAAGGGAAGTTATACTACTGGGAACTTACCCAAACAAAATACACTTGATACACTCTCTAAGTAGGTTGTTAATTTATTAACATAGTCAGCTACACTGGGATAATTAAGTATTATGGGTCATCTTTTACTTCTTTACTCTCTGAGATGTCCAGTTGCTTTATTTTTCTGATATAATATAAAAGGAAAACTAAGAACAGGAACACAATGCATAATGTAATTATGTGACCAATTATGGGATTTCTGTGATTCTCTTTCTACGTGTACACATGGGGGAGTATGTTTGTGTGATGTGAGGGAGAGATTCATTTATTCATTCACTCCATAAACATTGTGTAAACAATTACTCTATGCTAAGGACACAAAGAAGAAAAAAGACTCATCTCGAAAGGGCTATGCATAATAATGTTAGTATACAGTATCGGGATTCCATAGAGAAATAGAAATTCCTTGTGGTATTGCATTTCATCATTTTTAGAATGCACAAATTTCCACTTTTATCACCTCTTAAACTGAAAAGGTTTTATAATTGATTGTATATTATAGCTTAATTAGAAGCTTACAAAATTCAGAGAGGTAAAAGCCATGGAGAATTGCTTCTAGTTTTAAGATAATAGGAATTATGGAAGGGAATCACAGGAAGCTACTTCTGTTGATTCTCAGCTGCCTGTTATACTGAAGGTGTCTTCACTGGAAATCAAAGCGAACCTCATGTTTGCCAATGCCCACATGTGTACCTATTTGCTGGGGAGTTGCAGGTAGAGGGCAATGTTTTCTTCTTTTCCTTCCTTAAAATTTCATAGGCTACCTCTCCTTTCTTCTCCTCCTCCCTTTTCAATGGCAGTTATGAGAGCTGCCCGAGCATTGACAGGTAATGAAGCTAGAAAGTGATAGGAGTGTTAGAAGCCTTGCCTCTGATTCTATTGCTAATGGCTGCAGATTCAACTGTCAATTATACCTCACTGTCCAAAATTCTGTGCCTGGAATGTTTTGCCCACAAATGTACACTTAGATTTTTCACCTCATTGTGAGTCTTCATTCAAAACTCACCTCCCATTACAGTGTACACTCCATGAATGACAAGGTCTATCTCATATCTCACTAATATGTGGCATTCTAATGAACAAAATAAACTGACAAACAAAATGGAACTGGAAGCATGGATACATGGAACCGACTGGCCAGTGCCCAAAGGGAGGGTATGTAAGTACTGGAGAAAAAAGGCGAAGGGATTAGCTAAATAACATATATGCACACCTTATGAACATGGACAATAATTTGGTGAAGGCAAAAGTAGGGGGAGGCTGGGTGGTTGGAGGTGGGCAAAGGTAGGGGGAAGGAGACTCTTGCAATTATGTCAACATTAATAATTTTTAATAGAAAGCAAAATAAAACAAGGACTGTCTGCCTTGAATCTTCTTTATAAGCAGTTGTCCCTCAGAATACAAGAGAGATTTCCAGGACCCTTCTCCCCCACTACTAGAATACCAAAATCTGAGGGTGCTTAACTTAAGTCCCTTATATGAAACTAGAGGCCCGGTGCATGAAATTTGTGCACTGAGCGGGGGTTGTCCCTCAGCCCAGCCTGCACCCTCTCCAATCTGGGACCCCTCGGAAGGATGTCTGACTGCCTGTTTAGGCCCGATCCCTGTGGGCCTAAACCAGCAGTCTAACATCCCTCTCACAATCCAGGACTGCTGGCTCCCAACCGCTCACCTGCCTGCCTGCCTGATTGCCCCTAACCACTTCTACCTGCCAGCCTGATCACCCCCTAACCACTCCCCTGCCTGCCTGATCGATATCTAACTGCTTCCCTGCTGGCCCGATCACCCCCAACTGCCCTCCCCTGCCAGCCTGGTCACCCCCAACTGCCCTCCCCTGCCAGCCCAGTCACCTCCAACTGCCCTCCTCTGCTGGCCCGGTTGCCTCTAACTGCCCTCCCCTGTCAGCCTGGTCCCCCCCCCAACTTCTCAGTGAGTAGAAAATTCAAATTCTGCATTTTTGAAATTTCTGGAATCCCCCCTAAAATTATATATATATATATATTTGCAACCTGAGGTTGGTTGAATTCATGGATGTAGAACCAGGGCATATGGAGGGCCATCCTTGGTGGAGCTTTGATCTATGAAATCAAAATTGTTGAGTCATTGAAAATAGTGGCTTGTCCTTTATTGTACTGAAGAAGTTTCTTATATTCCTTTTTTGCTAAAAGTTTGCTCAGGCCTGGATTTTGAATTTTGCTAAACATTTTAGGTTTTATTGAAAGATTTATTAAACACTAGCATTCTTATAAAAATAGTACTTGTTTGCAGTGTATTATTTTTAATATGCTGAATTTGATTTGCTAGTATTTTTTTTAAAATATATTTTATTGATTTTTTACAGAGAGGAAGGGAGAGAGATAGAGAGTTAGAAACATCGATGAGAGAGAAACATCGATCAGCTGCCTCCTGCACATCTCCCACTGGGGATATGCCCGCAACCCAGGTACATGCCCTTGACCGGAATCGAACCCAGGACCCTTCAGTCCGCAGGCCGACGCTCCATCCACTGAGCCAAACCGGTTTCGGCAGATTTGCTAGTATTTATTCAGTTTTCACAACTAAACTCAAAAGTGAGAGGTTTTTTTTGTTTTTTTGTTTTTTTTATAGCTTTATTTTTGTGACCTATTTGTTAGGCATAGGTATCAGGCTTATGTAAGGTTTGAAGGCAGAAATTGGTGTGTTTCCACATTATGTGTTCTTCCTGTTACACTGAATTATATAACCATATTTTGCCCACAGTGTATGTTTAACTGGTTTCAATACTAATGACTGGTTATTTGAAACTTGCATAGTGGCTGTTCTATTCATCTCTTATTAAGGGAAGGTTAATAAAATCCAAAGCCTGCTCTGCTCACTTTCCAGGATGCTGTTCCAAAGGTCCACTTTCTGCTTCTTCCACATCTGAAATATCATTATATCATTTAGTGTCTTCTATCCCTTAGGATGAAAAAGAACTTTGAAGTCCACCTATGATTTTATTTGCATAGAATCAGCTCTTTCTGTCTAGATGCATCTTGAATTGCTTTTGGATCTTTGAATTTTATTATTTGATATTTTAGTTTTCCTGGTAAATAAAAAAACTCTTGTTTTACCCCATAGAATTATGATTGTTGAATTGTTATTATTTAGGTTAGCTAAGTTTTCTTCTATTTTTTATATTGTTCTATTCTGCTATATTCTTAAGGGAATGCTACGTGGCTGGGTTTCTTCAGGCTGCTCCCAGGAGCCCAATCTTGTGTAGGAGTGGGGATTGCAATCCGTCCTCCATGCTTCCTGCAGGCAGATCCCATCCGCATTGACTCCAGAAGAAATGTGTCAATGTTTATGATGCCTGAAGGTACCTTTCCTACTCTGGGCAATCTTCGTATTTCTTTCTCTAAGTTCTGCATCTTGAAAGGGATTTTAAAATAAATAGGTATTATGATTTTTATTTAGAATTTTAGTTTAATCAGAATTCCTAGATCAAGTGCTTCTGTTAATGTTTACCATAAAACCAGATGAAAAAGAAATGTCCAAATCCAGAAGAAGCTGAGAATGGATATATGGGATTTGTATTCAAATAATATCTTTGAAGTATAGCCTTAGAAACTGAGAACTATACAAATTATGTTTATGGAGTATGGAAAGATTCATGAATATATATCAATTCCCTGATGGTGATACACATTCTTGCAAAAGAAAGGAAGAGGACATAGAGGCACACTTGTTCCAAAATGCACAGAACAGCATCCATAATCTACTTAGAACCCCCACCAGCTCCCTAAGGGGTTTTACTCAGAGTGAAAGCTAGGGCTTTGTTGTTACCTACAAGGCATGGATGACTTGTTTCTCCCCTGCTTCTCTGCATATTTATCTGTTCTTTGCATAGTCTGCTTTGTCTTCTCCAGTCCCCTTTTATGCTGACATGCTTGTATCCCTCCTGCCTCAGCACCATGGCATTTGTCCTTCCCTCTGCTTGGAATGTTTTCCCCACAAACACATGTACAACCTGATTCCTTAGCTCCTTACAGGTCTTGCTTCCAAACACATCCTCTTACTAAGACCACCCACCCATTAATATTTAAGATCCTTATTCCTTCATTTACTTATTTTTGTTGTCACTACATAAATATTATGCATTTCACTGATACATCTTGGTTTTCATTGGTCTCTTTCATAACAATACTAGAGGCCAGGTGCACGGATTTGTGCACCAGTGGGGTCCCTTGGCGTGACCTACAGGGATTGAGCTGGAACCAGCAGTCCAACACCACCTGCCTCTCCCGCCTGCTGCTCCTGCTCATCCTGGCCCTCTGTACCTGTGCGGGCTCACACCCAACCAGTCCCAATTGAGAGAGGCTGGTGCCACCACAGCTGTGCTTGCCAGCCAAGAGCCCTGTGTCTGGCGCCCATCAGTCAGCTGAGCAACACTCCTGCTGTGGGAGCACACTGACCACCAGGGGCAGCTCCTGCATTGAGCATTTGCCCCCTGGTGGTGAGTGTTCATCATAGTGACCGGTTGAGTAGTCGTTTGGTTGTTTGGTCATTTGGCCATTTGGTGGTTCAGTTGCTTAGGGTTTTGTATATATACGTAAGCTTCTTTAGGGAATACAATTTGCATTATACAGACTATATTGGCATTTCCATCTGGAACTACCATTGAGATAAGGGGGTCACAGTGTGGCTAGGGAGATGGGCAATCATTGGATTGGGTTCTGTCTTATATCATTTTTTGATTTAAAGAATTTTGAAAATCATACTGCTATTGATACAGTCCTGATGATTTAGAATAAGAAAGGCTATTATTCTTTAGCAGAGCTGTTCCCAGCCAGTGCTGTATTTACTTGCTGATACTTATGTTTTATAGCAATGCTTCAAGAGCTGACTTCTAAACAGCATCCCTGATCAAGTCCATTCTGATTGACTGCTAAATATTTTGAACACCATCTCTACTTAAAGATTAAGGAACACCTTCATTATTAGAATTTTTTTAAATAGAAATACCTGTTATTGCAGGTCTGAAATGTTTTCGTCTCACTTCTTTTTTGCTCCATGAAGTAATTATTTTTTTATCTTGATTTGAGATAAAAAGTTTCCTAGAAATTCAACAATAATGGTAGATTAGAACACCCTGTAATCTCTTATGGATTTCATTGGTCATTTTACATTTGTGCTTTTCCTCTGTCTAGAATGGTCTTCCCTGTATCTTGCACAGTGCAGTTACTCTCAACACTACATCTAGGATCAAATATTACCTTAATAGAGAGATCGTCCTTGAATAGAAAGTAACTCAGCCCAACACTCTCTGTTATTAGATTCTTTTTTTCCCATAGCACATGTCATTTCCTGAAGTTATTCATTTATGTATTCATTCATGTATTTATGTATACTTATATTTAATTATCCATCTTCTCCTTCACTAGAATATAAGCTTCATGACATCAATACTTTGCCTGACTTTTTTCAATACTGCATCAGCACACAAAATAGTGCCTGATACATATAAGACATTTAATATTAGATATTAGTTAATCAGATGAATTAATGCTGATCTCCCTAAGTGGCTTGATGGCTAGTTTCTCTGATATTAGCACTGAATCACTGGGCAGGTGTTACAATAATGAAAAGAGAAAACATAAGAGAATAGCACTCAGGGCACAAACTGAAATTACACACCACCCAGTTGCTCTGTGTGTTACTTCGTCATATGTGGAATCTGAAAGCTGCTCTTACCAGTTCTATTTTCATATTGTCAACAAGTTGCTGTCATATTCATTGGAAGTGATGCAGTTATGCACCAAGGCAAGAAAGCTACTTTTTTTTTTTTTTTAAATCTTGTGAAGCACTCAAAAATACAATTCTAAAAGATAAAATGTCTGGGGGAGGATGGATGGGAGAATTATGTGATTCAAACCAGAATCTTACATAAGGATTAAATCTGTTCTTAACACAAAAGTAGTAGTTAAATTTTGGAAACTTTAAACAATGATATTTGGCTGGGCTGTAGGAGTACTCTCACTGACATTACATGATTTGATTTGAGTAAGAAAAAGCATTTAACTAAATTTATATTTATGTTAGCACTCTTCCAATATCACCTATAAATTATAGGTTCAGGTGTATATTCTGTATTTCTCTGGCAAATACGGGCTCTGCATCACTCATTCACTCCATAAATATTTTTAAGCATAAAATGTATGCCATACAGGGTGTTAGTTTCTGGGGATTCACCATATACAAGTGGGGTGGGGGCAAGGTAAAGAGAAAGCATTATCAAGGGGTACTGAGCAAAATTCACTACGTGACTAACCATGTAACTGGTGCCCGGTAGACATACAAAAAAATATCATCAAAACTTGCATGAAAGTGTGAAAGTGGGGGGTTGCATATGTGGACTGGATTATAATATATTATAGTTGCAGGGAAGAAAGATATATAGACAAATAATACAAAGGTCAGGAATGCGATGTTATCTATGCATCATCTATAAATGCTGCAGACGTTCACAGGAAAATGACTAAAGTCTTCTTTAATTGTGAAACCTTGTATAATTTGAAATAAACTTGGAGGGATTAACAAGAATTAAATTTAAAAAAAAAGGAGAAGGAAGCAACGTCATTGTAGACTGAATAATCAAGATTTGGTGGGGGCTGGGTTAGCTAATCTGTAATGTCCCTTGCCATCTGGAAATGCGTTGATTCCCTTTTTGAGTCCCAAAGATAAGATATAGCTTGATAAAGTAGGAAAGGCTGTGGACGAAAAGGGGCCACATGCTAACCTGACTAGCTCAGGGAAGGCCTGTGTGGCAGCCTTGCAAACTCAGAGACCTAAAGTAACCACAAAGGATGGTCTGAAGTCAAACTTTAACTAAAAGCAGTCTATGGTGTGTAGTTATGTCCTAGGCCAATATCTTCCCTGACAAAGGTCAACCTTTACCTTAACTGAGCATATCTATTGTCTTTTTACATCTACGATAACATATCATTTGAATGTCAAAGTAATTTTCCTTTTTCTGGACCCCTCAAAGCACAGGCACCCATTATGCGGAGACTACAAATCTCCTCAATGTTGATTGTAGTGTTTAAA
Organism: Myotis nattereri; assembly: GCF_964212035.1. Taxonomy (NCBI): domain Eukaryota; kingdom Metazoa; phylum Chordata; class Mammalia; order Chiroptera; family Vespertilionidae; genus Myotis; species Myotis nattereri. The sequence continues at coordinate 13,825,933 of NC_138075.1, forward strand.
ACAAGATGCAAAACTGCCATTCTTGGAGCATTATCTAAATCTGTTGAGATTCTGCTTCCCGGCAATTATCGACAGTTTGGCTCAAATAAACTCACAAAATTCTTTAGAGTTGAATGTTTTTTATGCTAACAAAGCCAAAAATATTTTTCTGGGCATTGTTTCTCAAAATGTTGTCCCTAAAACTGCAGCATTACACCATCTAGAATTTGTTAGAAATGTGAATTCTCGGGCCCACCCCAGTGAGAAACTGTATCAGACCCAGCAATCTATGCTTTGACAAATCCTCTTGTTGTTTTTGAGGTAGCTTGGAGCTTGAGAGCCACTGTCCTAGGGCATGGGTATGTAAATAATTTTTTCTTTTCTACAAAGAAGCAATATTTAAAAGAAGCAAGGTTTAAGGCCAACTATGACTGAGATTTGGGGTTACTCACAAGTCATCTGCCATGTGAATCTCAGATGAGGTATCTTAGTAGGCTCTGCGCTAGGAGAACTCAAGGTGACCAGGTCACCAGAGCAATGTATACTGGCTCTTTCTTGACCTATAGATCTGATGTGATCTTTTTCCTCTGTGGTCAAGCTGTTTTGTCCCTCTGGATACCCATCCTCTCTATCTCCTTTTTCCTTAACTCTTTTTTTATACAAGTAATGTCTATGTTCCTTGTCATTTTTTATTTATTTGTCATTTGTTGTTTAAACTTTTTATACTGAAGAATAGTATGCATACAAAAGAGTTATTTTACCTGTATAATTTGAGGTATTTATTTATTTATTTATTTATTTATTTATTTATTTATTTTGCAAACCAAATACACCTATGGGAGTAGAAACCACATAAACAACAACAACAAAATAAAACAAACAAATAAACCTTACCAGCACCCAGAAGCCCTCTCATGCCCTACTCCACTCCCTACCTACCTTCAGGGTAAAGTATCAGTGATCTTTGTTTCTAACAGCCAATATTAGTTTTCATAACTCTTATCTATAATTGTTTGACTTGTTTTCAATTCATCCAACCAAGTTGTTTGCATGTAGAGCCCTGTTTTATTGAGCATTTCATTGGATTGCTGCAGTATCACTTCTTTAATAGAAACACTGAATTGTTAAAATATTATCTGTAATAATAAAAATGTAATATGCTAATTAGACCTGACATCCTTCCGGACGACCTTCCACATGAAGCTGCAGCAGCAGGGAACTAAGGCAGAGGTAGCCACCGTGGTGGCAAGGGCCAAGCCACTTGCACAAATTTCATGCATCGAGCCCCTAGTTTCTAATAACATGAGTTTGCAAACCTCTAAAAGAAGCTGCGCTCTTAGAGATTGCAAATTGGAAAAGACATGCACACTCATATTATCTACTACCAATCAGGGGGCAAAAGGCAAACAAAGTGACTGTGCAAACCTCTCTTACCAACAAGTCTTCTAGGAATCTTTCTCTTATCTTCCTTCTTCTACTTTGATACCTAACTTGACTACACTTTTCTTTGAACCAAAAGGCTTGAGATAAATTATTGCCTTATTTCAAAACACTATCTTTTTTCCTCTATTATCACCTTCTTATCCTCTCAGCATCACCTCCTTGACAAGTTCTGCCCTTCTTTCTACTACATTTGGCTAACCTTTCCTGGGATGAGGGATGTGTTACTGCCTCTGAGCACTGGCTTACCCTTTTCAGGAATGATTATTTGTGCATTTATTTCCTCTTTAGTGTCCATTCATTAGACCCTAAAATATAAGCTTCAGGAGATCAGATATCCCTGTCTTGTTTACCATTATCCCTGTTATACCCAGAACAGGGTCTGACACATGATTAAGAAATGCTCATTTGAAATAAAGCATTGTATGCATGGGTAATCCAGTTTTAAATCAATAAATATTTAAATTGGGAGATTTTTGAAATTGAAATATCCTGTTTTTTCCAATGGTTAACTATTTTTTTAAAAAAAATATTTTTATTGATTTCAGAGAAAAAGGGAGAGAGAGAGCTAGAGATAGAAACATCAATGATAAGAGAGAATCACTGCTCGGCTGCCTCCTGCATGCCCCCACATTGGGGATCAAGTCCATAAACTGGGCATGTGCCCTGAACGAGAATCAAACCATGACCCCCTGGTTCATAGGTGGATGCTCAACCACTGAGCCATGCCAGCTGGGCTAATGGCTGACTATTTAACTAGTCAAGTCATTAATTTTCCTGTACCTCCGTTTCCTCGTTTGTAATATTGGGACTGTGGAATTTATCAAAGGTCTTGAACTCAATGAAAAGCGTAAAGGACATGCGTGAAGGTGTGGACTTTGGGAAACAAGCTTTCTAAGGGGGCACCTCTCCTCAGGTTTAGTAGATGACTACAAACAGAAAACATGCATCTAAGACTGCTTCAGAATCTAGTATTTCTAGAAACCCCGAAACTGTAGATTTTTCTTCAGTGAAACTTTCATAAAATGTTCACAATGAATTCAATTAGGAAACTGAAAACACCCTTAGCTAAAAGTCACCCACATTGTAGCTCTATTTGTCCGTGGGGAGAAGTAAGCACTAGCAATACTTCAACCCATTGATCATTTTATCTTCCATAACCAGAAATATTTTTAAAGGTACAATTCATCAGATTTCTCAAGATTTATTCAACATAGAAGAGACATGCAAAGTGAATCTTTTTATATTTCTAAAGGAGTGGAAATAGTAATCTTGTTTCCAAAACTGTCTTTTCTCCCTGTGTACATACTTCTGTAAAACGGCATTTTGGTGTCAGACCATTTTGATTGACATTTTGAAGCGAAGTAGTCACTACTCAAATGTCAAGGACCACTGCTTCACAGAATTTCAAACTAATTTAAAAAGTCTATATGAGTATGTTCTCTTAGAGTTAATATTCATTGTACACTTGTATTTAATTAGTAATTATAAAATTTAATAAAGAAGCCAGACCAGTGAAAAATTGAAAACAACTCACATATAAGGCAATCTCAACAGAATGACTGAACAAACTAACTTATTTGATGAAATACTAACATTTTCAAAAGTGGCAGTGAATCTCTTTTACAAAAATGAGGCTATAAAACAATATGTAATGTTAAATTAAAAAAGAAACTCATAAAATATATTTGAAAGATGAAGCTTATTTTTTTAATTTGCTGAATTAAAAATACTGGTGGGAAAATGCCAAAATGTTAGAAATGTATGGTTTAGAAAGAAAATTATAAATGATCTTTTTATCTTTTTTCTCCTATAGCTTCTGAATAGTGACTTTATCAATTAAAAATTATAGATATATTTGTGTGTTTCATCCTCTACCAGATCTATTGCATAATATAGAACATCTATTTATTAATGGAACAACATGAAAATTAGCCATGATATCAAATGGCATTTCATCCTGCTATGCTCATTGATTTTAATTAGCGTTTGATCTTCAACTTTGTTTCACTCTGCCTATATGCATGCCTATGCATCCCTGAAAATTCAGATGAAAGAAGATTTAAAATGAGACCAGATGCTAATTGCCTTAGCTTCTTCTCTTAGACAAATAACCAGATGCTCTCTCAGTGGGAGAAAATGAGTTGTCGTGGTTATCACAGAGATTAGAAGAAACACCCAACAAACACCTGCAGGAGCCTGTAAGGATTAAACCATCTCTGGATCAGACCCTCAGTCTGGCTAGTTTAGGTCAGGGCATCTGTGCAGTGTGCGTTTGAAATGCTGAGAAGACAGTGGTTTAGAAACAAATGTCAGGGTCTGTCCAAGGGATTCATTTGTTGGCACAGCTTTGTTGCAGTGTTCCAGGGTGAACAAGAGAAAACGATGTTGCTCGGAAGTTCTACTTAGAGTTTAAGGAACATTAAAAATATTGAAATGCCTTCTGTGATCAGTTTTTAACTCCCAGACTCACTCAAAAATGAAAAGGGCATGTAGGCCTGGAAGATAGATTGACTCTATGTTTAGATCATGAGTCTGATAGATTCAGAAATGGGAGAAACAGATTTGTGTGAGAGAGAGAGAGAGAGAGAGAGAGAGAGAGAGAGAGAGAGAGAGAGAGAAATCAACAAATAACAAACTGCTTGACATTAAAAAAGAAAGAAAGAAAGATAGGCTTGACAATGGTCAGTGTTTAACCAATGTTAAAAATAGCTGACGAAATGCTAATGACAAAACCCACCACCCATGGGAAGACCATCTGAGAGGACATTCCAGGCAGAGGGAATGCAGTACAGGGTCATAAAGGAGGAAGGAGCTGGCAGTCACTAGGACCAAACAGAAGGCTGTGAGGATCTGGAAGGTGAAGAGTGAGACCTGGCGGAGATGAGACAGAAGCAAAATCATGCAGAGCCTTTCAATCCAGGTTGAAGAATATGTTCTTAAATGTGTAGGAAGCCATTGAAGGTTTTTCCTTTGGGAAATTAGGGTGATCTAATTATAATTTTTAAAAGATCTCTCTGGCTTATGATAGCATTCTTTTCAATATTTTCCATTTATAGTCTTGCGTTTGAACATCTAGGCTCTAATCCAAGCCAGCAGACACAAAATGGTGACATGATTAGGACAAGCCTCTCTTTATAGTACCCATTCTGGACCAATCTGCAGCTTTTATGTGCACATTATCATTGCCCCTGAGCCATAATGGGCCTGAAATTGGAGGCAGCATTCCACCTGAGTCATCATCCAAACCACTTTATGAAGCCATCACCTATACAAGTCTCTAGACGCTCATTCAATTACACATAAGGCCCAACTTTTCTCAGCTTATGAGAAATATCACAATCACAGATGTGGATGCTTATATTAACACTAATTTGAGTAATTCTGTGGTTTTTTTTTTTTAAATAGTAACCAAGAATCCCTTCACACTTTAAATATAACAAATATAGCAACAACTCAAACAGTTTTGTAACTCAGTGAAGGTGTTGTTGGTTTTTTTGTCTTTTTCACTAGTTCTATCCTAACTAACCCGTCAGTGTCTTGGCAAAAAAGTAAATATCAGTATTTTGCCAGACTCATGTTATTTCAAGTAGAGAAAGGAGGGCCATAAAGGCAGAAATAAGTCTTGGGGGAAACAAGATATTTCTTTTAACTAAACCACCATAATATTAAATCTAATTTGAGTATAAATGTTCTCGGCTCTCCTCCTCCCAAAGCCCAGATCTGGAGAATATTCTCTCTTCTCAATTTTCCAGCCCTTAAAGGATAGTCTGCTCCTTACCTGAGAAGTTCTTGGACGTTTATGATGGAGAAATGCAGGATAGGCAGATGAATGAGCACAGACCACAGAGGGAAAGTTGAAGGTCAAGAGGCAGGTTAAATTGGCCTAAGTGGGATCCAGCTGGAAGAAGGGAGGAGAGATGAAAGGTTTTTCAGCTGAGGTTGGAAGGAGCAAATTGGGGAGAATGTGATGAAGAATGCGAGGGCCTGGTGGAAGGTGGGGTGTGAGAGAGTGGGGAAGGGGAGAAGGAGACTGAAGAGAAGTGTGCTGAAGCAATAGATTTGAGCAGAATGTTTCCTCTCTCTTATCTTTCAGTTTTGCTTCAGACCCAGTTTTATACAAATACTTGACTGCTTGGATCAGGAGTTCCAAAGGGTACAAATATCAGTATTTTTTTCTCTTCGTTTGGTAAGAAGAATGTGGAAAAAAAAAAGAAAATTTAAAAGTGGTGACATGGAAGAAAGGAGATTAGGATAAGGGAGGAAAGCAGTCACAAATATAGTTATGGATTTTTTTACTACTGTACAAACAGTATTCCTTTTCTAAGACCCAGAAGAAGCCATTTTCTTTCTCAGTGTTCTTGAGTACAGCAAGAATGGAAATTAATGGTGTGCAGGGACCTGGACTAAATTTACCTGCTATTCCAGCTTCATTTTCCTTCACAACCTTTTCCAATCCTCATACATTAGTAAGAGGCAAGAACTCACTATTCTCCAACATACAAACCCTTCCTCATCTTCATGTTTTTTTCAGCCAGGAATGCCTTTCTCTCCCTTGTCCCATTAATTTATTAAATAGTGATGTGCAATAGATTGCACATTCTGTGTGTTAATGATTGAGAACAAATATTGAATCTTCCACTTCCCCAAATCATTTTTTAAAGTGTATGAAAAAAATTTTAAGTATAATATAATACCTTAAACAAAAATCCCCATTAACATTCAATTCTGTGATAGCCTTAATTTCCCATCATTCTGTCTATTACACACAAAGTCACACACAAGGCACACACTTATAAAACACACATCTACATGCACACACACAATTTCACATTCTTCCCCTAAGCTCACATATATATTAAGGGTAACATATTTTTAAATTTTAAATTATTATCCAGAGTCATGAAACAATATCTTAGTCCTGTCTTGGCCAGTGAGCAGTTACATTCCCAGAAAATTCACAATATTATAAGTTACCTCATTAATAAAAAATAAATGAGCTATCGTTCCATTCAAAATGTTAGTAAATCTACATATATATATACTATATATGAATATATAGGGAAATTTTCACATACATTCTTATTATATACCTTAAAATAATGGAATTTAAAGATTGTGACATATAGTTATTAATAAAGAAAGGAAGACAGCCTTTGTAGTTGAATAACATAATTGCAAGCACCTGGAGGTGTTTTAAGTGACTAAAATGCATTAACTCACTTTGTCTAACATGTAGACATTACATTAATACAAATAATTAAATGCTCTAATAAGTAACTCTAAACATGTGGTGGGTAGACTGGGAATGGAAGCCTGTTTACCAGGCTCAAAGTAATGATCACTGAGTGATTGCCTTTTACTTTTCAGAGGAAGAAAATCCATTCACGTGCCAACTCTAATTAGAATTCAAATCTTAGGTTTGCTGTTTAAATGTCAAGTAGCCAAAACATTAGTTGACTAAGCACTTAATTTTGTGAAGCAACATTGTTGGAGAAGAGGAGCTTAATTAGATCAGTTACAGTACTAAACAATGATTTTCATTTATAACCAACCAACAAAAAAAGCCAAGACATTCAAAGAGTAAGCATGAATAAACAGTGTTTTGAATTATAAAAGAATTATATAAAGTGCAGGAAGTATCTTCTCAGTCATATCATTGATCCATAATAATATTTGCATTTTTGTCTTTAATAAAATGAAGACAAAGGAAAGGGAGGAACTCAAAAGATATGCATAATGATGTGTTCACTTCCTTAGCTCTATTTCTCCAATAATTCATGAGTAATTTTAAAATCTAGGTAGGGGCCAGCTATTAATGACTGACTCCAAAGTAATAACTAGAGGATCCAAATAAAGTTTACATTTTATAATTATTTACATCAAGTGGACAAAATAAATTAAGAATTACAAATAGTTTAGCTTGCAGTGCACACATAATAGGCTAGATTAGCCATTTCAAAATTAATTGTCTGGAAAAAATTCACAATTTATAACTTAGTTACTTATTAAAAATAATGAAATGATAAGATATATTGATATATGCTGTTTCTGTTTATAGCAATATTGTGTTAGAAGCAAGATTTGAAACTTTTTCCAAAATTTGAGAAACAGGTTTTTGGACCTTCGCTATAGCATTTTCAGTATAATTATATTTGGTAAATGGGGTTATTGGCTTTTTTCATGTTTGAAAAGACAAACAAAATTTTACTAAATCAGTATAAATCATGAGGATTAATGGAAAAATAATAATTTTCATGAGAAGGAATGGAAAAAGAAGAAAAATCTATCATACATTTCTAAAAGAAACAATTAGTTATGTTTAGAAACAATAGTTTATGTCAATGATTATGAGCTAGAGTATACAAAACAACTGATTTAAGGACAATGTAACAGTAATGTAAATGTGTAAGACTTTAATGAGAAAGATTAAACCTCTATTGTTTTAAGTGTAGCCAAAGAGTCTATTAAAATACACACTTTAACACTTTACCTATGGAGAGAGAGTGCCTGAGCAAGAATCTGCACCTGCAACAAGAAAGTGAGAGATTACACAACCAGTCTTTGAAAAAGTATAAATCATAACCTGCAATGTGAAAATCTGGGATGCAGTGAAAAAATAAATACAGTAGAAGCCAGTATTTCAACAACCATGCTCCTCTCAACATAACCCTAAAGATTGCCTCCCATCTTTAAGGGACCCTCCTTTCCACAGATGCCCTCTGTAGCAGAAGGTCGAGGTCCCCCCAACAGCATTTGCAATGAGTGGCACTGTCACATGGCACTTGGTGGCTTATCTCTAGCCTAGAGCAACTTCAGACAGAGGCAGGTCAGCCCTCAGCAATCAAAGCCAGGCTGGCTGCTGGAAACCACCCTGTGAGACGGCATTCAAATTTGACAGCCATTCCCAAATATACCTATGCTTTTAAAATCAAGTTATTGATTATAGTCCTATACTTAATTCCAGAATTCCCAATTTGTGAAATTTCAGACACCAAAAATCTAGAGTAGGCCGGCGTCCTTCAGCGCGGAGGGGAGATGGCGTCGGCCACCCGGCTCATCCAGTCGCTGCGGAGCTGGGCCTCCGGGCAAGACCTGCAGGCGAAGCTGCAGCTGCGCTACCAGGAGATCGCCAAGCGAACTCAGCCCCCTCCCAAGCTCCCTGTGGGCCCCAGCCACAAGCTCTCCAACAATTACTACTGTACTCGTGACGGCCGCAGGGAAGCCACGCCACCTTCCATTGTCATGTCCTCACAGAAGGCGCTGGTGTCAGGCAAGCCAGCAGAAAGCTCAGCTTTGGCAGCCACTGAGAAGAAGGCGGTGACACCAGCTCCTCCCACACAGAAGTGGGAGCTGTCCCAGGACCAGCCTTATCTGTGATACTGCTCTGGGCCACCTGACTGTGCCCTCCTTGTCTTCCATTCTGGGAGAACATGACCTGACTTATGACAAATATGTTATATTGTGCTCTCTAGTATCACTCCATTTTTACTTAAAAAAAAAAAAAAGTGTGTGTGTGTATGTGTGTATTGATTTCAGAGGGGAAGGGAAAGAGAGAGAGAGATAGAAACATCAATGATGATTGGCTGCCTCCTGCATGCCCCCTACTGGGGACCAAGTGTGCAAGTGTACAACCTGGGTATGTGCCCTGACCAGGAATTGAACCGTGACCTGTTTATTTATTTATTTATTTATTTATTTATTTATTTATTTATTTATTATTGCTTGGGGTATTACAAGGGGTATTACATATGTGTCCTTTTTTTCCCCCCCGCCCTTGACAGTCCCCTAGCCTCCCCTATCCCCCAGTGTCTTATGTCCATTGGTTATGCTTATATGCCCTGACCTGTTTCATAGGTCAACACTCAATCACTGAGCCATGCCGGCTGGGCCATTTTCACTTTTAAAGTGACACTGCTGATCGATGTTTCTCTCTCATCAATGTTTCTAACTATCCCTCTCACTTTCTCTCTGTAAAAACAATCAATAAAAAAATATATTAAAAAAAAAAAAAAAAAAAAGCCGTAACCGGTTTGGCTCAGTGGATAGAGCGTCGGCCTGCAGACTGAAAGTTCCCAGGTTCGATTCCGGTCAAGGGCATGTACCTTGGTTGCGGGCATATCCCCAGTGGGGGGTGTGCAGGAGGCAGCTGGTCGATGTTTCTCTCTCATCGATGTTTCTGGCTCTATCCCTCTCCCTTTCTCTCTGTAAAAAAAATCAATAAAAAAATATATTTAAAAAAAAAAAATCTAGAGTAAACCTTCCCCCTCCGTGGCCACCCGCCCCCCCCCCCCCCCCAGAAGAGGCAGGCACTCCATCTTTTCCTGCTTCCTCTTCCCTGGGACTTCCCACAAAGGTCTGCTGCTACTGACTATTTCAGATAGCACTGTTTTACATAAATTATGCTGCTGTACTTAAGATGTCATTGGCAGAAAGAAGTCAGTTGCTAAGAGCAACCCATGGAGTTCTCTTGTAGAAATAAAATCTATTGACATAAAAATGCAATTTATGCAAAAATATAAAATTAATGTAAACGTATAAGACATAAAACAACATAAAAGATTTAATAGGAGATTTCTAAGTGGATGTTACTTCACACAATTTACGTTTTTCTAAAAAATTTTATGTAAACTGTTTAATGTAAATTTTTACAAAATTGTATATAAACCCAAAACATTTCTTGCATGGAGTATAAAAGTAAGTTATTTAGAGAGTATAGATTGAATATTTTCTGATGTTAAGTTGTTTCCAAGGTTTAAACACACACTAAGACCTTCACTCATTTGCATTTTTGTAATGTGGGCATTTAAAATATTTTCATAAAGCAATGCATACCTAGAGAATCAAAATTAAATAGATTGATTAATCAGTGGGTTTATTGATTGCAAATAAATCTATCTGATAACAAATTACTTTTCAGTCATTAATAATCTCTCCTTGGTTTGGGGGGGCTTGGGAGATGGGAATGTCACATGTGACATTGAACACTGTCCCATTTATTTTGGCCAGCGAGGTACCATGTTTAGAAGAAGCATTCTTTGTTGAAGTTGCTTGAGCTGTTCAAGATGAGATATGACACATGCCAGTTTGTTCCAGCCAAATTTGTGTGGCAAATGCTCAATGTGGAATTACTACAGGTATTGTCACTACTCTGATTCATAGCTAGCCTGTGTCATATTTCAATCACTATTCTTCCTTTTAAATATTTCCCTATATTTGTCTTGTCTCAAAAAGAGTATTAATTGCTTGTTTTGCCCCCTCTACATATCTACTATATATATAAAACCCTAATATGCAAATAGGCCGAACAGCAGAACAACCGAACAACCAATCAGTCGCTATGACGTGTGCTGACAACCAGGGGGCACGCATGGATCATGTCAGCTGCAGCGGGATGGTGGAGCAGGTGAGTGGGGGCATTAGACCAAGATGGGGTGCTGGCCGCTGTCATTGGGGTGAGCCTCTGGTGGTTACTGAAAATTCTTTGTTCCTGCGTGCCGCGGTCCTGCCCGTTGCTCACATCTGATCACTCAGTGCCGACATCAGGTGCCAGCGGTGGCTGCCGGCCCTGATCACCCCTCAGGGCTTCTCCACCTCCCCCTGCTTCTGAGGGACGATTTGGGCCAGCAGCCACCACTCACATCCACTGCCAGCAGAGGCTCCTCTTGCACCTGCATCTGGTGTGGGAACCACCTGATTGCCCCTGAGGGCTTCTCCAACCCCTGCTTCTGAGGGGCAATCAGGGCAGCAGCTGCCACTTGCACCCACTGACAGCACCGGCCCTGCTGGTACCCGCTGCTGGTGCTGGCCCCAATCACTCCACGCAGTCAGTGGGTGCAAGTGGGGCCAGTGCAGTCAGCACATGGGAGTGATGGCCACGGGAGTGGGGCTGCTGGCAGACAGGGGACTGGGGGCCACAGTGGGAAGGGCTGGGCAGGGGTACAGAGGATGGGCAGAGACCCACCCCTGTGCCCACTGCAGCCTCGTGGCCCACACTTTCTTTCAAGGTGCACAAATTCATGCACTGGGCCCCTAGTGTTTAATAAAAGCCCATATCTTTTGCTCTGACTTCAAACTCCCAAAAGTTCTGATGCTCCATGAAGCCTATGAACAATTTCCATTTCGAGAAATTGCTAGGCATCCTTCTGAGATGTTGTTAAAACCGGTTTTAATATAGCATGTGTTTATTTAAACTCAGTGCCAATAGTTCCTCGGGGGTGGTTTCCGCTTATAGCCAAAGGTTGAATAGGCCACCGAGAATAATTGTGAGAGTGAAAGAGGTTGTTCTGTGACAAGTCTAAAGCCCTGCAGGGAGCAAAGTGCTGGCAATCATACCCTCACTTTTCAGGAGTGAGAGTCTTCTCTTCATTTCTCATCACTGGGCCATTAGGCTTGTCAAATTCTAATCCATTGTTAAGGTTCCACAGAAACCCAGATATGAATGCCCCATTTCTCCTTGCTGGAATGGAAGAAACACACAAGGTCATATCTCTTAACATGTGAATTGACAGCCAGCCAGAAAAAGAGCCCAGTCCATGCGCACAGAGACAGAATGCAAGTTTATTTTTTTCTATTATCGTACCATGTGAAAAATACCTGCCAATTCATTTTTTTTGAAGATAGGAAAAATAACCCCTTACAATTGCAGAAGAAAGTGAAACATGAATTCACAATGCAAATAATGTTTCTTGAATGCACATAACACAACTGCATGAAAAATAAGGAAGAAAAGGAATTTTACATTTATTAGCCACTGAAGACTTACATACATTATGACCTAAAACTTGAAAGCGTGTTCCACAATTTGTCATTGAAGTGGAGGAAAAAAAAAATCTTCTTTTTCTTTCCTCTTTTATTCTATTTAAAATATGCAGAATTGGTTGCATGCTTTTATTTAAATAACTTTCAGGGCTTAATCCTCCAGACAGTCATCTTGGCAGAGCCACCTGCCTTCAGCAACAGTGAGTCTGCATCTTTCTGTACCAACTTGATTCGCACACTCCCTCTGGTGTCCCCAGCAACAGGTGTCTCATTAGCACCTGAGCGATGCCAGCTTCTGAGGAAGGCTTCGAACTGATTAAACACATGCTCCATTTTTATCTCTTTATGAGTCATTACTTAAAGGTTTTATCACCAGATTGCCACACTTAATTACGTGGAGCCATAATTAAATATGAGCATTCTTAGGCCTGCTTTTTACATTTTAGTTTAAACTTCAGTGACATGTTTTGCTGGTGGCTAATTTAAAGCTATATTTAAAAGAGCAGTAGGAGGTGCTTTTTTTGAGGGGGACAAAGTGGGGAAGGTTACTTACTTTTTCATACACTAGTCATCATTTTTAATATGAAAAAATATGCTTCTACAATGCATTTAAAGACTTAGAGAGTATCACCAAAAATAGGAGTAATTAAATTAGAATGTATTGCCTTTTTTTTTTTTTTTAACTAGGATACAAGAAAGTAGTGTATTGCTTGCTTTATAAATTACAATTTAACTAGGATACTATAAAACTTCAGGCAATATCAGATCACTAACTAGATTTTCCCTTTTCCTTGTGTTCTGAAGACATCTGTTCATTTGATGGCAAAATAAAACAAACGTATTCATCTCATCAAGAAGATTATGAACAGCAAGATTTTATTTTTTCCGTGTTTATTTGCTTAGATCTCCAAACTTGTATATGTATAACTCAGGACTGAGCCCCACTTCACATCCTGTGTTGGTTAACCCATAGGGGGAACCAGAAAGCTTGCTTTTATCCTTAGGTACTCTCCAGCATAGTGCATAAAGTCATGGATCTTTTGATATTTTCCAAATTCTTATGGGCTGATCGCCACAAACAATTTTAATGCTGAGACCATGACCCTTGGACTATTATGGTCTAATCCTCTTTTCCCCACCAAGGAACAATGAGGAAAAATAGCCAGCCACTTCTGCCTGAATCCTATAAATGAACATGCCAGATTGTGTATGCTATTCAAGCTATGTAAATTTCCTTCCCACAGATTTAGTGCAATCACACAAGGGAAAGTTGAAACAGGGCCTTTCCAATTGAATGTACCATGGAAAGACACTAAAATCTGAGGACTGTTTGAAAGATCTTTCTGACCCTAATTACCACCCTGTTCTTCAAGACTCACAGACTGAAGCATAATCCTTCTGTGCTGGAAAACTCCTTACTTTACTTCAGAAAGAGATTTCACTCCGGTTTGCTCTAGGGCAGGGGTGGGCAACCTTTTTGTGAGTGCGTGCCAAAACCAGCAAAATCTCTGACTCAAAATTCTTCTGCGTGCCAACCCTAATTTTTTGAGAACATGTTACACCTACTTGATATCTCTTAAGGTGAAGAACCTTGAAGAAATAATAAAATTCATTCAAGCGACAAAAGCACAGTATATGATGATGAAAAATACATTTATTTTTTAATGTATACAGGTACACTGATAGTCCGACAGAAAACTTTATGACTCTGTTTGATATTATCAGTGGGACTTTTGCTGCTGCATCACTGATGACAGAGATTTTACATCAGGTTTATATTTCGTGACCTTCAGAGATATGCACGAGCTACTGCTTTCATCCGTCAGGCTACTCCTATTATGAGACTTAACAAAATTCATCACTGAGAACAAAGATTCACAAGCGTATGTGGATGAAACCAAAACACCAGTCGGATCTAGGAAGGCAGGGAGAGTTAAGGCAGAGCCATAGAAATTGCTCTTCCCCTCTCCTGTCAATCCATGTCTATGGTCTTTAAGATAACTTGCTCTGTTAAATAAATATTTATTTGTCTAAGATGCACCTACACTGAATTTATCTGAAAAATAAAAAAGTCAATATTAAGAAAAAAAAATGTAAATGGAAGATTATAACAGAGGGTTTCACGTGCCGGCAAAAGTTACTGGTGTGCCATGTTTGGCACTCGTGCTAGAGGTTGCCCACCCCTGCTCTAGGACTATCCAGTCTTAAGACATACCCTGGACACCAGCCAGATGAAGTTCAAGTTTTTCTGTCTTGTCGACTAGAGAGGTTAGGTGGGGTGATGGTGGAGGACAGGCTGTGGTCCCATAAACAAGGATCCAAGCTTACTCTTTTTTCTTTCCAATCTCCCTACAAGTATGCACTGAAGCTTGGCTGGTTCCTTTACTAGTTGGATGCCTTGTGTTGCACATGTAAAAGACAAAAACAAACAAAATGAAGCCAATACAAAGCCTGTCAACCCTAACTGGCTTCAGCAAAAAGGAAATAGATTGGCTTTCACTCATGAAAATCCAGAAGTTGCTCTTGCTTCCGCTGTGACTTGATGAAAGTGGGGAGGAGTTGTCAAAGAAAAATTGTACTGGACATAATTAAACAGGTAAGGGAGACTTTATTCAAGACCGCTGCAATAGAGGAGAGAGATTGAACTCCATCCCACTGAGGCAGGAGGGTTTTTCAGCACTGGGGTGAGCTATTAGAAGAGCCTCATGGACATTAAAATGGACACTGATCAATGTTATTAGACCATCTGTGCTTGCTAATTGGCCCTGACAAAGGTTAGGCCCCTATCCTCCAAGAGAGACTGGGAGACAGGGGTTCTTTCATTCTTGATGACTGATATAATTATATTTAAAAAAAAAAAAAAGGGTTTTCAGGCTCTTGAGAGAAACATTCCTCAGCTGTAAAACTGACAGGAGATAGGCAAGATATTTACACCTTAAAGGGGCAAAGAAAGAATTTACAATCCAAAATAATTTTCCTTGAAGCCATAAATAACCACTAATCATACCTTCTTCCATCTAAACTCATTTTTAGGAAAAAAATTTATCATTGCCCAAAGAGCAAGACTTGGGCCATATCACTAGAAATAATGGCTTCCCTTTGATGGGTTTGGGTGCCTTTGGTTCTCTTCTGTTTCACTTTGTAGCTGGCAGCAGCAAGCTCCATATTTCCTCCACAAGGCAGAGGTAAAGAAAAGGTCATGTTAATAAACAAACAAAGCAAAATCAAATTAATTTGGGCACCATCTTTAATTTAACCAAGCTCAACAATTTTGATCTACTAACTCTTGACACAAAGACATCATTCTCCATTAAAATCATGGGGTTCTTTTTTTCTTCTTCTTTCTTTCTTTTTTTTTTTTTTAGTGCAAACTTTGAACACAGAGATTTTGATAAAGGCCTCCAATCTGTAGCACTAAAAATTCAACCTCCTGGGGCCTACTTCTTAGATAAGTGCATAGATCTGCACTAGTTGAAAGACCTTTTCCCCCTAAATGTATTAATTACCTTGCTTGTCTTTGGGAAACCATCTTTCTTCATAAAGAGTCACTTTTTTGTTCTAAACTGAGCAAAGTCTTGCTTCTGACCTTCAAAAGGTGTTGAAACCTAATTCCTTAAAAGAGTAGCTGATGTGAAACCTGATATTTAAACACAACAGGTTGGTTGTCCTTTCAGCCAAGGAAGGGAGGAGAGACAATTTTTTAAAAATTCATTAAGGTTTCTATGACAATGAGAACAATATAGAAATTAGTACTTCTATAAATTATCCTCCTCCATAATTTTTAATGTCTTCGCTCTCTTTTACTCAGGAAATTGGCTCTGGATTCAATTAAGTTATTTTGATTTATATTTTCTCTCTAAAATAAGTGGGTGGGGTAGGATGTGGTGGAGAGGAATTTATCCCACCATTTATAGAAATATGATTACATAGTTTACTTTGCATTTAAATAGGACCATTTCATCCTGATAGATTTGCACTTTAGAGTCCCTTCTTTTGAATTTAATTTTTGTCATGTCGACTAAGTGCCTTGGCAAAAGAACAAAGAGGGAGGTTAATCCCAGGGAGTTCTAGCGCTAATTCTTTCTGCACATGCTTGTCTTCAGGCCTCAGAGAGAAGTGCAAGATAGAATTTAGAAAAAATTATATAGGCTACTTAGGAATAAAAGAATGTGATAACAAGTTGGGATTAGTTAATGAAAGGAAATATCTGGGAAAGAAAATAGTATTATTAATAAGAAATTGTTCAACACATTTTGGGAAAACAGTAAAGACAAAACTCAAAAGAGGGAAAGTGGTGAGAAAGATTGGCTAATGCCCAGCAAGTAAAACAGTAAATTCGAAAAAAATGGCTTTCATATATTAGAAAAATGCATGACTTAGAATAATATGGACTAGAATATGTTCTTTTTAGGTGTGTTAATAACTCATCAGCTACACCTGTATGTCATAATTCGGCTACCCATTTCTCTGAACCTGATTGCTGCTCAATAAATGCTTTTGGAACACCGGAGTTGTTTTTATTCACCTTGATTTTTAATAGTTGTTAATGGATTTTAATAATGCCAAACTCAACTTTTAAGGGTACCATTATTATACTTTAATTTGTAGCAGAAATTACAGACTTTGGAGTCTCAGAAAATATAAAAAGCGTACTTTTTATAGCATATAATTTCTTTAAAGAGCATTTCATATTTATGATGTCCTTGAGATAAATGCCTAGGATATCCAACTGCCTCTTGATGGCTGCCAATAATCCTCCTCTTCCATCCACATCTGGGTCTTTTCAAGGAAATTCTGTGAAGGAACAGTATGGGGATTCAAAAACCCATGATTATCCATTAGAAATTTATGTAAAAGGAGACATTTTGAGAAATTCACATTCAGTATTTAAATATGAACAGAATGAAGACTTCAGAAACATTTCAGCATGTCTGAAGACAATTTAGCCCAAATAATGCCGGAGGCCAATTTCTATTTATTCTGAAATTTATTTTTCTAATTCTCAACACTTCTAGTTTAAATGTTTAATGTAATATCTTTATAGTGCTTGCTTTGCAGCAATATTTTTTCCAGATTATTCTATATTTTGTGGGCCAGTGTTGTATATATGTTTCTGCATGAAAATTTTCCCCAATGACTATTTAATTGCCAATATTTTAGCTTGAAAGCTACTGGAAATAATCTAACATTTACATTTTTCAAATGGTTAGTGGAGAGTGTCAAGTATATTATGATGATACTAGAGGCCCAGTGCATGAATTTGTGCATGGGTGGAGTCCAGCCAGCCTGGCCCCAATCGGGGCCAAGCCTGTTGGGAGGAGGTGATGGTGGAAGGTTGGCTGGCCGCCTGCTCTGATCAGGGCCTGATCAGGGCTGGGCAGGCCGTGGGGAGGGTCTGTTGGATGGCCAGCCCTGCCCCCCAATCAGGCTGGTTCACTGGCCTCAGTGGGCATCATAATGACCAGTCGTTTCAGTCATTTCAGCGTTCCGGTCGCTGGCTTTTTATATATATAGATAGAATTCATAATTTCAACTAGTGCTAAAATGGCACTATAACTTTCCCATCCTTGAAGAATGTGTTATGCCCCTGATCATGTGAGTACAATTTTACAAAAAGAATTTTCTACTGTTAATATTTTTTAGATACTATTAAAAGAAAGAAAGATGAATAATGCCAGGATATTTTTCCTCAGTAGGATTACAATTTTGGATAAAGATGATATGTGGGGTTGGTCTTTCCCTCACCAAGAAATTCTCCAACAGCAGCTGAGTGTTCTATAATTTAACCCAATTCTAAGACTCACTATTTGGAGATAGCATCAGATTCCCATAGGCGAAGGGCTCAGTCCCAGGAAACTACCTATCAATTCAAATGCCCATCATAGCAGAAGGTCCCAGGTTACCCAAAACTTTTGTCTGACTTGAGTACAGATTGGAGCTTCTCATGACCTCCTCCCCTTGCATTTGATCATTTTCTAGAACAACTCACATGACTCTTAGAAACACTTGCATATGTTTATTTATTTATTAAAGAACACAACGGACAAGCATAAACTGTCAGATGAAGAGATACTCAGGGCAAGGTCTGGGAGGGACCTGATTGCAGGAGCTTCTGTTCCCTTGAAGTTGGGGTGAACCACCCCCTGGTACATGAATGTGTTTACCAACTTGGAAGCCCCTCAAAACCCATTATACTGAAATTTTAAGGAGGCTCCATCACATAGGCATGATCAATTATTAACTCCATTTCTAGTCCTTCTCCCCTCTCTAGAGAATAGGGAAGGGGTGGGGCTGAAAATTTCAAACTTTTAATCTTGGCTTGGTCTTTTGTGGTGACTCTCCCACATCCAGGAGCCATGCAGGAACCCACCCAAAGTCATTTCATTAAAACAAAAGTCACTCCTATCAGCCAGGAAACTCAAAGAGATTTAGGAGCCCTTCTGTGGTCAAAGACCAAATATGAGAGCAAGAGATGCCCTAGTGCTCTTACCACTTAGGAAATTAGAGGAGTATTAGGAGCTCTTGTCAGGAACCAGGCTCAGAGACTATCACCCCTATTTACAATGGTTTTAGGAGTCCTGTGCTAGGAACTGGGGGCAGAGATAAGATGAACAAAACAAAAAACTAAACACAATACAGGTTAATAATTAAGTTGCTGCTATTGAAGTGTTTATTCTGCAAGTAATTTTAAATTCTGAAAGACATAAAAAATATAACCCAAAACGTGAAAGCTTTAGAGAGCAGACAGATAAGGGAGAAAGACTAAAAGTAGAGGAAGGAGATGGCTCCGGTGAGTCTCATGATCTTCTCATATTGATGCAAATGGGAGTAAAACCAAGATCCTGAAGAATATGCTTCATATAATATCATTGATGTAAACTAAAAAAATGCACAAAACCAAAAAATATATACTATATATGGTATACTATATATATATATATATATATATATATATATATATATACACACACACACACACACACACACACACACACACACATACTAAGATTATATACTATTTATAGGGTGTCCCAAACAGCTGATAAGTCACTCATTTTTAGAAAAATGAAATAAATGTGGCAAAGTGTTAACATTCATTAAATATGAGCAGTGGACATATAGATGTCATATTATTTCCATTGTTGTTTGAAATATTTAAAAATTAAAAAAAAATTATAGACATAACTTTGAGATGTTATTTTCTTCTGTTGCTTCCACAAAAATTAATCAGTATAATAATATCAAAATAAGAAGGGAAGATAAAGGGAGTTCCTTGTGGGAATGTAAATATTGTACAAATATTATTGCAGGCATTTTGTCAATATCATAAAATATATTTCTAAATATCTTTAAATATATACGCTTCTCTCAGTAGGACTCAAAAGTTTTGGTCCTAGAACCACTTTACACTCTTAAAAAATTATTGAGTTCCCCTAACTTTTTTATTTTATGTGTTCTTATATATGTCATCTACTGATAACATATTAGAAATTACAACTTAGAAATATTAAAATACAGGGGTACACAAGCACACAATCTATTACCCATCAGAACAGTGATGTCACCATAAGTCCATCCATAGCCTCTGGAAAATTCCACTGTACACTGCTAAGAGCCTGAAAGTGAAAAATAAATGCTTTCCTGACCCACCGGCGAGGCTCAGTGGTTGAGAGTTGACCTATGAACCAGGAGGTCATGGTTCAATTCCCTGTCAGGGCACATGCCCATGTTGCTGGATTGATCCACATGCAGTGTGGGTTGTGCAGGAGGCAGCTGATCAATTATTCTCTCACTGTTGATGTTTCTATCTCTCTCTCCCTCTCCCTTCCTCTCTGAAATCAATAAAAATAAATGCTGCCCAGCATGATTATAAAAACATTTTATCTTGTGGGCTGAAAAGATTTAAATGTCCCTAGATATCTGTAGACTGCAATGACCTGGATAATGACCTAGAGAAAATAACCTAGAGAAAATTTCCCACATGTGCATCATATTAAATGTATGGGGTTATTATTAAAACATTCTTCACAGAATGGGAAATTTGACCAAAACAAAAACAAAAACAAACAGAAAAACAACACATGACTAAAATATTCATCAAAATGGGAATGGATAAATAAATGTTGGTTTATCCCAAATTAGAATCCTCTGCAGCACTTAAAATGCATACATTATAGGTTAATGTTTCAGCATAAAGAGTTTAAGAGTTTAAAGAAGATAATGTTAAAATGAAAAAGTAGTTTGCAGAAGAGTCTTGTTTGAACTGAATGCTTATGACACTCCAAAATTTATATGTTGATAATTTCACCCCTATTGTGATGGTATTAGGAGGTGGGGGCATTTGGGAATTGATTAGGTAACAAGGGTGAATGAGATTAGTGTCATATAAAAAAGACTCCAGAGAGATCTTTTGTCCCTTCTGTCTTGTCAGAACACAGCATAAAGGTAATCATTTACTACCCAAAAGTGGCGTTTCATCAGACAAGAAATCTGCCAGCTTTTGATCTTGGAGTTTCCAGACTTCTGAAGTGTGAGAAATGTCTGTGTTTTATGAACCACCCAGTCTATGCTATCTACACTAATAAAAGAGAAAAATGGTAATTGGCGTATGACGATACCCTTTTCATTGGCTAATCAGGGCTATATGCAAATTAACTGCCAACTAAGATTGGCAGTTAACTGCCAACAAGATGGCGGTTAATTTGCATATGTAGGCACAATGCAGGGAGGCGAAAGGGAAAGCAGGAAGAAGCCCCCTGCCACTGACAGTGATCAGAAACCTAGGGGGGAGCTAAGAGCTGGGGGGCAGGGCAAAGGCGGCCCTGGGGCTGCCTTTGCCCTGCCCCCCAGCCATGATCGGAGAATCAGGTGCCTTTTCCGCCCCTGGACAGTGATAGCAGGAAGTAGGGGTGGAGCCAGCGATGGGAGCTGAGCACGGTCGAAGCTGGCAGTCCCAGGAGCTAGGGGTCCCTTGCCTGGGCCCAAAGCGAAGCCCACGATTGCGGGGTCGCTGCAGCTGTGGGTCCCCGCTGCCCGGGCCGAACGCCTAGGCCAGAGGCGTCAGGCCTGGGCAAGGGGCCAATCCTGTGATTGGAGGGTGATGGGGGTCAACGCCTGAGGGCTCCCAGTATGTGAGAAGGGGCAGGCTGGGCTGAGGGACACTCCCCCTCCGCCCCACACCCAGTGCACGAATTTCGTGCACCGGACCCCTAGTTGTTATATAAGCCCAAATGAGCTAAGACAGAGATCTTTAATATGTTGCCTTTTATATAAAATCAGACCAAATAATTCTGTATATAGGTGGTATCACTCATCTTTCCTGGGTCTGAAGCTGAAACACAACTGCAGCCAAGATGTTATCTTTTAAAAAATATTTTTATTGATTTCAGAGAGGAAGGAAGAGGGAGGAAGAGAGAGAGAAGAACATCAATGGTGATTGATCAGCAGTCCCCTGCACGTCCCCCACTGGGGATTGAGCCCACATGTGCCCTGATCAGGAATCGAACTGTGATCTCCTAGTTCATAGGTCTACGCTCAACCCTGAGCCACACCGGCTGGACAAGATGTTATCTTTAGTTTGATTGAAAACTCTGTCTTCTGTGGCCTGTAGACCTAAGACCTTTTTCCTAAGACTATCAGATGCTGACAAGAGCCACATTGTTCTGTGGGCTTAATGATTAAGCAAGAGGGAGATGGGTGAG
This sequence comes from Myotis nattereri, assembly GCF_964212035.1. Taxonomy (NCBI): domain Eukaryota; kingdom Metazoa; phylum Chordata; class Mammalia; order Chiroptera; family Vespertilionidae; genus Myotis; species Myotis nattereri. Next base: position 13,847,814 of record NC_138075.1, read on the forward strand.
TCGGGGTTTGGGTGAAGCCAGAATGAGCCAAAGGAAAAGAACAAAATGAAAAGGTCAGACAGTCTGACTGAAGAAAATAAAGTTTAGAACACACACACACACACACACACACACACATACACACACACGAAAGGATACATACCAAATTAGCTTTGTGTTTACCAGGTTGGGAGAAAACAAAAAATTGGAGAAGACAAAATAAACAAAAGCTAATTTAAATTTATTTGTAAAAATATCATTTTTTTCCTTAAAAATTTCAAAAGAGAGAAAAAGAAAAACCCATGACTTTGCCAATAGGAGCTATGCATTTATTACAGGTCAAAAGTTTAAGAAAACAGCCTTATGATATAGAATCTCTTTGTAATATCTGAACACCATTTTTCAATGCATACATTATTATAGTGAAAAATTAATCCAAAGTGTTTTCTAAAACTCATTTAAAATTTTAGTTCTGATGTAATAAATCTGTAACTCCTCATTTTTCTTAAAAAGAAAAACCCGAAGGTGATTGGTGATGCTTTTAGTGGGGTTGAATGCAACAGATCAAGTTTACCATGTTTTGCAGTTGATATTAACAACATTTATCTTAAAAGTAACCTTTCATCTATTTACCCAGTGAACTGCTAATCTGAGAGAAATCTGATTAGTTCCATCCAGGGCCAGATTCAATGTAGTGGAGACAGCCGTGCTTCTGAGTAGGCAGAACTGCTTCCCTTTTTCTGCACTTACCTCCTTTCAATCATTCATTATAGGTTCAGGGACAAACTTAATCACACTAATGCAATCGATCTTAAAATTAATGGCAAGAGTGGCCAGAGCCTTCATTGTGGAATAGGCCACATCCCCTTATATAATATTCATTTCACTGCTCATCAGTGCCTCTCACTTGTCATATATTTAGACAAAGATGAATGTTAGTGAAATCATTACAATCCGGCAACAAAACATCCAGAAAACGAAGGGACATATGCATGAATAGAATTAGCTTAAATATGCATAATAAGACTGGCAACAAATCAATCAGATATGAAAGACTTCCTTAACTCTTCTTGTGTGTGTTTTTTTCCTTATAGAAAAAAGAAAAAGCTCAAATCTCAGTTCTACGTGAAAACCAATCTTTCTATTTGTCAGGAACATGGAGAAGAGTTGTAAGCATTTTCCAGACATTCATTTTGGGAACTCAGTCCATCTTTGACAGACTAATTGCTTGTTCACTGAGGAGAAATCCCAACAACAGATAATGATCCCCTCTAGTTAAACAATCCCTCTTCTGGTGATGTCATTTATGCTGGTGCTGAAAGTTGCTTCTGAAAAATGTTTTGCACTTAAAAGGCACTTTCTCTCTGATGGAAACATCGATTTGTCCCCCTAGTTCCTATTAAAAATAGTAAAATAAATACACAGTAAAAGACCTTTGAGGAGTGGCTACATTTTCTCTATCTATGCAGCTAGTCAATCTCAGAACCTTGGTTGCTTGATTTATATTCCCTGCTTTCACTGTGCATCATTAGACATCAGGGTGGGCGTGGCCTATCATTGTAACCAGAGAGATGTTTTTCTTGGGTCTTTTGCATTCTGTCTTGGGACATTTGCTTTCAGAAAGATTATAAAAAAAAAAAAAAACAAGTCATCTTGCAAGACACAGTTAAGTAAGCAACCTATGTGGTTACATTAACCTTCTTGAGCTTAATGCAAAGAAAATCCACCTTTCTCTCAGTGTAAGGGTCGCTATAGCTTCAGTAATTCCCTGGAGTAAATATGTGTCCTGTTTTGTGGTCAGATTTCATGTGGAATTTCATGAGGTCACATTTGCAGAATCAGTCATCACACTGAAAACATCTAGAAAGAGAGCAACCAGGAAAGCAAAGCGTCCAGAATCCATGTGCCATTCAGGTTTCTAGAAAGATCTTGGAGAAACCATTGTGGGGGAAGAGTAGACTAAGAGTGCGACAGGCTTGTTGATTCCATATGACTGAGACGTGATCATGTGCATGAAGAGATGCCATCTGTGTTGGTGCAGATAGCAGAGCTAGCACCACGGGATAACATGACAGACAAGTGATTTTTACACCAATGTAACAAAGAACTTTCTTTATTTGAAAGATGGAATTTTTCAGGAGAATATGAACTCACTGCTCCTCACCTTAGTTATGAAGCTAGAAGATCTTTGAGATATGCATTTGATACTTCCATGCATTTTACTTACATCTACTTGAATTTTGCCATCTGCTTTTTCCAGCTTGGGATAGAGGCCCAGTGAAGCAGTCTTTGATGCAATCTTCATAACAGTTTTCTTAGAGAAGGGTTTGGTGTGAATTGATGAGTAAAGAAATATTTAACCTTTCTCAGACATTCAGTGGAAACACTGACATCATGTTGATAGAAATTGAATTCTTAACCTAAATGCTATATAGTGGCTGTTATTGGCTTCCAAACTGGTAGTTAGAGGTGAGACTGAGTGACACCAAATTTAATCTCAGGGTCTTGGTTACTTCATGTGTATCCACAAGAGTAAAGTAAACAAGACCAGGATCCTAAAAGAGACTGCAGAAGTAATGCTTTGGTATAACTTGGATAATTCTTTCAGGAACAGAATCCTCTCATTCTACGGATAGGGCTGCAGAAAATATTAGGAAAATTCACAATCATAGTTGGAAATTATAACATTTTTCTTCTAGTAATTGATATAAAAATGAATAGACCAAAATTGAAGTCATAGAAGATCTGATCAGCTATCAACTACCTTGATCAAGCTTCAAAAACACATTCTTTTCATGTGCATGTGGATCATTTAAAACAGACAATATAGGAGTCACTAAAATGTCTTAATAAATCAAAAGACTTATGCTTACATTAGAAAAGAATAAATGCTTCAAATCAATTATCTATGTTTTCATCTTATGAAGCTGGATAAAAAAGAGAAAATTAAACTTGAAGTACAGAGCTAAAAGTAATTAATTAAAATATGAATAAAAATAAATAAAATAGAAAAGAGAAAATGATAGATAAAACTAACCAGATCTTTGAAAAGATGACATTGCTAAATCTATAACTAGAGTGCTTAGGAAAATGGGAGACAGAAAACATATTAATCCATATCAGAAATTTGAGGTAGTACATCATTGCAGATTATATAGATATGGAGGCTATAATAAAGAATATTATGAACAAATTTATGCCAATAATTTGAAATCTTAGATGAAGTAGAAAAATTCCTTTAAAATTCTTGTTACAGAGAATTTCAGTCAGAGAAAGTTTCTATCTGTGAATTCTATCAAGCATTTAAGGAGAAAAAAAAAAGCCAATCTCACAGAAACTCTTTCAGAAGACAGAAAAAGAAACACTTTCTAATTTGGTTTATAGAGTAAGCATAATTGGGTGCCAAACCCTCACAAGGAAATGATAAGAAAAAAAGAAATTACAGACTACCACATCTTTGAACCTAGACCCAAGATGTTCTTTAACAACATTAGCAAATTAAAATGAGCAATATTCAAAAAGAATATACATAACCAACTGGTTTAATTCAAGGTTATAAAAAGTACAAGGTTATTTTAATATTTTTTAAAAAATTAACTTACTTCACTATATAAATAAAATATAGGGGATAAATCATATCATCTCAATTGATGCAGAAAGAGCATTTGACAAAATTTAATACCATTCATGGGTTTAAAAAAATAACTCAGCATACAAAACAGAATGGATCTTCTTCAATCTGACAAAGGTCATAATCAATTCAGATTTAACATCAACTTGAGGGTGAATATTAAATAATTTCTTAGTAGGTATTGATATCTGATCTTACCATATCTATTTAACACTGTAATTGAGATCTAGCCAGTGCAATAATGTGAAAGAAATAAGTAAAAGATATTGGAAAGGAAAAGGTAAATTTTATTATTTATATTTTAATGATGGTTTATATAAAAATATTAAGAATTTATTAAATAACTCCTAGACTTCTTATGATAATGTATCAAGGTCATAGTATACAAGGTTTTTATACAACAATTATTTATAAACTCTGTAAAGTACTAGCAAGGAATTGGAAAATAAAATTTTACAAAGTTCACTTTCAATCATATAAAAAAGCATACACTCCTTCAGAATAAATCTAACAATATTCACAACCTCTACAAAGAAAACAGTAAAACATTACTGAAGGAAAGTAGTGAAGAACTAAACTAATGGAGACTTAAAAAACTTTATAAATTGGAAGATGTCCATATTTCAACAAAATTGATGTATATACTCATGGAATTCCAACCAAAATGCAACAGTTATTATTTATTTGCTGATTTTGGAAAGCTAATCTGAATTTTACATGGAAATGCCAAGATACTCTAATAGGCAAAGCAAATCTGAAAATAAAGAATAGAGTTGGTGGATACATACTTGATTTCGAAACTAATGATAAAGTCATTGTAAGCAAGACAGTGTGATATTGACACATGAATATAAAAATTAATAGGGCAGATTAGAGAATGTAGAAATACTACTTATAGTAGGTCAATTGATTTTCAATCAAGAATCCAAATCAATTCATTGTTGAGAGAGAATTTTTTTCCAAGACTAGATATCTGGAGGGGAAAGTAGGGAGACTGGGGAAACTAAACATTCATGTGGGGGGAAATTATATTTATCCTGATTCACTTTATACACATGAAAATAATACAAACAAGATAATTGACTAACAGATAACAGCTAGAACTATAAACTTCTAGAAGGAAATATAAAATATTTTCTTTATACCCTTGAGGTTGGCAATGACTTCTTGAACAATACACAATAAAAGCACTAACAGTGAAAAAAGAGGCAAATTGGACTTATTTAAATTAAAAACTTTTGTTTACCAAAAGACAAGAGAGTCAAGTACATAATAGAAGAAGCTACTGGGAGAAGTACAGACTTTGTCAATAAATATCTGATAAAGGATCTGAATACAGAATATATAAGCACTTCTATAGATTAATAATAAAAAAGACAAGCAATCCTATAAGAGTAGCAAAATATTTGAATGGACAATTCCAAAATAGAAAATATACAAATGGCCAATAAGCACATGAAAAGATGTCCAAGATTTTTTAGTCATTAGATGATTGCAAATTAAAACTACAATGAGATACCACTGTACTTAACCACTTTTGAAGCCTTTAGAATGACTAAAATTAAAACAAGCAATATTAAATGTTTGGAAAGAATGTGTAGCAACTGGAATTCTTACACATTGTTGGTGAGGTACAACCATGTTAGAAAAGCAGTTTGGCAATTTCTTATAGAGTTCAATGCACACTTCATAGATGATACAGCATTTTCAGTCCTAGATATTTATTCAAGAGAAATAAAAACATATGTCTGCACTTTGACTTGTAAACCAAGTTTTAACTGTGCCTTTATTCAAAATAGCATAAAACTGAAAACAGCCTAATGTTCCTCAATGGGAGAATGAATATACAAATTCTTGTCTATTTTACAGAATGAAAATATACTCAGCAGTCAAAAGAAATTACATTCAATGCATGTAAAAACATGAGTGAATGTCACAAATATTACACTGAGTTTAAGAAATCTGAATACTGATATGAAAGAGTCCATACTGTATGGCTCCTTTTGTATGTGCTCAAGAACCAGTAGATGAGTCTATAGTGAGAGATATCAGAATAGTAGTCACTCAAGGAGTGGGCTGGGGCTTGACTAAAAGAATCATGAAGGGTGTAATAAAAATATTTGATATCATCAATTAGATGAGTGTATACATTTATTAGAAAACTTCAAACTGTACGCTTGAAATTAGTGCATTCCTACTGAATGTAAACTTGACCTCAATGTGAATGGTTAGGCAGATGTGAATGAAAGCTAGAAGAGGTAAGAGGCTGTTTCAGTGCTCTAGGACAAGAGATGATGGTAGCTCAGACTAGGACATTAGGGATGGAGATGGGGAGCATTTAGGTCAGGGATCAGGTTTCCAGGTGAAGCTAGCAGGAATTGTTGATGGATTGGGATTGAAAGTGTGAGACATAAAGAGGGTTCAAAGATGCTTCTGTGATTTTGGTAAAGGCAACGAGGTGGTTGGCATTACTCTTTCTGGAGACTGAAGTCTAGGAAAGGAACAATGTTAAAGTGAGTATGCAAGGTGTGCAGAGGTCTATTGTTAATTTTGCAATATTTTTTTGGATGCACAAGCAGAGATATCAGGCAAGGACTTATATATCTATCAATCTGGCCTTCAATGGAAAGACCCTTGCTGGGAATATAAATTTGGAGTCATTAGCATAGAAATTGCATTTAAAGCCATGGGACTCTGAGATACAGAGATATCAGATATGTGCTGTATAGTTGTACAGTTATATGTTTAATTTGGTCAGTACAACTAGATTGGAATTTCCTGAAGGTAGAGATAGTGTTTTTGTTCTTTCTAATGTTTAAAGCAGAGTATCTTGCAAAGAAAAGGTACTCTCTAAATGCTTGTTTCGTGTATTGACAAGTGACTGAATAAATAAAAACATAGGGCATTTTCTCTTGAATTAGAAAAATAAGAGACATGTCAAAAGCAAAATAACTAACTGCTACAGACCAAACAATAAATTAATCTGAGCATACTTGCCAATATTTTCAGATAATCTACAAGATTAACATGTCTACTAATTTCAGTACAATACATAAAAGGCTATGGGATTGTAATAACATTATGGTTTGGGTTCTGGCTGTGCCATTTGAAAGAAGTGACTTTGGGCAAATTGTTCAATGACATAGTTTTCTCCTCTTTAAAATTAAGATAATAATCATGTGCATATCATGGGATAAAGGGGTAATTATGTAGATCAAAAGAAATGCAGAATATAACATGTTTTATAAATGGTCAATGAGAAGTGTGCCAGTCATTATTGATATAATTTTTTTATTTATTATCACAATGGAATATTCAATGTACCATTTCTATCAGACTTTATTTTCACAGTAATCTTTTTCTTTTAATGTAATTTATGTATTTTTATTTTTTAATATTTTCACTGATCTCAAAGAGAAAGGTAGAGGGAGAGAGAGATAGAAACGTCAGTGATGAAAGAGAATCATCGATTGACGTCTCCTGCACACCCCACACTGGGGATCAAGCCCACAACCCAGATATGTGCCCTGACTAGGAATTGAACTATGACCACACTGGCCAGGCTTCACAGTAATCTTGCTAAATCATTAGCCTTAAACTGATTACCAGGGCTCCTTGAATTTTAATTTTTATTAGCAAATGGAAAATTCCAGAAAGCATGCATTTTAAATGGAAGAATTTAACATAACCTATGAGAGCCTGATGTGGAGCTGTTTCTAGAAGCTAGTCCTCCTGTGAAACTCCACAAACCATGTCATGTAGGAGATTATCTACTTGTCAGACTGGTCTTGCCTTGTTGACTGAATGTCCCAACAAAAGCACAACAGATTGCATTTTCCTTGGATTGGGTCATAAAGGAATTTTTCACCTGCTTTTATTCTTAGCTGAAGGCTCAAAGGTAGCAGGCCCTTTGTTAGAGGAATCCTATCAACCCCTATGGCCTGTGTCTGCCAAGGTGAAAGATGGATGGAGCCGGAAAGCTGCCACGCCTGACTGCCTAGAGAAGCAGTCAGCAAGTAGGGTCTCAGCCAGAATGCTGGGCATGCATCCGTGATCCATATTGAGTCACTTCCCCTGGCCCAGGTGGTAGACGGCTCTGGGTTTGTACAGCTGGGTTAGATCACATAGGCATGGGAGTAGCACAGAGATGGAGAGTATCATGGGATGGATCATGAAGACAGTTTCCAAAGCAGCTGCTGCAGCTTGGCAGGCCAAACCACTTCCCACCACCATGGGACTCCATGAACACAGTTAGAAGTGACAGTCCCCCCAAGAGCTTGTGCACCCTTTGTACTTCCCAGAGATCTTTCAGCAACATGCAGCTGGCCCAAGAAGAAATGCATTGGATTCATGGTAGTAGACCTGAATTTGAATTATTGCTCTATGCTTTTTAACCATCTGAGCTTGTACAATGTTCTTTTTCTCCTTGTCTTGTTCAGTTTTTTATTGTAAAATTGGAGAATATTATTACTTATTTTGTCAGAAATAATTTGAAGATTATGTGAACCCAATTATAGAATGTCTAGCATGCAGTTTGGCACACATTAGGTATTCACAATCAGTTAATCCCACTCTGCTCAACCTTGCTATAGTCTAAGTCAAAACTGCCTAATAAAAATATAATATAAATTCTATATAATGTATATATAATTTAAAATTTTCTCATACCCACATTAAAAAGTAAAATGAAGCACATAAAATTAGTTTCCATAAGATATATTATTTAATACAACAAATCTACAATATATATTGTTAGGTTGCTTTCCAATTAGGTAATTGATATTCACATTTCTTTCAGCAATAAACTTCAGTAACTTTTTTTTATTCCTATTAAGTATAGGTATGTTTTTTCTTTGCGAAGCTGAATGTTATTGCGAGGCAACCAAATACACAGAAAAGAACTTACCATTCTTCAGCACTAAGAGAGGGTTTTCACCCTTTATGATTATTGTCCTTAGCCTGAATACCAGCGATTATGATGATAGCAATCCACATATTAATTATAACAAATAATATTAGGTTGAACCACACGAATGGCCTATATTTGATCACTTTTCACCTAAACAATGGCCATTTCATATGGTTCAACCTCATATTCCTAGGGTGTTTTCTAGGGCTTACATTGATAACCCAGAATTTTAATAGTGATAATAATAGATTCATTGGTCATGTGTTCTGTGCCAGACACACTGCTCAATGCATTTTCTCATCTGCTCTTTACAGCAGCTCATTGACTCTATTCAAGGGAAGACCTAGTGTACTGACCAGCCTGATATCAGGTTGTATCCCAGTCCCAGGCATGGCAACCTTTCCTCCTTACTGCAATTTCATGTTCAAATTCTGTCTTGCTGCAGTTATTGTTTTGTTCCCCACTCTTCTTTCTTCTGACCCGCAGTCAGCAAACTGTGGCTCGCGAGCCACATGCGGCTCTTTGGCCCCTTGAGTATGGCTCTTCCTTAGCCTCAGGAGTACCCTAATTAAGTTAATAACAATGTACCTACCTATATAGTTTAAGTTTAAAAAATTTGGCTCGCAAAAGAAATTTCAATTGTACTGTTGATATTTGGCTCTGTTGACTAATGAGTTTGCTGACCATTGCTCTAACCATATTATTGGTGGTTAAATAGCCCTTGGAACTATCCGACAGAAATGCTTTAGTCAAAAGAAGTGACATCTTACTTATCCCACATGTCAGAATTCCAGAAGTTATGATAGGATGATGATCCATGTGTATTTGGAGGAAAGAAGAGTTTTTAGCCACTGATACAACCAAACTTTGAATGTGAAAACTATTGCCCAGGAAACTATTATGGTTGAAACTTCCATAAAAACGATGTAAAGGCTAAGTGAGTATCACTACGTATTTCCTTTTGAGACTAAACTCAAAGGTAATGAGTGATATCAACTGAGCAGCAACTTATAATCAAGACAAATTTTAGGAATTCATATTTAAACACAAATTAAGGAAAGCAAATAAATGTCAAATGAATGGCATACGAATAGCAAAACCTGTCATAGGTTAATAAGAATGACTGAAAAGTCATGATAATAATCAGGATGTCAACAGGAATAAATGCCCTTTATACAGGTGAGAAAAAGCAAAATGACAGGTGGCAAAATATTCAAGTGCCTAAATGTCATTTGGTAATGAGTTCTTTTCAACATCTTTACTTAGGATAAGGGCTAAAATTCTGTTCAATGCATTTTATGAAATTTTAAAATAATATGGATTAATATATGAGCATACTTTATCTTGTGCTCCAAATTTTTCTGTATATTTATCATTTGTTGTCAAGTGATTTACACCTCCTAATTTACTAGGGTAACCATGCAGTTTGCTTTTCATTTGTGTCTGATTGTGAGAGGTACAGAGCAATGACTAAAAAATGTGGGTGACTTTAGGCATTGACACAGAGGACCATGGAGAAAAAAAGGTATTAAAGTGCAAAATGTGCATATTAACAACTTGACTTTGCTGCTGAGAGTGCCATATAAAATTACCATTTAGAAAGTCAGTTTCTTGGCCCAGACTGCCTAGGTTTATAACCCTTTCACTGGCCCTATGATATTGAGCAGCAACTCAACTTCACCATGTCTCATTTCTCTCATCTAGAATAGAGAATTCATGATAACATGTATGGTGAGATTTACAAGTGTTAACATTTATAAAAGACTTAGAAGAATTGTTAGTATGCAGTAAACACTCCATCATTGTTAACTGCTATAACTATATATTTGTGGTTATCATTATTTGCATGAGAAATAGAAACTCAAAATTTACCAACACACCCATTTCCCAAGCCTAGGTAGAAATTAGAGTAATGATAATGAGATCAGACCTTTCATCAGACAGACTTGAGCTCAAATTCTTGGTTCCCCACTTTCATGCACAGTTCCAGTAGGGAAAGATGATGCACACACTCTAAGGATTGAGGAGTATTTAATAAAAAGACTTTTCAAAATACTAGTCAGGCTTAGGGAAAGCCATGGAGAGACAGTGAACTCTATTGGATGGAAAGCCTGGGAATATTTCAGGTCCTAGATGAAGGGGCAAATGAGAGAAGTGGTTATTAGATAGATACATAGTTAGATAGATAGATAGATAGATAGATAGATAGATAGGCATATAGATGATAGATAGATATCTGAAAATACTTCCTCCAAAAACACTGCCAATTCTGTACTAGGACTTAACTCTCCTCCAAACTCTTGCTTCCCATCTCCTGTCAGTGTCTCCCATTAGGGAACCCAGGCATAAGGCAGAGGGCAAGGAGGCCCTTTGGTAAAGTCCAGAGCAAAGAGCAGGAAAGAGAAAGGTAGAAAATTGACCTATAAGGATTGTCTGACTAGCACATTGTTTACCTTTCAGAACCTCACCTGCACTTATTCTCTGAGTTCCATCAGCTGCATCAACCTTGAAGTATTGTTGCTAAGATGACCATGTGCTAGTTTAGACTGTTAGTCTAGTCCTTTAACATAGTCTTTGACTTTTTTCAGAGATTCTCTAGTTTCATTAGTGTTTAGAATTAGAATCTTACTTTTTCCCCTCCAAATGATGGATGTAGTAGATTTTAAACTTGGCTCCAATTTATTGCACCTCTTTAGACACATAATTGGGCCATGTTTCTTTGCAGTAGTTTCCCACCTTGGGCAAGGCAAAGTGCCTCTCTCTTTGGCTCTATGCTCAATCATGTGATATCCTTTGGCCAAAGGGATATTAGCCAATGTGATATGTTCAGAGGCTTGAATAACTCTTATGTGGTTTGCCTTGCCTGTTGTCCCTTGTGCCTCATTCACGAATATATATATATATATATATATATATATATATATATATATATATTTATTTATTTATTTATTAGAGGCCTGTTGCAGGAAGATTCCTGCAAGAATAGAAGAATAGGGTTTCCTGCGGCTGGAGCAAAGCAGAGAAGGGAGTGAAGCCTGCCAAGGCGGGCTTTCCTCCCATCTCCACTGCCCCGCTTGCTTCCCTCCCATCTCTGCCACTCTGCTTGCTTCTCTGCAGCTTCGCTCCCTTCTGCAGCACTTGGCTTCCTTCTACACTGTCTTTAGTCTTCACTCTGCGCCTGTGTATGCAAATTAACCACCATCTTTGTTGGGTTAATTTGGTGGACATAGTGGAGAGACGGTCAATTTGCATGTTTATCTTTTTTATTAGTGTAGATACTAGAGGCCCAGTGCATGAAATTCGTGCACTCGGTGGGGGAGTCCCTCAGCCTGGCCTGTGCCCTCTCATAGTCCGGGACCCCTCGGAGGATGTCTGACTGACAGCTTAGGACTGCTCCTTGCCACCGCCTCTCCCATCACAGCCGCTGAGCTCACCAGTCGTGAGCCCAGCTCAGGGCTTCTGGCTGAGCGGCACACTGACCACAAGAGGGCAACTCCTGCATTGAGTGTCTGCCCCCTGATTGTCAGTGCACATCATAGTGACCGGTCATCCCGCCATTTGGTAGATTTGCATATTAGCCTTTTATTAGCCTCCTATGTAATATATCTGGGCTAACCACCTGAAGGATGAGCAACATGTGGAAGGAATGGGGTTGAATTGACATGTCATCCAGCCAAGACTAACTGTCCTCAGTCAACTGCCATCTCACTCCCTTTATTTAAGTGTAGCCAACCAAGATCAAGAGATCTGCCTAGATGGTCACTCAGACATGTGCACAGCAAAGGCATATTGTTTGTTATAGGCCATGGTTCATTCTTATGCAGTGGTAGTTTGGTAATAGACACCTGACACTATAAACTATGCAAAGCTGATATTTATTTGTTTATGCAATTAATACTAAAACCTGTTGAAATATAGTGTCCCCTAAACACTTGGTATTTTGTAAATCTTAAAGAAAAGAGTTCTTGTTGTTATAATTGACTAGTGGCCTGCTGCATGAAATTCGTGCATGGGGGGGGGGGGTCCCTCAGCCTGGCCTGCAACCTCTCCAATCTGGGACCCTTCAGGGTATGTCTGATTGCCAATTTAGGCCCAATCCCACAGGCAGTCGAATATCCCTTTCGCAATCTAGGGCCACTGGCTCCTAACCACTCACCTGCCTGCCTGCCTGATCTCCCCTAACCAACTAGCCCCCAACTGCCCCCCTGCAGGCCTGCTTACCACCCAACTGTCCCCTCCACCATCCTGCTCTCCCCCAACTGCCCACCCTGCCAGCCTGCTTGCCCCCCAACTGCCCGCTCAGGCCTCCTCAACCCCAACTGACCCCACCCCTGCTGGCCTGATCACCCCCAAATGCTCCCCCCGCCGGCCTCCTCACCCCCAACTGGCCACCCCCTGCTGAACTGTTCACCCCCAACTGCCCCCACCCCCCTGCCAGCCTGTTCATCCCCAACTGCCCTCCTCTCCTGGCCTGATTGCCCTTAACTGCCTCTGCCTCAGCCCTGTCACCATGGCTTTGTCAGGAAGGACATCTGGAAGGTCTCCCAGAAGGTCTCCCAGTCTAATTAGCATAGTACCCTTTTATTAGTATAGATGGGATTGCCTATATGTTTCTTGAATACACTGGCCTAATTGAATACACTCTAATAATATACTATACTATAGTCACAATTGTGACAGTCTGTCTTCTAAGGCACAGACTCAAGCTCAGAGATGAGAAGAAAAGGACCCCTTATTTCATGAATCTGTATAAAAAGCCACTATATTTTTAGAAGGTACAGCGCTTAATTGTTAAGTATGTGTTGAGTATTTTGGTGTTTGGAACAAACACACTGTTCATCAGTTAATTGGCCACACATTGTTAATAATCATGTTGGGAGTTAAGTCTTACGTATGAAATATGAGCTGGAAAGGTATAAAATATGAGCTGGAGAAATACAATTATATTCAAATTGTAAATGCCAAAGAAACTAAAGACTGTGTGGTGTTTCTGTAATTAGAGAATGTTTTCAATTGGTGTTCTAAATAGATGTTTTGCTTTTTTTTCAAGTGGCAATTTTGAGAGCTTGGAGCTTGGTAAGATTACTCTTAAATATAGAATTTAAGTTTTATACAGCAAACCTTACATCATGGTTATTTCTGGCCTGTAAAAAATGGAACAACTCCTATCCTTTGTAGAAGAAGGTGAGGATAAAAATTTTAAGGAAATAGTGTCAAAGATTATCCTGCTATTTGGATAAATGGCAATTCTTTGCATTAGTTGGTAATTTCCTTCCTTATGGGAATAGCCATCCTCCTGTGAGACAGTTGAAGCAGAGATATTTGCCAAGCCCAGAAGGAAGACCATAATTATTAATGAATTTATTTATTTATTTATTTATTTTTGCTTTACAGTTTTCCAGGGTTTTGCCTTGAAAGTTCCTGATCCTCTGCTAACTACAGGCCTTTGAAGTTGAGGGTTTTTTTGTGTTTTAAAGAGAAGCTTGTTTGATTATTTTTTTAAAAAATATATATATATTTCTATTGATTTCAGAGGGGAAGGGAGAGGGAGAAAGAGATAGAAACATCAGTGATGAAAGAGAATCATTTGATCGGCTGCCTCCTGCCTGCCCCACACTGGCGACTGAGCCTGCAACCCTGGCATGTGCCCCTGACCTCCTGGTTCATAGGTGGACTCTCAACCACTTAGCCATGCCAGCCGAGCTAGTTGGATCCTTTAAGGAGGTCTCAGTTTAGTGATGCTATCTTCTGCCCTGTCCCACCCTTTCTTGAAGTCAAATCATACCCGAAAAAAGATGATACATTGTGCCTCCTACAGGTGCACAGCCATGCCTATGAGAATCAAACTACTTATCGAAGGCAGGGACAGTGACTCAGTCAGACCCGAGAATGAATGCTGCACTCAGTCCCATGGTCCTCAAGAACAGGGATGAAGAAAAAACAACAACAACTAAATAAAAGCAGCTGTAAGCCCAGGCCCCAGAGTCAGGAGGGAAACCCTGGCTACTTGATTAGGGGGGAGCAAGTTCTCTCCCAACATCTGACTCAGACACTCGTCTTACATTGGCTTGTGCCAATGGCTTGTGCTCATATTACGTTGAATTCTGGCTTTGCTACAACTGGACAATCTTGGGGGAGTCATTCCACCTCTCTGTGCTTTCTCGTCTGCAAAATGAGTACAGTAACAGCACCCACCTCAAAGGGTTGTTGTGAGGTTTAGAACTGTTAACTTGTTTAAAGCAACTAGGAGAGGGCCTGGTAACTGGTCCTTGTTATGGATATGGTAACTTTTATTATAATTAACTTTCACAAATAGTTTTATTGTTGCTACATTTGCACTCATTTGTTTCTAATAAATGATAAAGTCATGCTAGTTTTTGGAATCTGTTTCCTCATCTTGAAAGTGAGGTTGCGGTATCATATAAAGCTTTGTCATTCTAAGATGCACAAATATGCATATGGATGTTTTACACTTTATTTAATAGTTTCAAAGTATGTATATAACATTATAACATACTAGAGGCCCAGTGCACGAAATTCGTGCATGGGGGAAGGAGTGGTTCCCTCAGCCCAGCCTGCACCCTCTCCACTCTGGGACATCCCTCTCACAATCCTGGACCGCTGGCTCCAATCGCTCATCTGCCTGCCTGCCTGGTCATCCCGAACTGCTGCCCATGCCAGTCTGATCACCCCTAACTGCCCCCACTGCTGGCCTGGTCAGCCTTAACTGAACCCCGCTGCTGTCCAGGTCACCCCCAACTGCCCCCTCCCTGCCAGCCTGGTTGCTCCTAATTGCCCCCTGCCCGCTGGCCTGGTCACCCTTACAGCCCCACTGCCAGCCTGGTCGCCCCTAACTGCCCCCCCTGCAAGCCTAGTCACCCCCAATTGCCCCACCTGCTGGCCTGGTCACCCCCAACTGCCCCCCTCTGCCAGCCTGATTGCTCCTAACTGACCCCCCCTGCTTACCTGGTTGCCCCAACTTCCCCCTACCCCTGCCAGCCTGGTTGCCCCTCATGGCCCCCCCACCAGTCTGGTCTCCCCACGCAGCCTGCTGTTCAGCTGTTTTGTCGTCCCTCACTACCCCCTGCTGGTTTGGTCAGAGGCAGCCATCTTGTGAAGGTGTGAGGGTTAATTTGCATATTACCTCTTTATTATATAGGATTATTATATAGGATGCAATAATCAATTTAATTAATTATAACTAATAACAGATATATCAAGTGTTTCAGTTAGTCATAAATATTTGTTGAGCACCTATTGTATGTCAGATATTGCTCTAGTCTAGATGCTGGGGATTCAGCAACAAAAAAATAAGTAACCTTGTGCTTGTGGAAGTTGATTCTAGTATTTTTTCCTTTGCCTACAGCTGTGTCAACAACTACTTAATAGAATACTCAATAAGTAAATACAGAACTGGAAACCAGGATCCTGATTCTACTAGCAGTATGTTTAAGTTATTTGGGGGTAATTTAATATGAGGCTTAAGGAAGTTTTATAGAAATTCCCAAATGCAAAACATGGAGTCATAGGTGTCCCATTAAATTGCTAAATTGTTATGTGGTTGTGGCTTTTTTTTTTTTTCTGTTTTTTTTTTTGCTATCGTGGCCACCAGTCCCATAACTTTTAAACCAGAAGAGCCGAGTTTCTGCTTGCCAAGAACTCTTTAGAAATACTAAACCAAAAAGCAGAGAACTCCAGGTGCAAACATCCAAAATGCAGGCCAGTTTGTAAAAAATTATGTTTCAACTTTAGGACACATTTATTTTGATATAGAAAAAAATAATTCGTGGGTTTATAAAAAGAAGAATTTATAAACCAGATTTGGAAATTGCTTATATTATTTCTGGGTATAAAATGGAGGAAAAGCATAAGCCAGGTTTGGGTTTATTTTAATTCTTAGCTGGCTGTTTTTAGGGTAAGCAGAGTATGATGAAGTTCCTCTTGAAATTGAGTTTGATATGACTACTGGTTTCTGAGAAGTATGTGGCTAAACCATACAGTATTGCTGATGTTTGATCGTTTTGGATTTACAGAAAGAGCAATTTTGTATAGTACAACTTAATATTACATATTAATATTTTAAAAGGGAAGTCTATTCAACTTATATAGTCTTGGGTATGTTCTATATCTGTACTACTCAATATGGTAGTCACTAGACAGCAGTGAAATGTGGCCAGGGCTAATGGAGGGGATGGATTTGTAATTCTATTTTATTTCACTTAGTTGAAACTTAAATAGTTACTGAGGCAGCAAACTATGGAGATATAAATCCACATCAGTATGGACTAGAAAACTTAGTCTGACCAATGAATTGAGTTATATATTTCTTAGTAACCTTGTAAAAACTATTACTGTTCCTGTTTTATAGATGAGGAAACTGACACAGAGAGGCAATTTGTCATTTCCTCAGGCTCATCCACATTTGGGGAGTGGGATAGAGATATTTGACTTCAAGTCAGCAGGGACCAAATCATTGGAGACAAAGCAAGGAACAGTAATGGTAGCACAAGGGATATGTCTTGTTCTGAACGCTTGAGAGGTCACTGCAATGATGACTTCTTAAAGGACTTGGAAGGCATAATAGGCAGAAGAATGACCCTCCAGGTCCCCAGAGATGTCTATATCTTAATGCTCAGATTTTGTGAGTGTGTTGCCTAACATGGTTAAAGGGGCTTTGCTGAGGGGGTTAGGTTAAGGATTTTGAGATGGGGAGATAACCTAAGAAGGCCAAGTATAATAACAAGAAGAAGGCAGCAGTGAGTAAAGCAAAGAGTTGAAAGCAAGAGAAAGACTCATTCTTATGTTGCAAGCCTTGAAGATGGAGCCACACAACAAGGATGTGGGCAGTCTCTGGAAGGTGGAAGAGGCAAGGAAATGGATCCTCTTCCAGAACCTCCAATATACAAAGCCCTGTTCACACCTTGATGCTTGCCCAATGAGATCCATTTCTGAATTGGGACCTCAAGTTTTGTAAGGTAATAAATTCACATTTTTAGCACCATTAAGTTTGGTGCAATTTATTACAGCAGGCTTGGGAAGCTAGTGTAGAAGGGAACTAGACTAGAAGTGGAAAAAGAGTTATAGGTAGTTTTAATAAACAAGAGGAAAAGTGCAAGTGGTCTGAACTTAACAGTGACAGTGGCAATGGAGAGGAAAGAATACTGGTAGATATGGAATACAAGGAAATCTGCATCATATCAATGATATCAACAGGCAGGGTTTTAACAAAAAGATGGATCACAAGCCCCAAAAGCTTTTCTCTTAAGGAAATGTTCCTTCTTAAAAATAATCTCTATCAGTGGTGACTTAACATGGCACAATATGTTGAGAGAGGAGCTGTGACTTAGAGACCTGTCTGACATTGATTCAAAAGGTCTTCAAAACCTGAGAGCTGCCCATGCTTGGTCCATCTTACCCACTCTGAGCTTTATTCTGCATGCCTCATAAAAGTAGTAGCTGCTGGTTGCATCAATATTGTCTCTATACATAAAAGCCTAATATGCAAAGTGTCCCCTTGGGAGTTTGACCAACCAGGAATTTGATTGCTCGCTATGACATGTGCTGACCACCAGGGGGTTTCATGGAACAAAGGAAGGCCCCAGCTGGCAGCTGGCAGCCACTAGGGACTCTACCCGTGCATGAATTTTATGCACTGGGCCTCCAGTTGCATTACAAAAATTATGGGAAATGTAACTTATTTATATTACTTGGAAATACATTTCTGTCCAGGTGTTTGAGAAACTCAAACCATAATTATGCCAAAGCAAGAGTAGATGAGAAGTTCAGTCAAGGAAACCAGATTGCCTTTTGTCTAGTCTGTCAGGAGAGAGAGATTGGTGTGGTGGAAAGATCCTGAGCTTTGTAGAAAATGCGTAATTTGCATATTGATTCCACCCAGTAGTTGTTCTGAGACATTGTGTAAGGAACTCTTAAATTCCCTTAATCTCATTCTTTAATTTGTCCAGAACAGGAAGAATTAAATCTGGCTTGTAGGATTATTGCATGGAATAAATGAGTTTATAAATACAATGTGTTGGCCTCGAGTGGATGCTTAGCAAATGCTATGTATACAAGAAGGGCCCTAAAAAAGGATAGAGATGAAGTTCCTGGTCAAATTTTTCAAGCGTTTCTTTTCTATCATGAAACATAAAAAGAGTTTTCATTGATCAAAAATATAATCAAACATGCCCTGGTCAGTGTGGCTCAGTTGGTTGAGGCATCATCCTGTACACCAAAAGGTCACCTGTTCAATTTCTGGTCAGAGCACATGCTCAGGTTGCGAGTTCAATCCCCAGTTCATATGCATGCAAGAGACAACCAATTGATGTTTCTCTCTCACACTGTTTTTCTCTCTCCTTTCCTCTCTCTCTACAAGCAATCAGACACACATTTAAAAAAAATATCTGACCAGACAGTACTCTTACAATAAAATAAAATTTATCACAAGATAGATGGGCATGATATCTAGAATCTAGAAGTAATAATCAAAGTTGGGCTAATCTATTATATAGATGGCAAATATAACTTCCATGTCTAGCATTGCTTCTCTTTTATGTACTAGCATAGTATATTTGTTATATCATAATTTTACTGTGTTTTTGTAAACTAATTTACAGCAGAATGTAGTGGGAATAATTGGAATATGGAGATTTTTGTACAAGATAGAATGAAGGAAAGAAGGAAGGAAGGAAGGAAGGAAGGAAGGAAGGAAGGAAGGAAGGAGAAAAGGGATGGAGTAAAGGAAGGGGAGGAGAAAGAGAAGAAGGAAAGCAGGGAGAGAGGGAGAAGAAAGAAGGTTTAAAACAAAAAAAAAGAAAGGAAGGGAGGGAGAAAAGAAAAGAGAAAAAGAAGACAATGTAAGTAAGAGAAGTGGGTGAATAAAAGGAAAAAATTTTGACACAAAGTAACGGAAAAGTTTATACAGGAAGAAAAGTTATAAAAAACAAAGACAAGAAATTCATAATTATTTATGCCACCTCTTTACCATGCATGGAATAAAGAAACACATATAATGTGCTAATTAACTCATCTTCTCATTTATTTATGCAATGGATATGAATGAAAAGTTCACTAGAAGCCAAGAATATAGAAGTGAATAAGATGGACTTAATTCTTATCATCATAGAACTTACAGCAAAGAGGATCATTGTATATCAAAACTGAACATATTTAATCCCCAGGACCATCTAATAATAAAGTTGTATTATTATTAGATTTTTACAGATGGAAAAACTTGGTTGTGGTTAGCTAGCAGTAACAGACCAAGAATCCAACCCTGGTGTGTTTGACTTCAAGTTTTCATTGTTTCCATATGAGGCCATGCTGACTGGGAGAAATAGAACCAATGAAGTGTGAATGTGTGAGAGGATGTGTTAAGAGATTTTAAAAGTTTACCCATTAAAAAAAAAATAATGTGAAGAAGCTCTTCAGTCATTTTTTATGGCACTTGCATTATTGGCTTTAATTTTTACTTTTCTTAGGGAAAGATCTATAACACAAGGAGGTGAATTGGCATTAGGTATTAGGGGCACTCAGTAAATGTATATTCAATTATATAATATATAAAATTATATCATGTATAATATTTTGTTAAATGAAATATATTGCTCAAACCCAAATATTTGGACACCTTTCTATACTGTCTGCACCTACAGAATACTTAACTAATTACATAAATATGTAGGGGACACACACTCTGTAGTAGTCACTGTGCTAGGTGAAGATAACGCACAAATTAAAGGGCTAGGAACCTAACTTCTAGTAGCTCCAAAAGGATGGCAGTCAGGATGTGAAAGACATGATGACAGATACATTTATGTAGTTAATTATAATACACTATGATATCAAGGAATCATAAGGAATATAAGAAAATTAATGCTACAGGTTTTTCTGCACTAAAAGAAAAACAACAGAGTAAGAAGAAGAGATGAAGAAATGGCAGAATGCCCACTGTGTCTAGAAGTGAGCCTTATTGAGGGGAGACAAAGAGGGGCCATGGATTCTGGTTTTGGAGAACCTTGCATGTGGTGCTAAGGAGTGTGAATTTCCTTATTCAATCCATGCAATGAGAATCCTTAGAGGGCTTGAAAAGGTAGGATGGCATGAACCATTCATAGACTACTGATCACTTCCAATTAAAATATAGTATAATGAAAGCTTGTGTTTTTTAGCTTCTCTGAACTTCCACTGAAATTATAAGAAAGGGATTAGTACTAATCCTGTACTAATTTTTTTTAATTACAATGGTATTTTATTTTTTAAACTAGGGGCCCGGTGCATGAAATTCGTGCACTGGGTGGGGGCGGGGGGGAGTGTCCCTCAGCCCGGCCTGCCCCCTCTCACATACTGGGAGCCCTCAGGCGTTGGGAGCCCTCAGGCGTTGACCCCCATCACCCTCCAATTGCAGGATCGGCCCCTTGCCCAGGCCTGACACCTCTGCCAGAGGTGTCAGGCCTGGGCAGGGAACCCTCATTTCCCTCCATCACTGGTTCTTCCCCCAGCCCAGGCCTGATGCCTCTGGCCCAGGCGTCAGGCCTGGGCAGGGGACTCCCAGACCCCTCCGATTGCTGGCTCTGCCCCTGGCCCAGGCCTGATGACTCTGGCCCAGGACTTAGGCCTGGGCAGGGGAACCCCCACTCCCCCCCATCACCGGCTCTGCCCTTGCTCAGGTCTGATGCTTCGGCCAGAGGCGTCGACCCCCATCACCCTCCGATCGCCTGATCGGCCCCTTGCCCAGGCCTGACGCCTCCGCCAGAGGTGTCAGGCTTGGACAGGGGACCCCCATCTCCCCCCGATCACTGGCTCTGACCCCGCCCAGGCCTGATGCCTCTGGCCCAGGAATCATGCATGGGCAGGGGACCCCCATCTCCCTCTGATCGCTTGCTCCACACCCCCGCCCAAGCCTTACGCCTCTGACCCAGGCTTCAGGCCTGGGCAAGGGGACCATCATATCCTCTCAACCCCTGGCTCCGCCCCCCACCCAGGCCTGATGCCTCGGTCAGAGGAGTTGACCCTCATCACCCTCCAATCGCCGATCACCGGATCGGCCCCTTGCCCAGGCCTGAGGCCTCCGGCAGAGGTGTCAGGCTTTGCAGGGGACCCCCAGCTCCCCGTGGTTGCAGGCTCCGCAACCTTAGCTAGAGGCATTAGGCCTGGGCAGGGGACTCCCAGCTCCCCGCAATCTCCTGCTCTGCCCCTGCCCCGGCCTAATGCCTCTGGCCGAGGCATTAGGCCTGGGCAGGGGACCCCCAGCTCCCCGCGGTTGCAGGCTCCACCCCTGCCCAGGTCTAACGCCTCTGGCCGAGGCGTCTGGCCCGGGCAGTGGGGACCCTCAGCGGCAGCTGCCCTGCGATCGCGGGCTCCGCTTTAGGCCCAGGCAAGGGACCCCTAGATCCTGGGACTGCCAGCTTCGACCGTGCCCAGCTCCCATTGCTGACGCCACCCCTACTTCCTGCTATCACTGGCCAGGGCGGCAAAGGCGCCCGATTCTCCGATCATGGCTGGGGTGCAGGGCAAAGGTGGCCCGCCGGCTCTTAGCTCCCCCCTGGGTTTCCAATCACTGTCAGTGGCAGGGGGCTTCTTCCTGCTTTCCCTTTCGCCTCCCTGCATTGTGCCTACATATGCAAATTGACTGCCATCTTTGTTGGCGGTTAACTGCCATCTTAGTTGGCAGTTAATTTGCATATCACCCTGATTAGCCAATGAAAAGGGTAGCGGTCGTACGCCAATTACCATGTTTCTCTTTTATTAGTGTAGATAGCCACAAGATTTGACACTTCACACACATAAAAAAATATACCACTAATAAATAACAAAAGTGGAAATACTTAGCAAAGTTACAACAGACTTAATGTTTAGCTGAGAATCATGTCAACAGAGTAAGGCTCTAAAGATACCAGACAAACCAGTATTTGTTTGGAATAAAGTAGCTTTCTTAATGTATGGGCTTATAGAAGAGTTTCCATGTGGTCAGGGCTATGGTCATAAAACCAATTTTAACACAACTGTGCTTCAGACTAAGTTTCAATAGTCTACACAAGATGTTAAGGAATGCCCTCTACAAAAGAATTACCAATATCCGGTAAATGTACATTCTTATCTAAAAATACCAAAATTAATAGGTGCTGGTATTCAGATCTGATGTCTCAGGTTTTATGACTGACATATCTTTAATGCTCCTAAACTTTGGGGTATACAGAGTGGCATAAAATTTAAAATTGTTTAAAATACAGGGAAAATTAAAATCCAATGGGCATACATTTCTTAACTATGGCAGTAACCCTCAATTCTTCATAGGGAATGGTTAAGCCATCAAAACAAAACCAAGTTTTTTTTATATTCAAATGCTTTTCTATATTAGTAACACTTTTAAATATATTTTATTGTATTTTTTTTTTTTTTTTTTTTTTTTTTTTTTTTTTTTTTTTACAGAGAGGAAGGGAGAGAGATAGTCAGAAACATCGATGAGAGAGAAACATCAATCAGCTGCCTCCTGCACATCTCCCACTGGGGATGTGCTCGCAACCCAGGTACATGCCCTTGACCGGAATCGAACCTGGGACCCTTCAGTCCGCAGGCCGACGCTCTATCCACTGAGCCAAACCGGTTTTGGCCAATATTAGTAACACTTTTAAAGTCACTAGTACTAATGCTGTACTAATAAGAGTGGAATGTGACTAAGGGATGATCAGCACCAACTCTAAGATGCAGAACTACATGTTCCCTTATGGCAAGAATGTACATGTGAAAATTTCAAAATTTCTTTTTAAAAAGGAATAAACACACCAGGTCAAAGAGAATGGTAGCCATATTTGGGGCACTGGACAGCAGATGGACCTGTCGTTACTGACGCAACAGAACATACCTATCTGACCACTTGCACATCTGTGAGGGAGATCCACTGGTCCCACTGACTCTCTGTGAGAAAGCCAAGAACAGGCAGATTTACATCACAACCCTCCCACAGCACTGGGATTGAGGACAGAATTAGAACAAAAACAGGAGAATGGTTTAAAAGTCTAATCCAGAATGCACAGTAACCTTAAGCTCTTCCCCAAAGCTCCGCATTCAGCCCAGCTTTCTTCCCCCAATCTTTCAGAAAGCACGATTTTTATTCCTGGGATAGAATAAAGTAGCTGGACTATGTACTGGAGTACACCGGATACACTTTTGAGTAGGACATGATACTAAATAAAGTGGATTTAAGTGAAAAGTTTACACAGATTCAATAACTTACAGGCTCCCTTACAAGGATTCTAGAATAGTTAGCAAGACTTATACAGTTAGAGAAATGAAAAAGTTATTGCATATTTGGCCAGCCTAATAGAAAGTCCTAAGAGTACCAATCAACACAAAACAAAACAACAAACAAAAAGAGCCTAATAGTCCCATAGTCTATTCACTCCACCGCCAAGACAGAAACTGAAAAATGCCACCACGCGCTCAGAGCTTCCAACAGCTGTATAGCAGCCAACTCTCAAAGCGGAAAGGCAGCCAAATGTCTCCAGATATTTTAGGAAAGGTTCCATGCAAAGAAGCCTAGTGGTCCTCAAATTATGCTCTTTCCTTCTCCCACAGAAATACAACTTAAATTCACAGATGACTTCCCTGGCAGCTCAGGGTAACGAAGTGAAATGTACATTAAAATGATGCATGTGGCATCTAGTCTACCTTACTTGCTTCAAAGGGACTTGGAGCCCTGGGATTTCTCTCACTTCCTCTTTCTGCAAATTGGGGCACAGACTCCCCTGGTACATATGACTCAGCTTCAACTGTGCAGACAAGGACAAGATCCAGGTGACAGCAGAGCAAAACTGTGGAAGGAACCAGGCCCCCTGAGTGACTCCTTGGAAGAAAGCTATGCCATTAACCCAGATTTCTTACTCTAGTACTATTTCTTTGTATTTTGGGGGTTTTTTTTAGCCACGCAGTTTTAGGGCTTTTGTGTTTTAGCATCTGGTCCTTTACCTTAGTTAACACAGTCTCAAATATAAAAGAAAGACAATCAACCAAATTTAAAGGAAGCAAGCAAGTAAGAAATAGAGTCTATGAAGGTTGTTGAAAAAAAAAAAAAGACCTCCATTATCCACAGAGAGACAAGAAATAACACTAAAGTAAAGACTATTTGGAGAACAGATATAAGCTATTAGAAATAAAATATATGAAAACTGAAATAATGAACTGATAGCTTTTAAAAATTGTAGTCCTTCTTACCCACAAAGATTGATAGAGTTAAAAAAAAATTGAAGGCATCTTTTAGAAAGTGTTGCAAGCAGACCTAATAATGAAAATAATTTAAGGAATAAAAAAATAAGAAGCTTGGCTGGCATGGCTCAGAGGTTGAGCATCAATCTATGAACCAGGAGGTCACAGTTTGATTTCTGGTCAAGGCACATGCCCTGGTTGCAAGCTCAGTTCCCAGTGTGGGGCATTCAGGAAGCAACCAAAGAACTGAAAAGGATTATTCTTAGCAAGCAAGAAAGGGATTGGAGGAGGTAAGATGGAGAAAAAACTGGTTTTGCTATTATTGTTATTTATTTTTAAAAACAAAGTCTGTATGGTTATGTAAGTTTTGTGTTTTTAATATGAATTACATATACTAAAAATGAAATTATGGCAGAACTGTTCATTTAGTAGATAGGAAAGGGACTTGTGAGAAGGAGATTGACATTTAGGTTTTGACTCAGTGTAGTGCACAGGGGGAGAGGAAGGCGTTTGATATGCAGCGATATGAAGGCATGATATTGCAAGATTTATATTTATCACAGAACTACATAAAAATTTCAACTTAGGTTCACATATACAAAAAAAAAAATTTTTTTTCAAGTTGAACAAACAGGGAGTTGCCAAGACAACAAGAAAGTTCCTATACTGTGAAATTTTGTCATTTCTTATTGTTTCCAAGCACTTTAAAATAAGGGTTCTTGTTTAATTTTACAGCAGCGCTGTGAGTCTGGCAGGGCTAGAATGATTACTTCAATGTTACATCTGAGCAAACTGTGGATGAGATAGCTGAAGCTGTCACTGACTTAGAAAGCACAGAACAGATCAGTATTAATACCTAGAGGCCCATTATTAAGGATTATGTTTATACTATATACTTTACATATAAAATTATTTTTCTAAGCTTGTTTTTTTTGTGTTTGTATTGTAATACTGTGATAAAATAAGAAATAAATAGTTGGTCTTTATCCCAAGTTCCCTTGGAATTTCCTGGGTGATAGGAGCATCTTTTGATCTAATGAGGTAACTCTTGGTAGACTCCTGGATAGTTTCAGAATGGGACTGGACACAAGAATATGACAAGTAATGAGAGCATTCCTTAACCTATCTGAAGCCAAATCTTATCACTTATAAAATAGAACTATGGTCATGGTCCTGATTGCTACAGAATCCTCTATAATAAAAGCCTAATATGCTAAGTGTCTGGTTGACTGGTCAGCTGTTCAACCAATCAAAGCGTGATATGCTAATGATATGCTAAGGCCACTCAACCCCTCACTATGACATCCACTGACCACCAGGGGGCAGACAGTTGACTTGCCGACCAGTCTATGATGTGCACTGACCACCAGGGGGAATATGCTCAATGCAGAATAGGCCTCTGGTTGGGGCTAGTGAGTGGGTGGTGCCAGGCTGACAGCCAAGGCAGGTGCTAGCAGTTGCCCCCCCCCCCCAATTGCCCCACCAGTCACCCCGAAGAGGGAGACGACTGGTGGTGGTGGCTGGTGGCGGGAGGCGGGGGGGGGGGGGGGGTCGCGCCAGGCTGCCAGCCAAGGCAGGTGCCAGTGGGAGCCTCCCAATTGCCCTGCTCATTGGTTACCCTGCAGAGGGAGGCGACCTGCGGTGGCAGCAGAGGACAGCTTTGGTGACTGGATGGCTCCAGACCTCCAGCCAAGGTGGGAGCCAGGGGGGCCCCCCGATCGCCCCACCCTCAAGTCACCACACAGATCAGCCTTGGCCTAGGGACCCTACCCATGCACAGATTTCATGCACTGGGCCTCTAGTTTAACAGTATAATATATAGAAAGGATTTAGCAATATCTGGATCACTATAAAAACCCAGTTAACAATAGTTATTGATAATTGAAGAATTGAAATACATAAAATCATTTTATGAATAAATAATAAATAATGTATTAATTAAAGGTAGTAGAATTAGTACACTAGAATAACATGAGGTGTGGTGGCAGAAGAGAAATAATATTCCTTTGAAGACTGTGGTAATACATCAACTATCTGACATATGCCACAGGAAGCATTCCATGAGCTCTCTGGGCAATTAAACATAGATTCTTCTGTACTAAAGTCTTCATCCTGACATTGTAGGACTTACCACATTAACATCCTTATGTATGTGTCATAATGATGTATGTATGCATGTAAGTATGCATGTACTGTAATTATGTATATACTATAATTATGTGTTCCTTGACCCTCTCGAAGACAGAGATTAAGTTGTCTCCACTTTTAGATACTCAAAGTTGGAGAAGTTTCTAGCATCTAGTAGATGCTAATATTTCTAATATTTGCTGATAAACACAGGAATAAATGAATCGATACGTGCTAGGCTTTCTTATCATCTGTTTTTCATTTGAAATGTATTAAATATATACAAAACTCTGTGAGGATGAGTCAGTATTAAACTTATATTGAATGCAAAACAAATTTAATATTGGTTTTAGATGAGCCATTTCCATACTCGCAGAGCTGATAATTTTAGATAGCAAGTAGATATAACAATTATCTTAGTTCAAATATTTTGCAGCAGTGAGATAAAATGTGGCTGTACTAATGAGAGTGGAATGTGACTAAGGGATGATCAGCACCAACTCTAAGATGCAGAACTACATCTTCCCTCATGGCAAGAATGTACATGTGCAACAAAATAACTTAACATTGAATTTTGCCACTTTGCCTAGAGAATTGGCACAATGTCCAACTCTTGAAACAATAATTTTACTTCCTTAAAGCAAGATTCTGGTTATTTATTTTTAATGGAAATTGATTAATTTCCTTATTGCATTTGTGCCTGGAATACAATTTATTTGTAAAACCCATGAATGAATAATTTGGACATGTACTTGTATTTTAATTATTTATTACTTTTTATAGAAAGAGGTACAATCTATAAAACACATGTAGCAATTTAATAAAGCAAAAAAGTTGCTATAGAAAATAATTAGGCTTTATACTGTTAAAAACATACCCAGTTGCACATTTCCCTATTATCATTAAGCTAATCTGAATTTTCACTTGGAGCTATAGACAGAATATTGCTACAAATTAAATATGTCATAATTTAGCTTTCCTCACTAGGCAGAGATGTAGATTTAATTCATAAAGTTCATATTAAATTTAGGAATTAGAAATCTGGTATAATTTTATTTTCTTAAATACTATGAATAAAATTAATATATAAGTATATATAATATACATACATAATTATCTATTAATGCAGAAATAACTTCTTCCCAATATATATATATATATATATATATATATATATATATATATATATATATATATATATATATTACAGGCCCGGTGCACAAACATTTGTGCACTAGGGGGAGTCCCTCAGCCCGGCCTATGCCCTCTTGCAGTCTGGGACCTCTCAGAGGATGTCTATCTGCTGGCTTAGGCCTGCTCCCTGGGAGATTGGGCCCAAGCTGGCAGTCAGACATCACTCTGGCAGCCCGGCAGCCCTCAGGGGATGTCCACTTACCAGCAGGGAGCAGACCTAAGCTGCAGTCGGACATCCTTAGCGCTGCTGAGGAGGCAGGAGAGGCTCCCACCACCACCGCTGTACTGGCAGCCATCAGCCTGGCTTGTGGCTAAGCAGAGCTCCCCCTGTGGGAGCGCACTGACCACCAGGGGGAAGCTCCTGCATTGAACATTTGCCCCCTGGTGGTTAGTGTGTGTCATAGTGACCAGTCATTCCTACTCGTTATGTTGTTAGGGTCAATTTGCATATTACCCTTTTGTTATATAGAATATAGGCCTGGTGCACGGGTGGGGGCCAACTGGTTTGCCCTGAAGGGTGTCCTGGATCAGGGTAGGAGTCCTGCTGGGGTGCTTGGCTAGCCTGGGTGAGATGCTGGCGGCTGTTTTCAGACTGACCAAGCCCTTCAGCAACCATAGCTCCCAGCCTTTCCTTTTTTTTTTCTTTTTTTTATTCGCTCCAGCTGGAAGCAGGTATCTGGGGTTTATTTACCTTCTATAGGGTGTCCCAAAATTCACGCAAGAAGTAATTTTTATAGAAAACACAGATTTATAAATAAAAATTGTAATGTTTTTATTGATTCATAAAGTATTCAGTATAGGGTTATGTATGGAATAACACATTGGGTAAATGGTCTCCACAGCTTTGCTGGCACATATGCAAAACCGTGGTCTTCATTGGTCTTCATTGTCCCTGATCCTGGGCCATAATTGGTACTTAGTAATGGTTATCAAATTGAAGGGATTGAAATCAAAGGGCAACAGATATTAGAATCTGATTCAATAAACCAAGTAAAATTAGGCTTTTATTTTTTGTTGTTGTTGTTAATGCTCACACAAAATTCAAATCTTGCGTGAATTTTGGGACACCCTATATAATTGAAACTTTGTTGCCTTGAGAGGAGGCAGCAGCCGGCTGGGAAGCTTGGATTCCTCCATCATTGGGGCAACCAAGCCTCCTGATTGCTCCAGTTCCATGGTTGCCGGCCACCATCTTGGTTGGGTTAATTTGCATATAGTTGCTCTGATTGGCTGGTGGGCGTGGCTTAAGGCATAGCAAAGGTATAGTCAATTTGCATGTTTGTCTTTTATTGGTGTAAAGCATATCCTAATATATAAAAACCCAGGGTCCGTAACAACTGGAAGTTAGTCCTGAAGTCAGTGCTGCGTTACCGTGGTGACCTAGCACTGACTGCCACTGCTGCAGGCATGGTGACCCAGCACTGACTGCTGAGGGGGCTGCAGATCAGCCTGGAGAGAAGCCCAAAGAGAGAGGCAGGGTCTAATCTGCATCCTCTGTGGCAGCTGTTGATCAGTACTTGCCTTTCTCTTTCTCTCTGGGCCTGGCGGTTGGGGGAGGGTGACTGCTGATCAGCCCCACCTCTCTGATAAGGCCAGGAAATAGGCCTGGAGACACTGACTGGCATAGAAACTGACCAATCAGAACCAAATCTGGGTGAACTGCGAGGAACCTATGGCTGCCTAGGAGGTGGAGCTTTTGATGCTGGCTGGCATAGAAACTGACCAATCAGAACCAAATTGGTCATCAGGGGAGGGCAGTTGGGGGGGAGATCAGGCAGGCAGAGGCAGTTAGGGGCAATCAGGCCAGCAGAGGAGGGCCACTGGGGGCAACCAGGGTAGTTAGGGGCAGGGGAGGGCCATTGGGGCAACCATGGTAGTTGGGGGCAGGGGAGGGCAGTTGGGGGCAACCAGGGTAGTTGGGGGCAAGATAAAGCCAGCAGGCAGAGTGGTTAGGGACAATAAAGCAGGAAGGTAGAGGCAGTTAGGGGTGATCAGGCAGGCAGGCAGGTAAGTGGTTAGGAGACAGAGGTCCCAGATTGCAAGAGGGATGTCCGACTGCTGGTTTAGGCCTGATCCCACAGGGTTCCCCAATTGGAGAGGGTATAGGCTGGGCTGAGGGAACGGCCCCCCTCTGTTCATAAATTTCATGCACCAGGCCCTTTATTGCATTAGTGCCTAGAATGCAGTGTATTTTTTAAAGAGCCCAATGAATGAGTAATTTGAACATCCTATCTAATAAAAGAGAAACAAGGTAATTGGCGTAGGACCACTACCCTTCCCATTGGCTAATCAGCGAGATATGCAAATTAACTGCCAGCCAAGATGGCAGCCGGCAGCCAGGCAGCTTGAAACTAACATGAGGCTTGCTTGCTTCAGTGACGGAGGAAACCAACGCTCCCCGCCTGCTTTGCCGGCCTCTGAGCCTGCAGTTTAAGAAATATTGTAACAAATATAGAAGCTAAACAAAACCCCAGAAACCTGCTT
Source organism: Myotis nattereri (assembly GCF_964212035.1). NCBI lineage: Eukaryota > Metazoa > Chordata > Mammalia > Chiroptera > Vespertilionidae > Myotis > Myotis nattereri. Next base: position 13,878,341 of record NC_138075.1, read on the forward strand.
TCAGCGAGGCCAGGATCTTAGAGCTGGAATTATACAGTGTTTCGATTATAGAACCAAAACAAACCAGATACCGTCTTTCAGCAGCAGAAGCCTCAGAGCTGGAGCCAGAGCTAAAGCTGGCCCAGAATAAAAAAAGAAAAAAGAAAAAAAGGAGCAGTTGGGAGCTTCAGTCGGCCTGAAAACAGCCCTCAGTCCCTCACCCAGACTGGCCAGGCACCCCAGTGGGGACCCCCACCCTGAAGGGTGTGTGACCAGCTGCAAACAGCCATCACCCCCTCACCCAGGCTGGCCAGGCAACCCAGTGGGGACCCCCACCCTGATCCAGGACACCCTTCAGGGCAAACCAGCCAGCCCCACCCATGCACCAGGCCTCTATCCTATATGGTAAAAGGGTAATATGTCTCCCAGCACCGGGATCAGTGGAGCCGAGAGGCCTCCCAGCACCGGGATCAGCGTGACAGGGGGCAGCGCCCAAACCCCCTGATCATCCCTGCTCTGTGGGTGATAGAGGGCGGCGCCCCAACCCCCCCCCCCCCACACACACACACACACACGGGCCCTGCTCTGTGTGTGATGGGGTAGAGCCATAACCTCCCCATCGGCCCTGCCCTGAGTGCCGGGAGTCAGTCCATGCTTGCTGTTTCATGGGACCTGGCATATATGGCATACTGTTCTTAATATGTTTGCTCACCTTCTTGGCACTATGTGTTTTAACCAAGGTCTCCACTCTGAGAAAGGTTGCTTCCCCCGGTAGGGATTTTCCCCTGAGGTTAGGGAGAGAATAAAACCCCTCAACTAAGTGCCAGGTGGGTAATTAATCACTTTAACTATGAACAATCATGCTTAAGCTACATAATCTTTACTCCCTGGAATGGAGATAAGAAACACCCTAACCTTTGTAATAGAGATTGATAGGATTGGAATCAACTGGTATAAATACAGATGTAACAAGACAGCAGAAGACAGAACTAATAAGACAGAACCTACACAGAACCTAGAGACAGAAGAACTTCGCTGGAGAGAACATGGCAAAAGATCCTGGACTGAACCTGACTACAGAAATTGGCAAGAGAACCTGACTAGAACCTGGTGACTGAACCTGGCTGGAGAACCTGGAGAACCTAGAAAGAGAACGTGGACACAGAACCTGGCTGGAGATCCTAAGCAGAACCTCTCTGGAGATCCAGACCAGAACTTGGCTGGAGATCCTGGCTGGAGACCCTGGCTAGGCTGCTGATCAACTGAACACTGTGTCCATGTCCTTCCTTCTTCGCCGACTCCGTCTACGCCTTTGGGAACCCCTGGACCTGCTGGGGTTGGACCCCGGCACCTGAGTGTGAGAGTGGTGGCGCCCCAACCCCCTTATCCGCCCTGCCCTGAGTGTGACAGGGGGCGGTGCCCCAACTCCCCTACTGGCCCTACTCTGTGAGTGACAGGGGGGAGCTCCTCAACCCCCTGATGGGCCCTGCTCTGTGCATGACAGGGTACGGAGCCCCAACCCCACTGATGGGCCCTGCTCTGTGCATGACAGGGTACGGAGCCCCAAACCCCCTGATGGGCCCTGCTCTGTGCGTGACAGGGGGTGGCACCGCAACCTCCCCATCGACCCTCCCTTGAGTGTGACAGGGGGTGGTGCCCCATCCCCCCAATCGGCCCTACCCTGAGCATGACTGAGGGTGGCATCGCAACCTCCCAATCCGCCCTGCTCTGTGCATGACAGGGGAAGGTGCCCCAACTCCCCAATTGGCCCTGCTCTGAGCCCGACCTGGGGCTGCACCTAGGGATTGGGCCTGCCCTCTCCCACCCGGGAGCAGGCCTAGGCCAGCAGGTCATTATCTCCTGAGGGGTCCCAGACTGCGAGAGAGTACAGGCTGGGCTGAGAGACCCCCCCCCCCCCGCAAGTGCACAAATTTTTGTGCACCGGGCCTCTAGTATACTTATATTTTAATTATTTATTTTTTATAGAAACAGGTATAATCTATGATGCATATGCAGCAATGTAATAAAGGCAAAAAGATGTTATAGAAAATTATTTTATATATAATTATAAAATAATAGGAACTTTCAATGTCTGGAATAATTTTAATGGATAAGCTATATTTTGTATTATGTCAGAATTTTTACATACATTATATTTAATCTCCATAAAAACACACACCCACTCAAGAAATGTGCATTTTGAATTTTGTGAATGAGGTAACTGAAGCTCAGAGAGATTATATGATTTTATCCAGCCAGCCATCAGGGACAGGATCCACATTCAATTTGTCTGATTCTTAAGCCAGTTACAATGTTCTGTTTGCTTCTTTCTTTTTCCTGATTGTAGTGTCGAGTTGGTGGATTATACAGGTATGGAAATCCATAACTACCACTCTATGTATCTTTCTCTCACTTCTGAGCTTCACCTCTTCCCACTTTTGAATAAAACAAAACAAGGACAGATTAGTGAGAGAAGAGGAAGGGAAGAAGAAACACCTCATGTTTGCAGGTGGGACGCGACGGGTTGAGGTTTTGTCTACTTTTTTTTTCCAGGATCACCTTCTCCCAGTGGTGTCACTGGAGAGATTAAAAATGAATGGAGTCAGAGGAGGAGGAAGATGAGAAAAAAGCAGGGAGAGAATGAGATGAATGAAAGTAGAATTAATAATTAAATATGATGTGGAGTAATTAGTAGCTTAAGATTAAGGTTTATTTTCTTCCTGATTTGTCTTCAAGGTGTCCTTTAGGATTCGAATAGGTGCCACAATATGGACACAGGGTGAAGGTCTCTTAGGTCCACACCTTCACAAAAATATAAAATGAAGAAAACAATTTTTGGCTCAAGTAAAGCTGAAATTTCTGACACACACAAAAATAGGGCATTTAGTTGACCTAAAGATAGCAGTTGCTTCCAATGATACAGTGTACTTACTTGTTTTATTTTTTTAATATATTATAATATTTCTAACTACAGAAAATATTACCCAGAATCATCAGAGAGAGGTTAATGTGTTTGCTGAACCTTGCATTGGTGTAGAGCGAGTCTGATCTCCTCTCTGCAAGCTGCTTAAGTAATTGCCTTTCCAACCACAAGACACAAGTATTAACTCTCGCTCTGAATCTGGCCAAAACATGGGTCTCCTCTGAGTGTGTATTTAAATAATTTTCTCTGCACCCACTGAGACAAATCTAGGATGCTCCTCTCCCATTATATTATCGGGAAGACTTTCAAAGTGCGGATGCTTTCCCATTTAAAAGAGCAAAATATCAAGTCAGACAGAGAAAGACAAATACCATAGGATCTCAATTGTATGTGGGATCTAAAATACAAATTAAACAAACAAATAAACAAAAAACCCCACAAACTTATTGATAAGGCAACAAACTGATGTGGCCAAATGGGAGGAGGTTGGGGGATGGGCAAAAAAGGTAAAAGGGATTAAGAAATTCAATTGGCCAGTTATAAAAATAGTCTTGGGGATGCAAAGTACAGCATAGGGGTAATAGTCAATGATACCATAATGACTATGCATGGTGCAAGATGGGTACTAGACTTATCTGGTTAATCACTCAGTAATTAGACATTTATATGTCTAATCACTATGTTGTATACCTGCAATTAATATAATATTGTATGTCAACCATAATTGAAAAATAAATAAAATAAAGAGCAGACACCAAAAAGATAATAAAGCATGAATAAAATTTAGAGGTTGGATCAAGAATCAGTATAGCACCAGGGATCTCAGGTCACCATTTCATTTAAAATCTGAACACAAATTGGAGCAGGTCAATCCAAAAACAATGTGATCCTGTCTCAAGTATTTAAAACTGTGAGGCATGAGAGATGAATTGGACATGGCATAATAATTTGATTTAGGAAAGGTGGCAAAATGTCAGGGAAAGTCTGATCTTGTTATGTGTTCCCTATGTCATTCTTTAGCTGATGATTGTCCTGATTAAAATCATCAGTGTGATTATGTGTCTGTTCCTCTCTGAGATCCAAAATTTTGCTCACTCAACCTCTGTAGAGAAGAGTTAGAAATAGCATCTATTAAAAAAGAAAGCAAACGTGATTTTGTTTCTTTGCTGACTTGCAGGTTTAACGTTGGTCTAGTCCCAAATGCTTACAAATACGTATGTTTACTAACATCATCCTAGCATTAAAACTTATTTTTAGAATGTTAACATAGAAACTTAGATGATGATTAAATTAAAAAAAAAAAAAAAAGCCAACCAGAAATTTACAGAGGCTGCCCTGTGCCAATTCCTCTTGCCCTGTCACTCCATGTTTGCCTCCCTGCAGCAAACATGGCAAACCCCAAGGCCAGGTGTGAGGAAAGAGCTTGCCAGTGCCAGGCAAGGGCAAAGTCACTGATTTGGTGATGGCCTGGAAGGGTTCTCTTTAGAAATTGCCTTGGGCATGTGCTTAGAAAATAAAACAAACCCAGTTTAGTATATACTGTCCACTCTTTACAGTCTTCCAAAAACATTTTTAGTGGCAATTATACCCCAGTTGGTCACTGTTGAGTAGCTATTGCATTTATTCTTATACAGAAAATCAGGATTTGGGGGTTGGGCAGGGATGGATATTAATAAAATAATTAAAATACAAGAGTAATATCATAGATAAATTCCTCCTTTTCTTCCCCCAATGCATTTCTCATTCAGTTTTAATATATACCCTATCATCTATATATATAAAGGCCAAGTGACCCGAACGACCGGAATAACTGCAATGACCAGGACGAACGGCCGCTATGAAGCACACTGCAGCTGGTCAACTAGCCTGATCGGGGGCAGGTCCGGCCAGCCAACCTCCCACAGCCCCTCCCCCCAATCGGCCCTGATCGGGGTGGGCCGGCCAGACTCCACCGCATTGCCAACTTCCTGCGGTCCCTCTCCCCAACTGGAAGGCCCCATTTGCCAGATCGGACCAGGCCCAGGGCTGACACTGGGAACCAGGAATGGGTGATGGCAGATGCAGTCTCTTGCCCATGGGGCTCAAGGGCCAGCTTCCTCCTTGGGGCAGGCGGCCAGCCTCCTGCGGCCCCTTCACCCTGGCCAGCAAACCTCCCATGGTCCCTCTCCATGTTCCTCCCAAGGCCAGTAGGCCACATCCCTCCTCTGGTGACAGCAAGGGAAGGAGTGGGTAGGGAGGCAGGGAACTGCACAGTGGCAGGGTGCCAAGGGCAGTGTCAGCATCCAGTGTCCGTTCCTTCTGCACCGGCCCATGGACCATCATCTCCTCTCCCAACCCTGCGGGGGCCTTCGGCCCTGATAGGCCTTGATCACCAGCCAGGCCTAGGGACCCTACCTGTGCACAAATTTTGTGCACTGGCCTCTAGTGTCTGTATATATATATATATATATCCTATCTAATAAAGAGGGAATATGCTAATATACCCTCACACCGTCACAAATATGGCGATGCCCACAGCCAATAAGGAGGGAATATGCTAATTGACTGTCCCAACCTCAAAGATGGCAGCACTTACAGCCAATAAGGAGGGAATATGCTAATTGACTGCCACGCCCTCAACGATGGTGGCACCTACAGCCACAAGATGGCGGTGCCCAGTCCGCTCAGCCCTGCTGGGGCGGCAGGTGTATGGCAAGGCTGGGCCTGACCCAGGCAGGCCTGGCCACTCCACATGCCTGCCTCTGGAGTCCTCCAGTCTCTTCAGCACCCCAGCCACCAGGGCCAGCCTGAGGTGCAGGCAAGCCTCAGATGGCAGCTGCCCAGCCACCCAGGGCTGCCTGAGGCTCAGGTAACCAGGGCTTGCCGAGGCTTGCTCTGCCAGCAGTGGCAGCAGCAGAAGTGTGATGGGGCATCACCTTCCCCTGATTGCTGGGTCATCTCCTGCCCCTGAGGGCTCCAAGACTGTGAGAAGGGGCAGGCTGAGCTGAGAGACCTCCCCTCCAGCACATGAATTTTCATGTACCAGGCCTCTAGTGTGTATGTATGCATATATATATATATATATATATATATATATATATATATATATATTCTTTATCATATATATCCATTATCATATATATCCTATCATATATATATACCATATCACATATATGTATATAAATATATAGATATAGCACATTTATATAGACATCCATCTGTATATGTCTCTCTATATAAGTTAGATTTATTATAAGCAATTGGCTCATGTAATTATGGAGGCAAAGAAGTTTCATGATCTGTAATCTGCAAGCTGGAGACCAAGGAGAGCCCGTTGTGTAAATTCCAGCCTGAGTCGAGGGCTGAGAACTAGTTGCACCTATGGTGTAAGTCTGTTGAGAGTTAATTTAAGCTACTCCATAATATCGTGGTGTTAGCACCCATTTTTATTGGCTAGGAGGCCTGCATTGACCTTAAACTGACACTAGCCTCCCATGCAAGTGCATGCCTTAGATAGTAACCTGCAGAGTGACAACTCAATGTGAGCTCCTATTATGACTTCCCAATGGCCCTTGTGATAAACAGTCTCCTCTGCCTCCCAGTGTCTATATGCCTATGTGCCCTTAGATAGGACTCCTTTGATAGGTTCATACTTTTGGTTTGAAATGACCAATCAGCCATAGCTGGGGACCCCAAATCACTCCCATCCATGAAACGTAATAGAGGCAAGTGATCCAGGTCCTGTGTCTATCTGTCTGCACTCTACATCGTGTGGCCTGTCAAGGCATGCAGAGTATAAGTAAACTGTGAGAATAAACTTTTCTATCTCAATTTCACTTGAGGACTGTTGAACTGGGACTCACTGTTCCACACCCTTTACTCCATTTAACAAGTGTTACTTTGACAAATTCATAACGAAGTCCCAATACAAAGGCAGGAGAACATCTGAGACCAGCAAAAGAATTTAGGCAGAGAGAATTTAATTTAATTTTCTCATGTTTTTTGTTTGTTTGCTTGTTTTTATTTATTTATTTTTATTTTTTAAAGATTTATTTTATTTTATTGTTTAAAATATTACAAATAGTAGTACATATGTCTCCTTTTTTTCCCCATTGACCTTCCCCCGGCCTCCCCTAACTCCTGGCACATGCCCTTACCCCACCCCTCAGTGTCTTGTGTCCATGTTTGCTTGTTTTTAAATCAGGCCTTCCACATTGGGGAGGGCCACGGGCTTTATTCATCCACCAATTCAAATGTTAATCTCTTCTGGGACACTCACAGAGAGACCGAGAAATAATGTTTAACCAGATCTGACCACCCTGCAGGGAAGTCAAGTTGACAAGTAAAATTAACCATCATAGAAGCTTTAGAGACAGAATTCTATCACCACTTAGTTAATCTTAGAGTTCTTCCAATAAACATTAGCAACTCAATAGACATCAAGGGGGTCAATAGGAGAACCAAGGGAAACCCTTCCTTTAATCTAAACTACAGATCAATAATTCTCAAACTTGTCTTTAGTGACAGGATGATTTTCTCCCTGGGAGGCCAACACTATATACATTGCCCATGAGGACTGAGGGGCCAGAGAAAGTAGGCTAGCTGTCATGTCCCTCATTCTTACCTCACTCAAGAATGCATATGAAAACACGTGGAGTGAGATGCTGCTAAATATTTTATTATTTTTTAGAGTAAATGAATACTAAAAAACAGATTTTTTTTTTTACTATTATTGAGAATTACAATTTTGTCACACCTTACAACAGAACACCATTCTGTCTCGCAGTTGGAGCTGGGAATCACTGAATACTCTCAATATAAATTCGTGGCCCAATTGTACCTTCATTATAGATGCTCTGGAGTTGGTGTCATGTTTCAGAACAGTGAGCACCGGGACTAAACCATTCCTAAGTGTACAGTCCCTAGTGCTACAGCTGGGTATCACTCTGCTGTGGTCAGATCTGCAGCCTTATTCTGTACTCTGCAGCTTTATGAACTTGGCATGTTATTGTTCTGAACGTGAGCCTGCTTGTATCTTTTTTTTTAAATTTATTTCAGAAAGGAGGGGAGAGAGAAGTAGAAACATCAATGATGAGAGAGAATCATTGGTCAGCTGCCTCCTGCATGCCCCCTCATTGGGGATTGAGCCCACAACCCAGGCATGTGCCCTGACCTGAAATTGAATGGTGACCTCCTGGTTCATAGGTCGATGCTCAACCACTGAACCATACCAGTCAGGCAGTTTGGAGAGATTTGTTAGTAGCAAAGGAGATAATCCATGTAAAATCTTCGTTATGATCCTCAGCACAGCCAGCTCTACTTTTGGCCTAGACATTTTCCCCTAAGAATATGTTCAGGGCCATGAGGTATGGGGTGTGATCAATGAATAATGATTATAAGAAGTTAGATCAGGATTCTAGAAGAAAATACCTATTATGTGCCAACACTTGTGCAAGCTTACTTTACACATGTCATCAAATCTAGCCCTGATTACAAGTCTCCCCAATAGATTGTCTTTTGCCTATCTATATAATAGAGGTGATATGCAAATTGGTCCTAAGAGCGTCACATTAATGACCAGTTTGCATATTAACAGGCCAGCAGGAGGCTGTGCATGCACCCACAGTGGCGGGAGTCAGGCCTGAGTCCTGGGTGACCTCAGCGGAGCAGCAGTCAGTCAGGCCTGGGTCCAGGACACCTGCAGCAGAGGAAGTCAGGCCTGGGTCCCGGATGCCTACAGCAGAGGGAGTCAGGCGTGGATCTATCACCAGTTAGAAGGCATCTCAGGGTGAGGACCATCACCTCAGCCAGAACTCAAGATGGTCACCTGGCCTGGCCTGGCCCCTCCTCAGAGGCAGCCCCTTTCCTCCTTGTATACTGCAGAGGACAGACAGGGATGCCTAAGAGGCTGGGGCCATAGTGCCCCATCTCTACCTTACTCCCCTGGCCTCCTTCACCTGTGGCCCCCACAGAAGGGTATGTATGAGAGTGGTGGCGCCCCAACCACTGATTGGCCCTGTGTCGCCGGCCATCCCACAGCACACTAGCATATCGGCTTTCAAACTTGCCCTACTCGCTTCCTCTCACCCCCTTCCAGGGCCTCTGCTCTGGATGGGGCCTTTGGAATCCAGGGCTCTGGGGTTTTACAACAGAGCTGGGGTGGGTAGGGTAAACAGCACCAAAGATGGCTGATATGGCCACCCACCTCTGCCTCAGTTTGACCAATTACCTCAGCCTCAGAACGTGGCACTCAGAGGGGATCCCTACTTCCCCAGCAACGGCTCTAGGGCCTCAGCCCCAGTGCCAACCTCCTCTTCCCCTTGGCCCTCCCCACAGCTGGTGCTTGCTGCAGCTCAGTGTGCCCTACTTAACCACCCCTTCCTTTCCTGTTCCTACAAAGGAGGCTGCATCTTTGTATGTTGTATTCATATAAACTCTGTAACATTTTGGGAAAAAACAAAAACAAAAACGATGACCAAGAGAATGCCGCAGTCAACGTCCATCCGGAGTCCGGCTCAGGAGAACGGAGAGAAGGGAGAATTCCATAAGTTGGCTGATGCGAAGGTATTTCTGAGTGACTGCCTGGTGTGTGACCACAGAGGAAGGAGTCCAAGTTTCTCAGCAGAACACCAAGGACTTCTTCTGTGTTCTGAACCTTTGCTTTGGTTTTCAGAATTCCCTGCTCGCCATCTGTTGGCTCCCTCCCTCTGAGGGGCACTGTCATCATCACATGGGTGCAACTGGAATATTGTATCTTGAGAGGATTGCCCCAATGTATGTATCCTTTTATCCAACAATGAAAAAATCCCAAAGAATAAGAATGGAGACAGACTACTGTCCTTTAGGCTCAAAAAGAAAACAAAACCCAGAAGTGTCCTGCGAAGAGCAGAGACTTGGTTCTGTCCACATGCCTCAGAGAGACTGGATGAGGACATGGCCTGGTTTGGCCCTGACTTTACTCACTTATGTTAATCTTGAAGGTGTCTTTGCCACAATGTGAATAAACTGCCATTTTTTGGAATAGGGGCTCATATGAAAGTCTGCATTCCCAACTTTTCTTGAAACAGATCTATGTTCTGCAGCTGTGGCCACTGTCCTGAGATCAGGTCCTGTCGCGTGGAGTCAGGGGGCACTGGAGTGGAGGCTCCCCACCCCCCATGACCTTTTACATTCAGGGATTGAGCTGAACTAACTTTAGGGGAGGCCTGGCAAGGGTGACAGGTGTCACAGATGGGAGAATGGAGAATGGAGAGGCGGACACCCTGCTCAGTCCCTCCCTGTGTGGGGTCAGGCAGCTGAAGGCCAGCCAGCCTGCTCCACAATTGGGTGATGTAGTGTCCTCTGTGTCCACCTCTCACCCCGTGGGCCCGGCCACTCCCCTCAGCGCTGGGCAGCCCTCTGTGTTCCAGGACAGCACACTCTGCCCTCACCTGCTGCTCGTCCTAAGTGAGAAGGAAGAGAGCAGTTGGCCCACAGAAAGATAGGGCTCACAGCTGGCGAGTGCAGTGGCAGTGGTGGGAGCCTCTCCTGCCTCCATGGAAGTGCTAAGGAACAGCGAGCAGGAGGGTGGTAAGGAGCGAGGGGTCCCGAACTGCGAGAGGGATTTCTAACTGTTGGCTTAGGCCCATGGGAATGGGCCTAAGCTGGCAGGCAGACATCCCCTGATGAGTCCTGGACTGCGAGAGGGTACAGGCTGGGCTGAGGGACGCTCCCCCAACCCCCAGCCCCCACCCTCAGTGCATGAATTTTGTGCACTGGGCCTCTAGTTTTATAATAAAGACAATGAGGCCCAGGAATTTCAAATAACAATCAAGAAGGTGGGAGGGGTGGGGTTTGAACCCAGATTCATCCAAGCTCAAAGCCGGTGCTCTCATCCTCCTGGTAAGAAAAGAAAGCAGTCCCTTGGCTATTGCAGAGGACCTTCTGGCAATACACAGATGGGCTGCCCTAAAGGAAGGATTAGTAGTAGTAGTAGTAGTATTTTACTCTGGAATCACAACAGTGAAACACAACAAAAAACTCTTACGAAAGAAGGCATAGAAGAGCAATAGAATCACATGTGTAGTGAACATGTTTTTTTTAGAAAAGAAAGTGCTAAGAGACTTAAGTTCCCATTGAACACAGAAATGGTGACAATGCTGCAAATCAGAGTACAGGTCAATAGGAGAGCCAGGGGCCCCCAACATACCAGTGTTGACTTAAAACACTTCACATAAATCAGCAGCAGGCCATGTTATTCTGTGTTCAGTGTACAACGCATGGGAGAAGGCAACTTTTAAGCCTTTCTCCACCCCGGAGTCCATAAAGGACCTTGATTAAGTGTGAGTAAAGCAAAGGACAATGCTAATGAAATCTAAACAGAGTGACTATTTTCATTCTGTTCTGGGGAGGTGAGGTGGGACTGACAAGCCCCAATCCCAACCCCAAGCCTGCTCCCTCCTTACCAATGGCTCTAGAAATGAAAAGGTGGCTTTGTTGACACCTCCCCCACCTCCGCAGTGGCTGGTGCAAGAAGGAAATGAGGGGTGGTGTGTACACCCAGTGTAAACACTCTGATTCCCGGGAGTCCCTAGGGCTGAGTTAATGTATTTCTAACTTTAAAATAGACTTAGTCACCATATTTCAAATGATCTGCATTGTGGTACCTATAAAAAGCTCATCTTGTTGGGTCTTCATCTCCTCTCATTACCTTCCTGTAGTATATTTTAACTCCATATATGATTTAGGGAACACTTCTGATGAACACCATTTTCTATCTGGGGAGTTTCGGCAGATGGAATGGGAATCACATTTATTCCACAAGAGTCATTGCAGGGGAGTGGCTCCAGCCGTAGATTTTCCTCTTCCTTACTCCGACTTCTGAATATTACATAGTAATGAGATACTGCTAAGTTTGTTTGGATCAAATCACATAAAATCTTCCCATGTTGAATTGTAGAATCCAGGGACGCTTTTAATTTATAATGTGCTAAGAATAGTTTTTGTAGTTTGGTTAGCTTTGTACTTTTGATTTCACATTTCTTACTTTTGTGAGTATTAATTAAAATCATTCATTCTTATTGCAAATAAATATTAGAAAAGGGGCAGATAGAACGTCAAGGGTGCTGACTTAAAGACAAGAATGCAATGCTCTAGTCTTTTGCATGCTATGGAAAATTGCTAATTTCCAAATGAAATTTAATTATCTTTTCTATAGTCATCCAAAGAGATGAAACTAGATGAAATAAAGTTCATTCAGACAATATAGCTACTGTGCTAATAATTCGATTAAAGTGAACACAAAATAAGAACATAGCTTTTAACTTACTGATGGTGAGATTTAACTTTTCTGTTTGAGAGCTATCATATTCAAAATGCAGGTCTAGCATACCTTAGTGACAAGAAAATTGAAGACACAGAAAGCTGCCATAATTTTCTCCTTAGTTTTTAAAAGAACACTATAACTCAGAAAGCATCCACTTTATATTCAAGTGCAATGCTAATGGCTCATAGTTTCAGAGATTAAGAATGGTTAGGAAAAATATTACTCCCAGTTCTCCATTTGTGTGTCAAGGGAGACAGAAAAATAAATTTATTCTAAAATAAGCAAACTTACTTACATCTTTCCCCCATATGCTTCAGTCTTGTAACATTTGCTTTAGAATAAAGAATGCTGTGTCACCAAATTGCTTACATCTTAAAATATTCTCTTTGGACTTACAAAAGACTGCAAAGTGTAAAATGCTTATTTATTGCCATTATGCTGTAGCCTATGAATTAAAATAAAACATCTTTGTGGGGAGGAGAGACAGGGCTTGAGCTTGAATCTGTATACTCCATTGCATCTATATGCGCTGCCTGATGATGTCATCCAGCTTCATGGCTTTAAATGGCACCTAGACGATGACAACTCTCAAATTAATATCTCTAACCTGGACCTTTTCCTTGAACTCCAGACTCATATATTCAACTGCCTACCCCACATCACCACTTGGATAACGAATAGGCATATCGAATTTTAGCATGTTGAAACTGATTTCACCCCTTAAACTTGCTTTTCCCACAGTCGTTTCCATCTCAATAAATGGGAACTCTAGCTCTCCAACTACTTAGATAAAAATTTTTGGCTTCCTTGACTCTTTCCTTTCTTTCTGTCTCCACACTTAATTTAGCAGCAAATCCCACCGGCTATCTTAAAGGTAAATTCAGAACCCATCAATATCTCAACACCTCCTCTGCCATCACCTTACCTTGGTCCAAGACTTCATCATCTCTTGCATACCTTACTGCAAAACCATCTTGCCTGTATGTTCAGCTTTCACCCTTGGTCTATTCTCATGAAAAAAAAAAAAAAAAAAAAGCCAACGTGGCTCTCTTAAAACATTTGCCTGTACTTAAGAGAATCAGGGTAAGTCTCCTGACTTTACAAGGATAAGAACTCAATATGTAATGACATGCATGTAAAGCTCATGTATAACATGAATAGATCAAATGCACCATTGAGCATTTCTGTTACTGTCTCCACAGGAGTCGCCTTCCATGAGCCATCAAGCTGAATATTTTGACCTCTTGGAAGCACCGTACTTCCCAAGCCACAAACCACCTAGAGAAAGAGTGTGAAGGGTCCTTTATATTCATAGCTAAGAACTGGCGATCTCCTTGTTGTTTATCTAGAGTCACATGAGCAGTGAGAATTAAATCAGTGTAACTGAATGGGCACTGGTCTGTGTATGGGAAAGGCCTGCACGCTGATTCTGAAGACCTGAATTCGCTCTGCTCTCCTATTTACAATCTGAGTCCAAGACAAAGGTCACACAACTCACCTGCATTTTGAATTTCACACTGGGAAAATAGGCAATTTCTCAAGTTCCTTTTTAGTTTAACATTCTGAGTATTGTTCTGAAACAACAAAAATATGTAACTAGAGAAGGATAGGGAAGGCAAAGGGCGACTTGAGGTGATCTGTATAGGCCAATGTACATTTTGAAATCTTCTTTATTTAGTAGGAAACCAAATAAAGACATTAATTATTAAGGTTTACTGTTTATTATGTTTAAACCCAAAAAGAGCAGGTGTGTGCTTTGACAACCCCTACCCCCTAATGTCTTGCTATGCAGAAATCCAAAGATACTATGAAAAGCAGAACCAACTGTGTGATACACAGAAATCTCATGAGTCAAAAGGGCTCCAGACCACCATTTATTTCCTTTTAGCCTTATGATTAATGGAACCTATCTCAAAATTTCAAAATTGACACAGTTTTAAGTGAATTCGCTGAGCAGTGAAAAGACACTGATCTCCATGGCACTTTCTCATAAGAGAACATGATTAAGTAGCTTGAATTGTTGACCCAGGCTCTTCATGGGGGCCTGATAATCGAGGAATTGCTGATTCTCTTAATCCATCCTTTTGGTATTATGGATATGCTTTATCATTACTGTCAGTGCACATAAATTTTAAATAAAGTACCATAGGAAAGGAACAGAAGCATGGGAAGAAGTATGAGTGTTATAATCAAGAGACAGGGTCTTCTCATTCCTGGTCCAACCCCTGAGAGACACAGTCAGTCCAACAGAGGCATGAGCCCAGCATCACTGCACTCGAGGCCAGCGTGCTTCATCAACGCTCATGACAATGACAGGACTTTCCACTTGATACTCCCCCTCCCCCCGGTTGGTCCCAGTTGGTTCACCATGGTGAACTGCTTGTCACTGGCCACGTTCTTTGGTTATAACATACAGGTTCTTCCACATCGGTGATAGGGCATGCTGAGAGTCATGTTTTGAAGGAACCAGCACCTGGTGGCAGTTTCAGTGGCTTTGATCTCCAGGTAAAACCCTTCATGTCTGCTTCAAGGGGAATCCTGATCAAGACTGAATTGTATGACTATACATCCTGGGGAATACAATTGACTTGGGGAAGGAAAGGCTATTCTTGCTGCGTCTTGACAGGGGTGTTGAGTTATGTTAGCTGGTAATGAAAAAATATGTGATTTAATATACACCCCAGACCAATAAAGTGGGACAGGTTAATTATGCTGCTGTTCATTAGGTCTTTAAACCTTGTAGCCACAAAGTATAAAAGCCTGACATTAATTTGGTGACTGATTATATTAAATACAGAGAATGGAGCCTGAATACCTGGGTTCAAATGTTGCCTCCACCACTTACTAGATTTATGACCTTGATCATATATGAAATCGCCTGTCTCTCTGCTCCCTCACCCCAAAAATGTGAAGAAGTAATATCCTGTATTTCATAGAGTTGTTGCAAGAACTGAAGAAGGTAATGAAAAATACTTAGAACTATGCATGGGGTGTCCCTAATAACTGCTCATATTAGTATGATATATGTGTGTCTTTCATAAACAAAACATATATTTTTAAAGTGTAATTACATCTTAGAATTGCCATTGCACATTAACCTGCCTCTAAATCTGTCATCAGCAGAGAATCACTGGCCAGTGGAGAATGCATTCCTGCTTAATGAGAGAGCCTTGGGCCACTGGATAAACTTGCTCTTTACCAGAAGAGCAACTTTTGGCCATGGCCTGGGACAGCCAGGATCTGAAGTCCATGCCGTCTTGGGTTCTCAGGAGCAGCGGTGGGCATTTCTTCTCTGTTGCCCTGTGCCTGGCATCTGCTCCTTGAGAGGGAGGCAGATATATGAGACACAGAGCTCAGCATTGTGTGCAGATGAGAGATTCCCCAGAGAAGTTTTAAAAGCTTATTTGTTTTGGAGTCAGGCCTTCTAAACCTGATTTCATTTTTCCAGCTGCATCTAAAAGGGTGTGTGTGTGTGTGTGTGTGTGTGTGTGTGTGTGTGTGTGTGTTTATCTGCAGACCTTTACCCCTTTCCTGGGAGTAGCAGTTGGGCCAGAGCTCACATTCTTCACCCTGTCTTGCAAAGAGGTGTTTGGGGGAGAATCGTTTTCCTTTTGCTCTTTACTGGGTCTTTTCTTTTTTAATTTTTAATTTTTACAATAGGTTCTCTCTGCCCAGACCCTCTTGTAAGATGGCAAATAGGGTTAAGTTTTAGGACCTGTAGTGATGTGCTTTCAAAGGAGCAAGAAGATGTCTGGGGCTGAATTTCGTTCGGTCAGGCCTTACCTAGACAACAGCAGCATCTACCAATCAACTTCACCAAGGGCCTTGACATTAGCATTTTTCTAACATCAATTTAGGAAAACCATCAGAAATGTCGAGGAAATACACACTTATTTGAATTTAAAAATAACAGTTAATTTCATGCAGTCAAGTTTCTGAGATCTTTCTTCAGCAACAAGGAAATACAAAACACATGGAACAAGAGTAAATATTGTGATAAGATAAATGTAATGCCTTAATGAAAGGCAACTTATAATCACCCCCTTTAAAAAAAAAACAAAAAAAAAAACAAGAAAGATAATATTTTAGGACTGTTTTTCAAAAAATCTCTTTGTTAAGAGGCCAACTTTGTGTAAACGTCTGTTAATATGAGCTTTTATCATGCAAAATCCCAAGGTGCCTTTGGTCCATTATCTACAAGCTGGAAATAAAAATCTCCTGTCATTGATACCAAACATCTGTTTTTAGAGAACTGCACTGTAAAAATCCAAGATTTCTATTGCCTTGTATTTTAAACAATCTTAAAATCTCTTGTATGACATAACACTTATTTATTCATTCCTTAAATGTTCCATGACTGCCTATTAAGTATCCTTAGTCAATGTCCTAGTTGGAGTTAGAGAAACACATGTTTCTGACCTTCAAAAATTGAGGAACTGGAAGAAAAGAACAATTTTTATGATAATTTTTACTTAAATATTTATCATCTCTGCTTTATTATGAACTCGATAAAGGTAGAATTAATATGCAATTCCTTTTAGTTTCATTGGTACCTGATATAGTGCTTACAAATAATACTCAATTCATGTTGATTGGCACAATGTTAAAGAAATTAGTTTATTTGACAATTATCTCTTTTTTCAAAGGCATGTGTAATAGTACAGTAATAAAACAGCAACTGTAATAAAAAACCTGTGTGGTTTTTTGTTTGTTTGTTTGTTTTTTTGTCTTCCTATTTTTCTGAAACTTTATTCAGGCATCTTGTGGAGCCAATCTTCCCTGCTTCAGAATAAAGACTCCAGAAGATCCCATGTGTTTGTCTTGTGATTCTTAGTAACTGTCAACACTTTAAGTCATAGATAGAGTTTCAAAGCAGTAGTGAGACTGTCCAGTCACAGATAAGAATTAAAGCTTGAACTTGACATAGGGTTAAGTATTTCTTTCTCCAGGTCAGAACTGATTCACTCTGAATCAGAGACCAGAGGTGATACCTCCATCTTCTTACCCCTGTTCACCTCCTGCCATCCTTGCTAATTGCCATTTGCTTCTGCCAAGGTCTCTCTAAGTATGAGTTTGTGTTGAGGGATAGGAGAGAGGGTATGGGTGCCCAGCTTACCTGGCTGTGTCTGAACATCTCTGGGCCATGGAGATTTGTAATGCTGTCTATCATCATTTCCCATGGCACTCTATAGGACAGTGATGGTGAATTTATGATACGTGTGTCAGAGGTGACACGCAAACTCATTTTTTTGGTTGATTTTTCTTTGTTAAATGGCATTTAAATATATAAAATAAATATCAAAAATATGTCTTTGTTTTACTATGGTTGCAAATATCAAAAAATTTCTATATGTGACTCGGCACCAGAGTTAAGTTAGGGTTTTTCAAAATACTGACATGCCGAGCTCAAAAGGTTCGCCATCACTGGTATAGGACCTTGGCAGTTTCCCTGCAAAGCCCTTCTCTACTGTAGATGTCTTTTCTAAGTCCTGATCTTCTGAGGTATAGCTCAGCTGCTTTCTGCTGCTTCTCCTTCATCTTCTCAAAGGGTCTATGGACAAGATACAGAGGGAGCTCCATCCCAGTTCCCTCAGGAGTGGGGTGTTCATCTGACACCAAATGAACAAGAAACACACACTTCTGCATTGTCACTGTAGGGGAGGAAAGACGCTTCTTCTATCATTTTAAGTTTTGTGCTGGGGTCTATGAATTAAACCAAAAAAGGACAGATTGATAAGAGAAAAAAGCATTCACATTTTTTGATGTTGATATTTTTATGTGACACGGGGGTTTCACAACAAGAAGAAAAAACTCCAAAGAAGTAGTTAGACCTGAGAGCTTATATGCTACTTCAATTGAAAGTGATCACTTGTGGAGATATGACAAGACAAAGGTAAAAGGAGTTTGGACAAGACTAGGAAATATATGAGGGAAGCAAATAGAAGATAGGGGCTATTTTGGTAAGGTTTGTTTGTAAAGACTCATCTCAGGAACCACTCCCTATCTCCAGTGATAAGAATTTTTTTCTCTTTCTGATACAGGTATGTCTCATGTCTCATGAGAAATTAATACCCAGCTTCTAAGTAGAAAGGAGGAGGGCAGAAAACCTTCCTACATCTGCTGTTTTTCAATTGCCTTCAATTCAAAATAATCAATATGTCAAAATCACATATTTCTGGGTGGTATGTTTTGTTCCTGTTCAACAGACTCCCAGGGGGAGTCCCAGAACTATAGCACTCTCCTGGGATGGCCTCCCAAATTATGAATCTGGGTGTTTCTTCAGAATTCTTGTTTCTGGGTGAATCTTGAGTTCCAAATAAGAGTTAGAACTGTGTCCACAGTCTTTTTTAGCTTTCTCATAAGATCTACACTATGAATTTTGTGTCTCCTTTGTTCAGGAAATACATTTTGGAGTTTTCTGACAGTTTCTCTCTCTCTCTCTCTCTCTCTCTCTCTCTCTCTCTCTCTCTCTCTCTCTCCTCACTGTAGTACACACATATACATATACTGAGTGTGGACTTAGAAAGTAGCAAGGTTATTCTCCGCTGCAAAGGGAAAATGCTCACAATACATCAATAGAAATTCCAAAGAAATATTTTTCCTAATGGCCAGATAATTTTTTAAAAACGTTTATCTTTATTGTTAAAAGTATTACAGATGTCCTCCTTTTCCCCCTCATTGACCCCCTCCACCCTATACCTACCCCCTTCTCAGGACTTTACCGCACTAATTGTTTGTGCCCATGGATTATGCATATCTAATCTAATAAAAGAGAAACATGCAAATTGACTGCACCCCCACTATGCCCCAAGCCACGCCCACCAGCCAATCAGAGCGACTATATGCAAATTAACCCAACCAAGATGGCGGCTGGCAGCCATGGACCTGGAGCAAGCAGGAGGCTTGGTTGCCCCGGCGATGGAGGGGCAATCTGCCTGCCCTGGCTGGCTGTGGCTTCAGCTCAAGGCAACAAAGTTTCAATTATAGAAGATAAATAAATCCCAGATACCTGCATCCAGCCAGCCTCCACCGGAGCTTGAGTGGCTGGGGGCCATGGCCAGCCTGCAAACAACCATCAGCCCCTCACCCAGGTTGGCCACACCCTCATGGGGTGAGGGTCCCACTGGGGGGCTTGGCCAGCCTGCAAACAGCCATCAGCCACTCATCCAGGCTGGTCCTGAAGGGGGTGTGACCAGCCTGAAAACGGCCCTCAGCCCCTCACCCAGGGTGGCCAGGCACCCCAGCTGGACCCACACCCTGATCCAGGACACCCTTCAGGGCAAACCAGCTGGCCCTACCCATGCACCAAGCCTTTATCCTATATCATAAAAGGGTAATATGCAAACTGACCCTAATAGCAGAACGACTGGGAATGACTGGTCACTATGACACACACTGACCACCAGGGGGCAGATGCTCAATTCAGGAGATGCCCCCTGGTGATCAGGGCACTCCCAAAGGGGGAACTCTGCTCAGCCACAAGCCAGGCTGACGGCAGCCAGCACAGTTGTGGTGGTGGGAGCCTCTCCCACCTCCTCAGCAGTGCTAATGATGTCCGACTGCAGCTTAGGCCTGCTCCCTGCTGGCAAGTGGACATCCCCTGAGGGCTCCTGGGCTGCCAGAGGGATGTCTGACTGCCAGCTTAGGCCCAATCCCTCGGGGAGAGGGCCTAAGCCAGCAGGTGGTCATCCCCCGAGGGGTCTCAGACTGCGAGCAGGCACAGGCCGGGCTGAGGGACACCCCCGAGTGCACAGATTTTTGTGCACCGGGCCTCTAGTTTATATATATAAAAGCCTAAGTGACCAGAATGATTGAAACGACTGGTCACTATGACACACACTGACTACCAGGGGGCAGATGCTCAATGAAGGAGCTGCCCCCTAGTGGACAGTGCACTCCCACAGCCAACCTCCCCTGGCCGGCCAACCTCCTGCAGTCCCCTGGTCCCTGGGCTGGGATGGGGAACCAGGGGTGTGTGGCAGTGGATGCAGCCCCTTTCCCAGGGGGGCAGTGGGCTGGCTCCCTCCTCGGGCAGGTAGCCAAACTCCTGTGCCCTGTCCCTCCCCCAGGCCAGCAGGCTCCAATCAGCCTGCTGCCTGCCCGCTGCGGTGGTGGCATGGCAGCGAGGGAAGGAGGAGAGGGAGAGGCGGAGAACTATGCAGTGGCGGAGCGCTGATGATGGTTGCATCAGCATCCAGCGTCCATTCCTTCCACACCCAGCCTGGTGACCATTGCCTCCTCTCAGGCCCAGCCCTGATAGGCTTAGCTCTAATTGGCCCTGATTGCCGGTAAGGCCTAGGGACCCCACCCATACACAGATTTTGTGCACCAGGCCTCTAGTATGCATATAAATTCTTCGATTAATCACTTTCTGCCCCCTACTCCTTCCCTCTGAGCTGAGATTTGTCAGTTTCTTGTATGCTTCCATGTCTCTAGATCTATTTTCTCCTTTTTATACCCTTTATCACTCTGAGGTGTGCAGGTATGGTAGGAGAGTTTCTACCTCACACTCATTTTTATTTTATTTTTTTTTAAATCAGTAGACCTTTGTTTTTGTACCTCCAGACAAACTGAGGCAGAAGGTTCAGATCTAAGACCCCAGCTATGGAACCAACAGAGTTCACCAGTTCTCTGGTTTGCTTCCTCTCAGAGCTCTGTGTGTGCAATGAACATGTTGGCCTTGTATAGCTGTAACAAAGAGTTATCCGAAATAGCCAGTATTGCTTGAAACATGCTCTAGTGTGACAAGGGAGAGTGATATCAATCAGTTTTTCATGCTCCTGATAATAGTGATTATAAAAACCTTGGATTTGATGATAATGACCAATGGGCGTACAATAGAAGCATAGGCTGAGAATCTTTCATCCAGAACAGGGTAGGCAAACTACATGCTGTGAGCCAAGTCTAACCCACCACCAGTATCTATAATAATAAAAGCGTCATATGCTAATTAGACCAGACAGCCAAATGACCTTCCGGATGAAGCTGGGGCTGCGAGTGCTGAGCCCCTTGCATGAATTTCATTCATTGGGCCTCTAGTATTTAAATAAAGGTTTATTGGCAACAACTTATGTTCATTTGTTTATATATCGTCTACATATTTTTTAATACTACAATGGCAGGATTGAGTAGTTGCAACAATAATCATATGATCTAAAATACTATCTAGGCCTACAGAGGAAACATTTGTAACCTCTGATTTTAAAGGACTCCCAAATTGATTACTATGCAAAATACACAGGAAGCACATCTAAACAAATGGTTCTTTTTCCAGATAATAAAATAAGAAAAAAAAAATCCCTATTTTATTTTAATTGCATTGCTTTGCTGGGAAACAAGGAATCTTGCTGCTACTTCTGACCTGGAATCTGTTTCACTTGATTTTTGGGGGGTTGCAATGTTTTGGAGTGTTTTGCGTTGAAACTCTTTTTTCATGTTGAAACTATGGGTATACTTTCTATTTATTCATTCATTTAACAAATATTATTTGAAGGCTTTTCACAAGGCAGACACTAGGCTAAGTGTTAGCAACATAACGTGAAACAGATTAAGCAACTTAACTCATTCATTTCTTAGGATCTGGTGGAAGGTAGATCAGAGTGGGCAGTTATAGAACCCTGGTTACAGTTACAGAACTGAGTCAAGTACAGAGATGTTAAGGAGTTGATGGAGGTGGTACCTTATGCAGTTTTGTACTGTTGCACGGGGCTGGGGGGGCGGGCATCCAGGAAGGCCTATGACAAGAAACAATGCCAAAGATGAGAACTAATTGCTGAGGAGAGGTCAGGCAGCCATGGAGGAATTAGGAAAAGAAAAGCTATTTTCAGGTAGAGGAAATAATAAAGCTCAGAAATATGAAGGCATTCTATAGTGAATTCAAGAATTAGAATCATCAGTGCTTCTGAAACATCATCTTTTATTTAAAGGAACACACAGAAAATGATAACATTCGTATGCCATCATGTACAGCAGAGTTCTTCAGAGAAACAGAACCATTAGGATGTGTATATATTTAGAAAAATATTGTTATGGGAATTGGCTCATGTGATTATGGCGTCTTGCAAGTTAAAAATGTGAAGGGTAGACTAGCTGGCTAGAGATCCAGGAGAGCTGGTGTTCCAGCTTGAGTCTGAAGGTTGCCTTCTATAGAACCAGGAAGAGTCGACACTGCAATTATTACTGGACCGAAGGGGCCCATTGGCCTGGCACATCAAAGCCCATAAGACACACACAGGATTTTGCAGCCAAGAAAGTAAGGGTTTATTGTGGCACATACTCAGAGTCACAGGCGAGGTGATATTCAAAGACCTGGCTCTCTGATGGCTTCTAAGGGATGGTTTATATAGGGGGAAAATAATTAGTCACAGTGGCTATGTGAGTTAGGGCCATGGTCTCTTCTGATTGGTAGGTGCTAGAGTTGAGGATAGTTGATCAGTGCATCTGGTCCTGATGCTGGCCACAGTGTCACTTCTTCTGGTTTTGCTGCTTTTCTGTGTCTGGTGTTGAAACACAATTGAGGCCTAGATATTATCTTTAGTTTAATTAAAACTCTGTCTCTATAGTCAATAGACTCAAGGCTTTGTTCCTAAGATTGTTTTCGGCTGATCAAGGCTCTCATTGTTCTAAGGGCTTGATGATGAAGGGAGTGGACATGTAAGAAAGAAGAAGGTAAGTCAGAGTGCTGGAGGAGGCCACTTTTACTCAAAAGAAAACAAAGGAGAAAAATGTCAGATTAAAGAAGATGGGGTTTCTGTGCCATTACACAATAAAGTCCAAAGGTACTCTGTTGGAAAATTCTCTCTTGCTAGGAAGAAGCCAGTTTTGTTTTTCTTAATCAATCTAAGCCTTCAACTGATTGGATGAGGCCTACCCACATTGTGGAGAGCAATCTGCTTTACTTAAATTATAGTGATTTAAATGTTAATCTCATCTAAAAACACCTTCACAGAAATACTGAGAATAACATTTTACCAAATATCTGAGCACCCTGTAGCCCAGTCAAGTTGACATATAAAATTAACCATTATAGTCACCATGAAGCAAATAAAAAAGGTTGTTTGTAGCCCACATTACTAGCCTGTATTAGATCACCCCAGGTTAAGAGAGTATCTGTATTTCAGCACATCTGCAATTCTCCTATCACATCACAAAGGGCCTTGTAGGCCCTGTTGAGTGATCTGCATTATAGTAGTAGAAAATTGCAGAATCATTGAAGGGTTTTGTTCTTTGAACTTTAATGATTTGTTTAGACCGGAGGAGAGTATTTCTATAAGTACATGTGGTTAAAGATAGACACATTACCACCAAGAAAATGCATTTTTAAAAGTATTTAGCACATCAGTAGGGTCACTGTGTGCTTTGTCAATCTCATTTATACTTCACTACACTGCCTCCCTAAAGATAAAAGAAAAGGAAAGTATATTTATTGTCAACTATATGCTTGCAATTTTGAAGTTATTATCTTATTAAACCTCACTGTCACCCAGTCATATAGGCATTAATATTCCCATTTCCATAGTTGAGGAAGAAGACCCTGAAATTTTAAATAATATTCCCAGACCCACAAATCAAGAAAGTTGCAGAACCAGAAGCTAAAGATGTGTATGCATTGACCAGGTAGAGATGAAGGCGAGTGTTCCAAGAAAGGAAAGCAACATATCCAGGACCAGTGGAGAAAGTTCAAGGAATGGTGAGAAGTTGAACTTTAGATTGGTATATTCCACACTATAGACTAGGTATGAATAGGTATTGCATAATAGCTGAATTTTATGTTCAAATAAATTTGTAAAACAGGGAAAAGGCAATTAAATCTACCTTTTTTAAAAATTTAAGACCACTTTGAGAATCCTGATGAATCCTTGAGTATTTAAAATATACGTTTGTGGTGTTCCAAAACCCTGTACAACCACTGAGCACTAGTGTAGCACCAGATAAGGTAAGGATTCCATGGGCACATTTCAGGGAAGAGATGCTGGGGTGCATAGGCAGAGAATAGTCTGATCTGCCATTGAATGACCCAAGTGGTCAGGGAAAGTGAGGATTGTCTGGTCACCTTATGATGATGAATTTTCCATTTATATATATAAAAGGCTAATATGCTAAGTGTCCAACCTTCTGGGTAATGGCATCTTATAGCAATGCCCGGCTTCCTCTCCCTAGTGACTAGCCTCCTTGGAGTTTCTTCAGCTCAGGAACACGACTTGCTTTATAGCCAGGTGGAAACATTTCACACTTTAACCAAATGCCTATGAAGTGTTTTCCCGTGCCTCATCTCATTTGATCCTCACAGAAGTCCTGGAGTAAGTAGATAGGAGACTCAGTGGAATCCTATTTTCTTTTCACTAGCCAGAAAACAGAGATTTAGAAAGCTTAGAAACTTGACCCCACTGAAAAGAAGTAAGAAATGGTGGACCTTGAAAATGACTTCATCTTTGTGTTCCTCTCTGAGAGATGTCTGATTCTGCTGGCACTGTGGCACCTATGGTAGGTGCTCCTCCATGAGTAATAAAAAAGTAAGACTTGGAAAATATATGTCATGAAAAACAATAGCTTTATACAATAACACAAAAAAAACTGAAGTTCGAGTAAAATGGTAATTTACTAGTAGGAAGGAGACATGATTGTCACTAATTAAACATTGAGAATAAATGCTAGATATTTTTAAAAAAAGAAAATGACTTCAGGTTTTCTTACTGCAAAGGATATAGTCAAACACTGCTGCAGTTAAATAGTTTACCCTTTGTTCTCCCTGGGTGATCTACAAGAATAATCTGCTTCGAGTTGATATTTATGGCTGTGTTGCTGACAATTACCTGAAAGAGAAGTTGGGGTGCTTCACTGGGCTGGGAAAAGTTAGCTAAATCAGAAAGCAGGTCTAATTAAGCAAGTTTATTTATATATATATAAAAAGCTAAGTTGACTTCTGCATGCATGATACATACAAAGCTCTTGCTGGCACCAATTGCACGTGTGTGTTTCCATCTGCCATTGTCGATCGTGAATTTGGTTGACATTTCTATTATAGAGAAAGGGTGAATACAATATTAAAATATTTCTTCTAATTAATTTCGTTTCAATGGTCACGGATTTGTGCACTGGGCCATTAGTGAATAATAAAAATAAATTATTTCTTTTTGTTTTTCACATTCTTTTTTGAGCATTTTATATAAAAATGTCAACTATTTAAAATTATTATTTTCAAAAAAGACAAAAACATGTTACTCATAGTAGCCACATTACCAACCACCTAGTCAGTGGTTGGCAAACTGCAGCTCAGCAAACCATAGCTCGCGAGCCACATGTGGCTCTTTGGCCCCTTGAGTGTGGCTTTTCCACAAAATACCGACTTCTGCACATGGGCCACGAACTTTCAATCGCACTATACATGCGCGCCCGCATGTGGTATTTTGTGGAAGAGCCACACTCATGGGGCCAAAGACGCATGTGTCTCCCGAGCCGCGGTTATGGGCCAAGATTCTACAACTGTGTTTTTCCATACTTGCTTCATTTTATAATTAGCCATTATCTGGCCTTCAATCTATCTATTCATTGAACTTTTTATTTGCTTTTGGGGTGGGGATGGCTTAGGTAGGCAGAAATGAAAATATATTATCATTTGATTGTTACTTTATTTTTCCTTTTTAATGAATTTATTGGGGGTGATACTAGTTAACTGAATATGTTAAATCTGAGGTTCTTGTAGAATACTCAGATTTGGAAAATCAGTGGCCAGAGGTATATAGACATGAAAGGG
The DNA here is from genome assembly GCF_964212035.1 of Myotis nattereri. Taxonomy (NCBI): domain Eukaryota; kingdom Metazoa; phylum Chordata; class Mammalia; order Chiroptera; family Vespertilionidae; genus Myotis; species Myotis nattereri. The sequence continues at coordinate 13,904,279 of NC_138075.1, forward strand.
GTAGGGCTACAGAGAGATAGAGACCAGGCTAGGGGATTGGAATTATAGGAAAGGAGGAAATTTTGCAAGGATAATATGTAAAAAGACAGTTGGAAACAGACCATAGGAAAAATTCAAGTTTACAGATGAGTACAGAGGAAAGAATAACGAATTGCTTGACAAGGTCACTCAGTAAGTTCTCTTTTCTACTTGTGGCTTCTTCCTCCTTTTTGTCATCAGAGAACTCTCCATTTGACTTGTAGAGTAGAGAAGAGAGTAAGAATTACATAGTTTTTATTGACTAGGTCTAGAAGTGGCTCATATCACTTCCACTTACTCTAGTGTCAAAACTCAGTCACAAGTCCACGTGTAATTGCAGGGGACCTGACGATTGTGGCTTACATGTGTGCCCCAAAAGAAGAGATCCACTTAGACAGTATGGAGCTCTAGCAATCTGTCACAAGAAAGAATGGGCGGTGGGGTGGGGGGACAAGGGGGAGAGATAAGAGATCAACCAAAGAACTTGTATGCATATAAGCATAACCAATGGACACAGACAATTGGGAGGGGGGTGGTGAAGGCTGGGGCTCAGTGGTGGGGGCAGACTGGAAGAGGACAGTGGTGGGGAAGAGGAGACATATGTAATACTTTCAACAATAAAGATTTAAAAATAAAACACACGAAAGAATGGTCAGAGAGGGAGGACAAAAACTAACCTCAAGCACCATTTCTGCCCTGGAGAGTCAGTTCAGTGCGGGAAGGAGACAGGAAAATGCCTGATGACCATACAGAGTGAGCTGGCAGTCACTGGGGTGCATCCAGAATGCCGAGTCCTCTCAGAGGAGGTGCGCATAGCACTCTGGAAAGAGTAAGGCTTGAGCTTAGACTTGACATATGAGCCGATGCTTCCTTAGGTGTTCTATGCTTTTCAGAAAATAAAATGAACATGCAATCGGGGACCTAGTTCAGGCAACATATTTGCACCATTTGTGCAAAGATGATTTTTTAGAGGGTTTGATAATTTGTTATTATTATACGTTCCCTTTACCAGCACTTACTGGAGAAGAGCAAACCTGAGATGAAATAAAACAAACAAAAAAAAATGGCCTTTATGTAATAACCAACAAAAAATACCAGTAAGCTGGGGTGTTTGTATAAGTCCTCTGGCCACCCAACTATAATAATTTGGGACCTTGGTCATAAATTTATAAAGCACTCATCGTTTGAAAGAGGGCTGCTGAAGTGAGAGCAGGCTGAACAAATTAAGTACAAAAGAAAAGGACTCCACACAGGATATGGAGGAATAAAGGAAATTAAAAGGCGATTGGCTGAAGCACTTTGTGGATAGAGGTCTCCATCACATAGAGGGGATGAAGTCACACAGAGGACTGAAGAGAAAACTGGGGCATAAAAATAATGACCACAGTTATGGAAACAGTAGAATAACCAGAAAAGCATTCTTAAGTGCTTTCTGAGTGAAATAGGAGAGGCGGGATTGGAATCCTTGAGCTCTCCCCAAAGAGGTGATGAGAGGAGCTAAGCCAGGCCAGCCAGGATGCCGGGGCCTCATGCTCTGCACTGACTGTGCCTATAAGCCCACCTTTGACCTCTACTTTGGGAACCTAGTGTCCCAGGGAGGGAGGCCTTCTTAATGATAGCTCTCAAATTCACAGGAATTGAACAAACGGAAATTTTTCTTGGCATTCCCCAATACTTTCTCACTTTCTGACAGATTTTTCCACCAGGAGAGCAGAGAGGGAAGGAAGCAGTGGAAATTTCCCATGCATTCGGATTTCTCAGATGCCTACTAAATACAGCACCTTGGAGAACAAGCATCCAGCACGGGAGCTGCAGGTAGGGGATACCTTTAAGGTTGGTTATTTTCACCAGGAAAGAGGAAGCTTTACATCGGGCCCCAGCTCTGTGTGTGTGTTTCATTGTGTGTGTGCGCTCTAAAATGGTTTATTGAATACAGATGCTGCTCAACTTCTAGTGGGGTTACATCACAATAAACCCATCTTAAATGGAAAACATCATATGTTGAAAATGCATTCAATGTACCTAACTGACCAAATATCATAGCTTAGCCTGGACTACCTTGAACATGTTCAGAACATTTACATTAGCCTTTGGTTGTGCAAAATCACCTACCACAAGGAATACACTGTATAGTATTTGCCCTCCTGATCGCGACACTGACTGGGAGCTTTTCAGTTGGCTGCCACTGCACAGCGTCACGAGAGAATATGGTACCGAATATATTAGCCCGGGAATAGATCAAAAGTCAAAATTTGATCAAAAGTCAAAATTTCTACTGAACATCACAAAGTCAAAAAATTGTAAGTCAAGCTACTGTAAGTGAGAGACTCTTCATTGGTGACTGAAGAATAAATATTTGCTGATCATATTTATTGCATAAGCGCTTTTTGAGAGAAGAAATGGATATAGCTGCTGAACAGATATATACACAAATAAAATGTGACAGTTTTTTCCTTTCTAGTTTTAAATGTGGTGTTCGTCATCCAAACACAAGGCAACTCTGTCTTCCTTTCCTTTGTCCCATGAGAACCTTGAGGATGAAATGAAACATCTTGCTCCAAGAGCTACGGTAAGGGGTCAAATAGCCCTAGGATAGAGTGGATTGCAGTTATGAAACTTGATCCCCATTGGTATTAGGGTAACAATGTTCAGAAATGCAAGGGATAAATCTTGGGCAGAACCGACGTGCTAAAGTGTGTACACCAGTAACAGAATCCCAACCCCCGGAGCAGTATTTGCTGATACTCTATGACTATGACGGATGCCACCAATTACCTCAAAAAGCTCTTGGTATCTTCGATTGGGAATCAGTGGTGCTTTTTATTTCCCAATGTGTTTCAGGCCACTTCCTATATAAAGACCACAAATGGAATAATTAAAAAAATAGATACTGTTTTAGAGCTGGAAGGGATCCTAGAAATAGCTGGTGTTCACTTTGCAGGTCACTGAAGTCCAGAAAGCAGCACTGCTCCACCCAGTATCACCGAGCCTGGTTGTGGCCCAGCTAGAGACACAGCATACGTGTACTGACACCAAGTGCAAGCCTGTTTCTGTTGAATATCTCTTCTTGGTCCAGCAATGACTCCTATTTACCAAAGGAAAAAAAGTCCAAATTCTGGAACATGGTTCTTCAAGGTCTGCTAAAATATGCCTCCTTCTCTAACATTATTTCCCCTTGTTCTACCTTCCCATTTTCGTTACCTTCTTTCTTCAGGTGCATTTAACTTCAGCCACTTCCAACTTCCCACAGTTCCTTCCAAACCCCACGAGTGAGCTGTGGCCCTTACCTGCAACACATACTGAATTATTCTCTGTTCAGCTTCTTTAATTAATACTCAGATGGCATCTTTCCTTCTCCAGGAATCTTCCTCACCTGTGTCCTATGTCATGCTAACTTACTTCTCCCAGAATTCTCCATTCACATCTCAAAGCAGCCATTCAGTGGCCACAGTTGGAAGAATTTTTAAAAATTGTTAGTCTTCCTCCTTAAAGACCAAGATCTTGTCTTACGCATTGTCTTATTTTCTCTTCAATCCGTCCTGTCCCTGAATTTGGCACAGACCCTTAGTAAATGCTAAAGGAAGAAATGAGTTGAGCGAGCCAACTGGACTCTAAATTGACAAAAAGGAGAGTCATTGGCTTAGACGCTTTTATAACCAATAACCCATAATAGTCACCCAGGCCATTTCTGTGGCTTGAGTGACTGCTCATACAAAGCTTAGGCCAATGTGACCAAATCATAAGATTGGTATCTTCTTTGTGGTTAGTAGCACAGACTTTGGAACCAAACTTCTTTTGTTCAAAGCCCAATTCTGCCATTACTAGCTAGTGTGTGGTAGTTTACAGGCTACTTATCTTTTATGGGTCTCATAAAAGTTGCCTTTTCTGTAAAATTGACAATAATAATAGTATCTAACTCTCAGGGATTTTATAAAGATTATATATTTATTTAGAACAAATAATTGGCAAGTGTTACATAAAAAGTGATTTTTTCTTCTCCTTTCCTGTTTCCTTCCTAATATAACAAAAACTACTCCCAAGTTTAATAAGTGAGAGGAGGCAGAAGCTAAGAAATGAAAAAAAAAAAAAGACAGCAAATGATGTCATAGTGGTTAAGAGTGCAAAAACTGAAAGATATACTAGTATTTGGGGTATCTGCAATAGTGTTTACTGGACTAACCCATTCACAACACTTGCTAGAACCCTAGAAAATAGATATTATTACCCTCATTTCACAAATCACAGAACAGGTTCAGAAACGAAAATTGTCCAAGGTTGAATAGCTGATAAAATTTACAGCTAAGATTTATTATGTGGTTAATGGTGAATGTATAGTTTCTGGAGCTAGACCCCTGAGTTCAGATGTGCATCATGAGCTGTTGGGAGATTATATGAATTAAAACATAAAAAGTGTTAGGAACAGAGCCATGAAAGTATGTGTTGTTGCTTTTTCTACTCCAGTGGAGCAAGGCACTGAATCTTCTGATGAAGTTACTCAGAGTTACTGAGACTGCCTTTTTGTATTTCTTCTGTCTAAATAGATGAACAATATATGAAACCTGTAAATAATAAAAAGAAGTAAAAGAAGAAATAAGACTGCCTATGTAAAGGCTATTTTTCCTTATTATCATGTCCATTTAATTTACTAGGTTCAGCACATAAGTGCAGAACAAAGGACAGCTGCCCTATCCAGAAAAGAGGGTCTTTCATGGGTCTATTAGATGACCAGCATTCAACAATGACCAAGGTCTAGGCCAAGTGCTTAGTATGCACATAGAGTAGTAACAGGTGAGAATGACTTTTGCTGGGAGTCAGCTTATCTGGCTCCATAGATCAACAGGTGCAGAAGAGAACACAGAAAACAATACCGATATGCACATAACTGTCTCTTCAGTATGTGCTCAATTCAGCCAAAGCAGAGGAAGGGCTCCACAAATAAATCATTTCCATCCCCACTACCCATCTCACTGAACTTGGTTCATGACACATACAGAGCTCTAAAGTACTCTGTAAAGGGTGACATACTTGCTTTTAATTAGCACTTATTAAAAGCTTGTGCTTGGAACACAATAAATAACTTCAGCAACACAATAAATAACTCTAGTATTATATTATAACCCAAAGAATCAAATACCCATGAATTCATATTAATGTAAATTTATAACTGAATAAGTAAATGAATGAGAAGCAACAATTCTGACCTATAGAAAAATTTTAATAAGTGACTATGGAAAGATTGAAGAGATTAGAAAATCACATTAGAATGCCACAGTAATAATTTCCACAGACAAGAAACAACAATCACAGCTGAAATGAATGCACAGAAGTTTAAGCAGAAATGGGAATATTTGCATAATCTCAAAGTCTCTCCTTCAACATATTTAGTAATTATAATTGGAAAGGAATATTTTTACAGTGGAGAATCACAGCAAACACTATCTTAACTAAATAGCTAAGGTTAACATCATTGCCACTACATATAAACATCGTTAACTTATTGTTTTATTGCACTGAGAAGGGCACATCACCTCTGTAGAATCCTTTTCAATAATACATAACCTCAAACAAATTATGAGAAAACATCAAATAAACCTAAATTGAGGAACATCCTACAAAATAGCTGATTTGTTATTCTTCAAAAGTGTCAAGATCATAAAAGCCAAGGAAGGACCTAGGACCTGATGGATGACAAAAAATTTAACAACTAATGCAATGCTGGATCTTGGATTAGATCCTGGAACAAAAAGAGAACATAATGGAAAAACTGATCAAATCTGAAAGTGTTCTGTACTTTAGTTCATAGTTTTGTCCCAAGTTAATTTCTTAGTTTTGATAAAAGTTCAACGATAATGTAAGTTGTTAACGTGAGAGGAACTGTGTAATGTGTAAGGTAATGTGTAAGTTATACGGGATTTTCTATACTATTTTTGAAAGTCTCCTGTAAATCTAAAGTGATCTCAAAAAAATAAAAGTTTCCTGACAGGGACCATTTTCTATTTATGTAATGCACTTTCTTTTTTATTATTGGACTGAAGGTCAGAGAGCCCAGTCTAATTGCTGTACAATTGCTATTGAAACGATAATGTTGTGCCCTCCAAACTTATAGTCATTGAAGCAAAAGAACCATATAGGCCTGGAGGGGGGGGGGGGGCGGGCAGGTGAAGGATGGAAGGGGTAAGTAGGGGAGTAAGGGAACATCTGTAACACTTTCAACAATAAAGATAATTTTTCTTTTTTTAAAAAAGAACCATATTGAATCCCAAAGCTGGTCATGTTTTCTTCTGTCCTACCCTAGAAAAGATTCCTTTCTACATGGGTCAAAATTTATTTTAGTCTATTAAATAAATATTAAATAAATACGGACAGGTAGTATAGAGAACAACTTGATGTTTAAAATGGGATCAAGTTGGACAATAGTAGAGGAAGACTTCAAAAGAGTCTGTGTGTGTTTGGTTTGGCATTTCTCAGAAAACAGAACATTAATCTTACAAGATGTCAAGAAGAAGGGGTTCCATGTTAAATAAGTTTGATAAATCCCTACACATTACATTTCTTGGACAATCAGAAGGCATATTGGCAATGGCAAGCTAAAGGATTGTCTTGCTGCTAAGAAAACAAAGAGAAACACAAAACTATTTAACATTACACAAACTACTAAATCCTAAACATTTGAAGGAAGAAAATTTTCATATACTACCTATTAACATTGTGAGGGACTGGTATCCCAGAAAGTTTAGGGATGCCATTGTATCATACAAGTTCTCTCAAAAAGCTCTACACAGTCACAAAAGTAAAATTAGAAATGAGAGGGTCAGTGGTGAAAAGTACGGTCCTTTCACTTTTACTACTCCTTGGAATTAAAAAATAAAGTTTTTAATATCCTGTAGAAAAGGAAGCTGGAGATCAAATGTAAAGGGAGATGGTAGGCAACAAAATGAAATTTCATGGTCTGGGAGCATTTACTACACTGTTGAGAAATGTAGCTTTTGTGTTTTTGTTTTGTTTTTGCTCTAAGTAGTAAGAATTGTAATCCCCTTAACATTCTAGACCTAGAGTCATGATTTAGACAGATACTGCAATTTAGTACATAGGAACCAATTATAGACAGGAATATTTTACTAAGCTAACTAACCTGAAATTAATAGTACTTCCCCTAAAGACTGGTATTAAATTGTACCACTTTCAGCATTCTGAACACTGCCATTATTGGTGTTCTATTTTACTTTGTCGTTCCTTATTCAAAATAAAATAAAATATGCATACTTAATATAGGTAATATGTGTATAGTGTGACTTAAATATAAACTATTCCACATACATGTATGAGCACATTTTTTAGACTGAAAACAAGGTATTTTGGCTAAAACAAAATCCATGTACATATAAGCTGACAACAGGAACATTTTATTTCCTTCATTTCTAATCATTTTCAAGTAGTGGAAATATGACTATTTATGATCCTAATGAAAGTCTTTTATTTTTCTGGCATTTTTGAGGTTATTTTAAGCTTTTCTTAAATTTTATCTATTTTGAAAGAGAGGAAATAAATAAAAGTTAATAATGTGAGATTTGTCATGGCAACAAATTTTTCCAGGTAATCTGCTCTTATACAACTATTAACCTGTAGTCTCTATTTATTATTCAAAAGAAATAAAGTTTTGGTAGAAAAAATTGCCTGTCATCACAAAGGACAAGATCCTCTATGTAAATCTAAATTACTTGGCCAAGATGAAAATAGCTTCCTAGTCCTAAAGAGATTACAATTTGCATTTTTCATATTTTCTTCTTGGTTGTTTTATATTCTTATGGGATATGAATCAATGAGATCAAAATGTATCATCCTGGCTGAGGGATTAACTTGAGATTTGCAACAAAGACGGTTGTGCATCAAAATTTGTGCTCCTGTTTCCATAATTTTTGCTGGAAAGTGGCCACACTATCAGGAACGTTTCCCAGCTTGCAGTGCATTGAGGCGGGACCAAGTGTTTAATTCTTTTATATGGAACTAGAGGCCCAGTACATTAAATTCATGCATGGGTAGGGTCCCTAGGCCTGGCCTACGATCAGGGCTGATGAGGTTCCCTGCCTCCCTGCCTCCTCTTTCCCTTGCCACCAGCACGCCACCACCCCACCACAGCACAGTCCCCTCCCCCACCCCATCTCCCCGCCTCCCGCCTCCCTGCCTCTTCCTTCCCTCACTCCCTCCGTGTCCTGCTGCTGCCTCTGGTTGCCCGCCATGTTGTGTGCTGCCCCTTGGTGGTCAGCGCATGTCATAGCCAGCAATCAGTTTTCCCAGTCGAACTCCCGAGGGGACACTTTGCCTATTAGCCTTTTATATATATAGATATGAGAGAGGGTAATGTATTCCATTTTTATGTTAATGTATTTATTCATTTTCCATGTTGCTTGTCCCTCCTCCAAGGGGGCGCAAAGAACATTGAGGCTCCAAGGAATTGAGAAAAAGGCACAGATTGGAAAGAAATTGCATCCTCAAAGTATCACTGGAGATAGCTTCCACTGACCAAGAACACCTACACAGATGTTTTACATGAGAGAGAAACCTCTGTTGAGTCAAGCTATTGAGGTAGTCAAGCAGAAGAGGAGGGATAGAAGTTAATAGGGGCTGGCTTAGATGCTTGACTTTTTTAAAATAAAGATAATTATTTTAGAGCCATTTTTGATTCACACCAAAACTGAAAGTAGATCTCCCATAGACCTCCTGCTCCCACATATACACAGCCTCTCTTGTTATCAACATCTCTCCAAAGAGTTGTTACAGTTGTTGCAACTGATGAGCCTACTCATTATCATCATCACCCCTAAGTCCATAGTTTACAGTAGAATTCATTCTTGGCGTTGTACATTTTATGGGCTTGGACAAATGTGGAGCAATGCATAGCCACAATTATAGTACCATAGAGAGTATTTATTGATTCATCTCCCCCCACAGACACTAACAACCTATGATCTTTCCACTTTCTCCACTTTTGCCTTTTCCATAATGTCATACAGTTGGAATCATATAGAATGCATGTTTTTCAGGTTGTCGTTTTAATAATTATGGAAAATGTAAGACCTGACTCATGACAAATTCTAGTCATCATCATTCAATTTATGATTGTTATTATTACAAGTCATATTGAGGAAGCCACCAGTTGCTGGGGCTTTTAGCTGTAGTAAACATTGGGGAACCTCACTTCAGGAAGCCACTTTGATGGGGTAACTGGACTGGGAACCTGAACTTGAAGCTTTGACTCATTCTGCCACAATCCTCCTGGAGGTGTTCCATGATAGGCACAGATGGACTTTATTTTGTGAAAGAGAAAGTAATGAGTGTGGAATTGAATAAACATATGGATATTCCCAAGCTTTACTGAGATTTTTTTTCACAGCGTACTGCTCTAATTCCTATTAAGGTTACAGGCAAAGCCCTGTTTTCCTACAGTGGAATGAAGTACATGCCACCATTTCATCCTATCTCAGTGGGTACAGAAGCTCAGGTGACAGAGGGAGGGGCTATTGTCTTACTGATTGGCCCAACTCTGTGAGTTTTTAGGGCCATGCATGTGTGGTTTAGCACAATCTAAGCCTGAAGACAATGTCTAATTAATCTGTTTATATGTTTTTAGACTTGGTCTCAATTTCCCTGATTTCATTGGATATTCACTCTATATTATGATACAACTCAGCATTAGAATTTAAAGGCATGGGGAAGAGAAAAAGAAAGTTAAATTTACTTAAGTCTAAGCCATTCTGATGCCAAATACTTTCTGAAATCTTAGAGAAGTGTCTGAACCACAAATCCCCGAAAACAGAGGGAGGAAAAAACAGAGAAGGAGCAAAGGACAAAGGAAGGTCTATTCTCCTAGAGTCTAGGCCTAGACTTACTAGGGCCTGATGCTGCCTGACCTGCTGAGAAGCCTTAGAAAATGCAGCTCAGAACAGTTCCCCCAGGAATAAAATAGCCACTTGCTCTCATTGCATTGGTTAAAAATGGCTCATGGACACTGACCTACACACACACACACACACACACACACACACACACACACACACAGAGTTCTTCACTGGCCTCAGACAGAGGCTGTATCTGACAGAAGAGAGCCCTAGAACCCACATGGAACTCATCCCTGTAGCCATGGATGGAGGAAGAGAGAGCCAGATGATGTTGAGGTAGTGCAGCAGAAGAGCACCGCCTGTAGGGTGGTGCACGTACAATTACCCTTATTTTGTACCAGGTTCCCCATTAAGTATGGTCTTTGTGGATATGACATAGAAGTGCTTTCTCAGAAAAACTCCTTGACCTCAAGGAGCAAGTCAGGGAAAACTAGCATATTTGGAGACAATAGGGGATATTAAAGACAGTACAGTCTGGAAGTGAGTTCCAGTGCCAGAAGTCCTGACTTAGGCTAAAGCACTCAGCTGGCCCGGAAGGGTGAGTGGCATGTCTCGCTCACTGATTTCCAGGATTCAGCCGGTCATGATAGTTGATCCGCATGTATAGTTTACACATTGCTTTCACGGACATGAACACAATCCAAAGAACATTTTTAAAAGCATTGCTAACTCCTTCATATTAGCAGGGGAACTGAGGCTTAATGAAATGTAGTGGCCTACCAATCTTATATTCAGGAAATGGAAGAACCAGCACTAGAACTAGGTCCTCTGACTTCTAGACCAGTGATCCTCCCATAACAGAATCATATAGGATAGAATTAGGTACAAGAGCCGCAGGGACATCTTGAATACGGGATTCAACAATGCCCATGCAGCACCGTATGTGTGCACTGAACTGGATGGAGTGAAACCTGATCCAAGCTGTACTCTGGTATTTCTAGAATAAGCACAGTCCTAAAAATACACGAAACACTTACTTAGTATCAGTAATGTTTGCTACTGCCATTCTAAAAGTTTAAGGCAAGTTCTAAATGCCTGGGTAAAATAAATAAGATGCATAAAGAGAAAAATGAGAAGGAGTGGGCAATATATCCTCTTCATTGGCAAGAACTGACGCATTTTCTGCTTGTGCACAGACTGGGGAAGATGGAGGAAGATAATCACATTTTTTTTTGTCCTATAGCATGACTAAATGCATGTGCGCCAGGTTTAAATTCCCAGCGGCAGTTTTCAGTTTTACAGTCTTTTCTCCTGTTCAATAACCATTAGTTGTTCTTAATAAGCTCTAAACATCATAAGTCTGACTGTGAGGGGCACAGAGTCACTATCTGTAAGTAGTGGCTGGCAATCTAGCGAGGAGATAAGCCTGGAACACATGAATTTCCCATCCAGAGCAGTAAAAACAGTGCTGGAAGAGACTTTCAGACATGTGTTAACAGCGGGAGTGAAATAGAATGATTAGCAACTGATCTGTGTTTTTCCTCTGGGATGTCTTCTGAAGCCACCTGTGGTGACAACTGCTACTGTTCCCCTCAGCAAGCCTCTAGCAGAGCCTGCAGCACAGCGCTGTCCAAGCTGAGTGAAATTTGCATATTTGAAGAACTGGTATCTGGGCCAGGACCAAGTAAGTCTTCTTTCCTCCAGGCTTTGCCCCTGGGGAGCTCTGCTCAGGTCCCCACACTGGCTCTTAAACCCAGAGGCAGGAGAGTGATGAAAGAACATTTTGCAAAACCTCATATAGGTCAGAGCTCTTGTCAAAATCTGAATTTACAGAGGCTTGGATGTTTATAGCAAATCTGCGAATAAATACATGCACCCTGTTTCAAAGCAGTGTTTTGAAACTCATGTCTTATTTAGTGATTGTAAATATTAAGTACGACTCAGAGTTTTAGGAGAAAATGGTATACAAAGGTAAAGAAGAAAATTTTGTTACTGGTTAGAGAATATAGAATGGCAAAGGATAAATTATCTTTGATGTCCACATTTATCTCCTGTGACAGACATAAATATGTCCTAATATTTAATTGCCATTCTTGCTTTTTATAAATTTCACTAATGGCCAACTAAAAGAAATATATATATATGTATATATATGTATATATATGTATATGTATATATATATGTATATATATATATGTATATGTATATATATGTGTATATATATGTGTGTATATATATGTGTGTGTGTATATATATATATATATATATATATATATATATACATTTTTTCTAAAATAATTGCCTACCCTAATATTACTGTAAACTTGTAATTCTGACTCAGATCTCTTTTACTTTTCACTCATATATCTTTAGACCAAATAAAAATCTCACTTATTATGTAGAGAGAAATTAAGGAAAGTGATATTGACCAGACAGTCTTCTAAAACCTCACCATTCTTAATTGTCATGAGACACTTAGTTTCTATATAAATAGGATGAGCCTGGTTTTCAAGGTTCAATCTGGCCATGAATGTTACTGCCAGCCTATAGATGGCAGCAAACTTACACATCATTGCCAGTCTAAGCTTTCAATGCCTACCTCCAATTACTCTTTTCTGCAATTTTGTTTTTCTTTTTGTTATACAAACAAGTGATTTATTATTATTAAATAATATAATGAAGAGAAAGCCATCGCTTCACTGTGACATGATTTAAGAAACCATTGAAAAATTAAGGGGAAACAAAAACAAAATTGAAAAGGAAAAAGTTTGGAATTAAGGTTGGCAAAAGACAAGAAAGTTGGTATGCTCATAGTCAAAACCTGTTTTTTTTGCATTTATTGTCACTGAGTGGGGATTTGGCTACCTTTTTTATTAGAGCATTTGGCACGATGTGTTCTTTAGCATTGTCAAAGCTGAAAGATGGTGCCCTATTGTACTGTTTAATGATGTGTCAGACTGCCAATAAAGCCTTTCTCCTGAAGCGAATGAGCTAGGATTGAGATATTTATGAGGAGACATAACCAATATGCCTAAAAGAATATGACCAATTAGCCGTAATGTTAAGTTTCAGTCTATACGAACCATCACCGTGTATTCTATGACCATAGTCATACTAGCTGTTACCCTGTCTGAAGAATCATTACTGCTAAAGAGAAATTTAATTCAATTTATTGATGGCAAGGCCATTAAACCTTTGATATCAGTTGTATTCTGTGCATCAAATTTCTTAGCGGAGAATGGATTTCTTATGAGGAATAATGGGAGATAATGAAGATAGAAACAATTACTGAAAGTAGGGTTCAGTGATTATCAGCACATCAATATTTGCATTTTAGGCCCCAAGGACCTGCACAGAGGACATCTGCTTTATTAGCAAGACTTCATGAGCCATAGAGGATTTTGTTTTGCATTATTCATTGTTTAACAAAATGTCACAGCAACTAGGCCCATTTGCCTTTTAAGCCACCTGTCTCCTGGCAGAAACAGGTGTGCTGTGCAGGTAATGTTCTCAGTGTGAAGAAGCACTGACCAAAGAAAGGCCATGAGAGAAATATGCTTACAACAGAGAAGCTGAAACAATGACAGCTTGGCCATTAGCAGGTGACTGTGGTTATGTGACACCTCTTTATGTTAGCACCTGTTGAGGCTAAGAATTTGGATTCTAAGGGTGATAATAGAGTAGTCAGATATTAACCTCCTAAACTGGTATTCATGAATGTTGAATGTGTTTTTTTTTTATTAGATAGAGGCCCAGTGCATGAGATTCATGCACTTGGGAAGTGGGGGGGGGGGGGAGTCCCTAAGCCCGGTCTGTGCCCTCTCGCAGTCTGGGAACCCTCAGGAGATGTCCAACTGCCTCAGAGGAGGGAGAGGCTCCCGCCACCATTGCTGTGCTTGCCAAATGTGAGCTTGGCTTCTGGCTAAGTGGCACTCCCCCTGCGGGAGCGCCCTGACCACCAGGGGGGCAGCTCCTGCATTGAGCATCTGCCCCTTGGTGGTCAGTGTGCATCATAGTGACCAGTTGCTCCACTGTTTTGTCAATTTGCATATTACCCTTTTATTATATAGGACAATTATTACTGTACTTTTATTGTATTCAAGTTCAGATCTGTCATGTTTGCTTTTATGAGACTATTTTTTAAAGTGAACTTTAAATTCACACTATTCCTCTGTTTTATTCAATGTGAGAATATCAGAACAATCATATAATAGATCATATTTTATATTACATACTATATTTGCCTAGCATGCACAAACTAGCACATAATTTAACATTGTAAAATGTTTCTATGTTTAAAAAAGCTTCTTATATGCATAAAGTATTTTTAATTTTCAAAGCTTTGTTAATCTGCTGGATATATTCAATTATAACAGAATCATTAATATGCTGTGAACACTTTGAAAATTGTAGAAACTTAGTAAGTTCTCTTGGAATGCTTATTGATTGAAATAAGGAAATATTGGAAAGGGGACCAAGTTTACTTGCAAAGCATCTCCTATGAATCAGGATTTGGTCAAGGTTCTTCATGCAGTATTATGTAATCAGAGAAATGACTTTGTAAAATAGAATTAATCACATGTAGTTTACAGATGAAGTCACTGAGGGTTAAATTTACTATACTTTCATAAAGCCACAGAGATGGAAAGTAAAACATCAGCATTTAATCCCTATGTTTGCCTTGATGGCATACTACAGTGCTTGGAAATAGGTCACCAACTCAGAAGCCTTTGGGGACCAAGAAAATGACACGGTAGTAGATTAGACCAAGTAGAGGAAAGTGCTTGGTGATGCTGAGCTCCGATATTGGGTAATAATTAGGGAATGGTAGAGCATCCTGTGAATTGGAATGGAGAGACACCATAAAGAAGCTGCCCAAGCCACCTGGCTCTAAAATGTTGACCCAGAGTTAGATCATTCCATTTCTCAAAAAAAGCCAGAAATCCAGGGTAGGATTTTTTTTTTTCTATGAAATTGCCTGGTTTTTAATGTTGACAACTAATTTGAATGTGGCCAAAATTTAGATTAAAATAAATGAAAAGCATATCTAATTGTCACAAAATCACTACATTTCAACTTCTGCTTTAGAGGGAACTCCTGACCCACTTCCATTTCCAGAGTAAAAGGGATGCTAACATAAAGCAAACAAGCAAACAAATAAACATGGACACAATTGTCCATCTTGACCAAAGAATGAATTTGTAAAGAGAAAAAGTAAAAGAAGTCTATACTGTGATTAAGGAAAAAATAACAATAACTCTCCCTTGGGTCCTCTTTCTTTTATGTTTTATTTCTTTTCTTGAGTTCTTTTTATCTACTCATAGTTATGAAAAAGTAATGAGTCATAACTTGTCTGGGTCAGAATTTAAATATCCTGTTGGTCAAAGAGCAATGAACAGATTCCTGAAGCTTATACATGTTTTATGCAGTATGGGAAGAGCTGGGACCACTATATCAAAAATAATTTTTCTTTTAACCAGGAAGGCACGTTTCTTGTTCAAATTTCTGTGTGTGTATTTTTTTTTTAATATAAAATGAAGACTTGGAATTCATGATGCTCCAATATATAGACCAATGAGATTAGTTAACAATTCCAGAGACTAATTTTCCGAAGTGACCATTTGAGTTAATTTACGTGGCTGGTTTTGAAGAAAGGGTCATAAGGTCAGTGTTTAGGTCATGGTAATTAAGAGAATGTGTGTTCCTGTTGATTCTCTGGTTGATTTGGTCAGTACTGAAGATCCACCCAACACTATCAATCAATCTTTGAGGACCACAGATAGATTAAATGGTGAAGAACCACTCACAAAGAATGTATTGCTTAATTCAAATTTAATTTTCTGCCATATATAATATATATTTAGTCAAATGAATATGTCTAAGATGATCATTTGCTATCGCTTTTCAAGTCCCTTTAGTACTTTCTTCAAGGCATTCTATACTTAAATTTTTTTTCAACTAAACAAATGTGTGTTTAAAAAAATACAAGTAACCCTCTAATTTTGCATTAATCAAAGACAGAAATAAATGAGTGTGCAATAAAGGCAGTAATTTTCAAATTATATTAAATTTTTGTGTTTACTTAGGTATACTTGACCCTTGGGCAACATGAGTTTGAACTGTGCAGGTCCACTTATATGCTTATTTTTTTCAATAAATATTGTAAATATATTTTGTCCTCCTTATGACTTTCTTAATAACATTTTCTTTTCTTTAGCTTACTTTATTGTAGAAATGAAATATATTATATATTTTTATATATCTACACATATATGTATATACATATAAAGCATATAAAATGTGTATTAATCGATTGTTTTATAATTGATAAAGATTTATGTCAACAGTATGCTATTAGTATCTAATTTTTTGTTGAGTCAAAAGTTATACATGGATTTTCAGTTGTGTGGGGAGTTGGGACCCCTAACCACCTATTGTTCAAGGGTCAACTATATTTGATATTTAGCTATTCTATTCTTTGTTGTTGTTTTTGTTTTTCTTTTTAATAAGCACATGCTTTCCTTAGATAATAACTTGAAAATCATACAATGAGAATACCTTTTGTGATCCACAATTTAGACATTAAATTCTTTATATAATTCTTTTGTACTCAGAAATATTTCTGGATACCTTTGGTAAGTCTCATCCTTTAAGGATGCTGTGGTTCATTTGATTGTATGTACTCACAATTATTTTTTCCTATTTTTTGATGAGCAGAATGCAAGGCTACCTTCCAAAGACACATCTTGGTGGATATGCAAGATTAGCTCTAGATTGTAGGAAGTGGATAAAGTCATTATATATCACTTTTTGGTCTGGCCCTACATTTCCCATGAGAGTTTTTTTTTGCTCATTCTCTCTTTTCACTCTCTGGCTAGTCAAAGACAGAGAATTTGTCACAGACCTTTGTGGTTCCAAGGGGCAATGATAGCACTTAAACCCTTCCTCCAAATCTGTAGATTACTTTGGGTGTGTTAGGTTTATGCCATACAATTGTATTGTGTTAGCTCCTGGGCTTTCAGGATAGACCTGTGTCAGCATCTGGTGTTGCACACCCTGATTAATAAAGCTCCAGTCTTCTTCTCACTCATTCTGCCCTCTTCATGGTCATGAAAGGGAACTCTTTTTTTTTTTTAATCAACCCTTGACTCAGTCAATATTCACATGGCAGTATTTCTAATGTTCTGATTCTGAGACTGTGATAGGATAGATATTTTATCATCTCCATTTTACAGATGAAAGATCTGAGGCTTAAAGATATTAAGTGAATCTAATAATTGATGAAGTTGGAACCTCAATCCAGGTCTGTTGACTCTAAACCATGGTTTTCTGCCCCTATATCATTCTATTTATTGTGGAAGCTGTATTGTGGAAGTCTTTCATCACATCAAGGTTAGATGCGATAGACTAACTATTGCCAGTGGAAGAGAATCACAATCTTCCACCAGCCACTGGAAAAACAAATACTTTGCATTTTAACCCTATAGTTACATGGCCCATTCTGTATCCTCTTTGCTGTTGAATCTAATGAGAAATATTTTAGAGGACAACATATTGACCACAAGAACTGAATAAAGTGATCATGGCAAGTGCAGCAGAAGAGGTGTCTCGTATCATGTTGTCCTCTGGTTTTGGTTTTATGTGAGACTAACCTGACCCATACCAGTCTTCTTATCCATTTTCAGGTAGCTTCAAAATTTATTTTTGAAAAAACACTGGTGAACACTTTTGTTTCTTTTTACATGGGGTAAGGATATGAGACTTGGAAAAACCACTGTCAAAATGAGGAATAAATGCGCTCTCTCTCTCTCTCTCTCTCTCTCTCTCTCTCTCACTCACTCACACACACACACTAAATAAAAATAGTATTTTCTTACATATACACAATGGAATACTATGCAATGGTAAAAAAGAAGGAGTTCTTACCATTTGCAACAGCATGGATGGAACTGGAGAGCATTATGCTAAGTGAAATAAGCCAGTTGGAGAAAGATAAACATCACATGATCTCACTCATTTGTGGAATATAATGAACAACATAAACTGATGAACAAAAACAGATCCAGAGACAGAGAAGCATCAATCAGACAGTCAAATCTCAGAGGGAAGGTAGGCGAGGGTGGGGGTAAGGGGGAGAGATCAACCAAAGGACTTATATGCATGCATATAAGCCTACCCAATGAACACAGACAACAGGGGAGTGAGGGCATGAGTGGGGGGATGGGGGGTAATGTGGGGATAATGACACATATGTAATAACTTAATCAATAAAAAAATTAAAAAATAGTATTTTCTTTTCATGAAAATTAAATCTATTTCTGTTAAGTTTCATCCTTTAACAATTCTATCTCATTTTATGTTGACAAAGATATCAAGTAAAATATATATTGCATCTCCATCTGGCACATAGCACATAATACCTACTCAAAATTGTTCACCAGGTGAATGAATGAGTAACATAATTTTTCTCAGCTTGGAAACCCTCATTATAAACCAGCAAAGAAAGTCAAGTGGATTTTTTTGTTTTCAATATTTTTAGAAATCTGACAGAAAATGAATATTTTCCCACAATATTGTTCCCACAAAACTGATTGATACTTATACATCTGATAAAAAAGGAGGAAATGGATTAGCTGTTATATAACCAATGTCCTTTCATAGATACTATTTCTCCAGAGGTGACTGATGAAAGGAAACCATAAACTGTATTATTATTGGTGGTTGAATACACAACTGCATTAAAGCAATAAACACCTAAGAAAAAGAATGAGTGTTTCACTGAACCTGTATCTGATAATTGCTGAGAAACTACTGAGTTTATGTGCTTTGGATAGTCACTCCATTAAAAAGGCATGGAAGCAAGTAAATTTATGGTTAATCCAGAAGAACACATGCCTGGTTTGATTCAGGCCAAAACTTGAATCTAAATCCTTACTGGTGTTGCCAGGCATTTTTCTGTCCCATTTTCAAAAAACTTTCAACTGTGGTTGAATTTGAAAGGCAATCCTATAAGACAATAAGAGGTTTTCTCCTCTAAAGATGAATTAAGAAGTCACACTCTCAACCAGCCCCTCATAATTCAACCCAATTTAAGCATGTCAACTGTTGTATCTGAGAGTTGGTAGACTTTCTCCCTGTATTTTTTTTTAATGAATTATGCATCCCTTTGGGTCTGTAAAGCTTGGTATAAATCTGGAAGTCTCACAAAAACAGAATCTCATGAAATTTTCAGGCCTCTAGGCCTTGATCAGGCTGAAATATGCTGGCACAGCCAGCTTTTGCTCCAGCCAAGTCATGGATGTGCAGAGGGTCCTGAAGTATGGAATGCAAAGCAACTTTAGAAAGTAAGTTCAAAGTGTTTTCAAAACTTCCCAGAAACAGTGCCACACTTTCTGGGCAGTGGCTCAGGTACGAAAGTTCTTATTTCAAATGAACCTGTCCAGTAATTCCTGGCACAGCAATACTAAATGGAAGGGAAGCAAAGCTCCCCTGGTCCTCAAGGTCACCCAAGAGTATTAGTCTCTCCAACATAAATATTACCCTTCAGTTCTCATTCCCTAGGAAATGAGGCACCAAATATTAGATTTTATCTGTCTCTTTAATGAAGGAAATCAACATTATTAGGGCCCTTGTTTTGTCATATTCTGTATGAGACAATTTATAAATGGTATCCCATTTAATCCTCATGAAAACCTTTTAATGTAAATATTATTATTCTTATGCCACTGCGGAAGCTTCTAGAGAAGGTGGAACCTATCCAAGGTCACACATCAGTGAGTGTTAGGTTTGAGATGCAAACCTAACTCTAACATAAAATCCCAAACCCTCTTCAGGATACCAAGAATTTTCTTTGGAGACTGTTTTTGAATTTTGAAGTGTAGTATCTTTTTTTCAAAGATGCTCCTATTTTTTAGTTCCTGTTCCTAAAATATGCATTTTATTCCTTTTTATTGAAGGACTACAAAGCCTCAAAATCCATTTCAACAAAGTTCACTAAACTCAAGGTGCTGGGTGTTAATAATCAAAGTTGAATGACTTTTAAGTCTTGTAATTTCTCAATGATTTTATGAGTCTTATCAAAAGCAGAAACGAAATAATTCACACAATGGTCACTGATCTCAAATGACTTTTTTTTTGTCTTTTCTTTTGCTTCTTGGCTAGGTTTCAGAGCTTCCTGCACTCCATTGAACAGAAAATGAAGCTTAAAGCCCATAAAAATGGGGCGAGGGAAATGTTGGGCTCATGGAAATATAAGAATGGGTGCAGGTAGCAAATGGAGCTTGGTAGATTATGACCAAATATGCCTGAGAGTTACTAATACTCCACCTTTGTACTGCTCCTGTCTCTGGTAAACTTACCACCTTCACTCCACCACCCTTTTCCCTGTACCCCTGGGTGCTAGGTTCATTCCAGTTTCTCTTAGGCTTATTTTGGGCGACTATATGAGTAGGGGTTCCATACATGAAGCATGGAATTTGCTGGCACTGAGATTGATTTCTAAGGTAACACCCTGATGCTGTGAGGTACAATTAAACTGCAGAACAAAGGGCTCCCCTAAATTTAAACACATGCACAAAATAGAGACCCAGAGTTGGATGGATCCTTAGAGACTATCTGGTTCAAATTCTATCCTTTAAAACTGAGAGCAGAGGCTTAAATAACTTTTCCAGCTCCACAAAGCTGGTGAGTGGTTGAGCTAGTAGGCAAATCAATGGCTATCATTTAAAAGTATGTGTGCTTTAATGGCTAGCTACATTCTTTGGCTTTGAGCAATGTACTTCCTTAAGATTTCTTTTTGTTATCTAGAAAATGGGGATGCTAACACCCAACTCACGAGCATTAGTGAGGAGATTATGGCATGAACTAGTATATGATGGTTGGAGCTGAGCCTCTGTTATGCGGGGAGTAGGGAGAGCCCTGTAAGTCTTTCCTGAGGTTTGCAGCCATAGTTGAAGAAGTAGCAGCCAGAGTTCAACTGTGGTGCCGTTTGAGGGAGAAACCATGCCTGGAATTCAGGCCTTAATGCTCAATTGAATGCCCTTTCCAGGAAAACATGTTTTAATTTCCTCAAACAAAAATCATTATTTGTGGCAACATGCAATTTGGACTTACTGCTTTTATTAAAAGCTTACATGCAACATTTTTTATGCATCATTGGTGCCTGCCTTTTAGGGAGAAAAAAAATAAAAAAGCAATACACATTTGGATTTAATTTCCATATCGTTAGATGACTAACCAAGTTATCTTCTGTGAGTCATTTTGATCCTTTTGATCCTATGAACCTGAAATTCCTCATCTATAAGGAGGCATGGTGCTCCCCACTGAACATTAAAAATCATTGTAAGAATTAACATTTTAAAATGAATGTGAACATACTATTTTACCCTTAATGTACTTCAGTGTCTGTTCCCAATGCCAGGTTTCATCTGGCTAGCTGGCTTGCAGAGTGGCTAGCTCTCACAGCACATGCTTCTCATGGGACCCCAGGCTCCTTTTTTATGGCGCCTAAGCCACAATGTTCACATAAACATCACAGGGTTCTTTTTTAAATCAAAACAGATAAACTATATAAAGTGTCTGGAACATAGTACATTTAACAAATTGTAGCTATTATAATTATGTTTTTTTTAACCTTGGGATATTTTTATCTATCATCTATCTACCTATCTATTTATCTATTATCCATCACCATTTATCCCCTCTATAGCCTCTTCCACTTCCACCTCCCCTCCCGCTGCAGTCACCACACTGTTGCTCATATCCAAGAGTTCTCTCTCTCTTTTTTTTTTCTTTTTTGCTCAATCCCTCCACTCCCCAAATCCCCACCAGAGCTACTATTTTTAATAAACTTGATAAATGTTACAAAATCTGTAGTTATACCAGTTTTAACCTCTTAGTTACATGCTGTGAAGAGTAAAATTATCCTTTTACTCATCCCCAGTTTTTCTCTAGCTCCTAAAATTGTTTTCTGGTCTCAGATGCATCAATATATGTGAGTCTGAATTTTGAGAGAACCATGAAATACACCTTCAGAACAGTTACAGATTTATGAAGATTAATAAACAAGCTAGACTGATCTGTTAGAAGCACTCTGCTTATTATAATAATAATAAAAAAAAATCAGGGGTCATTTTGTGCTTACTGGAGGAGGGCATGAGAGCTGTTCTGGCCGCTTGTTCCTATGGTAATAGGTGAAAATGAGCAGATGCCCTGGAGGCAGTTAGCTATCACTGTCATGTTGGTGAATAGTGGCAGGGTGACATTAATCCACATGGACAACTTTATTCATGTCCCCAGCCCAAAACTTAATCACTTTTCTGATTCTTCCTCAGTCTAATAGGTAGTGAATGACAGTTATTTAAAAACCTCAAAGTTTCAAAGTCAAGGTGGTAGAGCTCAGAGAGAGACTGTGGGGTCAATTTGAACAATGGAGGTGCACTATGGATTAAGTTGTCAGTGCTTGAGGGTGTGTGTGTGTGTGTGTGTGTGTGTGTGTGTGTGTGTGTAGGTGAGTGCTTGCTGTTGCAGGCACAGAGATGTCCTTCAAGGAATGACTGGTTCCCCGGCAGTAGAGTGTGTGGTCAACAGCTATCTTCCAGCTCTCAGCAATCTCAGCAACTGCCTCAGTGTCTGAGAGCTGCCTTGCTTAAGCTCACATCTTTCCAGAACAGTGACAGTTCATGCTTGAACTAGGCAGAGTTCTAAAATCTTATCCTAGAGCTGCCTACTGGGCTGGCTGAGGTTTCTCCACACTTTGTCAGGCCTGTGGTGGAGTTTAACTTATTCCTCTGTCCCATCCTTCTTCCACTCTGTTCCTGTCAGAGGTGTTGATTCCTAATGTTACAGCTTAGAATCCCTTTCACCATCTGTTTCCTTAGAACTCAAGCTGCAGCAAAGGCAGTTGAGGGTGGTGCAGCTTAGCAGGAGACAGAGTGAGGTTTGACCTAGTTCACTCCCAGCTCAGTTACCAATGAGGAACTCATCATTGGTCGCAGAGCACAGACATCGCTGGCACAAGAGGGCCTTCCAATTGGTAAAATTCACCCATGGTGAATTTAGAGGTCATATAGGTGGAAGAGAATGTGCTGCTGAAGATGAAGATAAGACATAAAATGTTACTGCTAAGACTTTTTTTGTTCTACATAAAGATAAATAAAGAGCTGAGGGAATAACATAGAATTGAAAGTAAGATGCAAAACAAAGGGCATCTTTGGATGCATACAAAAAAGGCCTCATTTCCCTAGCAGGAGGATACAAAAGTCAAGGACTGCACCTGATATTTATTAATCAAAGGAGCTGAACTTCACAGAAAGCTAAATGCCCAAATGAGACACATGATATATCAAGATCAGTACCCAAAAAGCTGGTACTCCGACACTTGAAGACAGCTCAATGGATAAACCCAAAGAAATGGATTTTCCAGACTCCTTGGGAAAAAAGACACTGGGACAACCATATTATTAAAAATTGTAATGCTCAGTGGTCAGAGATATACTAGGTCATCCCCTTCAAAGTACAAAACCTACCTTTGATTTTGCACATCCTACTGTGAAGAAGGAAGCAAAATATTAGAAGGGGACCTCCTAGCATTCTGAAGGAAGCATACCTCACACCTAAGGATAATGGTCTAACTCATATACTCTGTGAGTCTTTTGCATGGAGCGCCCAATAGGATATAGCTACTGCAGGTCTAGGTGGCCCCATCACTTAGACCATATAATCTGGCAGACCATATGATTTTAGGAAAAGCATTGGTGGAAGAAAAGTTCTCATGTACAGGCAAGTCTGAAAGATTGTGGGCAGGAAGGTCTGGAATTCAGACATGTGGATAGACATATGAGAGCAGTCACAAAGTGTGCGAGTCTTTGTATCACATGTTAATGCTTATCAGAGAGCATAAATCATTCGAGACACACTAGAACAACCAAGTGTAAAATAGGATTATGTCAACTAGTCTCTGTCATTAGCCTCTCCAGGTCTGGAAGAGTAAACACACAAACAAAATGGCCATGATGGAATATGGAGGCCCAACAACATAGAATTCCAACCTATAGAAGCTCATCTAGCTACTGCAGATTCTGAACATCCAACTCATTATCAATGTTGAGACACTGCTATGGCATCATTTTGAGGTGGCCAATTGACCACTTGATGGCAAGTTGACCACATTGTGTTTCTACCCTGGAGGGGACAGTGGTTTATTCTCACTGAATAGATACAGGACTATTACAGCTATCAGGTTGTCTTTCCTGCCCTCGTGGCCTTATTCAGCATCATTCACTACTTAAGAATTGCTTGGGGCCTGGCTGGTGTTGCTCAGTGGTTGAGCATGATTCAATTCCAGGTCAGAGCACATACCTGGGGTGCAGGCTCGATCCCCAGTGTGGGGAGTGCATGAGGCAGCTGATCAATGATTCTCTCTTATTACTGATGTTTCTATCTCTCTCTTCTCCTTTCCTCTCTGAAATCAATATATATTTAAAATGCTTGGAATCCATTGATGGTAACAAGATCCCATACAAGATTGTGTCAGACAAGAGCACACTTTATTGTAGAGGAGGTATGAGAGTATACTCAGAGGTATCCTTTGCTGAAGCAAGCAATAGAGTCATCCAAGGGAGAAGCTTTTCCTTGGTGCCATATTTAAAAAAAAAAAAAAAGAATTTGATAAGTGTGTCTTTATAGAAGAGTCATTCAACCAGAGAATTAATATTATCTTCAAAGTGACTTTATAGAGCAAGCAAATGTGATCTTTTCATGATTAATCCTTAGATTAAACACCAGTAAAAATAAATAGTATTACAATGTAACTTAATATATATATATATATATATATATATATATATATATATATATATATATTTCTAAAAGGTGACCAAGACACAGAGGTGAGGCTGTTTTATATATAGCTTTCTGTTATTTTGAGTTGACAAAAAGTAAAATTAAATGTGCTGTATATAGGTATATATGTAATTGCTTATTTATTTACATGCTTGTTATTGAGGGATAATTACCCAGGGATATTTATCACTGGCATGCATTTTGAAAGCAAAGACACTGAATGCCCTTCCTCTGATAATTTTGTCAAAAGAGTGTATACAGCAAACTGTATTGTATGATAGAAATTGTATCTTCCTTTATAACAAAGGGAAGGCATTTTTATGCCCATTATAAAAGCTCAGATTCCCTAAGTTCCGAGTTTCTCGCCTATAATACAATCCACTATAAATGCCACTTGTACCTCCTCTTGTCATTCTGTGGAAATTGGGGCTCAGGGAACAAGAGGAAGAATGTGGATACTCTGGCTAATGCTATTGCTTTGAGGGATCAAGTCTTTGGTCTCTGAAGTATTTTGCCAGCACCCATGAAAAACTGTGACAGTTTAATTTGTTAGCTTGCATATAGGCTAAAATCTAAAGTCTGCACAGTTCTTGATATTTATTTACTTATATAGAGAGTTCTGAGTAGGTAATATCTTTTTAGACACATTCTTTTTCAAAAATGTTAATATTCATTTAATAAAAAGGAAAGTTAAGTAAAAAGGAAAAATGCTAATGCTCTTTTCTTCCTCATAGGTGCTCAATAGCAATCCTGATAATATTCTGTCATGAAGTTGGAGAAAAGAGATATATCTTCATGTGTAAGAGTGTTTTTTCTTTCAGTTACTTGTAGGATGGGGTAACAAACACCTCAGAAGGCAATTTTAGACCCCAAAGAAAATTCTAGAATATTACGTACTCTACTAGGCAGAACAGAATCAATAAGGTGTGTATGTATATATGTGTGTCTGTATACATATACTGCATAACTATGTACACATATGTATATGCATATCTATATATCTATATCTATATCTATATCTATATCTATATCTATATCTATCTATATCTATATCTATAAGCCTAAACAACCTTTATGATGGAATGACTGCCAGGACTCCCCATGGGTTCACGCAGGAGCCGGTCTACAAGGCTGGCTGAGAGAGAGTGTGGCTCTGCTGGGTGGCCCAGAGGCCTACGCTGTGCCCTGGCCCGTGGTTTCCGGCTGCGCTCACCACATCTCTGCATGGGGACTCGGGCGCCATGACTCAGGTGGTGGTAGGGCGTTGCATGGGGGCCCAGGGGCCCAGGTACTGCCCAGGGCCCAGAGGTCAGTTGGGACCTGCCCTTCCATGCCAGACACTTGTGCTTCAATCACCAGCCAGGCCTAGGGACCACGCTGTGCACAAATTTTGTGCACCAGGCCTCTAGTATATGAATATAGATAAATAGATAGATAGAGAGACGGTTTTTTAAAAAGGAATTGGCTCATAAGATTAGAGGCTGGAAAATCCATAATCTGCAATTGGCTCATAAGATTAGAGGCTGGAAAATCCATAATCTGCATATCTGCAGATTAGGCTGTCTGTCTAAAGATCCAAGGAAGTAGTTCATGTCTAAGGGCCATTTCCTGGTAGAACTCCCTGGTACACGAAGTCAGTCTTTATTTTACTAAGACTTTCAATTGAGACCTGGCTGGTTTGGCTCAGTGGATAGAGCATTGGCCTGTGGACTGAAGGGTCCTGAGATCAATTCCAGACAAGGGCACATTCCTGGGTTGTGGGCTCAGTTCCCAGTGAGGGCATGCAGGAGGCAGCCGATCGGTGATTCTCTCTCATCATTGATGTTTCTATCTCTCTCTCCCTCTCCCTTCCTCTCTGAAATCAATAAATATATAGTTTAAAAAAAGACCTTCAACTGATTGAATGAATCCTTCCCATACTATATAGAGCAATCTGCTTTACTTGAAGGTTCCTGATTTAATGTTAATGTCACCCAAAAAACACCCTTACAAAAACATTCAGAATAATGTTTGAACAAATTTCTGGGCACTGTGGCTGAGCCAAGTTGAGATATAAATGTAGCCATCACAATACCACTGTGAGTATATATTCATATCTCATGACAGTCACTGCAATTAAAAATAAAAATTCTCTTGTCAAAAATTTTCAAATATCCTATAGAATTTTATTTTCCTTGATACGTATAATATATAGAAATATATTAATTGCTTTGAAAATTCTACAATAAATCTATGAAACTATGCTAAATAGACTTGAAAAACAAATGTTTTAAATTATATAACACTTTTGAGTAAAACTTATTAACAATGGTTGGGACTAGTATTCTATAAAACACTCTGTTAAATGGTCTTATGGAATGTGGCAGAGATGATATTTTCAGGTTATATAACCCAAGATGCAAGTTTCATTAACCTTGATTAAAATAAGAGTTTTTGAATATTTACTCACCCATCCAATATTTTATGGTTCGTCTATATCAGTTTACTATTTCAATATTAGAAACTGGAAGTAATTTTAGAAGAGGACTTTTATTGTATAACATAATCCTACCCAAAATTCAGCTTCTCTGTATGTCTTATATTTTTCAAGCCTTTTTTTTTTTTTTTAAATAAACAAGCCCATTAGATTGTTTGCTAATAATGTTACCTTTAGAAGCTTATAGTCTACATGGTTCACAAATATTTTCTGGAAAGGATCAGATAGTAAATATTTTAGACTTTTCAACTACTCAACTTTTCCATCATAATGCAAACATAGCCATATATATATTATGTAAATTAATAAAAGTGGGTGTGTTTCAATGCAACTTCATTTATAAAAACAGGCAAAAGGGTTGTATTTGGTTCATAGAAACCGTCATTTGCTAACCTTTTTTCTAGAACAGCATTCTAGACAAATAGTGAGTCACAAATGGAAACTACCTATGCAATTTTTAATTTTCTAGGAGCCACATTAAAAAGGGAAATGTGAAATTATTTTTAGTGATATATTTTATTTATTTCAATATATTAAAATATGATCATTTCAATATGTAATCAATATATACACTATTAATGTGATATTCTGCATTCTTTACTTACTAGGTCATTGAAATCCAGTGTATATTTTAAACTTTCAGTATAGTATCTCAATTCAGCCTCACCACATTTCAAATGCTCAAACACATAGAGCCTAGTGGTCATCATACTGGACAGTATGTCTGTCCTTCCCACAACTCAGGGTGCTATTTCTTTTTCAAGTAAGGAATATTCCCACTCTATTTCTGCTAAAACAGAAATACAAAAATGACATTTTAAAATTAAAAATCTAAAAATATTGTAAATGTTGCCAATAACAATTTAAATTGTTCTAGTTTGTAACTAAATAATGCATTCACATGATTAAAAATCATCTGTCATCAAAATAAAAAAGCTTCTGCACAACAAAAGAAACTGTCAACAAAACGATAAGAAAGCCCACTGCATGGGAGAACATATTTGCCAATGATATTTCACATAAGGGTTTAATCTCTAAAATTTACAGAGAACTCATACATCTTAACAAAAGGAAGAAAAATGATCCAATAAAAAAAAATGGGCAAAGGACCTAAATAGACACTTTTTGAAAGAGGACATTCAGAAAGCCAAGAGACATATGAAAACATGCTCCAAGTCACTAATCATCTGAGAGATGCAAATCAAAACAACAGTGAGATACCATCTCACACCTGTCAGAATGGCTATCATCAACAAATGACAAGTGCTGGCGAGGATGTGAAGAAAAAGGAACCCTCATGCCCTGCTGATGGGAATGCAGACTGGTGCAGCCACTGTGGAAAACAGTATTTTAGTTTCCTCAAAAAACTAAAAATGGAACTCCCGTTTAACCCAGTAATCCCACTTCTAGGAATATATCCCAAAAAAAACTGAAACGCCAGTCAGAAAGGATATATGAACCCCTATGTTCATAGCATCACAATTTACAATAGCTAAGATTTGGAAACAGCCTAAGTGCCCATCAGCAAATGAGTGGATTAAAAAAAACTATGGTGCATCTACACAATGAAATACTATGCTGCTATAAAAAAGAAGGAACTTTTACCATTTGCAACAGCATGGATGGAACTGGAGAGTATTATGCTAAGCGAAATAAGCCAGTTGGAGAAAGATAAATATCACATGATCTCACTCATATGTGGGATATAATGATCAAGATAATTTGATGAACAAGAATAGATACAGAGACAAATTGCAGGGGAGGGAGAGGTTAGAGAGCAACCAAAGGAGTTGTATGCTGGCATACTATTATTACCATAACCAATGTACACAGACACTGGGGTAGTGGGGGCTTGCCCGGGATTGGAATGGCTGGGTGGGGGGTCAATTGGGGGAAAAGGAGACATATGTAAAACTGTAGACAAAAAATAAAAAAAGCATGTGAAAAAAATCTATGTGTGTGACAAGGGGGGTACAAAAAATATAAATATTTCTTTCCCACTACAGCCCCAGTCACTTAGTTTGACTCCATTAATTTAATTTTCTGGTTTATCCTTCCAAAAAATTTTTTTATTTATTTCAAAACTTCAAAGTTCAAGTGAAGAACACCTAGTTATGTTTTCAGTTCTGATAGGAGATATAGAAACTTGTTTATGTAAAAGTACATTTAGGAGTGCCCTAAATATTTCTTTACTCAAAGAAATTTAAATTTAGTTTTCTCTGGGCTTCCACATTTAAGCTCTTGCTTCCATACAATTATATGATAATTTTGAAACTGTAAACTAACAGCAATATGCACCATAAATGTTTATATTTATTTTTAATAGCTTAAAGCCGTGGTCGGCAAACTGCGGTTTGCGAGCCACATGCAGCTCTTTGGCTCCTTGAGTGTGGCCACGAAGTTTCAATCCCACTGTACGTGCGCTCTTGCATGTGGTATTTTGTGGAAGAGCCACACTCAAGGGGCTGCAGTTTGCCGACCACTGGCTTAAAGTAATTCATCAGAATATTAAATTTGTTTTCTTTATAATACACACAAGGTACATAGGCTTGTGTGCATACTTGGAAGTTGTAATATGACAGAGAAGATATCAAAGATGTAAGGGAAGATGGATGCTGAGAATAAATGGTAGGACAAATCAATTGTAGTTCAACACACAAGAAATCAGTTATTGTAATTATTTGGTAGAAAAACAATGAGAACTGTTTATTCCAAAGAACAACACCTTATTTGATAGAATATATATATTCTATCAAATATATATATATATATATATATATATATATATATATATATATATCCTCCAAAGCTTACATTTTAACAAATTTTCAGACTAAGTTAATCTATCTGCTATACTAACTATAAATATGAACTAGCTATTAAATTATCCAAGAGAAAGACTCTCATTTAAAAAATTCTGTAATATA
Organism: Myotis nattereri; assembly: GCF_964212035.1. Taxonomy (NCBI): domain Eukaryota; kingdom Metazoa; phylum Chordata; class Mammalia; order Chiroptera; family Vespertilionidae; genus Myotis; species Myotis nattereri. The sequence continues at coordinate 13,934,377 of NC_138075.1, forward strand.
TATTTCCTTTAGAATCTGACATCAGATTATACTTCAACCTGTCTACAAAACACAGTTGTACTTATTTGCTAGAGAACTAAATCTTTGTACTGCATATTTTCTTTTTAACATCAAAATTGTATTCAAGACTAGCCTAACAAAATGTTCTAGTTGTGAGCAAGTCAAAAAGACCAGATTTATGCCTCTCATGATAGCCATAACTAGGACACAGTGCATGTAATTAGGGTATCAATTTAACAACCTGCACCATAACAGAGTTCTATAAACAGGCAGGAAGCAGTGAGTTACAACAGTTATGGGTCCTCCCTTCAGTGTTGAGTTTCCTCTTCGTCAAGTAGTCACATTCACAGCCTGATGGTGTATCCTTAAGGGATACAGGAGTGACAACTGTCTGCTGGTCTCCCCTTTTCTCCTTGGTCTCTGGGTAAGCCTTCTTCCTATCTTCCAAGTCTATCTTCCCTGTGCACAGCATTGCCACACTCAGTTGGCTCAATGGCTCACTTTGAAAATGAACTGTGGCCCCTTGGGCTCTTTAGAGAGAAGGTAATGTATAGCTACTAAGCCACATGGAGGGTTTTATTGAAAAAAACTAGAGGCCTAGCCCGCACAAAATTGTGTGTGAGTAGCTCGCTTCCACTTGCCTCAGCTGGCCACCCCACCCATTACCACTCTAGCTCGTGCCCCGCCCTCCGCAGCTCATAGCTCTCTGCCACTAGTAGGTCGTGCCCATCCTGCCTTCCTGCCGCAAGAGCCACTGCTCGTTTGGTCATGACACCGTAACAGGCCTTTTATGATATAGAGAAGTCATTTGGTGCATGCACACAACCAAGCCCAATCAGCCTTTATCTAGAGAGCCTCTGATTCTGAGCTGGAGTGTTTCCTCATGATAAGGTTGAGGCAACATACAGTGAAAAGAGACTAATAGGCGATGTTGGGTAAACTGTCCATGAACTGAGTTTAGATGACAGAAAGAATGCATTCACTTTTTGTTTAATAAGAACAGACTCAGTGTTGCAAAGTTATTTCTTTAACAAATATTGGAATGAGAACAGCTAATAGAAAATGTAATCTCATGGCAGAGATGATTAGAACATTCTGGTTTTATTCTGAAGATGCTAGTCTATCACTTGTTTTGTGTGTGTGCTTCTTTGCTTATCTGTGTGTACTGCTTGGCAAACAGCTTGTTCATTTCTTTGTTAGGCATTTACTTAATCTCTTTCGTGATTGAACTTGCCTCCACAGCACATGGTTAATCTATATTATCTTTCTCTCTGACCTAAAAAAATTCTCCTAGGAAAGAACACCCAGCTTGATCCCATTTGTTTTGCTGCCTAAGGATCAGCATGGATGAAGTGGGGCTGGGTGAAGGTGGGTAGGAAGGGTAGGGTAGAAAATTCAATTCTATCTTTAGCTTTTCTTCTGAAAGGGATCATCTCTGTGGCAAGCTAAAGGACGAGAATCAGCAGCTCAATTCCTATAAAATTCTTTGAGCTGCTTTGGGAATTCTTACCTAAGAAATTCTTGAGGCTTTTAAAAATGAATTTCTATTAAAAACTAGAGGCCTGGTGCATGAAACTCCTGTACTGGGCGAGGGGTGTCCCTCAGTCCAGCCTGCACCCTCTCCAATATGGGAACCCTTGGGGGATGTCCTGCCAGCAGTCAAACATTCCTCTCATAATCCGGGACTGCTGGCTTCTAACCACTCACTTGCCTGCCTTCCTGATTGTCCCTAACTGCTTCTGCCTGCCAGCCTGATCACCCCCTACCCACTCCCCTGCTGGCCTGATTGATGCCTCACTGCTCCCCTGCTGGAATGATTGCACCCAACTGCCCTCCCCTGTTGGCCATCTTGTGACAACGTGGGGATGGCCATCTTGTGACTGCATTCTTGTGATGACATAGGGGCAGCCATCTTGTGACACAAGGGCATTAGGGTCAATTTGCATATTACCTCTTTATTATGTAGGATACCCAAAATCTTTTCCAAAATATTAGATAGCATCAAAAAAAATGTGGGATCCAACTCCCAGGCAAGCCACTTGGACAAAGCACTAAAGTGGGATCTTAGGATCAACATTTGTAAAAATAACAGTGATAATAAATCTACTTCATATTGTTCTTGTGAAATTTAAGGAAATGTGTCTGTATAGAATATTGATCAATTCCCCCCTTACTATTAGTAATACCATTAGTTTAAAATGATACTATTCATTATTGTCATATGATGAGAATAGGAACAGTGAGCAACAGAGAGAAAAATAAAATGTATATGTGTTGGCTGTGTGAACTGGTGTGGGTCAGGCTACCATGTGTCATAGACGACCATATTTACCATACTCTCAAAAATGAAATCTAGCAGGTGTTTGTTATTTTGGAACTTTAGCTACTTAAGAATGTGGGACACCATGAGCTCGATTTATTGGGTTGAGTGTGTAACCTTGTTTTCATTTGGAATCACTCATACAGCTTTGCCAACTTCTCTTTATAACAACACAATGACCCCCTGAGGGCAGGGTGGGTTGCATATTAAATGGAGAAGCAGCCTGTGCTTATGCTGTGAGTTCAACCCAGAACAGAATTTAGAACTCCTGGTCCCATGACCAACATCATTCCATCCAACTCTTTATATTATAGAGTTAAAAGCAGAACAAAACCATCATTTGAAATGTATACAGCTGAAGAAGATCTACAAAGTAGAAGTGAACTGAACTTCAACTGTAGAAAGTCCAAAGAAAAAGGTGTTGATGTATAAAAATGAGGCTGGCCCTGGAGCAAAGAGGGCTTCCCTCTGAGGCAGGATGGATCACACGCCACGGCCAGAAGTTTCCTGTTGCTGCAAGGTACTGTGCGCTTGCTAAGATTAAATACCTAGGGCCCCTCTACTTGGGATCATGAATAAAACCCTGTGGCACCTTTGATAAGACTGTTAACCTTGGAGCTGGACCAAATTCCATTTGGGAGGCTGCATTTGACATCTATTTTTCAATACTTCATAGAATTCCATCTTGCTTTAAGTTTCTCTGCCATTAATCATTTACCTCATTTCCTCTCACACTTTAGAAACTATAATAATAAAAACTCATCCCATAATGGCTAATACATTGTGCCAAGCTAAAACAAAACAAAGCAGTCATTCACAGTGCGAAGATCTTTAAAAACATTCTCCTCTGCTCCCTGGACTCATGCAGGAAAAAAAAAAAAGAAGAAAAAAGGAAAAAAAAAAAAGAATTGTTCTATTTCACAAGAGAAATTACCCAGAAAAATATGGGGTCAAAGACTGAAATTAACCTGGTTGCTGATCAATCCATAGCCTAATTAATTATTGACCAAGTATCTACCTAACTGCTAATGTGTCTTTTATAATTGATGGTGCAGACATTTTTCCACTTACATTTGAGGATTTTTAAACTTCTGCAAATGCACTTGTAGGATTTTTCTTTTCATCTTGGTTGTGTCAGCACTGCTATTGATAAGGCAGCAGAAGTGACTTTCGGTGCCATTTGTGACTCAAAACTACCTGCTGACATCAGATCCATAGCAGAGCTGAGTCATCAGCCACATGGAAATGTTCCCTGGTTGTACTTCAGCGTGGGTTACTGAGCTCAGAGATGGATTTCACAGGACATCGAAGGCTCTTACTCATACTCTCTTTAGCACTGTGTGTGTTTTTGAAGCTGCAGAATTTGAAACCTTTGCACTTTTCTGGTCTTAACAATCACACACTGAGATTCAAGCATCCTTTAGCCAAATCGGCCAGGCAAATAATATCACTGTGGTCTGTCAGTGAATGAGGGTAATTTCTGAGAAGAGCAAGGCAGCAGTGAATTTTTGAAATGGAAGAAATAAAGCTGAGATTCAGTCTGGTCTCCTCCTCTCTACCCCCATTCCTACAGATGCATATACTCATAGAGTTGGAGCAATGGGTTATATCTATACCAACAGCATTGCGGCCAGCTGTCCACGGAGTGCTCATAGCTCACATCCTTATTGCATAGCCCGAGGGAGGCAGGGAATACAGGAAAGGACATCTGCTATGGTGTCATACTTTCTTATTTTGTCTCCAGAAATGCTGTGTGAATTTGGGGACAGAGTTCTCACCCTCATTTTTTCTTAATTATCTCACAGAATTCTTAGTCCACATTCCTTCAACTATTTCAAGACATCTCTATTTTCTCCAAGCATCCCTCTTTATTTCCTTTTGGCTTAATCTTCAAAGGTGTACTCATCAAGCTCTTCTGCGGTCAGTTTTCGGTAGCCTGAGAAGCAAATAGCCCAAAAGAAGAGTGTCATGTGTCTGGTCTAGACTCCTCTGTGCTCCTACATCATAGCAGTGATTCTGGAAGTCAAGAACCAACAACAATAATACCAAGAGAAAAATAAAACAAATGAGGGAATCTTAAAATTCTCCTGTGGTCAGTGTGGGTCCATTGGAATCACTGTGCCCTGAGGAAACCCCGGTTAAACTTACCCAGTAGCTAGTGATAACACACCTGGACAAGTGAGCTGTGGTCATGAGCACTCTGGCTGGAGGATGAAGACTTTCCATTGCCCCGGTTGGTATTATTCTCTTTCACTGGTAAGAACTCACAGGGAACATAATGAGTTCATTCAGGGTTTTAGGTTAAAAATGTGTCCTGGCCCTAGCTGGTTTGGCTCAATGGATAGAGCGTCGGCCTACAGACTGAAGGGTCCCAGGTTCTATTCTGGCTAAGGGCACATGCGTGGGTTGAGGGCTCGATCCCCAGTAGGGGGCGTGCAGGAGGCAGCCAATCAATGATTCTCTCTCATCATTGATGTTTCTATCTCTCTCTCCCTCTCCCTTCCTCTCTAAAATCAATAAAATATATTTTTTAAAAAATGTGTCCTGAATACCACAAAGCAAAATAGGTAACAAGTGTTCTTCCTATCTTCTCTCATTAAATATTAGATTTCATGCATTTCTGGAGAAAGATAAGCCCAGTATTCCCATGGATATATATTTTCTTTTCTTCAAGCAGACATAAATGGTTTTGTAAGGTCTGTCATTGGAAACCAACATACTAGTAAAGGAGCGAGAGAAAGAAATCGACCTGCTGCCACATGAGAGGCCTGAAATATTAGATCGTTCCTGGAATGCCGGCCCCGCAGAGCCTGCGAACCCACTCTCCACTAAGCTCTGATGGAGGCAAGAATGACAGCTATTTATTAGGACAGAAAACAGGGTATGTACTTTAAAGATCAGCAACATGATGTAAATATTGACTCGCCTCCATGTTTAAGCTGATGAAAGGGTGTTTGTAATGTTAAACCCCCCTTCTGTAAATCTGTCCTGTCAACACAGGATGGCGGGAGGGGTGGATATTGACAAGAAATGAGAACGGATTTGCCAAGAGTATTTGTATTTTTTCTCATTTAAAATACATGGAGAGTCCCAGCGGAGAAGGAGAGAGCAGGCTCTGAATTCTGGAGCACCCTGAGAGGCACATTTTTTTTTCTCTCTCTTGGTTAAGAAAGGACCCCACTAAATCATGCTTTTTCCAGAGAAATATCAGTGTGCTGCTATTTTAGTGATATGATTTCATGTAAGGTCCCCTAACGAAAAGGTTTATCTTTATATCTCCTTGGAGCTCCTCCTGGAAATGTTCAAATTTGATGTTTGAGGAAAGTGCTGGAAACTTAGAAGTTGACATCTGTGTTCTGCTTTTGCAAACCTGTCCCTCTGGAGGGCTAGGATAAAGTCCTCCCTCCCCATGGTTTCAGCTCAGGTCAGCAGAGGAAATCCATTTGTTTTCCTGGCTAATTTTACTGGCTCATGAGGGCATCAGGAGTCCACTTACTTCATAGTCTCGACCTTCCTGTCTGTGGAAGTGCAAAGCATTTCCCTGACACCTGCCTTAAGTCACCATTTAAGACTTGATTTAGAAGCAACAGAGTGTAGAAGGCTTGAAAAAGAGAAGTTGCTGTGAGCTTTAAGGTTCCATGCACTCAGGTTCCTCGGCCATTCTGCTCTGACTAATGCCACGGGGGCCGCAGGGCACATCCAAAGTGGTGGTGTTTCAGGTCAATGTTCAAGATAAATGCATTGTGTAATACAATCAATCAAATACATGCACTTTCTTTCGTCAAAAGTACATAACAATGACACTCGGGTTATATACCTTAGAACACCTTGTGCTTCTACACACTTGGATGTCCCATGTATGATTTCCCAGTATTTTCATAGTCAGGTGAATTCTGAGTCTAGAGGTAACAACGCCCTCCTCCCATATTTTGAGCACTTATTTTCCCAGGAAGCAATTCAGCTTCATAGGGGAAGGACAGATATATACTCGGGCAAAGACACGTGGCTGCGGGGTTGCCCAGGGTTATCATCAGGTGGTCAGTGGCTACGAGCAGAATCACCAAAGCAGTCTTTTTTTTTTTTGTCAATTCCTTCTACCTTTCTTAACTGGTTAGTAAACTACTTGGGCTTTAGCCCTGACTCTGGACATACCTCTGGAAAATTAGCGTTATTCCAGTTTGTGGCAGTTTGTGGACTCAAAGCTGAGGGGGCAGAGAAAGAGGAAATTTAAAAGGCTCAGATGAGAAAAGGTCTGCATGATGTTAAGGTAATAAACCACCCCTGGTTAAATTCCAGCTGCCAGTTTATGATCTTGTTCAAGTTTTTGAGCCTTACTTTAAATCTCAATCTCAATCTCAATCTCTCTCTCTCTCTCTCTCTCTCTCTCTCTCTCTCTCTCTCTCTCTCCCCGCTCTCTCTCCTCAGCCTCATTTGTCCCTGCTTATTCTACATCATGCTATGGTCATGGGGACATTTGAGGAAATTAGGACCCAATCTCTTCATATGTGCCCCACAGTCATTCTTCTCTCAGGTCCTATCACCACCAGCCCTTCCTGAGAGAGTGGTTCTCTTCCAAGGCTCTAAGAATCACCTGCCTTCTGCCTCTTCTGCTTGAAATAAACCAGAAAGAAAAACACAGGGAAATATACAAAACTTTTTTTTTTTATTTAGTCATCAGTTTTAATTTATATTGTTTTTTGAGTATCTGTCTCATTCACTAGCCTAAAGATTTCGGGGAAACAAGTTCTATGTTACTCTACAAGCTACCGTCACAGTGCCTGGTACACAACTGGTTTTCTGTTAATATGTGTTGAATAATTTAAGTTATTCTACCCCCACTAAAGGCATTCTTACTACCTAATTCCCCCCCCCCCAAAGAAATCTAAATATAATTATTTGATGCTTAACAAGCACCCTACAACCAAGGAGTTGAAATAATCTTAAATAACTTGACTAGTCTCACTCACAACATCATATGCTTTGTTACAAAGCATTTGTGAGACCAAAACTGAAGCAGCAACAATTTGAGATAACTTTCTTTTCTTCTGAACAAGATGTTGGGTTTCTAAATTATACATATAATAAACATTTTAGGTATAAGAAGATTGATTTTTTTTTACCTCTTTAAACAAAAATACTACACTGGTTTAAAAAAATGTGAAGGACACAAAAATAAAGTTTTGAAACCCTCCCCTTATATTGAACTTTCCATATAAGTGCAAACGATTAAAGGTACTGATTTTTTCTTCCCACAAATTGATGGCCTTAAAATGCTCATTAACTGGAAGGTATATGGGTGTGTGGCTGGTCAATAAAGGGCAGACTTGGGAGTGACAAGCAGAAAAGTTCACAGTTAGCATAAAGCCAATGGAATTGAACGAAACATGCACTTTGAGGTCAGACTCTTAGAAAAAAATTATATTTATTCATACTCTGACATCTCTCAACTCAGAAAAATCACCTTTCCCCACTTTAAGTGATCCTGAGAAGGCTGATATTTTATTGGGTTGCTTTTAGAATCTTGATTATGTAGAGGAGGAGTAATAATTTTTCCTCTCACCTTGCTAAGCTTTTGTGGCTGGACTAATAATCAAATTAGTATGAAACAGATTCACTGGGAAAATAACCAAATTTATTATATGTGTGCATGCGGGAGTGCTGTACAAATATGGAACCAGAGGACACACTGGACGGTTGAGAATTATATTCCATCCGGAGCTAAGGAGAAGGGGGTGGTGTGGTTTGGGGATTTAAAGGGCAGGAAGTCAATGCACGTGGAGCTAGAAAAGCATATGTTTGGTAAATAAATGTTTGTTGGACCTTCATTAGCAGTGGGGCACAGAGAAGAGTTTGATCCAAAGGGCCTTGCTAGGTTCCTCCTTGTCTAGCACACATAGTTCATATTATACTACAGCTTTCTATGATGATGTCTCCCTTTCTGGAGCAGATCTTCTGTCTAAATTCTTTTAGGCAGTTAAAGGAAGGTCAACGTTTCTTTCTCAGTCCTTGTTTCTTAAAAGTAATAGTTTAAAATAATCAATTCACTCCAAGGCATATTTTGAGGTGACAAATTCTGCTTCCCCTCAATTGCCAGCATTCTTCAGGTCCAAAAGCATCCATAGGTGTTTCTGTTATTGCTACACCAAATTAATTATGTTTGACTGTCCGACAATCATCTCTGTTAATGTCTTTTCTACTGTGGTCTCTATGTCATTGGCAGGTAGCTATTGTTTTCTCCTGTAGAAAAAAAGGGCAAGCACTTTGGATTTGGAAAAGTCAGTATTGCTGGCACAGAAAGTTGGGCAAGTCTCCATGTCACTCGGGCTCAGCTTTCTCTGAGATAATTGCACTTGCTATTGGGGTAGTTTTTAAGATCCAAAAAATTCAAATGCAGTGAGTGGTCTGGAAATTACTTTGGACAGAGTCCTGATGATTCCCTGGAAGGAGGGGAATCCCTGAGGCCCCTTGAAGTCTCTAGAGGGTATATGTCAGTGTCTACTATGTCTTTGTCTCAACAGCCTTATCCTTACTATAATGTCTCTAACTTGTATCTGTTGTAAAATACAGCGGTCTTCTGCATTATATTTTGTTTAGAGCAAGATTACACTCTTAAACCTATTTTTAAATATCACTAAATGAATATATATATATATATACAAAGTATTATATAAAGAATATGATGTTATTATGCTGTTAGTTTTAATTGTGCTCTGAAGTAGGTTCCACTATTACTAATAAAAAATACATTTTTAAAAAAGTTTTATTTATGTAAGAGTGTTATTTTCTTTTGACCTGACTGCCTATATTTTATAATTCATATTTTTCTTTTAAGTCTTCAGGCATGTGGCTCAATACTAATTGTTACACATGATCAAATGTGATTTATGCATTTATATGTTTCAGCACTGATTTTTAAAGGCCGATTAGCACTATTCAGGGGTTGGCTGATCAGCCCGTTAGAGTGTTGCCACTGCTTATGTAACTATGATCTAAAATACTCACTTTAAGAAAAATAAACCTTGAAACCAATAATGCATTACAAGAATAATTCTCAATATTCAGTGTAATATAACACTGGGCACATTTGTTTAATTGTCAAGTTGAGTTTTATATTAAGTTTGCAAAATTTGATGTTGTTCCTAGGTTGTATCTACATACTTTACAGTTTTAATACAACCGTACTATAATTCCAAAGTCCCGGGTCTTGTTTGTTTTTGAAAAGTGACACTCACCATTTGGCACATCATATTTGATCTTAGAATCCCTGGAGTATTGTTTCCATGGCTGTGGGCTTTCAAAGAACACATCCATAGGTAACAAGGTATTAACTGACTAAAGTATACAGTTTTAATAAGAGGGGGGCATCACATAGACTTAATGTTTTAAATTGGGAGCTTGACAGTTCAAACACAGAGCTAGTCTGCAAAAGAGGCTGCCTTTTGAACAGGTCTTTATTTCCATATGAGGTAGATCACATTGGTACTGCAGACGTTCTTTGATCTTGAGACTGATACTACATGTACACAATTAGTGAAGACACAGAATTAAGTACCTTCACAGTGTCTAGGTTTTTTCAGTCTCATCTTTCACTTCCTTAAATATAATCAAGGAAAAGTTACTCCAACCAAAACAGATTGAAAGAGACACCAAACAGATGTCACTTAACTCCTATGGAAAAACACAGGATTGGACAAACATTACAGATTTTGTAATTGAACACCTGAACACCAGGCAAGAAGGCAGTCCTGGAGTGTGGGGGATTCAATTTGCAAAGAAAGGGGCTCCAAGGACCAAGGAGGGGGAATAATGACTCCAACTTCCAAACTAGAAAAAACAATTCTGTGAGGTCAATGTATTGTCTTCAACTTTTTTAAGTGTTTAAATTATGTCGATGTGTTTTATAGGTGAATTTGGTTAAATAGAGAACAATATGATTGAATCAAACAGTAGTAGAGACCAGAGAGGAACGCAAGGAAAGGGGAGTGAGTAGAAGAAACAGAGAAAGGAAAGGCAGGTCTGTGAAACTGTGACCATGACAAGAATTACCGAGGTTTGGGGGAGAAGACCGGCAGCCATTATGAATGCAATTCACTGTTTGCTTGGAGGTAATCTGGAGACCATTAAGGGACAAAGAAAGACATTTCCATTTTGGAATACTGTGAGAAATGAAAATAAGGAACTAAACATAAATCCATGATGTATCTGCAAATAATATTCTGTATCCTCACAGGAACTCTCAAAAATTAAAAGCGTGGTGATTCTCACTTTTCTCACTGTAAACATGAGAAAACTGGGGTCTAAGAAGCAACTGTTTCTGGAGGTTCCATAACCACAGCAAGCCAGAGCCAGACCCTCCACGCTGCCTGCGAATGTTCCGACACCTCAATTCCTGTCCTTGCTTCTCTCAGCGGTTCTCAACCTGTGGGTCGCAACCCCTTTGGGCGTCAAAAGACCCTTTCACAGGGGTCGCCTAAGACCATCGGAAACACATATACAATTACATATTGTTTTTGTGATTAATCACTATGCTTTCATTATGTTCAATTTGTAACAATGAAAATACATCCTGCATATCAGATATTTACATTACGATTCATAACAGCAGCAAAATCACAGTTATGAAGTAGCAACGAAAATAATTTTATGGTTGGGGTCACCACAACATGAGGAACTGTATTAAAGGGTCACAGCATTAGGAAGGTTGAGTACCACTGTCTTAGAGGAATCATGTTTAATCACAGTGTAAGCCATGTAGAAAATATTTTCTTCTACTGATTAGATGGACAGTGTGTTGGAAGTTTCTAGAAAAATTCACCTTGATATGACTTTTATTAGCTTCTCCTTTATCTAATGGAAAACCTCACCTTCAACTAGTTCAATGAAGTTATTGCCAGAATACAGAATTTGGAAGAGCTTTCTTAATTCTGTATTCTTCTCGCATAATCAGATCCTAAAATCCTGAGTACCAAGAACCCTATTATTTTCCATTTTGTATTTGAAAACTTAACAAGTGATTAATTATGGTTTCTTTTGCTGGATATATATGTCATTAATATTTTCACAGAAAGTACATGCCAAAAAAAAAAGAAGCTTACAATTAATTGTTTAATGGAAAGTTTTTCTGACATAATAATTGCTTTATCTATGCATGTTAAGACTTTAGAAACTCTCAAAAGCAGACATTTCTATTATTACTAAATATTATCTCTTCGAGGAACACTTTCCCTTAATTGATTTTCTTGGAGTTTTGGTATTGATATCTCTGTTTGCAAAATTCTCTCTCATATCACATAAGTGTTTCTTTCCATTTTAATGAAACAATTTACATTATCCACAGTTCTAATCTTATATTAAATATCAAAATATTTTGTGATAACTGAGGGTCTGAGATAACTTCAGTCTTTTAACTCCAGTGCAACTCTTTATTTTGGTCTGATGACAGGCTTCTATTTGCTTTGGTTTTAGAGATGAGTCATCCTAAAAAGAATAAAATAAGTGTCCAACATTGTCTTTCCTACAGCTCCTAACTCCCCCTAACCTTAATCTCATAAATCAGGGCTTTTACCCTTCTCAGCTTCTGAAAATAAGCCCAAACCTTTGCAAATGCATTTTCTATTGATCCAGTGCTTATAAAACCCTTTCCCTTTTTACTAGGGTTAACCATTCATACCTAACTCCCAGGTACATCACAATTTCAAACTGAGATGAGCTAAACTGGTGCAAGCGCACTTTAAAAATGGGATCTTCTTTTATAGAAAGGGTTTTGAATTGAAGGGAAGACCAATCTTGAAAAACAGCCCTATGTTTCCCCAAGATCACAACCTGAGAATTTGTACAGTGCATTTTCTGGGATGTATATTTGTCAGGAAAGGGAAAAAAAGAATCACTCTGGTGGAATTGGAGTGAGCTTATAGACAGGAAATTGTTCATGGGTTGATGCAAGAGCATGAGGAGAGTTTTGTCTGTCTGGAGCGAAGTGATGACATTGCTGAGTGACACACTGACTGAGTAGAAGAGATTGGGGAAGAATGGTGAAAAGGATTTCAATTTAAGTTGAGTAACAATGGGAGATGTGGCAACTGTAGGTTCTTTAGATGAATGATGTCATGACGTGGAATGTCATTAAGTTCTGCCCAAAAGCCAGGGAAAGATGGACTGGGATAGGGACAGTGACTACCTGACTCTTGAAAGAGCTTTTGAGTCCTGAAGTGAAAATAAATAGAAAGTGGAAGGAGTACAGTCATGCAGGGCAACCACTGGTCATTGTCCTGTTATGTAACAAACTTTTTCATAGAACATTCCTTTTTGATAGATGAAAGCAAATAGCAGCACCTACCCTCAACCATCTGGCATTTCTTTAAAAGTTTTGTATTTTATTTTACAGTGTAGTGGAAGTCAGGATGGAATTTCCCTCTAAACTCTCAAAAGAACTAAAACATCATCAATGATCTTCATGAGAACAGAAATGGTGACAGTGCTGCCTGGGATGGTATCTCTAGTGCCCAACAGAGTAGTGCACAGATTAGGTGCTCACAGTACAATTTGTTGAATCAATGGATGGATGGATGGATAGGTGGATGGATGAGTAAATGTATTATTGGTTAGGTAGAATTAGTTGGGAGACTGAGAATAGTTATATTGTCAATAGATCTTTTGTGGGAAGACAACATGTAGCACATAACCAGGTTGCATTAAAGAACAGTGCAGTGGACTTGTTTGAAAATGTTTGTCTTCTTGCATAGTTCAGAATATGACCAAGTACAAAAATTTAGATTATTAAGGGGAACTTCTATGTTAAATCTTTGAGAGGTAGTATATGATCTGAAATTATTTCTCTAAATTGAAATTTGGTTTTTCCCTAAAGGTGGCATGCCAGTGTTGTAGAGCACTCAGATAAACTACTTACTTCCAGCTCTTATCAGAAAGCATTTCAACAGGGAAACTAAAGTTCTTGGAGGACAGGCAAAATCTTGTCTTTACCTATGACTTGTCCTCTTCCAAATGCTGAAATTGCACATTTTGATATCTCTATCAGAATTAAACCTTTTGGAGAATCTGGCTGATTCTCCAAATTATAATTGGACAATACAATAGTTTGTTTACCTCAATTGGGGCAGCAAAACTATTAACATGCACATTCACACACACACACACACACACAGAATTTTTAATTTTTTTCTTTTGGGATAGAATTGCCTTGCTTTGTAAATTTCAGTTACTACTAGCAGTAGCACTGGTTCTTTCAACTAGAAGCTACCTACTGAAGCAATCTGTAAAGAAACACCAACCCATCCAATCAACTATCTTTTTGTCAATTTACTGGTTGCCTTTTAATTTTCATTCAAGTGTATCATTCATGTAATCTGAACTTCAAAATTCCCAATTCCCAATACTGCTACCACTTGCAAAAAAAACAAAACAAAACAAAAACCCTTTCTTAATCTCCCTTTCCCCCTGTAAATCTTATCTTAACAGTTCTAATCTCAACATCCTCTCTTGTCTCCATTCAGAGGAGTTAGAAGTGGAGCTTTTACTATTCTTTTATTGTTGTTTAAACAGAGTAAACTCCTAATTTCACTCTTGTGTTCTCTTGTGTGGTTCTATTACTTCATGGGTGAGATGCTTGAATGTTCATCTAATCAAATGCAACTTTATAAACTGAGGTGAGATCATTGTGGATTGTTTTCTTATCTGGTAAGAATAAACTGACCTCTCTCAATCTCTTTTACATAACATGACACTGAAGCCTGACATTGCTTTGGATGAAGTAGGCTAAACTTCTTGACAGTAATTATATCCTTTACTGAAGTATGGTGACTGGGACTGGAACTGTCCCCAGGCAGGACTTTAATAGGAGGTTTTATATGCTAATAAAACCTTAGTTAATGTCCACTGCATTTCCCTTGTTACTTCCTGTCTCAATATCTGTAACATTTTTCAGAAAAAAGAGAGTTGACATTCTAAATTTGTAAATGGAACTGGAGTAAATTTAGGTGTTTCTAGGATATAAATAGAAGATAGATGATATACAGTTATCTATATCATTCTAGGGTTTTTAAAATAGATATATTACAAGTTATTATATTTTTCCATGTATAAGATGCCCCCCACTTTTCCAATCCAAAATTAAGAAATCAATATTTTAAAGATTTTGCTGGTTTTCCTCTTAAGGTTTTCTTCTTTTTTTTTTTTTTTTAATATATTTTATTGATTTTTTACAGAGAGGAAGGGAAAGAGATAGAGAGCCAGAAACATCGATGAGAGAGAAACATCGATCAGCTGCTTCCTGCACATCTCCCACTGGGGAAGTGCCTGCAACCCAGGTACATGCCCTTGACCGGAATCAAACCTGGGACCTTTCAGTCCCCAGGCTGACGCTCTATCCACTGAGCCAAACCGGTTTCGGCGAGGTTTTCTTCTTTATTGGCATCTTAAGAAGTTGTTCTTCCTGTTTTCTCCACTGTCTGATCATACACTCAGTGGGAGGAGGTCCAAATTGTCTCTCTACAGCTCTATTTCCATCCCCTTTGGCATAGCTGATTACATTGAGTTTGAATTTTGCAGAGTAAAACAATCTCTTACCAATATTTATCTTTTTTTATTTTTTGACATCGTTATGGTCTTAGAACACTGATGCCTGTTACATCTGCACACTCTCCACCTCCACCTCCAATTATGGCATCAGCTGACATCAGTAACAGTAAGGCTCATGATTGGAGGAAGCCTGTTTGACAAGGTATGGACAGCTATGCACCCACGTGGCTCCCTCCCAGCTGACTTATGTGTGTAAGACGCCCCTTGACTTTTAGTCTAACGATTTTAGAAAAAAATAGTGTCTTATACATAGAAAAATATGATAATTCAGCAGATAATTACAATAGGTATTAAAATTTTCCTAAATACCATATTCATTATTTCTCATTTGAGGACCGATTTATACTACACTTGATTCAATATCTTAACCATACTCCTATCTAGCAGACTTAAAAACAAAATGGGAAAAAATAACATAAAAATATGTACTCAAAAATAACATCTTACAATAAAAATATAGAAAAACTATATTTTCAAGTAGATTTTATATTCTTTGAGTTATATTCTTCTAAATTGTTCCAAGAATAAAGTGACTTTGACCTCTTAAGCAGACATTGTTTTCTTATATTTTACATGCCACTAAATATAGAGATTTTATTGTTCTGTTGACATAAAGTTATTGTGTGTTCATAACTTTTTTACCAGACCATCGTGCTTGTCAAAATAAACAATTATTTGAGTGCAAGGAATCCTTCAAAAGTGAATATTAAGAGGTCGTACTAAGATTTCGCTGAGAAAAGGAGCTGAGAATGTTAATACTCATCTAATTCTTGCGTAATTCTCATGTAGGCAATTTAATCTTTTTTACACAGTGTCCTTAATTCTGAAATTAACTATAGAAGGATAAAGAATATGACATTTCTTTATAATTAACTCCTAGTATCTGGGGACTAGTAGAAAGGATTTCTCGGCATCTTCATTGCCCAGTTAATGGACCTTGGTCCCATCTGAAGAAGTATCAATAGATGCTAACAACACTATAATGGTTCATAATCAAAAGTGATAGAAACCAAATTCAATATTAAACAATGAGATACTCAGTCATTTAATGGCATAACTAGGATTTCTCCTGATATTTGGGTATTGCGACCTACCACACTGTTCTACAGCAAGACTTGTAGACATCTTATCCTATGAGGTCTTCTTTTAGAATTGTTCTCTGAGTTTCCATGGAAAATAATACTTCTGTAAAATGAAAATAACTCAGCTTGGACTTTCAGGAGTTTAGAAATGCTTTTGGGATTTCAGGTTCTAAATAAACAGTTAAGAATGTGACTTATTCACCCCCCCTCCCACACTGGCTATAGTTGGCATGGAATGCATGATGGCCTCCCCTATGGTCGGGCAATCACATACCTTTTACCAATGGCCTTGTGCTCAGTGTTTAGTCAGTTTTTAATAAATGTTAGTTATGATGAGCTGACATGATTTTCTGAGATAAAATAATTTCAGAAATCAGAAGAATTATCTGTTTCCTATATCCCTGGTTCAACCTTATGTATTTACTACTGTTGTCTTTGGTTATGTGAACTCACAAAATAACTTACATATAAACTTCTCTTGGAAAATGTTATTGAAACTAGACTAATACGTACCCTACAATATCTTGTACTCATAAGTATGCCCAACATTTACACATTGGCCAAAGAGAGTGAATATTAGATTTTAAAGAAAAAAATGTAAAGGACACATAGAACAAAAACATTCAAAAAGAGGTGATTTAAAACAGAATGAGAGCATGTGGTAGTTTAGGACTGACTAATAATAGCACTGTTTTCCATGTCCAGAAGCAAGCATTAAGAAAAATGCCACCCAATCCTGCAGAGTCAAATAGCCTAGGGTTGCTAAAATGAGGTGTTCTGAAGGAACAGAACTTTCCTTTAATTCTCTGTTTTCCTATGATAAATGATTGAAGAACTATTCATAGCCAGGGGCCTCATTCCATACACTCACTATTTCTCCTTCAGAGGGTTCCATGTACTTGCAAGTTTACCTCAGAGTAAAATTCTTTATCTCTGGGTCCAGAAGGGGTAGGAAAGGGTTGAAGAAAACCCTACACCTTCTCTCTTATTTTAACTCCTGCCTTCCTGCAAATGAGCTTCTTTTTCTGAAAGCTTGCATGCCAGTATGTCTAATTTAATCAACTTCAATCAGGTCGGTAAGGAAAGTCAAAATCAGAATGCTGAGCAGTCTAAACTTTCCCTACATAATAATAAAGTAGTGTGGTATTTCCATGACAGTCTGTGAAGCTCTAGGCACAACCACATTCCATCTCTCTGCAGAAAAGTCTGGCTCTGCAGAGAGTTTTGAAAATTCTAGGTGAAATGTAATGGAAATGAAGTATTTTCCCAATTTCTAGATATCCATCATGGTTTATTGTATCTTTATAGCTCGGGCATAAAGAAAGAAAATTTCCCTAGCCAGTTTGGCTCAGTGGATAGAGCGTGGGCCTGTGGAATGAAAGGTCCCAGGTTAAATTTTGGTCAAGGGCACATGCCTGGGTTGCAGGCTTGATCCCCGAGTAGGGAGAATGCAGGAGGCAGCCGATCAATGATTCTCTCTCATCACTGATGTTTCTATCTCTCTCTCTCTCTCCCTTCCTCTCTGCAATTAATAAAAAATATAAATTTTGATATAAGAAAGAAAATAAATGCTTCTTTGACAGGTAAGTGACATCAGTGTTCTCTGGAGGCATTATAGTATTGTGGCTGAGAGCATCAGCATGTATTGAAGATCACATCTACTGTGTCTTCATGGACCAAATCCTTATGACCTCTGATCCTCATTTTTCTAAAATAATAATAATAATAATATTCCATTAGATGTTTCTGAGAGCTAAATAATGTATTATATATGGCACATAGGAAAATTGCAGCCTCTGTAATAAATATTTGTTACTTTGGTTTTTTTTTTCAGTATCTCTTCCTCCCAATTAATGTTAGAATGGGAACAGATATTTATGGGCCTGTACTTCTCCAGTTTCTACCTGTTTGTTGGCAGCATTGGTTGGTCCGTAGCTTAGCTACGTGATCCAAGCAAATTGTTCATACTCTTTACCTAAAAATTAATGCATGGCTACTAGGAAGAAATATGTGTTTCCTTCTGCTATACTTGGTGAGTCTGTAATCCTGAACCTGTTGGGTTCATTGTCCCATCAAAGGAAGGAGACCTGCACACAGGGCAGCCAAACTGAAGTATGGGTGGGTGTGACTGGGAAGAATGCAAAAGGCTTTGTGATCATTTTATTCTTGGTTCTAAACTGAAGCTCAATCTACCCTTGGAATTACCAGTTATATCATCAAATAGGTCTGTCCAACCTTGTTCTTCTCTTACTTACACTGGGGTTCTGTAACTAGCAGTTGACAATTCTAGTATAATCAATATCTATTAAGCATTTGGGGGCTTCCTTGGTACCCTATTGCAATCTTGAGTCACATTTTGGTGTGATTAGAAGACTTTTGAAGAAAATCTTCTCTTTCCTGACTGTCATTTTTCTTCATTGTAGTTTAGATTTATTAGTGGGATGTCAAAAAAAAAGAATAAGAAAAAAGTAAACTTCATCTATTAACTGTATAAAATGTTTTAAAAAATAAGTTTTTAGATTATTTTGCTCATATCATGTGGGAGTAAAATTGGTATTTCTAGGTAAGCATGACCAAGTAAATGGGAAATATGGTGCTTCTTGTTATATAGCATAGTTTCTGGCAACTAGCCAAGGTTGGTATAAATAACTATTTTGTCACCAATTTGTAATTCTGGTAAATCTAGTTAACCTCTTAAAACTTTAGTTTCTGATTCTGTAAAATGTGGAATTTAATAATACAAACTCCTAAACTTGTTATATTGAATAATAGAGAAATATATGTGCATAGCTCAGCTAGTTTCTCCTATAGACAATACCCTTAATAAATGGAAAGTATTGCCATTGTTCTTTCAAAGAATACACTGAGTAGCCAGATTATTATGACCAGCCAGATTATTATGACCACCCCATCAGTACTTCATTGATACTTCCAAAAATACTGAATATTGAAAACTTCCTAAGCAAATACTCTCAAGGTTTTATTATTGTTTGCATAACTAATTCACTTCATTGTACTGATGGGGTGGTCATAATAATCTGGCCACTCAGTGTATAAATCCATTCTGACTTTATCACCACCCCTGCTCTCTTAGCAAGGATTTACTTCCCTGCTTTAGGGAATAGACCTGTGTTTATGTATATAAATTATCAAAAATTATATTCTGACTCTTTCTACGTGGTCCTTTCTTAACTAGATGCCCATCTCCTCTCTAGCTTGTCTATTGTTTTTACACTGGGTTTTACTTGATCAAATGCTTCTAACTTAGAGTGGGTTTAAAAATGAAACTCAAGGCAGCTGTACTGATTTAGAGTCTATGAAGCATAATTATTTTTAGGAGACTCTGTAGAGGTTAACATCATTATTTTGATTATGAATCATATACAGAACACTTTATTTTTGCAAAGAGCTTTGGCATCGGTTTGGTTCATAATTTAAATGTAAAAGTGACTTGGTGGGGGATGTGTCACCCATTACAGATGGGAAAAGTAAAGCCAAAGGGAGTTAAACAATTGCAGAGCAAGTTCATCATTAACCAAAGTATCTGGAAATGGATTTCCTGAAGACTGTCAACCTAAGACTGATTCAACTCTGGAAGTGAAAATTCACACAACTGGCTATCATTAGGTTAGCTGTCTCTCTTTTTTACCCCTAAATAAACATTTGGGGGCAGGGTATTTAATTCACAGAAACAATCTATTTTAATGGTAGTGCACTGTTAACTTACTTGACAACAGTTCATGTATTTAAGAAATTAAAGAAACTAGATCATATTGATTTAAATAATATTTTAAATTCCTTAAACTTACTTTGTTTTAGTGTAATGATCTTCATCTATAGTTAACCCTTACTGCCTTGAATTTACATCAGAACTGTAGCTTTCTCTATTTATATCTTCTCTGCCTATAATTACTATCAATTGACCATAATAAGATCAGTACCATATAAAAATTAGGAAATCTCAGATTATCTTGTTTTATGATGCCCTATTTACTTATGTCATACTTTCAGAAAAGAGAGAATCTCATAAAATTTAAAGGCCTAACTTTTTAAAGACCTATTCAGAAGTGATACATATGCAAATTTAAGGTGAATCAGAAAATTCTCAAAAGAGATCAAGTATTTTCTTCAGGGAGTTAAAAAAAATACTGCTCCATATAGAAAGCTTTCTTGAAGAATGAGAATTAATTATTTGCTATTACTGTAATCTGAATAAACATGTACTTTTCATTCATGAAATGGTATCACCAGATTGAAAGACAGGTGTGAGGAAATATTTATTTCACTCTTTTCAAACAAGAGAAAACAAAATCCAAACTGCATTATTCAGAAAGAGGAAGGATCCTAAAAAAGCTCAGGTGGCCCAGCCTGTGCGGTTCAGTGGTTGAGCGTAGACTTATGAACCTAGAGGTCATGGTTTGATTCAAATCTGGGCAGATGCCTAGATTTCAGGCTCATGGTTTGATTCAGGTCTGGGCACATGCCCAGTGTGGGGCATGCAGGAGGCAACCAATCAATGATTCTCTCTCATCATGATGTTTCTATCTCTCTCTCCCTCCTCTATAAAATCAATAAAAATGTACCTCTTAAAAAAAAAAATCCCAGGTGGAGGGCTTGATCCAAGGTTCCAAATTTTATTAACAGGTTTTGACTTCTCTCCATTTCTTTCTTTCTTCCCATGGTGAAACTAGCAGATTTATGCTTACATTCTCTTGGTTCAAGTCCATCCAAAATAAAATGAAGTAAAATAGAACTTATATATACCGAACCATCTATATGTATGAATGTATATGTGTGTGTATATATATATATATATGCTAAGTGTCCCTCTGCTCATCTGACCAGTTGCTATGACACGCACTGACCACCAGGGGGCAGATGTTCCACGCAGGAGCTGCCAAGCTACAGTGACTTGGCAGCGGCAGTTCTCTCTCAGGTGATACACCCTGAAATCAGGGAGGAGGGAGCCTGATTCCTCATGGGACTGTACAATTCCACCTTCAGCTGAGGGTTATGTTGTTGCTGGGGCACTATTGGCCCCAAATCTGATTTACTACACACGTGCGTTTGCATTCCGCACCCTGTACAGCAGTAACTTTGCAGAGTGCCCTCTTGTACTCTGGAACCCCTTGGGGGATGTTGGGGAGCTGGTTTCAGCCCAAACCCTGCAGGCCAGGCTGAGGGATCCCACCTGCCAGAGGGACCCCGCAGATGCCCTTTGAGTTCAAGGCCCCATCCAAGGTGCAGCCAGCTGGGGAGGGACTGTGAGAGGTTGGCTTGGGGCCATGTCCAGCCCATCTTGCCCAGTCCCATCCTGCCAGCCACCTTCTAAATTAATTTCCTTTCAATGTGCATGAATCTATACACTGGGTCACTAGTTTAAATATAAATACTAAGCCTAATGTTTGCTTTGCTGTTAGTTTTTGGACTAAATTAAACCACATAGCCACCCTGATCTTGGCAAATTACTTTTGACTTGAATTACATGTACCCAGTGGAAACCATATGGAAAGAGAGGAAAGAAGAGTTGTTTCTCAAGGGAAATTCTACAAATACTGGAACAACAGGTTCCCATTAATATGAGTGACAGCACAACTATTCTCATTATCATTCACAGCTTTGCCTACTTTATACCACAGTTAAAAAGAAATCATTCAATAATAATTCTATTTTTTTCAGAGTCTTATTTATTTTAATAAAACACTGAATTCTAGAAAAAAAGTCTAAGAGCAATACAAAGACCCTTCATTTGATAAAAATTCTATTAAAACTTCCATTTATTTCTCAGAGAAAATGGCTCCAACTAGCTTTTATTCTAGAACAAACAGCCCATAAAATATTTCAACTGAAAAATGTACTCTAGAGGATAGCTGACTCCCCTAACTAGATAACTCTTCAAATGTTTCGTTTTTTTCTTTGGAATTTTATTTTTTCTATAATGCTTTGTGGGATTATACATTACATAATATCTGAAAGACTATTTCTAGTACACCAAAGCTTAATTCAAAGCAGCCAAACCATATCATCCCAGTGATTCAGTAATTTCCCATGAAGACCTTCAGGCCCTAAATTAAAAGGAGTCAATTTCAGTGCTTAATTGTTTTTACAGATTTTTTTTTTTCTTCATTGATTTAATTAAGGTCTTTCTTGTGTTGTGAACTTGGAAGACTTCTATTACATATTGAAATAACTTTATTTGAATACAGGTTGGCTAACATGTCACACAAACCTAATAATTTTGCAGAAGCAAGTTACTGTAAAATATTGGGAAAAAAGAATTTACCTTTCCTTGTCAGTGACAGTTAAAGTACACATTGACTTTTGTTACATGTTTCTTAGAAAACTAAGAGGAGATAGAATCCTAAGGAAGATATACTCCAAGAGCCCACAACTGTGGGCACAAACTTGACGAAGCCGACTTCTAAGTTTATCTGTAGGAGCTGGTTTTGTAACTTTTAAATGAGATAGTTCCTTTTTAAAAAATATGTATGCCAGGAAAAATAATTTAATTTGGAAAAATATGACAGAAACTCCTTTTCTTTTTGGAAGGACAATAGTGCAAGAACTTATTTTTCAAATTTAATGAACTACTCTGGACCTCTATTTCCTCTTCTGAAAAATGGAACTCATAATAGTTTTATTTTTAAAACAAAATATTTATTGTTGAAAGTATTATATGTGTTCCCATACCCCCCCCCTGCCCCATTGACCTCTGGTAGCCGGCCCCCACCCCCAGCCCCCGGCCTTCACCACCCTATTATCTGTGTCCATGGGTTATGCATATATGCACACAAGTTCTTTAGTTGATCTTTTCCCGCCCACCTACCCTCCCCCACCTTCCCTCTGAGATTCCATAGTCTGATCCATGCTTCTATGTCTCTGGATCTATTTTGTTCATTAGATTCCACATATGAATGAGATCATGTGATACTTGTCTTTCTCTGATGGCTTGTTTCCCGTAGCTTAATACTCTCCAGGTCTTACCCTTTGAGATAGTTCATCTTTCTTATGGAGAGGTAGTTCATTTTTCTTATGCTGGAGGAGGGTCTACAAACTTTATAGTTAGCTTTCCCAACAGCAACAGAAATAGCCAGTTTAGATTATCTCCTTCCTTTAGGAACTGCCAGAGACTAAAAATGTGTTCAGTCTTCTATTTAAATGTGGAGGATTTGCAGTTAGTTAGATTGGGTTCCACAACTCTGGTCTGCTGCTCACTAGCATATAGCATTGAGCTTTGGATAATTACACATCATCTCCAAATATAAGTGTTCACATCTCTGAAACTGGGAAAACAATGTTATCTACCTTAAACTTGTTTATATAGAATCCTCTTCAATCTTGTTGAGGATTAAATGAGTATATGTAGTCCTGGCCTGTGTGACTCAGTTGGTTGAGAATTGTCCCATGCACTGAGAGGTTGCTAGTTTGAGGTTTTATTTCTGGTCAGGGGGTCAGGGTACATGCCTGGATTTCAGACTCCATCCCTAGTAGGGCGCCTACAGAAGGCAGCCGACTGATGTCTCTCTCATCAATGTTTCTTTCTCTCCCTCCCTCTCTCTCTATAAATCAATAAAAACATATTTTTAAAATATGAGTATATACAGTGCTTGATGGTATGTAAACATCATTGTGTAATATGTGTAATAATATAATTTTGTGCCGAAACCGGTTTGGCTCAGTGGATAGAGCATCGGCCTGCGGACTGAGGGGTCCCAGGTTCAATTCTGGTCAGGGGCATGTACCTGGGTTGTGGGCACATCCCCGGTGGGAGATGTGCGGGAGGCGGCTGATCGATGTTTCTCTCCCATCGATGTTTCTAACTCTCTATGTCTCTCCCTTCCTCTCTGTAAAAAATCAATAAAATATATTTTAAAAAATATATAATTTTGTATAAAATAATAGGGAGAAGGTAATTCTTTTTCTCTCACATGGTGAGTAATAAGGGAAGCAGGACCAGGACTAGGGTGAGGAGAATAACAGCATAAAAGGAATAGAAGAGGACAAAATTAAAGGGGGGGATTAAAAAAACAAACACAGTAACCAAAGTAAAATATATTTATTTTAAAACACAAAATTAACGCAAATATTTATGATGAACAAAATAGAAAAATGTTTGAGTTCAGAGTGGCATCCACATCATGATGGCAAAATATATACCTCATTTTCCTTTTTTTAACATCTAAAGTTCAGCATCTATCCATAGACAAAAGTGTGTCTGTAGGTGCTGTATGATCCATCAGCATAGACCAAAGGACAGCTGTGTTGGATAATAGACAGCTTGACTCCAGTATAGGCTGTGGAAGTGGCAGTAACCTATGAACCGGCTCCAGATACTCTTTGCCATAAACCCCGGAGCACCTGCAAAATGCTGACTTGGCCAGAGGCACATGATTGAGAGAGCCTTTGTAGAACTCCAAGTTTCCAGAGGAAAAGTTCCAGCATTCCATTAGAGCAAATATATATGAATTTGGACACATTGGAGGTAGAGAAACTTTGCCAGTATCACCCTTCTCCCCTAAGCAGCACAGATTAGAGAAAGCAGAGGCTGGGTACTCATCCTGCAGGGGAAGAGAGTAGTGAATGAGTGCTCAGCTCCCCCAGCTGTGCCAGATGCTGTAAAAAAATGCATCTCTCTCTGGCAGCATCCAGAGTATTAAAGCAAGAGCTCCATGTCTGGGAGAGGGGAGGTGATTGGAGGAAAGACAGGTAAAAATATCAGAGGGCACTAAAGGGACAAGGTTCCTGCCATTTTCAATTTAGACTCCAGGAAGAAGTAGCACATGAGCCACTGGGACAACCTCATGTGAGGGTCTTTCCAACTGGCCAGTAGGCACCTCTAATGTCCTGAGAACCAAACCTACTTCTCCCACTCTGTGTTTAGCTCCTTGTGTATGCTTCTGAAGGTGTCATTGAGAGAAATTCAAGTAGACAAGGAGTGCATGCAGAATGTAGACAGTCTGTGGGCAAGGGAGAAATTATAATCATGAGATATTGGGTAACTTTTGGGAAAACAGGTTACTGCCTGGTACAGCGGAAGATTGAGAAAATACATACAAACTTAAGACTTTCTCATAAAGAGAACAAGAAGCACGGAGTATATGTATTGAAGGTTGGAAAAAGCCCCCAAATACAAGCAGAACCAAAAAGAACACCTCTGACCTGGAGGCAGCTAGTAAAGATTGGAGGAAGTGACTGCTAGGTCAAATGTGAAAACAACAATGAGAAACTTCAAGGAACATGAGGAGTCAAGAAAACATGACATTAATCAAAGAACATAATAAACCCTTAATATTCAAACCCAAAGACAGGGAGATCTGTGGTTTACCTGATAAGAAATTTAAAGTAGCTGTTTTGAGGCTAATTAATGAGCTATGTGAAAACACAGAAAGACAATTAAAAAAATAAGGAAAACCAAACATGAACAAAATGAGAAATTTAACACAAAAAAACAAATCATAAAAAAAAGCCAAGTATAAATCCTGGAACTGGGTATTTTAATTAATAAAGTAAAAATTGCAATAAAGAACACAAATATCAGAATAGACAGGCAGAAAACAGAACCAGTGAATTAGAAAACAGGAACTTGTAATAACTCCATCAGAGAACAAAGACAAAAAATAAAAAGAGCAAAGAAAGCCAAAATGAACTGTGATATATCATCAAAAGAACCAATATCAGAATCATTGAAATTCCAGAAGGTGAAAAGAGTAGAAAGGGGGCAGAAAGCTTATTTCATGAAATAATGGCTAAGAACATCCGAAACTTGGGGAGAAATTTGGACATCCAAGTCCATGAATCTAATAGGCCATCCCATTATTTCAATTCTGAACCATCTTCTCCAGGACACATTATAATGAAACTGTCAAAAATCAAAGACAAACAGAGAATACTTAAAGGAACAAGAGAAAACGCATTGAAACCTACAAAGAAATCCGCACTGGGCTATCAGCAAATTTCTCAGCAAAAATCTTGCAAGAGAATATAGGATAATGTATACAAAGCACTGAAATAAAATATATTGCCCACCAAGAATACTCTATTGGCAAAGTTATTTTTCAGAAATAAAGGATAAATAGACTCTCCCAGACAAACAAAAGCAGAGGGAATTCATCACTAGACCTGCCTTATAAGAAATGCTGGAAAGAGCTCTTCAAGCTGAAATGAAAATATGCTAATTAGTAACATAAAACAATACAAAATTATACAGCATATTGGTAAAGGCAAATATATAGTTTGATTCAGAGAACTCTAATTCTGTAATGCAAATGATGCATTAACTATGACTGTATTATTAAATTTTACAAAAGAGTGGTAAAATAACTATTATAATTTCTTAATGATAAGTAATATAAAAAGAGATCTTAAACAAGACACTGTGACATTAAAAACACAAAAGGGGAGAGTAAAGGAGTAGAGTTTTTGCAAGTCATTGAATTTAAGTTGCTTTCAGCCTTAAATGGATATGTGGGGTTTTTTTTGTTGTTGTTGTTTAGTTTTTGGTTTTGTATGCTTCATGTTAATCACAAAGCAAAAACCTATATTAAATTGACAAAAGATAAAACGAAGGAATCAGAGAATGTCACTGTATATAATAATCACTACCTAACAAAGGAAGATAACTGGAGAGGATAAAAGGAACAATAGAACTATAAAGCGACAAGAAAAAAAGTAAAAAGTAAGTTCTTACATAGCAATAAATCTTCTAAATGTAAATTGGTTGAATTTTCTAATCAAAAAGCACAGAGTGGCTGAATAACAACAAGACTCAACTATATGTTGCCTTCAAGAGAATCACTTCAGCTTTGAGGACACACATAGGCTGAAATGGAAAAATATATTCTATGCAAGTAGAAAACAAAAGAAAGAAAGGATAGTTATACTGATATCAGACAAAATATAATTTAAGCCAAAAATGGTAACAAGAGCCCAGCTGACATGGCTCAGTGGTTGAGCTTCAACCTATGAACCAAGAGTGCAGGGTTCAATTCCCAGTCATGGCATGTGCCTGGGTTTCAGGCTTGATCCCCAGTTTGGGGCATGCAGGAGGCAGCTGATCAATGATTCTCTTTCATCATTGATGTTTCTATCTCTCTCCCTCCCTGCCTCTTTGAAATCAATAAAAAAATATTTTAAAAAATGGTAACAAGAGACAAAGAAGGTCATTATATAATGATAAAGTGGTCAACTCATTAAGAAGATATAATTATTGTAAATATATACTAACCCAAATATCTTAATCAAATACCTACAAATATGAAGAGAGTAATACACAATACAATAATAGTAGGGGACGTCAATACACCACTTTCAGCAATGGATATAGATCAGCCAGACAGAAAATCAACAAGAAACATTGGACTTGAACCACACTTTAGATCAAATAAACCTAACAAACATATATAGACCATTCAATCTAACAGTAGACTACTCATTCTTCTAAAGTGTACACAAAACATTCTCCAGAATAGATGATATAATAGACCACACAATAAGTCTTAGCAAATGTAAAAAGATTGAAATTATACCAAGTATCTTTTTCACTACAGTAGCATAAAACCAAAAATCAATGACAAGAAGAAAACTGGAAAATTTATAAACATGTGGAAACAAACTAACACATTCCAAGACTATCAGTGGATCAAAAAAGAAATAAAAAAAGAAATAAAAATAATTGTGAAACAAACTCAAATAGAAATACAGCATACTAAAACCTATAGGATGTCCTAAAGCTGTTCTTAAAGGGAAGGTCAAAGAGATAAATGCATATATTAAGGAAAAAAAGAAAGATCTCAAACAATCTACCAGTACACTTTAAGGAACTAAAAAATGAAGGACAAACCTTTAGCTAAACTAATAGTATGAAGGTTCCTCAAATGATTAAAAATAGAATTCCTGTATTATCCAGCAATCCTACTTCTGGGTATGTACACCAAGGAAATAAAATAAAGATACCAAATACATATCTGTATTTTTATGCTCATTTTAGTGTTATTCACAATAGTCAAGACATGGGAACAACCTAAGTGTCTGTCAGCAGATGAATGGGTAAAGAAAATGTGATTGATGTGCATATACTCACAGTAGAATATTGTCCATTTATGAAAAGAAGAAAACCTTGCTCTTTGTGACAATATAACACAGAGGAATCTTGAGGGTATTGTGCTAAGTGAGATTAGTCAGACAGAGAAAGACACCTACTGCATGATCTCACTTATATGTGGAATCTATGAAAGCAGAAGTCAGGGAGACAGAGTAGAGAGAATGGTAGTTGCCAGGAGCTGTGGGGTGGAGGAAATGGGGAGATATTGGCCAAGTATATAAATTTGCAGTTGGAAGATGGCAAATTCTTGAGGATCTAATACACAGCATTGTGATTCTAGTTTTCAAAGTTGTTAAGAGACCAGATCTTAAATGTTTTTATCACAGAAAAGAAATGATAATTATGTGATAGAGGTGCTAGCTAATGCTACCATGTGGTAATCATAACATGATATACAAATGTATCCAATCAACATGTTATATACCTGAAATGTACACAGTGTTATATGTAAATTATATCTCAATAAAAAAGAAGAAAAATAATAAAAATGATGCCAGAAGGAAGCAAAGAAGATAGAGTCCAAGAAATCCCGAGCTTGCCTGGTGGGAAGTCTCAGTTGCCTCACCTTCCTCCCATCCCTGCGGAAAAGTTTGCACACATGAAGCAAATACCTGCTCTGGTGTTTAAAGAAAGGCCAAAGGGGAGCTGGGCAGGTCTTCAAGAGGGAAACGGAAAATCCACCAGACACAGGGACAGACTGGCCAAGACGCACTGCGCACACAAGGAATACTGCCAACAAAACAAAGACCTGAAAACTGGGTCATAGTAATTAGAATAGTTGAGAAGACACTGAAGGGAGAGGTCAAAGGGCAGATAATGCCTAGGGTTTTATATGCCATGCTGAGTATGTAGGATTTATTCGGTGACAGGTAAGAGAGATAAGCCATTGACTTCCTTCATTTTAGATGCTTTGAGGCTGTTATTAAAGCCCCTTTGTACAGACCAAATTCCTGAGGCCCTTAGTGTGCTTGTCATTAGAACAAAGATCTTGTTTGTTTATTTGTTGTTTTTAAAAAACATAAAAATTGAGTAATAGAACAGCACTTGCATACAATTTTCAATTATTAAATGATAGTTATTGGAATCATCATCAATATCAGTATTATTAATATTTTTTCAGGTAATCTTTCCTCTATGCTTCTCATCTTAACTAATAATAGACAAACATGTAAATTGACCATACCTTTGCTGCGCTAACCAGCCAATCAGAAGAGTATGTAAATTAACCCAACAAAGATGGTGGTTAATTTGCATAAATAGGCTCCAAGCCGCAGAGCAAAGACTGAAGGTGAGCCGGAGCAGCGAAGATGGAAGACTGAAGGCGGCTCCAGCTGGGGCAGTGAAGACGGAAGACTGAAGGCGGCTCTGGCTGGAGCAGCGAAGACGGAAGGCGGCTCTGGCTGGAGCGAACGCCTGGGTCCCGGGTGCTGGAGGAAAACCGGTGCCGGCAGCCAGAAGAAGGGAAGGCCTGTTGCATGAATCTCTTAGTGCAACAGGCCTCTAGTCCTATATAATAAAAGCCTAATATGCAAATTGTTCATCTGGGAGTTTGACCACTTGCTTTGACATGCACTGACCACCAGGGGGCAGTGCAGAACATGGCAGGTGTCAACAACATGGCACTGGCACTGGGTGGCAGTAGAAGTGCTGCTGGCCCTGATGGGCCCTGATGGGCCCTGATGAGAGTGGGACCATGGTGCGATGGTGGAGCAGGTGAGCGGGCGGCAACAGGCCACAGCGGGGTGCCAGGTGGGACTGTGGAGTTGCGAGGCTGGGGGCACAATTTGGGGCCGA
Organism: Myotis nattereri; assembly: GCF_964212035.1. Taxonomy (NCBI): domain Eukaryota; kingdom Metazoa; phylum Chordata; class Mammalia; order Chiroptera; family Vespertilionidae; genus Myotis; species Myotis nattereri. Next base: position 13,964,267 of record NC_138075.1, read on the forward strand.
TTCCCACAGGCCACCCCAAGGGACCCCACCCATGCATGAATTCATGCACCGGGCCTCTAGTATTACGATAAGAGATCAGCTTGCCTAAGTCATGCAGAGGGAGACAGCAGGCTCTGGGAATCACTCCAGGGATTCTATACTCTGCAATCCTTTCTCGAATATTATATTTTCAACAAAGTCTCCTTTGGACACATCAGACACATCCCAAAGCCATCAATTAATAAAATATCAACTTACAGAACACCTGCTTTAATTTTTTTTTTTAAATCCTGACAATTGTTCTGGGCAGACTAGTGAACTTTTATTTGCATAAATTCTTATATCTCCAAAAATGTTTACTCGTCAATCCAGAGAGGTTTGCTTCATGCTTAAAGAAATCTTTTATATTTGAGACTAAAAGATTCATTCATGTACAGTTAAAATTTTGTCACAATGACAAATGCCTAAATATCTGTTTAAAGCACTGCTCTGGTTAGATGGCAAAAAGACTTATCTCCTTCAGACACAACTGTGTGGAAGGAAATTCTTTAAATGAATACTCCATTTAGGAAAATTCAAGGTTCTCTCCAATGATCCAGCTGGTTCAACAACTTCAGCCTCTGGAGGAATTAGATGCACAGACATATTATATAACGTGGGTGTAAGTGGTACTTTATTTGTATTCCTTTGTCTGGGAGGTGTGATAAATAAAATCCTTAACTGCAGGGACTGGTCAGGTGACTCCCTTAAGCTGTATTTACCACCTCCCATGGAATATTGACCAAATCCAATAGCATTAAACAGCTCATACTGAGGTCATTTTCAAAGGCACGAATATGTTCAGAAAACAGCATGCTGCAGTGAACATAAACACAGAAAACCAGGTACTGTCTCAGGTACAGAATGTGACTCTCACAGAGAAGAGATCAATTTATTCCATCAACGACAATGAAGGAGTCAGAGATTAAAACCAGTCAGGTGATAGAGGTAAAAATCATGGTCATTAGACACATACTTAATCCTTTTTCCTTGAAGGTTTGGCTTTTCATCAGTTTATCTCAAAGTGGAATTGTCTTCAGTATTTATAATTGCCTGATTCTGCACTGATCTTTTTCCTGATAGGGATACTGAAGCTCTGGACAGATTTCTTTATCTGTTTTAGAGACTGGATGAGAAGAAGAGAGATTAAATAACTTTCCCATGATCCCAAGGTAAGTCTCTGATGCTGCAATTACAACTCCCAACCTCTCATAGCTTATTTTGTGTCTCTGGAATTCATGTGCAAGAAACATATTTCAGTGAGAAAAAAAAAAAAGAGAGAAAGAGAGAGAATTAGAGGTAAAACAGGGACTCATGAGGGACACATGCTCCAGCATCCATTACATTGTAGGAGACAATGATACAATTAGCACCCACTTGTGGTAAATTTCACCCCAGACGTTACAATACCAAGGATTAGCTTGAGAAGGGTACTTGGGAGGGTTGAGCAAAATGAAAGAATTCAGTTTAATTTCTAGAATTGCTAAGGATACCTATTATTAAATTTACAATAGGATGATAATAATAATCATAGAAAATGTAGTGTTAACTAGCAGGTAGTTAGTACTTATTTTCCAGACACTGTGCTAACTACATTACATGGATTATGTCATGTCAACCTCATGACATCATATATATACTATATATGTGTCACTATTTGACAGATTATAAAACTGAATCTTGGAAAGATATACAACATCAGCATGATGAAACCAAGAAAATGGAAGATGACTTTTGAATTCCAATGGTTTGATGTGAAAATCCACGCTTAGCCACACCATTTCAAAGACTTCCAAGACTATTAAATGTGGCTTGATTTAGGGGCCCGTAATCAATTTATCCCTATTAAAAAGTGGACCTTAAGGATTTGATGGCTATTCCTCAAATTCTAAACTGACTTTTAATTCAATTCAACCTATTAAGCCCATATAAAGTTATAAATATTAGAAGTATGGGGGATACTGGAGTGGCACTTGGGAATTTAGATAATGCCAGAAAGTCTTGAATATAGTATCCAGAATTCTGCTTGCAAAAATTTATCCTTCCTCAAATGGTTGTTGAGATAGACATATACAAACATACAAGGCAAAGGAAGGCAAATAAAAATTAAATGGGACTTGAGTCCTAAGCCCTATAAAAAATTCTAGTTGGTTATGTTAGAGAGTAGAGTATAAATACCTCAAAATAATGTAAATCTGTATCTCAGGATTTAGCTTATTTGATAAGTGTTTTTGAACTAGCTACTGATTACAGAAGCTAATTCCAAGATTGTCACATAAAAATCTCTAAGGATTTATTAAAAAATGAAAAAAAAATCACAATTTAATAATAGCCAAGATTTGGAAACAGCCCAAGTGACCATCAGTAGATGAGCTGATAAAAAAAGCTGTGGTGCATTTACACAATGAAATACTACTTGGCCATTAAAAAAGGAAATCTTACCTTTCGGGACAGCCTAGATGGACAAGGAGATTGTTATGCTAAGTGAAATAAACTAATTAGAGAAAGACATTTACCATATGATCTCACTTATATGTGGAATATAATGAACAAAATAAACTGACAAATAAAATAGAAACAGGCTGGATACATGGAACAGACTGACAGCTGTCAGAGGGGATGGGGGTTGGAGGACTGGATGAAAGAAGATGAAGGGATAAACCAAAAAACATGTCTGCTTAACACATAGACACAGACAACAGTGTGGTGATAGCCAGAGGGAAAGGGAGTGGAGGGCAGGTGGAGGTGGGCAAAGGGGAGGAGGATGGGAACGGAAAGTGGCGTTGCTTGGGGCAACAGATACACAACGCCATGTGCAGGTGACGTTCTGTTGAATTGTACACTTGAAATTTGTATGGTTTTGTGAACAGATGGCACCTCCATAAATTCAAAGAAAAAACCCCCAAAAACGATTTATATGGTTAAATCCTGGGGAACTAAAATTCAGAACTTCTAAAATAGGATCTAGGTAAGATCTTTTATTTACTTATTTATTTTAAGCTCCTTGGTAATGTTGATATCTAGCTAGCTTTGGCAAGCACTGCCTAAAGCAGCGGTTCTCAACCTGTGGGTCGCGACCCACGTCGGAAAACTAAGACCATCGGAAAACTCATATATAATTACATATTGTTTTTGTGATTCATCACTATGCTTTAATTATGTTCCATTTGTAACAATGAAAATACATCCTGCATATCAGATATTTACATTACGATACATAATAGTAGCAAAATTACAGTTATGAAGTAGCAACGAAAATAATTTAATGGTTGGGGGTCACCACAACATGAGGAACTGTATTAAAGGGTCGCGGCATTAGGAAGGTTGAGAACCACTGTCCTAAAGGCATTAATCAGCTACAGTGACTCCACCTCTAGCATAAATGGCCTAATCAATATAGCAGGACTGCAGTGGTTGATGTACCCTGTTCTTTATTTTTTTAAAAAAAACACAGTATTCTCTTCTTTAGTGTTTTAAAAATATATTTTATCGATTATTTTACAGAGAGGAAGGGAGAGGGACAAAGAGTCAGAAACATTGATCAGATCAGCTGCCTCCTGAACACCCCCCACTGGGGATGTGCCCACAACCAAGGTACATGCCCTTGACCAGAATCAAACCTGGGACCCTTCAGTCTGCAGGCCGATGCTCTATCCACTGAGCCAAACCGGTTAGGGCGATGTACCCTGTTCTTGCTCTTGCCACAACCACATCCCTGCTATGGGCTAAGAGATGTATGAGTGTGCATTTGTGGTTTGTATTGGAGAGATGGTAACCCTTCAATCTATTGACTCCTCCCGGAGGGTAACACCTATTTTGAGCAACACTTTATGCTAAGATCCATTAATAACGATAACAATAAATAAATTGCAAGGGAAAAAGAACTACCATAAGTGAGGAATCCATTAAGTTTGAATGCATAAAACCTCTGGAGCTTTGAAGGGAAGAAGGGATTTTCATTTGAGAGATGAAATAAAGGTTCATGTACAAAAGAGATATTTTGCAATGCAATTGAGAAAGGAATGGAAGCAAAATAAGAGACACGGACTCATGAGTTTAGTTCATTTTAGCAGGCAATGATCCTTTAAATAAGCTGGGTGTGCTTTAAGAACTTGTGAGTTTCACCTTCAGACTTTTACAGAACAGGGGATTAACGGCTTCAGGAAGAAGTTATCTTGTAAATTGGGCCTTTAAAGATGGTATGTGTGAGAGAGAATGGAATTTATATTTAAATTCTGAATTACAGATATAGAAACAGTAGGTGGTTAAAAGTTTTATCAACAAAATAGAATTTAAGGATTTCGCATTCTAAGCAATTTTCATTCATTCGATTGAGGTTAATATAAATCATAGTTAATGCATTGTGTTCTTTTTAAATAGAAATATTGAAGAGGAAAATACTCATTTTAATTGGTACTAAAAATGTGATAGGTTTTGGAAAATACACAAGTGTGCCCAGTATTAATTTCCCTTCATTGTCTAAAAATGAACAGTAGCTGTATTACTCACTCTCATTATGCAATCCTTAAAAAGATGATGATGTAATTTTTTTTATTATTACATTCTGAAAAAATATATGTTTTCAGATGAAGACATACAAAGGAAAAACACCCCAAAACATTTATACCTTTGTTTACTACTTGAAGTGCAGGTGGCTTTAGAATTCCGTTTGCAAAAAACTCTTCTTGGGACTCTCAGACCCCTTGTCTTGGGGGCTGCAAATTTCTGATGTACAGTGTGCAGTGAAAAAAGAGGGCAGTGTTATTCTAGGAGTCATTTCATGACTCAGCAGTGACACAAGACTGGCAGATTTCTGTAATGGATAAGCTCATCTTAGAGTTCTAACACTTATCTACATCCTTTAGAAACCCTCCAAATTTTAGTTATTAGTATCATCTTTTTTCCCCTGCTCTCCGAGTTAATCTTTTTGAAGGGGAATACACGGAGTCCTTTGTTTCGAGGACTTTTTTTATTAATATTTTTATTGATTTTTAGAGAGAGGGGAAATGAGAGGGAGAGAGAGAAACATAGATGGGCTGCCTCCTGCATGCCCCCTACTGGGAATGGAGCCCAAAACCTAGGCATGAGCCCTGACCTGGAATTGAACCAGCAATCTTTCAGTGCTCAAACTATTGAGCCACACCGGCCAGGGTCCTCCAAGTTAATTTAACTCAAGTTTTCACTCATCTTTTATGAAAGTTCCCTTTTCAGCTTAATGATTCCTAGAAACCTGTACCTGCATTATCTTCCTTTGTTCATTTTATTTATACTTGATATATTATTCTCTCCTTTGCTACTTTTTTAGAATGTATGTTCACCAAGGTAGAGATTAAATTTTAGTTTAACTTATCCTCTCTCCCATCCTCCAAACACTTCTCTAGAAACTAAACTAGCAGCCATGAGGGAATTACGTTTGTTCATGCATTTTCCCTCCTCAGATGAATGTGTCCTACGTTGTGATTACTTACATGTTTTAAACCAGGCCCACCCCACTCACTCCCACCTGTGAACACGTTATCTATTATTCAGGCCCTGTCAGCAACACCCCCCATAAGTACTCTACTCTTAACTGCTCCTTTTGCAGCGTTTAGATTTCAGCATTCTATTCATTTCATTAAATTTTGTCATTTCATTTTATACCCTGCATACATATCGCTTTTTTATAATTTAGAGCATAGTATTATGATGCATTGGCGAGGCAGAAATTATTTATATTCCTCAAATTTCAGACAGAAAAACTGAGGTGATGTGAGCTGCCCCAAATTGTCAGGCTAACAAATGGAGTTGCAACATTTAGACTCAGGTATTTTAACTTCAAATCCTGTGCATTTATTTTCATGCCAAATTGTTCTATGGTCCATTCAGTGTCTTATTTTTTTCCTTTTATTTAAATTAGATCACAACTTCTCTGACAAGAGTTATCCTGTCTCATAATTACTCCAGAAAAAAAGAAACGAAACACGAGCTTATTTTTAACAACTACTTGCTGATTAACTGGTTAATTAATATAAATTATCATTTCATTTTACTTATATGATAGTTTCCACTTTATCGAATTTGCCCATTAGAAGTGCAACTTCATTCTTTAGTTTCAGAAGAGGAGAATATGTACTTCCTTTCTTCAAATACAATAGGAAAGGTAAGTACATGTATTTTGTTTGGCTTAAAGTATTGGCCTGTAATGCCATTCTGCATGGTAATGCCCTATCTGTTCGGAAACTACTTAGAAAGATAAGACCAGTAGATGGCTCTCTAATTCCTGAGATATACAGGAGAACGGTCTAATGCATTTGACTTCTGGTGAACAGATTTGATTTGATTGCACCAATGACAGGAATAAACTTCATGCAGACTCGCTGAAATGGGACACTTGATGCTATTTTGTCATGTAGCTTAAAATGGGAAAGCTATTCCTGACCCTCCTCGTCCTTGACAAGTTCCAGAGCTTGTTGAAGGAATCAGCACCAGCAAGAAAGACAATTTGTTCGGCTCTGGATAGAACACTGGCTGCATCAGTGCAGAGCAAGTTTTTCCCCAGGATAAGTTGCCAAAAGAACTGGAACTAATAGCAAAAAATCGATACAGTTCTTTGTCAGGTGGCAGAATGTTGCCTGTCATACTGCCATCTGATGTAACTGCAAAAATGAAGGGCCTGTTTATTTTTACCAAGATCGAGGTGGGAGATGTGGAATTTTTTTTAAAATATATTTTATTGATTTTTTACAGAGAGGAAGGGTGAGGGATAGAGAGCTAGAAACATAGATGAGAGAGAAACATCAATCAGCTGCCTCCTGCACATATCCCACTGGGGATATGCCCGCAACCCAGTTATAAGCCCTTGACCGGAATCGAACCTGCGACCTTTCAGTCCGCAGGCCGACGCTCTATCCACTGAGCCAAACCGGTTTTGGCGGGAGATGTGGAATTTAAAAACACAAGATACAGCCCTCACTGGTTTGGCTTGGTGGATAGAGCATCAGCCTGCGGACTGAAGGGTCCTGGGTTCGATTCCTTTCAAGGGCACATGCCTGGGTTGCAGGCTTTATCCCCTGTAGGGGGCATGTAGGAGGCAGCCAATCAATGGTTCTTTCTCATCATGGATGTTTCTATCATTGATGTTTCTATCTCTCACTCCCTCTCCCTTCCTCTCTGAAATCAATAAAACTATATTTAAAAAATAAAAACACAAGATACAGAAAAAAAATACTATTCCCATTTATCCTTACCAGATATCATTATGCTGCTTGTGTTTTAAAACAAATAAAAAATTTGAAAGTGAAGAAAGTAATGTTTATAATGTGTTGGCCAAATTCTGTTCCAGCACTAAAAACAAAGACAGGAACATCACATTTGTCAACCTATGCATCAGTGGTCCACACTCATGCTTGTGTGCACGAACAGAGTTCCATGCCTTTTAAGGCAAATTTTCTCCTTGCTCAGAAAGCATTACAGCTCCATCACGTGCTGTACATTCGACTGCTCTTTTACAGAAGCCAAGCTGTAAAAGTCCTCTAGATAATCCTGGCAGAAGATAACTACGTGTCCTGTCAGAGCCTCCTCCTGTGTTTTGAGACATGGTTTATTTCAACATCACTTCTTACACACAGACAGGGAAAGCCCAGCCCAAGATGCTGTCTTCGGAAGAGTCTGCCTCAGCAGGTAACGAATGCCTGAGTATGGTTGGAAATGGGCTGAGTGTGGGGTTTATGTGTGGCTTCCACTTTCACGGTACCTTATGCTATGTTGGAAGAGCTCTGAACCCTGATGACTTGAGTGAAAGTAGCATGATACATATTTGAGGTTTGGCGTGACACAGTCAACTAACCATGCATACAGATCATCATCTCCGTGGCTAGGACACAGCAGTGCTATTTCACACAGCTCACCGACCTCATTGGGTTTGCATTTGATATGAATGGCCACAATAAGCCGTCCTAGGTTATTTCCATGCAATTTGAGGTTCCTGAATGTGCCAGGGCTCTCTAGGATAAAGGATTCTGATGTTAAGCAGGAACGGTCACAGGAGGATGTCAGGAGCCCTCACTTTGAGCAGAGCCCATGCAGCCAAGCCTGAAATTCCAAAAAGCTCAAGTCTTGTATTTGGCTTCCTTAGCCGCTGAGGTTATGAGCACCGGAATAAGCCACTGTGCACATCAATTTGTCAAACTGCAAACCCATGAAATATGGAAATGATAGTGCTTATCTTTAATGAAATACTATTCCATACGTAATAAGCATAATAACTTCCACAAAGGCTTTAACTCTTGGAGGAAAAGTTATCTCTCTTTTCATTCTCATGTGTTACTTTTTTACTCTTGTCATCTTGATCATATCCACGTAAATGAATTGATGAGCCCGGATTCTTCAGTCTTCTTGATTATTTCTACAGCAGGAGCCTTGATAAACACCCATTGTGTTTCCAGAACTCTGGTGTTACATAGATAAAAGGGACTTCGTTCATGTTTGAACTGTCCTACTTACTGGAGGTGGATGGAAAAAACTCCAAGCATCATGAAATGAATTATTCTTCTCTTTAACTTGGAATATATAGAGGAAAAAGAAGGAACTAAGTATGGATGACCAGAATGAGAGAGAATCTGGCATTTGTTCACTTTCTATTTATAAAACAACTCAAAATTAAAACAGTACTTTCATTTAGCTTACAGTGTTTAATAGTACTTTTTGTTGGTTCCATTATTGAGAATTACTCCTCATATAAGGTGATAATAGCAGGTTATGCTAAGCTAGCATAACATCATTCTTAAAAAATGCCTTTCTACACTTCCTGGAATTGAGGACTATCGCTTAAAGTGCAGAGTAAGTGAACCTAAAGTGGCCCATGCACTAAAGAGGGAGATACCTAACTTGAGAGCCAGACACCTCCCTCAGCGTTTGGTAAGAACAAGTTCTGTGCCTTACGCCTCACTGCAGCCTCTGCCTTCCTACACTTTCTTCATACGGTTAATAATAGAGGGAATCTTCATATGTTTAAATATGCTTTTATTTATTTCAGAGACAGCAAGAGAGAGATAGAAACATCAATGATGATGAGATAATCTTTGATAGGTGATCGGCTGTCTCCAGAACACCCCTCCTGGGGATTGAGCCAGAAACCTGGGCATGTGCCCTGACAAGGAATCGAACCGTGACCTCCTGGTTCATGGGTGGATGCTCAACTACTGAGCCACATCAGCAGGGTGGAATTATCAGATTTGAGAGGCACTGAATTGAGGAGTGCTTGGGCTTTCCCTCTAATCCCCACAGGCAAGAAGATGCTAACTACTGCCATATCCAGTGAGGTGGCACCAAGAAAACCACCTGTATATATGGTGGGTTCTGCAAGAAGGGAAGCGTGCTATGTCCTTCCCAGGCGGGGTTTCCGCTTAGGTATTAACCTTGTTTATTCTTTCTGCACCTACCTGATCTAGGATAGAGTCTAGAAAGAGATACTTGTGCACAAAGAGGGGACATCAGCAATAAAGCCAACAATACTTACACATTTTTTAATTTTTAATTTCTTTTTTTGGCAAAGATGACTGAGTCTCCCTTGAGGTCCAATGGACACTATAGCAGAAAGCTCAGCATTCCTTCTCTGGCTGCTAACTTACCCACAAGGCTGACTACCTGGTGAGCAGCTCACATCAGCAAAAGACGGCGAGTGATCATATTGAAGGACAGGTATTGAAGCTGGGTGAGGTCAGGGGGACACTGCCATAAGGAGTCTTACCCAAGAGCTGGCTTAAGAACACTCATTCTTAGGCACCAAAATAGATCTGGCATTAGGCACAAGCAGCCAGGTTGGAGATGAAAGTATTGAATTCAACCAGACTAGTAGATGTTTAGTAACTCAACAATGGAGAGAAACTATGAGAATGTCCAAAAAATTGATAACATTTTTAATCCAAGAAATAAAGAATTCTTATGACTAATTAAAGATATTATTGAAGAATAAAGAAAGCATTTCATGCTCCCTGTCTTGCCATATTCAAGGCACATTATAAATGGCTATTTGAGGAGCTAGCTATGGCCTTGACCCTTCCAAACACATGAATCATGAGGACATTGACTCTTCTCTATTTATTTTTATGTCCTGTTCTCTGCTCTCAATTCTAGTGTCTCCTTAATGTACATGAATGTTTTTTGGATATTTAAAGTGATAAAATAACTGAATTACATGATAGCAATGAGCACACACTGGTTTTATAACCCATTTTGCTTCAATATTATTTTTGCTTCTAGGCAACTCAAAAATTGAGAACAGATTTTTGCCAAAGCAGTCACTGGGCCATAGTGATGTCACTTGCTCATCTGATACCTATTACAACATTCAGAGATTTCACAGCTGAGCACTTCCCACCATCTTTTTCAGTTGAATCCAAAATTGTTATCTCCCTTTCTGTGGCAAACCAGTTTGAAAAGAATCAGGTCTCCAGGGCTGAGGTGGAGGGGCGGAAGGAAAGAGAAAGTGAGAACGCCAATTGCTATTAAATAAATTAGAAATTGTTGAGAAAGGGAATTTTTTTACCACGATGTGATTACACTTACCACTGGAATGTCTTTAAAGGGTATATTTAAGAACACATTTTCGCTTCACATTCCTGTCAAAAATCTGGCCTGTCCTCCATCACTCTCAAGTGAGGAGAAGAAAGCAGGAGAGGAGAATAGCTAAGGAAAGCCTGAAATTAGTAGGCAATGAGTACTTTAAAGATGTCTGTTTGTCTTCCCTGGTCAACAAGTAGAAGACAATATAATAACCACACAGAGTATGACCATACAGAATCTTTATGATTATGGCTCATTTCTATACAGCTTGTTGCTCCCATAAAGAAAACATGCCAGCCCTCACACATGAATAATTTGATTAAATGTGATCAGCCAAATTGCTTGGTTTCTACAAATAAGAGATATTTAATTCTCTCAGATTGAAACGTGGTTTATTTTACTTGTTCCATCTTCAAAAAGAAAAAAACAATAAGAAAAAACTAATATGTTATTCATGTACTTCAAATATATTTTTGTTTATGGTACTCACATGTGCTATACATTATTTAAAATGCTTGGCCTAGAAATCTAACCCTCTGAATATAATTTTTGACAGTAATATTGGGTGCGAAAGTAGTCATTTCCCATTTTGAATGTTATGGAAATTTTTATAAGGAACATGTCTATTTGTGTAAATAAAACAAGATGCCATTTTCAGAAACTGACTCTGCTTTACGGCTGAGGAAATTAACCACAGATTTGGGAGTTCCAAAGAGAAGGGTGGGCTCAAGATAACTGATCTGAATTTTGTGCAAATTATATGATTTTTGTAGACAGATTCAACTGGAAAGATACTGTGAAAATCCAGACTTTGGGATAATTTCACAACACAAAGAAATATGTATTTTTCATATGCAACAATCTCAATAGAATAATAGGGTTCAAGTCAAGCATGACCGGCCTCCTCACAGGCTCATCTAACTTGTAACACTGCTATCGTGTCTTTCTAGTGTAATACATGGAAACGATGATCTGTTCCCCTGATTTGTAAAGCAATTCCCACTAATGGCACCTCTGCTTTAACTATGAGCGCAGACGGGAAATGGCACACAGTGTCAGCTAGAATGTCTTCTTGCAAGTGTTTATTACAGTTTCCAGCCCACGTTGTTACCAGGGAAATGGAGAATGGAGACAACGCTACAGACAATTTCACCAACCGAGGCTTTCATCTTCTGAAATCTGCAGTGATAGAACTTACATACATGGTGGTGTATGTCTACTGAGCTATGCAAAATGCACACAGTTTAATTTCAAACTAAAAATTACAGTACAATGTAGTCTTCCTATTAATTTCCCCCCAAAATCATGCCCAGATATTAGCATTTCTGTGCCTGAGAGGCAGTGCAGGATTTTTCATGTTTTTCTGAACAACTGGGTCTGACTCTTAGGTCATTACATTTTTAAGGACATACATATTTTGTATATGACCCAATACATTATTTTTCTTGTGAATTTTTTAAATGATGCTATAAATTTTTCTTCTTTTATTGTACCATAACAAACATTGGATCCCCAACACACTACTTCTTCAGGGCTTCATAATCTAGACCATTTCCTTAATAACCAAGAGGCACATAGTATAATAGTTAATGGTATGAATTCTTGGGTCAGATTTTTGCTGATTGATATCTAACCATGGCTGTCTTTTATCTTTGTTGTGCCTCAGTTTCCACAATTGTAAAACGGAGTAACCATGTACATATTGCTAAGAGAAGTAAAGAAATTAAGAGGAATAAATAGGACTAATGGGCTGTTAAGAGAAATAAATAGTTCATATTTGTGAAATAAAAACCTTAGGACAATTCTTGGCACACAGTAAGTGCTGTAAAAACACTTGCCAAATCATTAATTAATGTGTTTAGTAAATATTCCTTGAATAGCTAAATTGTTAACTTTTAAAATAAGTACTCTTTTAAAAACAGGGAACACGTTGTAGAATGTGCAGTCAATACATTTTACCAGCACTTTCTTGGCTGTAGCCTAACTTATTGAGCCTCATCAGTAGGCACAGGCCCCTCTAAAGCTGTGTGCCTGGGAGGGTTTTCTCCTAAGCACCCACTAAGCTCACCACCACAGAATGCTTATTGACCATCTTTAATTCTATGACATGTTTCTACTCAGCTGTTGTCCTTCATACATTCAGAGATTTGATTAAACCTAATCACTAAATTATATTGGCATTTCCACCAATATATTATTTTTAATTGTCTGACACCAAAACATCATCCGAATACATTTCTTCTTTGGGAACACTGTAGAGTAAAACAATAATAACAAAACAATTTCTATTACTTCTGTTGTTATTGTTTTATTGTTATGGGCACTTATTCACCCTAGAGTGTATTTCCATTGCAGAAAATGAAGGTGCTCAACATGTTCACCAAACAAAAATGTATCTTGGCTACATACTGAATGTTATTAACTATTTGATAAATGACTTAATTTTTTGTTCTGATTTCCACTAAAGGTCTTATAGCCTAAAAATATACCAAGGTTACTGTCACTAATATAGAGAACTTTAAACGCAAAGAAAAAAAGCAATTTTATTTTATAAAAATGGAAAAGGTGAAGAGGAAGCCTCTTTTGGAAGTTTAAGGGTAGCTGACAGAAAAGTATGTGAAATTGATGATTGGCTTTGGTAGCGTGGCATTTTGCCTTTGAATTGCAGCACAACTAACTATGAGAACTTGGGCTCTGAGCTCTTGTTTGTCTATCTGTAAAATGGCAACAACACATCCACCACATGGAGCTCATGAAACCCAGAGCTTACCTGAGCAATGTCAGCATTGAGGGGTTGAGATGTTGGGTTTCAGCCTTATTCACAGGGTGGAAGCATTTCCTTTCATCAATGTTAATATTTCAGCGTTATTTCTACATGCTCTGGAAAAAATACAAAAAATAGTGGTTGGCAATTTGTAAAAATACATAAATTGTGATAAGATGATCGATACCTTGAAAACTTCCTAAATTACCTTGCATTAACTAATAAAGCATGATTTAACATATAAAGAACTTCCTAAGCTACAGAGAATCTAAAAACTCTTATTAAAGATATAATTTGAGCCTGGCCAGTGTGACCATGAGCCAGGAGGTCACAGTTCAATTACCAGTCAGGGCACATCCCCAAGTTACAGGCTCGATTCCCAGTAGGGGATCTGCAGGAGGCAGCCGATCAGTGATTCTCTCTCATCATTGATATTTCTATCTTTCTCTCCCTCTCTTTGAAATAAATAAAAACACATACAAATAAAACAAAAGTTTAAAAATACATAATTTGATTATTTTTCTACTTAAAAAAAAAACCCTAAATTCCATATTCAGAAATCAGAGGGACTGGGTTCTAGAAATCTCTGACACTTGGCTTATTTGGATTTGCAAAAATCTCAAATTGGTTGAGCAGAGTCCTGCTTTAATACGTATCCTAGAGAGAAAAATCTTTTTGTTTTATGTAAATGGAACACATTTCTATTTTCTGTCTCTCTCATTTGCCCAGCTAGACGTAACTTGCACATCATGTATAGATTTCTAATTGCAATTCCATTTTTGTTCTGTAACAAGCTGTTGTACCAGAAAGTTCATCACGGCAAGAAGGGCTTGCTTACCCTGCAGGTACATTATTTGGAAATCTAAAAGACTGAGATCTGAGGATGGGAAGTGGCCAATTGTAATAAAAGTTCTCTTATTATGCTTTTGTACTTTATTAAAATTACCTGAAATAACCTTTATAAATCTGAGAGAGTGACTAAATGCAGGTATCAAATATTGTCAAAGTTTTATCTTTCTGGATATTTCTTGAGATATCATAATGCTGGCAATAAAGCTGGGAAATGTGTGCTTTTGTGACAACACTCCATTTGATTACACATTGTTTTTTGTCTGGATTTGAATCCATCTAGTATATATTTATTTTTTTAAAGTAAATTAAACAATTCTTTATAATACTTTTTTTGGTTTATTTATTATTTTTCTAAAAGTTTTATTTTCTCTAGCATATGAGAGTGCAGGATACCTGTCATTAGAAACTCTGTTCAGTGTGACTCCTATTTAAACAATGTTTGGCAATAAAATGTGAGTCTAGACAAAATTGTAGGTACAGATTGTAAATATTTAAACTGAAAATTAAACTTAAGAGCCACTGATCGGTATCTCTGAGAACTGTTGTTGAGCAGTTTATTTGATTAAAATTTTGATAATTTTTTTCAGATAAATTTTACAAATTAAACAATTTAACTTAACGATCAAAAATGAGCAACTGGATTTTTAAAAATGTGCAAGAGACCTAATCAGACACTTCACCAGAGAAGGTATGCAGATTTTCAAAGAAGCATATGAAAGTACACATGGCATATGTCATCAGGCAGTTAAAACAACAAGATGCCAGTACACCCCTATTAGAATGGCCACAATTCAAAACACTGGCACCATTCAATGCTGATGAGGGTGTGGAGCAGCAAGTACTCTCATTCATTGCTAGTGGGAATGCAGTGATATAGTCACTTTGGAAGACAGTTTGGCGATTTCTTACAAAACTAAACATACCCTTACCATCTGATCCAGCAATTGTGTTTCTTTGTATTTACCCAAATAAATTGAAAATGTATTTGTATGTCTGTACAAATACTGCTATAAACAGGTGTTTATGTCAGCTTTATAAAACTTGGAAGCAACCAAAATACTTGGAAGCAACCAAAATACTTTTCAGTAAGTGAAGGGATAAATAATGGCACATCTAGATAATGCAATATTATACA
Organism: Myotis nattereri; assembly: GCF_964212035.1. Classification (NCBI taxonomy): domain Eukaryota; kingdom Metazoa; phylum Chordata; class Mammalia; order Chiroptera; family Vespertilionidae; genus Myotis; species Myotis nattereri. The sequence continues at coordinate 13,979,578 of NC_138075.1, forward strand.
GTACTAAAAAGTGAGCTATTAAGCTATGAAAGGGAATAAAGGAAATTTTAATATATATTACTTAGTGAAAAAAAAAGTCAATTTGAAATGGCAACATCTGTATGATTCCAACCACATGACCTTCTGAAAAAGGCAAAACTATGGAGACAGTGACCAGACCAGTGAATGCCAGGAGCTGGGGGAAGGAGAGATGAGTAGGCAAAGCAGGCAGGATTTTTAAGGCAGTGAAACTAACCTGTTTGATACTATAATGATGGGTGCATGCTACTATACAGTTTTAAAAACCAATAAAATGTACAACACCAAGAATTAAACCCAAAGTAAACTATAGACTTTGGGTGATTACGATGTGTCATTGTAAGCTAATCAAGTCTAACAATATAACATCATGGTATGAAATATTCATAATGGGAGACTCTGTCCATGTGTGGGGAAAGGAATATATCTCTGTGCCTTCTATTCATTTTTTCTATTAGTCTAGAACTGCCCCCCAAAATAGTCTGTTATAAAAGTTATTAAGCATTAATCTGAAATAATTGAAATAAGACCATAGAAAGAATGAAAATTCTGAACATTTCACTGGATATTTGAAGACCCCAAAGTCCTTGCAAATAGATATAATAAATTACACATCTGTATAATCAATACAACTTAAATATTCATTCACATCTTGATTTATTTACAAAATATTTATCGATGCCGACTTGTGAATCAAGATAGCATGTCTGCCCTCTAGGAGTGTCACAAGATTTATTTTAAATGCACATAGCATTATGAAAACACAATGGGAATATGCACATCAGAATCTATCAGTATCAGGAGGTCAAGGAAGGGTCCCTGGAGGTTATGCCCCAACCGAGTCTCGCCTGGTAAGAAGCAGCAGGCAGAGAAGAAAAATGTCAAAGATGACCTCACTTCCAATGTCCAGACTGTAAGAAAGCAGAGCCCCTGATTTGGCTATGAACTTTCAGTGCAGTTTCAATGTTTTGTTTTTCATTTTTTGGAATCATTCTTCACAGAGGTGACGACCACGGGAGCGATGAGATGACGTGAGGAACTTCTGTGAATTCTAAACTGTACAACAGGGTGAGAATGAGAGATTGCATTTGGTCTTTTTCAGAAGTTCTCATTGGGCTAGAACAAAGACATGTGGAGGCAACCATTCAATATTGCAGAGCTTGCACAGGATTTGGAATAGCTGCAGTTAAAAATCACCAAAACATACTAGTAGGTGTTGTTTCTTGGACCAATGTCTGGTCTGAACTTCATTTGAACACTCAATGAGTGATCATCCAAAGTTGGGCAAAGGCCAGATGGTTGCTTAGTGCCTCCTTTGAACTCTGGAAAGGGCTTTTTAGAAAAATCTAAGTAATCTTTTCAAATATCTGGCCTGGATCATTCCCATTAATAGAAATGATGTACCTGGGTTGGGAGTGGGTGGATAATACTGTGTCTTACTGGCCCAGTTGTCATGGATGAACCAGACACTTCTTTGCTTCTATAATGACTGGTCCCAAGATGTCTTTTAAAACATTCATATCTAACATTGACATTCCCACTTCTCTCGTATCTCCTCTTTTCTGTGAGGTGCGCTTCATCTGCTGGTGCCAGAGTAACCAAGCTACACACTGTTTTCTCATAGCAAACCTGATCCTTTGTGGGTAATATATAAAAGGAGAACTTTCTGGTTTATTTGATTTGACTTGATTTTTAGTTCTTTTGAAACGTGGAAACATTCTCTCCCCACACCATTATTTCCATCTTTTATGTGTGTAGCAAAAAGTGTTTGGATTATAATATAAAATGGCAGATAAGTATGCTATCGTCCAAAGTTTTGCATAATTTGTTTAAGTAGAATACGTTCACTTTTGAAAATGTCCATACTTAGTACAAGTGCATAAAGCTGCCAGGATATCTCTCCCCTCCCCTGTGGGGTTGAAGTTCTGCTTTGCATCTCATCTCAGACACATAATTAGTTGTAGCAGGTATATTATAGTGGTCTCACAGCCTACATCACCCAAATCTTCTTTAAACATCATTTTAGCAAAGTAAACCCAGGAAATTCTGTTCACCTTACTTAAACGCTTGTAACTTTAGTAGTTTTACAATTCTTCCAGGCTCAGCACAGATGGGATTTTTCAAATGAAAACCAGATGAAAATAAACAGCCATCGCACCATCGAAACCTGAAGGTAGGGAGAGGCAGGCCCAGCTCCGTGCTGTAATCAGATCCGCTTTTGCAGTGAAAGTATGTTTCCAATAACTGCACAGTTACCTTTCATTAGAGACTCAGATCAGCATTTTTTTTTTCTTTTATAATTTGACATGGTAAAGGGAGAAGTGGGTTTTCAAATCTCTAATCCATGTCAGCCTGAGATGAAAGTGTTTAGCACTCTACCTCCATGGGGGTATTTGGATTTGTAGTTCATTTTACAAATCCTGTTTAACATACAATTAAATAATAATGTAAATATGTGACATAATCTACCCCGGCTACAAACTCTCACTGACCCTAGTGATTTCCTCCCCTTGGGGTTTTAAATTTGATTTCTATTGCCGTACCTTACCGAAACATATACTCATGCCTTCTTCGGTTGCAATTGGCTAAATAGTCATTTAATGTGTATCCTCTTTAAAATTTATTTGCAGTAATTCTCTTTGGAGCAAAAAGAGTTCTTGATTAGAAAGGAGTCCTCCTAACTCTGTTGACAATTTATTTTGCATTTATTTTTATTTTTTAACTATACCCCTAGATTGTCTTCAAAGTAGCCTCCAAAACTGGTTGGTGCACATTAAAATCATTTAAGAAGATATAAGGCTTTAGAACTTCTTCCCCAGATGATCCTATTTAACTGGTCCAAGGTTGGGACCTGGGCACTTGCAGTTTTAAAACATTTTTTTGGCCGTAACCGGTTTGGCTCAGTGGATATAGTGTCGGCCTGCGGACTAAAGGGTCCCAGGTTCAATTCCGGACAAGGGCATGTACCTTGGTTGCAGGCACATCCCCAGTATGAATTGTGCAGGAGGCAGCTCGATGTTTCTAACTCTCTATCCCTCTTCCTTCCTCTCTGTAAAAAGTCAACAAAATATATTAAAAAATAACAAAATAATAAAACATTTTTTCGTCTCTTCTCATATGCAGCCTACATTGAGAATCACTGTCCTGGCTCCTAGAGTCTCCCTTCTTGAAGGGATTTGTTCCTGCGTTTACAAGGTTGGGGTCCTTTTTACATCGCCAGAAAAGTAAAGGAATTATGCAAATCTGGGAGGAATGTGAATTCTCTTGCAAACTCACAGCCCAATCCAGGGAGTAGTCCTCAGCAGTCATGTGTCCTCAGCATCGTATCCTAGATCTAAGAAGGGTTACGTGGAAGGAAGACATACCTGCTCTACCACTACTTTGCATGTCTCCACAGTGCACTCTTCTGATCTCTCATCGGCATTGAATACAAACTTCCTCAAAATCAGAGGCTTGTGTGCTTGAATCTATTAGCCCTACATACTGTGGTACAGTTAGAGCTGGCCTCCTCCATGGCAAGTATTTAAACACAAAAATGTGGTGAAATAACTTACTGGATATCTACAGAATGGATCGCCTCTCTGAGGTATTTATATTTCTTCTGTTTCAGGTTTCCTGTCTTCCCACCCTAAATGGAGAAATCAAAGACACAGGTCCAAATTAGCTAGCCAGGCATAATTAGAATGGATGGTGCAAATTATGTTTCATATCATTTTAGAAAATTTAATCAGAAAGAAAACATGGTTCCCAAATCTAGAAATGTTTTACATTCCTGGGTTTTCTTGAATGATTATTTTTCCACTCAGCGTTCTTTTACTCTTATAATAGAAAAAGAAAGTGCCACATTTTATCATTAATGGGATGGCTAAATATTTTTATTACAAATAATAGGAAAGTCTTTGTTAACAAATATAGATGCTATAAATTTTTAAGAACGCCACATGAAAAAATCAGCTGTGGTGTATCCTTTATATTTTTCCAAGCTCCTAATGAAATAACATGTAACTAAATATCTTGTAATTCTAGTAAGTCATCCTTCCAAATGTGTTTCCTCTTGCTTTCCCTCTATTACTTCTTGATCTCAAAGTAAAAAAATAACCAAAAAATTTATTTTGGAGCCCTTTGATTTTTATTATTATTTTTAAAAGAGTCCTTGAAAAGAGCAAAGAAATGTTTTTGCTACATTGATTCAAATGTAGAAAATTTGGGACTGTAAGTACTTATGTACCTTTCAATTACTCTGGTGCAAAGATGGGGCTGAAAAGTTCAGGGAAGTTCTAGGGAACCGGTAAATATGATTAAATAGCAAATGAATAGGTAGAAATAAAATATAAAAATATAATGTGTATAATGCACTGTCACTAAAGAACTGACTATAGAGGAGATTTGAAACCAGTGTAGAAATATGTAAATAACCTAGAGGAAATAAGACAACTTTACCTTGAAAGGGTCCATGGTAGAGACTGATAGGAAAGTTACAATGCAATCATATTTTAAAACAGAAAACATGTCAAGAAAAATCTCAGACAGATAATGAAAAAAAAATGGGACATTTAGGAAAGTTACAGTTATGGTCTCCTTTTAGATTTAAGAGAGACATATTCATAGAACATGTGTTTCTACCAAGGAAAAATGGTCAGGGGAAAAGGACATAAGATTCTAGTTTGAATTCTTGATCTATCATTTACTGTACAACAAAGGTATATTAGATTCTCATTTATAAGACTGTATTTTTAATTTAGTTTTTTCATAGGTGTCATTGTAGCAAAAATGCTGTTACCTTATGTAAAATGCTTTGCAAATATAAAGATGCTTTTAAATGCAGGTACAACCTTACAACTCAAAATAAGATTCTGGATTTTGACAAGATACCCAAGTTTCATATGCACATTCAATTTTGAGGTGCACTGGACTAAACGGGGAAGAGATTGTGCAATGGGAGTTGTCTTTAATATTGAGAAGAGTCAACTTTAATTTAGATTGATAATATTTGAGCAAAATGCCTAAACTTTCTGAATCTTTTTTTTTTTTCTTTCATCTATAGATGTATTAGAGGGAGCCATTTTGGAAGTTCTGTGAAGTGCTTTCAATGGCATTGGTTTGTGTGTGTAAAAATCAATTGTGACATATTTTCACTGATAGTTCACGTTTGTTAATGATTTATATTTTACTGTATGTTTGTTTAGAGTATTTCTATGATATTACTCAGTCTTCTTCCAACTGGCACACTTCCTTGAATGGTGAAGAAATGGGAATTTCCTACACCCTGTAGCTTATCTGCACATATTTCATAAAATGTGAGTTGTATTAGCTACTAGCAGAAAAAAGTCACAAGTGTACTAGTAGAAAAAATAGCTAAAAGTCTTTTGGAGTGGACTGTGTTTGAATCTTCCATAAACTCTGAAAGAAAGTCTAATGAGTAGTCTAACTTACAAAATCACATAGGAAAATCGGACATTCTAATTTCAACTATTTTCTTCATGAATATCAGTTAGTTTAAATTCTCATTTGTTTTCTTTCTTAGGGTCCATTCAGTATGTGACAAATACATACTTTGTATCTCATCACCAGGGTTTTGTCTTTTCACTAGAAGAGCTGCTAGTCATGCACACTTCGTAAAGTAAAGGAAAGAAGACCCTTATCAATTTCCCTCAGATATTAATTGGATAGCCAAACACCTGGTTGCCCCTATGATTCTGTATGGTCTATAATGGTATGGTCTAAGAAGCCATGTGTAGATAACATGTTCACTGCAGGTAACAGCCTGAGAGCACTTACTAAGACTGAGGTAAGGAAATAAGAAAACTGTGAAGAATGCTGGTAAAAATCCTGGGGACTTTTTTTCTGAAAGGTTCTTAGACTTTATATAACACAAATAGGTAATATAGAGGGACTAGGTCTCCTTGAGACATGCTCACTTGACCATGACACCTAGTTGATAACAGTGACAAGTTACATTGAACTTGTTTCTCCTTGGTCCAATGTGCATTTCCTTCCTAATTCAGCTTCATTTCTCTTTTGTAATCCAACTCCTGGTTTCTTTTAGCTGTCTGCTACTGACCTACAGGATCTGAACATGGATTTTAAATCATGTGGCTTTTACTGATTTTTTGTTTTCCACCCTGTTCTGGACAACCCCAACCCAAGCCTGCTAACTTTCATTCAAGCTTTCTGGAGCTTTCTAATCACTGAAAAGATGAGAATTCAGTAGCTTATTAAGGACTAATTTGCAAGCTATAAAGTTTACCTATTTAAAGTGTAGAATTCAATGATTGTTAGTATATTTATGGCTGTGTAACTATCATCATAATCTAATTTTATAACGTTTTCATCATCCCTCAAAGCAACTGTATACCCATTAGCCATCATTTTCCATGTCACCATTGCCCAGCCCTAGGCAACCACTAATGTACTTTCTGTCTCTATAGATTTGCTTATAATTTTTGATAAATGATTTAAACAGTCCACTGAATGATCTCTAATTTCTCCATATGAAGTTATTTACTTTATCATAGAATCTGGAATATTAGCAATTAGAAATTTATTTTGCTGTGTATATGTATATTTCAAAGTCCAATTATCCATTATCAAACTATTTAGACAAGTTACATTTTGTTCTCTGCTATTTTTCCTTTATCCTTTAGCAGTGAGAGAAGAGTCATAGTGGAAAAACCAAGAACATATGTGGTATCGATGATTTTACTCTTTCTCATCTCTCAACTTTTATTTATTTTTATGGGCCCCTAAAGAGCCAATTCTTGGTCTAATTGGCCAGGCTCATTTCTTACATCCCATCATTAGGACTTGTCACCAAGGAGACAACCCTCTCCGGTCATACACATTTCCAACCCACATCAGACTACAATTACACTAGAGGTCCAGTGCATGAAATTTGTACACTCCAGGGGGTCCCTCAGCCCAGCCTGTGCCCTCTTGCATTCCGGGAGCCCTTGGGGGATGTCCAACTGATGGCTTAGGCCGGGGGGGGGGGCGGGGAGCGGGTAAGCAGGCCTAAGCCATCAGTCAAACATCCTTAGTGATGCTGCGGAGGTGGGAGAGGCTCCCACCACCCCGCTGTGCTCGCCAGCTGTGAGCCCAGCTTCCAGCTGAGCAGCACTCCCCCTGTGGGAGTGCACTGACCACCAGGGGGAAGCTTCTGCATTGAGCATCTGCCCCCTGGTGGTCAGTGAATGTCATAGCAACTGGTCATTCCTTTGTCAGGCCGAAACCAGTTCTCCGACATTCCCAGAGGGGTTCCAGATTGCGAGAGGGCACAGACCAGGCTGAGGGACCCTACCAGTGTGCGATTGAGGCCAGGGAAGGACATGAGAGGTTGGCTAGTGGGGAGGGACTGCAGGAGAGCTCCAGGACATGTCCAGCCTATCTAGCTCAGTCCTGATCAGCCGGACCCCAGCAGCAAGCTAACCTACCGGTTGGAGCATCTGCCCCCTGGTGGTTAGTGCACATGATAGAGAGTGGTTGAGAGACCTTAGCATATCATTAGCATATTATGCTTTGACTGGTTGAACGGCTGTCCAGATGACCGGACACTTAGCATAGGCTTTTATTATATAGGATAACTTTTTGCTTGCCATGGATGGGAATTAAGGTGATATAGAATGAAATAATTTACCAGAGTTTAAGTAACCACAAACATATACTGGTTTCATGCTGATAAAACTAAATTTTTGTACAACTAATGAATTAATCTCAGTATATAATAGAAGAACAATTTAGGACGATTACTCCAATTTTAATAATGAATAAAATGTATTGTGCACCTATTTTACAAATTTGGGGGTATTTGACTAAAAGTAACAGAAACAGATTGAAGAAAGCAAAGTATGGAATAGGGGCTGATTTATTAGAAGGCGCGAGGTGAGCTCAAGAAATTTAGGAATAAGCTGAAGAAATAGTTCCCAAAGTGGACAGACACTTAAGCAACCTTGGAAATCTTGAAGTGAGGGATTCATGGAGTGTATCTTTAGGGTGCCAGAGTCAAGATGAGTAAATTGCAATCTTGTCTGCAGTATCTGCTTATAAATCAAATTCCAGGGAGAGCATATCTGATTAGCTCAGGTCTCATTCCCACCGCTCAGCCAGGACTGGACGAAGCACCTGGATTGACTGCATCAGTAAGACTGCATTCAAAGACAGGTGGTGACATTTCTGAAAGCAAAAACGGAATGCTGTTTCTGGAATTGGAGTAAAGAAATAAATGTCAGGCTCTTAATAGCCAACATACTAGTTAGTTGTCAGAACTTTGTTCTGGGCACTGTTTCAACCACTTCCAATTAGTTAATCATTAAATCCTCATAATAATCCTATATGGTAGGCATGATTATTATCAATTCCAATTTATAGGGCTAGGGTGATAGATCAGCTTTCCTGAATTCCCACAGCTAATAAGCGAACAAGGAATGATTTGAACGCGGTCTATCTCCCAAGTCCTTGCTCTCAATCTACACTAGGCTATCTCTCCCTGAGCATGAGGATTTGCAGCACCCATATATTTTCTACCATATTATACTACTTTTCTTTATTTTTCATATAGTGGTGGGCATTTCCATCATATTAATGACTTAAAAATGACACCTAGATAAAGCCGACTTCAGATCTCTATGTTGTATTTTCCCCTAAAAATATTTTAAAGCAGTCTTTTCCTTTTGCAATTATGTGTTTCTTTCAATAAGAAGACAAATGACAATCCTCAGAGGAATTTTGTGTGAGTAAGAAAGATTCTGAAAAACTGAAGCAAGATGCTATTTGCATCGCGTCTCTCATTTTCCCCTTTTCCTATCTGCCTGCAGTTCTACAAAGCAGCATTCTCTCAGTCTGAGCATCCTGGGGCTTAATTCCAATGCAGATCTGCCTAATCACTAGTGAATCTAAGATCGCTCTAGTGGCCCATCTGTCTGAGACCTAAGAGGAAAAGAATACCTTCTTTTCTCAAGTGACTGCAAAAGTAACAGGCTAATTCTCCATTTTGTTTATATCATATAAGTTTAAAGCCCAAATACAGACATTGAGTCTTTTTCTAAATACATCAGATTGAAGGCATTTTTATAAAACTCATTTCTCTGAAAAAATATATATTTTTAAATGACAGGAAGGTGCAGGCTTTGTGGAGAGGATTTTTATAATCTGCTACTTTTGGTCAGATCTAACCCATGAAGCAGAAACCTGACTTATGGTGAATATGCTCTTAGCATCCTTTTCTATCAGCTGAAAGCTTTCCAGCAAGAATGTAAAGTAGTTGCCTTGACCACTCCTTCTTCAGGGGCTGACATGACAGGTGACAGGTGGCTTGCCATCCCAGAGGAAGACAGCCAAGGTTATGGACAATTCCATGAGTACTGGCTACATGACTCCAATTTCCTTCTGACTCAACCTCATCCTGCACAGTGGTTAAGCGTGGCTTCTGAAGATAGAGGGCTTGAGTCCAAATTCTGGCTCCCCCACTGTCTAGCTGCATGACCTTGGGCAGGTCACCTGTCTGTGCTTCAGTGCCCGTCTGGGCTTCTGTGAGGATGAGATGGGATCGCCTATGCCTTTGGAACTGGAAAGTGATTGCTCTATCAGGCATCACAGTGTGTCAGTAGGAAAGGTGAGAGCATCAACAGTGCACAATGCATAGACGTTCTTGGGAATAGAAAGGAATTTTATGTTTACTTCACAAATAAAGCATTAATGTTGGGGCTGCATAAAACATTTCCAGAACAACTAATGCCATTCATCCTTATGTTGTCAATAAAGAACTGTCGATCTAGAGCAGTGATTTTAGCCTTTTTCATCGTGTGACATACATAAACAATTACTAAAATTCTGTAATGCACCAAAAATATATCTGATATAGCTGATCTGAGGGAAAAATGTACTATTTTGTTTGATTTCCAAAAAGATAATAGTGATTACTTACCATTTTGTTCCAACATGACTTTTGTAAAAATTAGGTAGTGCAGTGAAGGCCTGGGGAGGGGTCGGGAGCAAGGAGGGGGTAGATAATGGGTAGGAGGAGATATTTGCAATACTTTCAAAGATAATAAAAATAATTAAAAATCATGTGTTAATACTTGTATATAAGGATTTCTGGTACCAAATATTAACCAATTATATGCAACCTTATTATGTAACCATGACCAATAAGATGCAACTCTACTTTATGACCTATATATTTATGGTTCAAGACAGGGCATTCACAGCAAATGGCTATTGTTGTGTTGGCTGTTGTCATTTTATTTTATTTGGCAATCTGAGGGAAGGAGATCAGTGCCCCTGACTAAATAGTCAGGTGTTGCATGTTTTAAAAATTCTTGTGGCACACCAGTTGAAAATCTCTGATAGAGATCTGATAAAAAGCAAGACAGGGACAGGTGAGTAGACAGAATGCCCTGAATTAAGTATATTTATATCTTTCTTTAAAAATATATTTTTATTAGCCCTCTGTAATCTGTCTCCAGAACTTGCTTGAAGTGGCTCCTGAATAGGTGAGGAAATGTACAAACTCTATCTAGGTGAGATCAGGGATTTCATATGCATATTGATAGTTCTATAGATCACATCTATGTCTATATATTTCATCTATAGTGGGGGTTTAAGGGCATATTTTAAAAAATCAGTAAACAAGTAAAGAGTTCTTGGCACAAGGGACTTGGGTAGGCATCCAGAAGTCTGAATCTGGCAGTTATGGGCTTGGACATGCCGGCCAAGGAAGCAAGGCTGTCAGGAGGACAGAGGCAGGGATGTGGTCAAAGTACAGGTCCGGGAGTAGAATGGGCATCTAGCCATAGGGGAGCTTTGATATGTTGTGCAGCTGTTACGTTGTGAAAATGTACAATCTGACTTGTTCTGGACAACAGCCATTTGAAAAAGAAATTATCTTGATGTTCAACATGATGGCATTGAGGTTTAGAAGTTGTTTCCTGTGTGTTATGAACTGAAGTGTGTGCCTCAAAATGAATATTTTGAAGCCAATGTGATTGTATTTGGAGATAGAGCTTTTAGGAGGTGATTAAGGTGAAATGTGCTCATAAGGGTGTGACCCCATTCTAGAATAATTGGTGGTCTTACAAGAATAGAAACATTGCTCTCTTCCCCACCCCCCCACCCCCAACCCCCGCACACCCTGCATTGAGGACACTGAGAAGGAGCCATTTACGGGCCAAGAAGAGGGCCTTCAGCAGAAATCATACTGGCCAGCTTCTTGACATTGAACTTTCCAGTTTCCACCACAAATTTCTGTTGTTTAAGCCATACAGCCTTAGGGTGTTGTGATAGCCTCAGCTGATCGATACACTAATTATAAATCATTAATTGATCAGGATTTGTGGTTCAAATTGACCAGGTGTGAGGATAGGAAAAAGCAAATAGACTCAAGACCAGGAAGCTACAGAATAGACTTGTACTATTAGGTTGGCTTACACAAAAGTGAAATAAACGGAAATTGGCATTGGTTATAGGGTAAGGTCTCTGTTCCTTCTGGAAATTGCTCTTTTCTGTAGGAGATGAGACCTGGCAGGTACTATTCCCTCAAAGGAGTAAGGGCTCAGAATGGCCAAAGGAGGCAGCAGAGAGCTGCAGTGAGGGGACCTCTTGGGAGGTAGCCTACCCTAACGTGGGCCTGTGACATTTTGCCGGAAGCCGGTCCATCCTTGCTGCTTGACACAGTCGCTGCAGGATAGAAACATCTGCACAGCATATGTTTCAAGGGACCTGGCGTATATAGCATACTGTTCTTAATATGTTTGCTCCCCTTAGCGCTGTGTGTTTTAACCAAGGTCACCTCTCCGAGAAAGGCTGTTTCCCCAGGTAGGGATTTTTCCCTGAAGTTAGGGAGGGGATGAAACTCCTTAACTAAGTGCCAGGCGGGTAGTTAATCATTTTAACTACAAACAATCATGCTTAAGCTACATAATCTTTACTCCCTGGAATGGAGATAAGAAACGCCCTAACCTTTGTAATAGAAATTGACAGGATTAAAATCAACTGATATAAATATGGATGTAACAAGACAATAAACAGCAGAACCTCTCTGGAGATCGAGACCAGAACTTGGCTGGAGAACCTGGCGAGAGATCCTGGCTAGGCTGCTGATCAACTGAACGCTGTCTGCGTGTCATTCCTTCTTTGCCAACTCCGTCCACACCTTTGGGGACCCCTGGACCTGCTGGGGTTGGACTCCAGCATATGGTGCCCGAACAGGGACCCCTTAGGAAAGCCCCCCCGCACTCGGGATGGATAGGACTCCACCATTGGAAGAGGGTGGATAGTCTTCGCCGACTCCATCCACACCTTTGGGAACCCCTGGAACAGGATTCCCCTAGGTAAGCCCCCCCCACCCCCATTGAGAACCCCACACTAGGGATGGATAGTACTCCACCAGGGTACTGCAGACCCCCCTATAGAGGATAAGTAGGGTAAGAAGGTGGATAGTACAGAACTTAGATTGAGAAGATGTGCCATACTGAGTCCAAAGAAAGAAGACTCTGTATTGATTCTTAGATTGAGAAGATGTGCCATACTGAGTCCAAAGAAAGAAGACTCTGCATTGATCTTTAGATTAAGAAGATGTGCCATACTGAGTCTAAAGAAATAAGACTGTATTGATCTTTTAACACATATGCTTGCTAGCAGAGGAATTAAGGTTACTCCCAGTCAGACAGAACGTTTTATACAAGAAGTATGTCCATGCTTTCTGAGGAAGGAAAGGTAAATGTAAAGGCATGGGAGGAGGTAGGCCCAAGGAGCCTTATCCTTAACCCCACTGCAGCCTTTCAACCCCAGGAAAGTACAGGATTGGCAAGCTCTCCCTGGGGTGATAGATCAGGACTCAGGTAATAGCGGAAAGTGCCAATCCTACTCTTAAAATGGATACAAGAGAGCATTTCCGGGTTTTCTTTTTAATGCCCGCTTTTAAAAAATAAAAAAAGGGGGAATTTGCCGGGAGCCGGTCCATGCTTGCTGTTTCAAGGGACCTGGCATATATGGCATACTGTTCTTAATATGTTTGCTCACCTTCTTGGCACTATGTGTTTTAACCAAGGTCTCTGAGAAAGGTTGTTTCCCCAGGTAGGGATTTTCCCCTGAAGTTAGGGAGGGAATAAAACCTCTTAATTAAGTGCCAGGTGGGAAATTAATCACTTTAACTACGAACAATCATGCTTAAGCTACATAATCTTCACTCCCTGGAATGGAGATAAGAAACGCCCTAACCTTTGAAATAGAGATTGATAGGATTGGAATCAACTGGTATAAATACAGATGTAAGAAGACAGAGAGAGAGACAGAAATTGGCACAGAACCTACACAGAACGTTCTCTAGAGACAGAAGAACTTCGCTGGAGAGAACATGGCAAAAGATTCTGGAGAGAAACTGGCCTCAGAACCTAGAGACAGAACCTAGCGAGAGAACATGGCAAAAGATCCTGGACTGAACCTGACTACAGAAATTGGCAAGAGAACCTGACTAGAACCTGGTGACTGAATCTGGCTGGAGAACCTGGACAGAACCTGGCTGGAGAACCTAGCAAGACAACATGGACACAGAACCTGGCTGGAGATCCTAACCAGAACTTCACTGGAGATCCTGACCAGAACTTGGCTAGAGATTCTGGCTAGGCTGCTGATCAACTGAACCCTGTCTCCGTGTCATTCCTTCTTCGCCGACTCCGTCCACACCTTTGGGGACCCCTGGACCTGCTGGGGTCGGATCCCGGCACCTGGGGTGATAGATCAGGACTCAGGTAATAGCGGAAAGCGCCAATCCTACTCTTAAAATGGATACAAGAGAGCATTTCCGGGTTTTCTTTTTAATGCCTGCTTTTAAAAAATAAAAAAGGGGGAATTTGCCGGGAGCTGGTCCATGCTTGCTGTTTCAAGGGACCTGGCATATATGGCATACTGTTCTTAATATGTTTGCTCACCTTCTAGGCACTATGTGTTTTAACCAAGGTCTCTGAGAAAGGTTGTTTCCCCAGTTAGGGATTTTCCCCTGAAGTTAGGGAGGGAATAAAACCCCTTAACTAAGTGCCAGGTGGGTAATTAATCACTTTAACTATGAACAGTCATGCTTAAGCTACATAATCTTTACTCCCTGGAATGGAGATAAGAAACGCCCTAACCTTTGAAATAGAGATTGATAGGATTGGAATCAACTGGTATAAATACAGATGTAACAAGACAACAGGACATAGAACCTAGACACAGAACCTACACAGAACCTAGAGACAGAAGAACTTTGCTGGAGAGAACATGGCAAAAGATCCTGGACAGAAACTGGCCTCAGAACCTAGAGACAGAACCTAGCGAGAGAACCTGGCTGAAGAACCTAGAGACAGAACCTGGCTACAGAACCTGGATAGAACATGGCAAGAGAACCTGACTAGAACCTGGTGACTGAACCTGGCTGGAGAACCTGGACAGAACCTGGCTGGAAAACCTAGCGAGGGAACATGGACACAGAACCTGGCTGGAGATCCTAACCAGAACTTCACTGGAGATCCAGACCAGAACTTGGCTGGAGAACCTGGCTAGAGATCCTGGCTAGGCTGCTGATCAACTGAACGCTGTCTCCGTGTCATTCCTTCTTCGCTGATTCCATCCACACCTTTGGGGACCCCTGGACCTGCTGGGGTTGGACCCCGGCAGGCCTGTTTTTATTTCATAAAGAACAAAGCCTTCTAATTTTTAGCAAATCTATTGACCTTTTAACTGTGGTTCTGCCATATAATGCCAAGGTTCTCTCAATGAAATCAAACCAGATATGCACACAGTACAAACATGACATGATGTCTATTTTCTGAAATATAATCAATGCAGTAACATCCCTGGGTTCACTGTAATTTGGGAGTTTCTCCTGAAAGACACAACTCCATTTATTATTCAGAGTAAGCACCGGGGTGCCCAGAGAGGAACTAAAGTGTCTTCCCAGTCTGATAAACTTAAATAATTTCTCTCTCAATCAGTCACTTAGGGGATGTATCTGACACTTCATAATTTTTTGGTGATAAAGTAATATCACCATTTCTTTGATATCCCCTAAGTGATAACTAACTCTTTGTCAATCTGGTGCCTTGCGATGCACAGGAATGTGATGCCACCTTCATAAAATCCCCTCTATGAAGCTCTAAGGACCTCTTCTACAGCATAATGAATGAAATATTATTTTTATAGTTTCCAGCCAAAATTGAAAGCAGCAATGCTAAAATGCCACAGAACAGTTGTTTGCAAGATTTCCAGAACAGTCTTGGCAACCAAGCTGCCTGGGGAACTTGGATATGAACTTGAATACCAGCTTGAATGTGTTTCCTTTAAACAAAACAAAACTTGGAGTTCTACACATCAGCCACAGTGATAAATAAACCTAGAGCTTCAAATTCTGTGACATATTAAAATGGGACAAAGACAATGGCTCAATGGCAATGAGAATAACCAGACTGAGGATAAAGTAAAAACTGCTGCATTACAACAGATACTTCCCATCACTGTCTCTGCTCCCACATAACTCACTATTATACAACTTCTAGATTGATTTTCCTATACCATAGCTGTGGTCATTTCCCTCACCTCTTTAAAATGCTTCAATTGCTTCCCGATGTCTACTAAATAAAACCAGCAATCCAGATCCCTTGCCATCTGGCCCCAAACTACTTTCTAACTACCACCTCTCGCCAAATTCTCTTTCACCGTTCAAACATCACCAAGCCTAAGACTGCTCATGAGTTTAAAATTATATTTCAATCATTCTTCTTGAAAATATCTGTCACTTTTTTTGGTCAACCGCAAACTTACCTCAGACATTCAATTCAATGACTTCTTTAGTATATGGGGTACCAAATGCAAAACTCTTCAGAATCCAGGTTTAATGGATTAAAAAAAAAAAAAAGCATGAAGGGAGGGGGATTGGAGAGCTGAGTAAAAAGGTGAAGAGATTAAGCATAAACAAAAACTCATAGATAGACATCAGTATGGTGATTAGCAGAGAGAACCAGGGGTTGGGGGAGGTAAATGATAATAAAGCGGGGAACAAATGGTAACAGAAGGACACTTAACTTGGGGTGGTAAACACCTAATACAATAAACAGGTGATGTATTATAGAACTGTACACCTGAAACCTGTAAAATTGTAATAACCAATGTCACTCCAATAAATTAAATTAAAATAAGATAAAAAATATTAAAAAGCATGATGGTTTTCTTAGGTTGAGCTGCTATAACAAATATCACAAACTGAGTAGTTTACACAAGATAAATTTATTTTTTATAGTTTTTGATGCTTAAAATCTAAAATCAGGGTGCCAGAAAGTCAGGTTCTAGGGAGGGTGTTCTTCTGGTCTTTAGACAGTAATAAAGTCACATAATGAAGAATATCTTGGTTGTGCTCACATTTTGACAATTATGAATAAAGCTGACATAAACATCTGTTTCCAGAAGTTTTATGTGTGGACACAATTTATCAACCCATTTGAACAACCATTTTGCATTCCCATCAGCAGTGAATGAGAGTTCCTATTGGCCATTCTAATCGGGGTGTAATGCTAGCTCATTGCATTTTATTTTTTAAAAAAAATTTAAATATATTTTATTGATTTTTTACAGAGAGGAAGGGAGAGGGATAGAGAGTTAAAAACATTGATGAGAGAGAAACATCTATCAGCTGCCTCCTGCACAGTCCTGGGGATGTGCCTGCAACCAAGGTACATGCCCTTGACTGGAATAGAACCTGGGACCCTTGAGTCTGCAGGATGATGCTCTATCCACTGAGCCAAACCGGTTAGGGCTATTTTGCATTTTAATTTGCATTTTATTTTTATTGATAATATACGATGTAAAGTTCTTTTCATATACTTGTCATCTCTATATCTTTTTCAGTGGAGCATCTGATAAAGTCGTTGGCCTATTTTTTAATTGAGTAGTTTGTTTTCATATTGTTCACTTTGAAGGCTTCTTCCCATAATTTGGACCATGATCGTTTTTCTGACTTGTATTTTGCAAATATTTTCTTCCAGCTTGTGGCTTGTCTTTGGACTCTATTGACATTGTCTTTCACATAGCAGACAAATTTAATTTTTAAAAATATTTTTTGAATTGATTTTAGAAAGGAAGGGGGGAAGAGAGGGGGAGAGAGAGAGAGAAAGAGAGAGAGAGAGAGAGAAGAGAGATGTGAGGGATAAGTATTTATCAATTGCCTCCTGCACGTGCCCCTACCGGGAAAGAACTAACAACCTGGGATGTGCTCTGACTGGAAATTGAACCCACCACATTTCAATGTATGGGGCAATGCTTCAACCAACTGAGCAACACTGGCCAGGATCAGACAATTTTAATGAAGTCTACCTCATCAATTATTTTTTTCATGGATCATGTTTTGGTTTTATATATAGAAAGTCATCTTTATATCCAAAGTCATCTAGTTTTTTATTTTTTGTTTTACATTTAGGTGTGTGATCTAAATTTTGTGAAGGGTATAATTTGTTTGAGTTAATTTTTGTGGAAGGTATAAAGATATGTGTCTAAATTCTCATGATTTTTGTTTTTGTTTTGTCTTTTGTTTGTTTATTTGTTTGTTTTTGCATGTAGTTTTCCCATTGTTCCAGCATCATTTGTTGAAAGTCCATTGTATTGGCTTTGCTCATTTGTCAAAGACCAGTTAACCATATTTATGCAGGTCTACTTATGGGCTCTCTATTCTGCTCCATTGGTCTATGTATTTATTCTTTCACCATTAATACACTATCTTAATTATTTTAGATTTATAGTAAATCTTGAAGCCAGGTAGTATCACTCTTCCAACTCTGTTCCTCTCCTTCAATATTGTGTTGGCTTTTCTGGGTCTTTGCCTCTTCATGTAAACTTTAGAATTTGTTTGTTTTTATCTACATGATCCTTTTCTTTTAGTGATTATATATTTTTTTTTTGAAATGTATGTTCTTATTGATTTTTAGAGAGAGGAAGGAAGAGGGATACTGAGATAGAAACATCAATGAGAGAGAGGAACATCATCAACTGGCTGCCTCCTGCATGCCCATCACTGGGGACTGAGCATGCAACCCAGGCATGTGCCCTGAGCAGGATTCAAACTGGTGACCTTTTGGTTCCTGGGTCGACACTCAACCACTGAGCCACACCAGTTGGGCTAGTGATCATAATTTTAATGACCAATTTCTTTTAATGAGCAAATATTTAATCATTTATGTGAAATCCTTTAATATTTAAACGCTATTAAATGATACTATTAAGAAATACATTAGTTGCAGTGGCTTTGACACTTAGTTAGCTGCAACTACATTTCTCAGAATGCCCTTTCCTATGTGGCTCTATATTAGTGAACTTTGTGTGAGATTTGGAAGTTGAAAGTGAAGCAGTAGTCAATTTTAGTTTCTGAACGCTGGCCTCCTTGCTGATCTGGCATAATAAGTATTACCTGTGAGCTCATGTGCTTGGCATAGGACAGTGTTCAGACTTCTGTCTCCTCCAACTCACACTAGATCTTCAAAAGCTTCAAGTCTAGAACCTAGTGTATGTGCCAGTTTGTGGTCAAAGGCGCCAGCTACCATAGAAGGTTTGGAGAGAGGGAGACAGACACACATTTCAGTTTGCCCTTGTGTGTTTCTGTTCATCAACAGGAATGCCAGTATTTCATTATTTTAACACACTTCGGGTCCAACTTTCTTCAAATGCTCTCCTGGCTGACCTATTGCAACTTCGATCCAACCCCAGATGCAGTGCCCATAGCCTTTCATAGATCTTTCCATCACCTCCCATGGGTGTGTAAAGTTGAACCTCCGTAACAAATTCCTTATTCTGTGTAACCAGTAGAGTTCTGCTTCTCTAAATGAACCCTGTTTAATATATGGACAAACACATCTGTGAGCTGAAACTTGCTTGGGAAAAGCAAGAAAGAAAATGTCCTCTCAAATAATGTCTTCAAATATATCCTCAACTGGAAATAATTCCTCTGAAAACTCATAGATTTATGTAGCATTTAACACATTATACTGTTTATTACATACTTCTGTATATATATATTTTATCTTCTTTAGTATATTTCAATTTATTTACATCTTCCCCATTTCTTGTCTCCCTCCTTCTATCAAATAGTTTACTGAAGAGAACAACTGCTATTTATCCAGTGCCTTTCAACTATGTTAAAAAAACTTACTAATGGCATTTCATAAATTTCCAAAATTACACTGATTCTGTAGATTAGATATTGTAGTACTTATGATGCTTTTGACAATAAGAAGCAAATTCTGGCTTCGGTAATAAAAATATTTAATTTTTTATATGAACAGAAGCCTGCAGGTTAAGCAGGCATAGGGAGCAGCGTGTCACCATCTTAGCTTGACTCCTTGGTCATTCTCTTGGTTCTACAGTTCTATAGATCCTGTTTGCTGGCATTGTCCTCAGACCAGGAGGAAGGTGGCTGCATCTGTGATATGAGTTCTCTGTTATCTACAAGATGACCTTCTTGAACAGAATGCAAGACATGCCCAGGCTGATTCTTGCTCACAGGACCTACATATGGTCCACAGGAACCCTGTGCCTTTGACCTGTGAATATCATCAAGCAAGCCTCTGGGCCTTATCTTCCTTAGGTATCAATCAAACATGAGTCTCCTATGCCCACAACTGTAGGGAACAAATATCAAAGTTTTTGCCTGGTTACTTTGAAGCTTTTCTTGTTAGACATGCAGTGGGAATAACACTGTCACCACTCTGCCACAAAGGAGGGCCGGCACCCACATCTCTCTCCAAAGCATTCTCTTCTTAATCTACTTTTAGTTTTTCAACTTCTCTAACACCTATAGGCTAGAAGTGTGAATGATGGTCATTAACGTGTCATGTAACTGCTTGGGTTTTTTTCATAACTTCTTTTCAAGTCCCAGCCTAGATGATCTGGCAACACATATGTGGCAATACGATATGTCTTATTCCCTTGCTCACTCACATGAAACTGAACCAAGCAAGTCATATCTTAACATATATGCATACAATATAAATTTTGCTCAAGAAGACATGTTACAAATTTGTAATAACCTGAATAGCTTTCTTTAATATGGTTAACCAGGTATAATCATATTTGATATTGGGGGAAGGCTTTTTATTTACTTTCTTATTAAAATAAGAAAGGGGTTCTCTTTTACTCATTCAACAGATGGTCTTACAAATAAAAGCAATATGCAAATATGGAAGGCATACAAGATTTCACGTATTGATTTGGTACTCAGATATTTTTTGGACTCAAAATAATAATAAGTATGACTTTTTTTTAGTAACTACCATATGATAATTAGTTTTCTATGCATTGTTTTAGTTCTTGCAATAATCTTGTAATGCTATCTATCCCATTTTACAAAAGATGAAAACTAGTCTCATTAGGTTTAAAGATCCCACACATAATTACTTAGGTATTAAGTGATCAATTCAGAATTTGATGACATATGTTTGATTTTTAAAGACAATATTTTTTATTATATTCACTGCTAAATCCTTTAAAGTTCATGCATCAAAAATAATCATTTGAAAAAGTTTCTATAGTATATATTTACATAATACATCAATTTTCAAAGCTCACATGTTTCACATTTTCTTCATGAATTAGGCAAACGAATTAATTAACTTTTCTAATTATCAGATGTAAGTGACTGAGACACATGCCAAATAATTAGCATGCCCAGCCAAGTCAACTGGTAACTGGGTCTGATAGTTACCTAGGGGAGGAATTAGGTAGAACAGTATGGGGTAGGTTGTGGGATCAGATATGTACAGTTAAATCTGAGCTGTGTGACTTAACTCTTGATTACCATCTTTGTGCTTCAACTTCTTATCTGTATAAAGAAATGCTAGTCATGCCTTCTGATTGGGAATTGTAAAGGCTCTGTCCTTTACAACACATAGCTTGGCACATAGCAGGTACTCAGAAAAGTATAGCTTTTATATTACAAACTTTAGTGCTTATAGGACACTCTGCTTTAGAGAAATTAATTATTATGCTTCTTTCTAGTAAAAAATTGTCAAGAAAACGATATATGCAGAGAGTATATACGATGTGTATTTATTAAAGTCTATATTTTCAACTTTTTATATAATTAATTATAAGCCTATATCTGATTTTTCTGATGCTTTATTGCCTATGTTTCAGATAATTACAGGTTTGACTACTTAATTTAATCTTCAACCAAGGATATTCTTTCCATTGATTTTTTAGGGAGAGTGAAAGAGAGAGGGAAAGTCAGAGAGAAACATCCATGTGAGAGAAACACATCAACACATACTTTCTATGACAGTTTTTGAAAGAGTTGGGGTGGGGCTCTGGGCAATGATCAACAAGAACCTAGAGATTTCTCACTCTAGGGATTTTCAACCTAGTGTGTTTTTCTTCCATGAAAGTCTTGTCTAATAGAATACACTTCTTTTTTCATCTGTAAACCCATTATTCTGCAAAATTTATAGCACTTTTATGCATCTTTTTTCATTGTTACACAGGAACATTTGTTTGCAGTAATTATACAATTTGCATTTTTAAGAGTAAATTGCAATCAAGAAAAAATTATCATACAAAGTGCTGTGTGTGTAATCTGGTATCTGCAGAGTATAGTTTTTGCTTTTCTGATTTGCACACTGGACCTACCTTAGAAAAACAGAGAAGACAGGAGAAAGACAAAACAGCTGCCAAAGAGATTAAACCAACATAGCTTCCCTCATAGATATGTTTGTGTGTGTATGTGTCTAAAATTAGAGGAGATAGAATATTTGTCCACAATGATTGGGGAGAATTCTTGCTTGCTTTCAGTTTTACACAATCTCTCCTGTCTTCTTTATTTCTGTTCTTTTTTGTTTGCTTGTTTATTTGTTTGCTTGTTTGCTTCTATCTTAAAGTATGTGTGTGAGTCACTGTCTCAGAAAAATGTTAACATCATATGTTTATTCCTGGAATCTTTAAGGCATAAAAAACATGATGTTAGCTTCAGGACTAACATGTAAGTAATCTAATAGGTGAATAGTCCCTAGTTACAGTCAAATGAAACCAAAACCACCAGAATAAAGAATAATAAAACAGCAACACCAGAACCTCGGTAAAATGAATACATGTTAAGAACAACAAATGAGTCTTCAGGAAGTGGTGCCCTTTTTTCTGTGTATGTGCAAATTCTGTACTTTCTTCATGCAGAAATCCGCTTATATGCTATTGAGTCAGCATAGGATGAGGCTGTGTATCCCACAAATGATACCTTTTGTAGTTAAGCCTTTTTGACCATCTTACTGACAAATTTTTATATAGCCAGTGGAATTGGTCATGCAATTGTACTGAGTTGGTCATTTAAAATATCAAACACGTTTAGAGTGATTTTTGCACTATTGTTTTAGCTTGAAGAAATCAAGTTTATTTTTAATTTGAAATTGATTTATTTTTAATTACTTGCATGCTGAACTCAATAGTTTCATATACAGTCTTAGTACTGTTTCCTTGTGGTCTGGAATTCATGATATAAGAAATCATGAGTGCCCAGCCAGCATGGCTCAGTGGTTGACCTATGGACCAGGAGGTCACAGTTCAATTCCAAGTCAGGACACATGCTTGGGTTGTGGGTTCAATCCTTAGTGCGGGGTGTGCAGGAGGCAGTTAGTCAATGATTCTCTCTCATCATTGATGTTTCTATCTCTCTCCCCATCTCCCTTTCTCTCTGAAATCAATGAAAATATATACATATATTTTTTAGAAGGGAAACCATGAGTGTTATTATTATTAAGTCTGATTTTGAACTCCAAGTTGACTTTAAAAGTATAGAGTGCACATGGGAAGACTTTTTAAAATGGTCAGTTACCGTTTCAAAACTCAATTTAGGAAGTACCAGATTATGAACAGAGCTTCCTATAAGCATGCAATGATGCTATTTGCACTCTATGTTGAAATTGCAGGGTAAAGCTTTTACTACGAAAATTGTACTCATTAAAATGAACATTGGGTATTGCTTCCTAGATTAGAAATGGAGGAGTGGGTTGGTAAGGGACTAAATTTGATGTAAATAAAGTCCTGTGAAGACTATATACAATGTTTTCTTTATATGTGTGGTTGAGAATATGGCCATAATTTTTCCTCTCTGGTTCTTACAGTTCCCATTTCCCATCCACACTAGGAGTTAAAAATAAAAAGACATGAAGAAAGTAGAACAAGTATTGGGAAATTTTCAAGTGGATTCTAACACACAGCTTGATGCATATTTAATTTTGCAAAAAGAGAACTGCCTTTAGGGGTATAAGTGTAAAACATCATTTCATTGTGGCAATACTATTTTCATGCATGTGTATGAGTTTCCCCAAATCGACTGGAATATAATACCTGCAAGCTTAATTAGATGTGCTGAAAATGTAAATGTTCAGGACTCTCAAAACGCCTAGTTAATTCAGGTCTCACCCAGACTCTATGCTATCTTTTTAACCACATTGTTTTCTAAGCTACGGTGTTCATTTATGAGTAACATCCTCTGAACCTTTTCAAGATAATAACAGGGTATTTGAGATGCATGGTCAGTCAACATCTAACATAAAATCTTAAGCCTCTGGTTTTGAAAGAACAATGGGGATTAATGAGGGTTGTTTTTATAGAGCTAATACAATGACTTGTCAAAAGAGACAAAGGAGAGAATTACTGTTGGTATTCAGGTCAAAACCTGTGTTGATCTATCATGAAAATTGAAACTACTCCAGAGAATAGATAGATTTTGACTTATTTGTGGTATTAGTGAGGGGAATGAAGTCACAGAGAAGATACATGGATCATAAAGCAAAATCAATATGGATACTCAGTTAAAGAAAAGCATTTTATATTTGTGTCAATTGAAATGGAAAAGGGACTGTTCTAAAGGAGAGATGAAGCATTCTTGCTTATGAATTTTTATTTTGCTTGTTATTTACTTTATAACAAAATGTCTTTAGCTTTTTTATTTTGAGAATAAGCACATTAGAGCACATTTAACTTTATTATTTCATTAATATTGACCTAGATACCTGTATTGAATCACAGAGCTTAATACAATGTGTGCTCCAGAATTTGGATATAAGGATAGGGTTTATTTTGTTTCCTGGATTTTGATACTAAAATAAAAAAAAAATGGGAGATGAACAAGAGGTTCTTGCATCCACAATATGAACTAAAACCTTGCCTCATAATAAACACTTTAGGGGGAAATATGACAGGTGGACCATGAAGTGATTTTATGTGACAATTCCAGGGAAAGTTTATCTAAAACACTAGTTGCTATGTCCTTTTTAAAATAACTTCTGAAACAGTATGACATGGATGATTTTGAATTAGAGAAAAATCAAAGCTGTGTAGTCCATTATGAAGGAGTGAATTGAAAGCAACATCTCTCCTTATGGCCAAAGTATAAACCCTTTTACAGCTTCCAGTCTTCCAATCCAGGAAGAGAGAGGGGACATGAAACCATTTACAAAAATTATGTTAATCATATCTGTCCCATAAGTCATGAATATCCTAATGTTTCATTTCAAGAAAACCTTTGGAAAACTTTCACATGACAAAGCTATCAAAAATGTAAGAGTTTAATATATCGTCAATTGCATTGATTTTCAATTTGTCACTAGGTTCGTAATGTCATATGGTGGAAAAATTGATATGGATTCTGAACCACGTATTCTAGTTCAAGCTTCTCCATTTATAAGCGTTGTCATAGTGATTATTATCTCTCTGGTTTTATCACTTTGAATGTCATTGGCTTACAACAACCTACTTATACCAATGTTTGTGTTAGGTACATGAAATAGATAAGGGACTTAACAAAAGAATGTTGGTAATTCAAAATATTCTGGGAAATTGACAGAATCAGGCATGGGGAATGGGCAGAGATGAGGTAGGCTGGACAATAGCCAGGACCACAACAAAACCATGCCATAAACCAGCCTCATTCGTACTGAAGACACTGATTACTATCTGCCAAAGCCTGAACTGCTTTTATCATTCACTGCCTCTACATCTTTGACACTGCTGGCCCTAGAATTTCTATGTTACTGCTCCGCCAGCTTTGCTCCTTAGCAAACATCCAGTGGGAAGTCTGTAGTGGAGTAGTTACTTAGAGAGAGTGTCTGAGTAAGTTAGTGTCTGGTGTTTTTCAATTCTGTAGTAGAAGAGAATATGTGATTCCCTGTCATTACCCATATGGTTAATGGGCATACACAGATGGTTGGCTAACTGACACTCATTTCTGTCCCTTTTCCCTTGACCATCTCCTCTAAATATTTTCAACCCAAGCTTCTTTTTGAGTTAAAAGTGGCCATCTGAAATCCTTCTGGCCAATGAGACATATGTTGAATTATGTTGCTGAGTTTCTGGGGATATTTTTGCTTTTCCTAATGATCTAGGTTTTAACTTGATGTCATCTCTCCTCTGGCCCCCTTCCTCTGCTTTGTATGTGGGCCTGAGGATGGGAGGCCCATCCGTCACCTTTGACTCTTAGGAGAAGGGAGAATTGCAGAGATGCAAACACTGATAACACTCTAGCTATTGTCCCCATGCCAGCAAAAACAAGGTACAGACTTCTGTGATGTAGGAAAAAGAAACCCCTGTTTGAATTCAAGTTTTTTATTACATGAAACTTCACACATTCTTACTAATACAATGGAGAATGCCTCAAGTCCCGGGCAGCCAATAAATAAATTAATAAATGCATAAATAAATGGCATTTCTATTTTAAGCACTAAAACATTTTAAGAGAACACTGATTTACCCAAGTTTACATCTGAAATTGTTATTAAGACTATTTGGAAATCTGGGTCTATGGTGTGTGAGTTGATGACAACTTCTTCCAAATACCTTTGGAAGTCTGATCCGTAAGATACACATTCTTCCTATTAGACTCACGTAGGTTAACATATGGATAACAGTTTATATTTCTTAAATTACTCTCTGTTTCAAGATGAAACACAACCACTGCTTCATCTTTCCTCCTAGCAAATAAGTAGATAGGACCAAATGTAACTAACATATCTTTAAAAAATAAAGTCACATGTGAAGGTAAGGTAATCATAGTAATCTACCTGTCTGAGACTCAGCAAAGATAATCACGGATTCAAGCACTTTACATGATGCTGAATCTGTGTAAAACTTACAAAATTCAAATGCCACAAAACAAACTCAATATATTTAGTTTTATGAGTAAACGATCCAGTCTTTTTGTATCACTGCCAAAATGGTGTTGATCCAAATTCCTATTGAGACCAGACAGGTAACATAAATGAGGTGGGTAGAAGGAAGCATGTATAGAGTGGGAGAGTGATTGCAACTAAGGGGGATTGAGAACAGACACCTCATCAAAGCAGAAGCCTGAAAATGCCCCAGCTGAAAATGGCCCCTCTGATCTTCTGATGGTCAGCAGAAGAAAATTCCATTTCTATGTGAAGTTACTTGTTTTTCAATTTTACTCAATTAAACAATAACTAGAGTCTATATCTGTATTTGGGGCCAATAACTTGTGACTTTACCTTATGGAAAGACTTAATCATTGAGTAAAGAACTTGTCTTTTTAGATGAAAAAAAGAAAACTACATTATGGAAAGAACACACATACACACATAGGGAAGTAAACACAAATATGTATTTTAAATATGATATAAAAATGATTCACTGTAAAGAATTTCTTAATACAATAATTATTAGTAAAGGTGGATGGGCTTTACTGAATATCCAAAAATCATGTTATATTTTATTTTTATTTTTTTTAATCCTCACTTGAGGATATTTTTTCATTGAGTTTTAGAGAGAGTAGAAGAGAGAAGGAAAGACAGAGAGAAATATCGATGTGAGAGAAGCACATCAATTGGTTGCCTCCTGCACAGGCCCTGGCCAGGGCCCAGGCTGCTGGCCTACACTCTATCCACTGAGCCAAACAAGCTAGGGCTCATGTTATATTGTAAAACACAATTCTTATTTGTTTCCTATTAATAACAGAGTGGTGGCTTTATATTTCTTTGCTCTTTTATTATTAACTAGTGGCCCAGCATGTGAAATGGCACACACTAGACCACCCGTCACTTCCACGGAAGCTGGTGGGAGCTGCAGCGTGCTTGCAGGAGCTGGTGGGACCCACACTGCTTTCACGGGAGGGAGGCGGGAGGGAGCCGCTGCCACCACCCTTGGAGCGGCGGGGTGGAGGGAGGCACCTAGAGGTGCTCCATGGATCTTCTGGTGACCAGTCAAGCATACAGCCCCGCCCACCCATGCGCGCCTGCTGTACACGCAGCCTCCTGCAGATCAGCCATTACATGTGAGGGCATGATGACCATTTGCATATTAGCCTTTTATTATATAGGATACAATGCTAGTAACAAATAAACTCTCACACCCTAGTGTCATATATAACATAGGTTAACTTCTTATTGCTATGACAACTAATGGATACAGAAGTCAGGGATGAGGGCATTCTCTTCCTTGCTCTCCTTATGGACCAAGCCTGACATAGGCTCCCCAAATTTCAACATGTACTTTTCCTGGACCTTAAAATATACTTAAAAGAAGTGATGTATTTATTTTATGGGCCAAGATTGGCTGTACTATATATTGATTCACTCTATACGCTATTGTTTAGTACTGGGTCTCAATGTCTCAACTGGGATACACGAACATTGAAATCTATTCAATCTGGACTGTGGCTTTCAAGCTATTAACAGTCGTACCACAAGGAAGGCAACATGAATATCTAGTGATTACTGTCATAAGTTTCTAGATTTTATTGACTAGAGTATTTCCAGGGGCTTTCTTACTCCAAATATTTTGGCTATATTAGCAGTTAATTTATATAATTTGGGCAAAAATATGTACTTTACAAGTGATTCTATAGTAATTGTACTAAATACTAATGTTTTGTTACTTTAATTGCATATTATTTGCCCAACTATGTCCCATTCAATTCTCTTTGATTCAATTGCTTTTGTCAATATTTTATTAATCACCTGCTATGTGCCAAGCATTGTGATGGTTTCATCATGATGGCAGTGGATGGATCACTTGTAGTGGATGGATTACATGTATTGACCTCTACGATCTCTTTAAACACTACTAAAATGAGAGTGCTTAAGAGTAAACTATGCAAGCCCACTAGGATGTAAAGAATGGAAGGGGGAAGCACTGTGAATGAGAAGTGTGAATTTATTTTTGGAGGAGTGATAAACATGTGGAAGCCAAATAACTTACAACACATCTGAAAAGGCTGAAAGTTAACTCCCCGAACAGCGTGGACTCTCAGTCATACATATTGATTTATGTCAATAGAGCAGGAAGGCTTAGAATTTGAAAGTACAAGGACTTTAGAATTTGAGGAAGATACATCATGATAACATCAGAGGACGATGTTAAAATCTATAAGAAAAAGATGCTCCACAAAGTAACTCAGGTAACTTTCATTTTGCCCCCATTTCCTCCCATTTAGTGAATTCATTTCTTCACTTAATAAAAAGCATTCTAAAGCTTTCAAATTCAGGGACTCAAGCAAAACAGGGGGTTCAGGTGAAGCTTTACACAGAAAATGAGTACCCAGTGAAAATCTATTATTCATAAAACAATGACAGCTCATATCCTTTTCTCCTAGTCTGTCCTCACACACCCTCCAACAGGAGAGCAACAGATCTGTCCTTGAAGAGGCTGAGGAACCAAAGGAGAAAAACCATAGGCAGCTTTGTCTGGGGTGAGGGGGCTTCCCCATGAAAAGCCAGCATCTCCCTACACTGAAGTCCACCAGCTAGCACGTCCTACACTTGCACAAAGAGTTCCAATCAAGAGACAGGCCTCATAAGACATGAAAAGCAAAATCTAACATTGGCGAAGAAGAAAAAGTGACCTCATGGGAAACAGAGACTACAGGGAGCAGAAAACAATTATAAAACTATAATTGGTATTCTGAGAGATATAAAGGACTATATTGCTGTTTTAATAAGAAACTATCACTTAACCTCTTTATGTCACATTTGTAAAATGATGCCTTATACTGTGTCTATAAAAGTAACATTAATGAATATATGTGACATATTTAGAACAATGCCAGACACATAATAAATGATACACAAGTTGTTAACTATTATATTCAAATTAAGAAATATTGTGAATTATATGCTTCTAACTACTTCGATATTTTAGGACTGAGCACAGTATTCATATTAAGTTAATTTACAACTTGAAAAGCAAATCAAGAACACAATTCTATTAGCACCAAAATATTAAAAGATTTAAACAACAGATGGATGTATAGGACTTGTACACTGAAAAGCACAAATCATTACTGAAGGAAATTAAAGCATTAAGGAAATAAATGGAAAATGCACCTCATGTTCATACATCAGGATATTTAATATTGTTAGGACAGCAAGACTCCCTAAATTGATCAATAGATACAACACAATCCATGTCAAAATCCTGGTTGTTTTTTTTAGGAATTTACTAACATTATAAAATTTCAAACAGAAATGAAATGAGTTCAAAATAGCCTAATAATCTTAAAAAAAAGTTGGATGATTCAAACTTCCTGATTTTAAAACTTATTACAGATATACAGTGAACAAGACAGTGCAGCACTGGCATACATATAAGCAAAAGATCATTGGACTCCAATTGGCAACACATACTAGTATGTAAACCCTATATTTATGATTAAATGATTTTTGGCATGGGTGCTGAGACAATTCAATGAATAAATGGACTTTTAAACAAATATTGCCAGAAAAACTGATATCCAAAAGTAAAAGAATGCAGTTGGACCCCTACCTAAAATCAATAGCTAACTCAAAATGGATCATAGATCTAAATATAGACAATACAACTATAACACTCCGAGGACAAAGCATCGGAGTAAATCTTTGTGATACTGGTTCAGCAATGGTTTCTGTGACAACAAAAGTGCAATCAGCAACAACAAAAATTAGTACATTAGAATCCATCAAAATTTTAAAATTGTGTGCTTCTAAAGACACAACTTTACAAAATGAAATAACTTATAAAAATAAAAAACAATTTTTCAAATCTCATATCTTAGCAGAAAACTAGCACCAGAATATATAAAGAACACATTACTC
This sequence comes from Myotis nattereri, assembly GCF_964212035.1. Classification (NCBI taxonomy): domain Eukaryota; kingdom Metazoa; phylum Chordata; class Mammalia; order Chiroptera; family Vespertilionidae; genus Myotis; species Myotis nattereri. Next base: position 14,009,673 of record NC_138075.1, read on the forward strand.
AACAATAAAAAAACAACCTGATTTTTTAAAAAAACAAAAGATTTAAATAGATACTTCTCCAAAAATTTTTTTCAAGTGACCAGTAAGCACCTGAAATGCCTTAATAATCATTAGGGAAATGCAAATTAAAACTATGAGATACCACATCACACCCTCTAGAACGGCTAGACTATAACAAGTGGTGTGGAGGATGTGAAGTAATTAGAACCTTGTAGCAGGTGGGATTGTAAAATGTTTCAGCAACAATGGAGAATAGTTTGATGGTTCCTAAAACTGTTAAACATATATTTATCATATGACCCAGAAACTAGACTCCTACATACATATCCATGAGAATAAAAACGTATTTCCATAAAATTATACATTAATGTTCATAGCAGTATGTAAACTTGATGAATGGGCAAATTGAATATGATAAGGTATATTCATTTAATGGAATATTATTAAGTAATGAGAAAAAAATAAAGGATACGTGCTATAATATGAATGAACCTAGAAAATATTATGCTAAGTAAAAGGAGCCATTCAGAAAAGATCACATTGTATTATTTCATTTGTATGAAATATTCATAATAGGCAAAACAATACAGAAAGAGAAAAAAATAGTGTTTGCAGGGAACTTGGGGCAGAGGCTAATGGGGAGTGACTCTAATGAGTATAGGGTCTCCTTTTGGAGTGATGAAAATGTTTTAAATTAGGTAGTTATGATGGTTGCACAAATTTGTGAATGTAAGAGAAACACTGAAGTTTACAGATTAAGAAATGAATTTTATGGTACAGAACTACAATAAAATTAATCTATACTAATAAAAGGGTAATATGCTAATTACACCGGGAGACAAAGCCATGGTGGTGGGGCCAAGGCAGAGGCGGTTAGGGGTGATCAGGCCAGGAGGGGAGGGCAGTTGGGGGTAATCAGGCCGACAGGGGGGGCCAGTTGGGGGAGAGCAGGCCAGCAGGGGGGACGCAATTTTGGGGCAAGCAGGCCGGCGGGGGGTCAGTTTGGGGGCGATCAGGCAGGCAGGCAGAGGAGTTAGGGGCAATCAGGCAAGCAGGCAGGGGCAGTTAAGGGTGATCAGGTAGGCAGGCAAGTGAGCAGTTAGGAGCCAGCAGTCCTGGATTGCTAGAGGGATGTCTGACTGCCGGTTTAGGCCCGGTCACCCACAGGGATTTGGCCTAAACTAGCAGTCGGACATCCCCCAAGGGGTCCCAGATTGGAGAGGATATAGACTTGGCTGAGGGACACCCCCCAGTGCACAAATTTCCTGCATCAGGCCACTAGTATAAAATAAGTATTAATCTCATAAGAATGATGAACAAGAAAAAAAGAGATTTTTAAGAAGGATGATTGGTGAATTGAGTTGAATATATCTGATGGACTCAAACCTCACATCATGAAGGGCCAATTTTCTTATCTGCATTCACCATGGACTATAAAATGGGACTGATAATGAAAAAGTGGAGATAGGTGCTAGAACTTAAGGGATGAGTGAATTATAAACTATATAGCATTATTAGATTCAGAAAAAAGCTTCCATATAATCATCTTTACATATCTCTTGAGTGTACAGCCCAGAAGGAACCCAAGTCATTCATGTTCTAGTTCCCAATTTGCATGTGAATGCATTAGAGTGTGACTATTTTCATCAATGTGTTGTATTTATTATTTCATTCCATTCCTATATGTATCACATAAACCTGTTATCAATAAGGTAAAAACTAATAACTTGTTCCAAATAATATGCTACAATTAGAACACACTTGGGCATCCTCAATTGCTTTCTTACAATGCAAAATGCTTTCTTAAATGCAAAAATCACATGCAATATTAACACTGCTCTTTTTGTATTTATTATCTTATTAATTTCGGCAGCATTGTGAACTTGCTATAACATGATTTATTAGCTATAGTCTCATGCTACTTGTTTTCTATGATACCATTATCTTCTTTCTGAATTATGACTTTATTCATTATTTTTCTATTATTTCAATAAATAATTAGGTTTATTTCACTGCAAGTCTGTAGGGCCATTTATTCTAAGTGAATTCTTCAAAGATTTATAGGTAAATTCTTTTCTTCTGCAATACATGTTTAACCTACCTTCTTCTTACACAACAAAGATTTCAAAAAAAGGTCATAATATTTACAATATCTATCATATATTATTTTTAGACTTAAAAAGTCATTTGTACTTACTTGGCTATTTCTAATTCTAGTTCTTTAAATAACTTCATCTTTAAATTATATCTAGAAGACTAATCTGGAAAAATAAAGACTTCAGGTAACTGAGAAGGTAAATGAGGCAAGGTATAGTTTTAAAATAAAATATTGTTAATATTACATATATATATGCCATATATATATATATATATATATATATATATATATATATATATATGGTTTTTCTTCCTCTTCCTCTCCTTCCATCTCCTCTTCCCTCTCCTCCTTTTTCTTTCTTCAACTATCCTAGTATATTCAAAGTAGGTAAACTGGGTCCAGAATTTATGTGTGAAACCATATCCAAGCATTGTCTTTAAAGCACAGTCTCTTAATCTGAACCTTAGTTTTTTCTAAGAAATATATTGGGATGCTTTTCATCAAATACAGTCAGTTCTGCTAGGATGCTGATATTGTTAGATTTTTTTTTTAATACTATGTCCATCTTACCTCTCTATAACACATTCTAAATATGATTCAGCTAGAGTTATCAGGCAAACTTTTTCCCCCTCAAATAGTTCAGTTGGTATTTACTTTTTGGATTCAGTAATTGATTTAACCATTATTGAAAAAATACAGACCAACAAGAAGAGTAAAGTGCTCTTGAAATATATCCAGGTGACTATTCTCTTATGTGGTGGACGATATTTAACACAAACACTTACATAGGGTTTATTATAAGTCAGACACTGTTCTATTGATTTTATTAATTTTTGCTTGAATAATTCTCAAAATAAGGTAGATATTAATACGACCATAACAATTTGGCACATGAAGAAACTGAGGCCTGCAAGAAATAAATTAAGTAGTTGTGGAGTGGCCAAGTCATGGTATATACTGCCTCTCAGATGGATAACTAGGTCCTCTGCTGGTGGATGCCAGGGTTGTCTCTCCAGAAGGGCTATCCAATTACGCACTTGGCCTATCTTGGGATGGATTAATATTCAGAATTAAAGGACAAGGACTGAGGGTGTCACATGGCTTTGGACTAGGCATAAATACATCTTCCAGTAGACTGGTTCTCAGACAATCAATTGTCCCCGTATCTTCAGCTCAGGTTAACCTAATTGAGCTTTTCCAGGACCTTTGTTAAACTCCCTGGTACATCTATGAACAGGTAGCGAAATTACAGAAAAGGCTTTGCTCTTGAACAATTCAGTCATAAGCTTAAAAATACTGAACAATAAAGAAACAGACAGTGATTTCATGATATCTAGCAGAGACTCTGAGATCCTCAAGTGTAAGGATTTTGGGTTTATTAATATTTGTGTCTTAAGGACCTAGTCAAGTGACTGATCCATAATAGATTTAGATTAATATGTCATGATGGGTAGTCAGATGCAAAGAAAGAAAAAAAGGAATGGAGAAAGGAAGGACGGAAGGAAGAAAGGAAGTTATCAAGATCTGTGGTAAAAGGGTTTGTGTCTTATCATCTCTCAAATTGAAGGGGGAAGTCATTTTCCAATTTTCTTTAAATTTTTTTAGAATTCCTTTTTATGTGATTAGCATATATATATATATATATATATATATATATATATATATATATATATATATATATATATAACTTACCATACAGGTATTTACAGATATTTTTAGATCTCATACTCTTGTCTGGATTCTGTATTACCAAAAGCATTTCAACTTAACTTCATGCATTTTAGTTGCATAGCATTTCCTGCTTTAATGTTTACTGTGTTGGAGTGCCCTTCTATTAGCCATGGTGGGAATTGCTTAATAGTAACAGAATAGCAGTTAGCTCCACTGATTCACGCTAGGGAGAAGAGGGACACACATTCCTGGAGCGTTATTCATTGCCTTCCGGGAGGAAAAAAATAAAAGATAAAGGATAAAAACAGCAGAAACCACCCTCAGAAAAAGAGCAAGCCTGTGAGGATTTTCACTCTTTTCACAGTCTTCATAAATGTGTAGATGAGGCACTTAATTTGTGGTCTCAATGTTTTGATCTGATTCCCTGTATTTCCATCTCTGACAACCCAATGTCATTGCCCACGGAATAACCTCAACATAACCACAGGGCCACGTGCTGCCTGCAGACTCAGCAGAATGCAAAAGCTATCCAAGGGATCCTGCCCCAGAGGCTGGCAGAACACTTACCTAATGCTCTTAAGAAAATAATCTGTTCATTATTTACAGCAGCGTTTTTTCTTACTATTGCATAATATCACTGAGCCTAAGGGATATCCATTCCCAATGTAGAAGGATTCCTGCCACCTCGTGACTTTCCCATATTCAAACCCAATAATGGTAAAAACCTGTCCAGTTGAGTCATTAAGCTTATATGGCGTGTGCGTGTGTGCCCCCCCCCCACACACACACAAGCACATACACCACTCATCATGTATGCATGGCCAAAAGGAACATATTGATACCTGAGAGATAAGAATCCAGCCTGGCTGGCATTATTTCTTTTCTGTACCAAAAATGCTTATCATTTCATCAACCTTTACTTACATCCATCTAGAAAGCTCTTTACAATCATTTTTTTCCTTCTTGTTACTTTGCCTTCTCCCTTTGTGTTCAGTCTAGTTCCTTGTACCTCCCCCAGCTCAATACTTGCTTGCTAACTACCAATATACTTGCAGAAGAAGACGATAAAGCACAGTTAAGCCATAGTTAATTTTTCACAAGCAAGGATTCTGCAATAAACTAAAAGTCCCTCGAGTCTTCAACTGTGCTTTTTATATCCAACATGGCATCCACACAACATTCGACCTGGATTTTGAACAAAGTGATGAAGTTTATCTGTCCATATGGCTGTGTTGCAATTCATTTGTAAAGGGCATCGGGAGTAGGGCATCGCCGCTTTTTGTACAGTACTTTTTTCATAGGCATCAACTGCATTTACTATACTAAATAGAGAAAGTAGTCAAACCTATTCCTAGCTTTAGACAAAGTCCATCTGCTTCATAAAAACCACAGTTGAGTCTCTTGAAAGATGAATGAAAAACTTCATATTCTTCTCCACCATCCTTCACTCCTTCCTTCCTAAATGTCTTGTGCCAGGGACTAAATTAATCAATAAGAATGTCATAAATGAGGGACTCTATAGACAGGGCTTGGCTTCCCTGTGGCTTCCTCTCTAATGAGACTGCGGGAGAAGTCAATAATATATCATTGCAGGGGGGGTGTGCAAACAGCCTGGTGCTCTTGTGAGCCAAAGCAGACAGTAAATGGCAAGGTTAAGAGGAAGGTCCGCAAGCATTCTTCACACAACGCTGGTGGCCTGAACACCTTAGCACCTGCACAGCCAGAAAATAACTTCATAGACATCACCGCCTGCAGATCTGGAAACCCTCATCTAGCTTCTCCATCCATCACCCAGGCCATGTTGCTGTCAGGTATGTCACTATGGGGATAACTGTTTTACTGAGTAGCCAGCATCTGATCCGAGATGAGAAGAAAAGACGTAGGAGAGAGTGGTTTGTCAATTATTGGCTTGGCCCTTCCTTGACCTGAAGAACTCCTTGGAGTTTCAGGATAATGGCTCTCTGTGACGTGCATGGGGAAGGACTTCTTAAAGAAACTTTGGTCAAAGAGTGTGGGAAGAAACTACAAGGCCAGATGAGTGATCACACAAAGGCATCTGGCCAAGCTTTCCTTATGTGATTTTCAATCCTACCTGTGCATGAAGTCTCAGAAATACCCACCGTTTGACATCAACAGGACATGAAACAGCTTTAGAACTTGACACTGAACTAAACCCCAAGTGGCTGCCAAGGATACCAGAGTGAATTTAGTAACAAAGTCCTTTTATTCAGGCTCCATCCAAGTTATCTGAACAGGAACACAATGGTTAAGCCAGTTATACAAATAAAATAGCTGAGACAATAATATCAAGGTTTATGTCGTTGTTAACTCAGATGAAGTCAATTTCTATACAGTAGCTAGGCTTTAACAAGAGAATAGCTATTTTTGAAACACTCACCTGACAACATAAAAATACCTAATATGTATTAACTTGTTAAATCTGTAAACGGCTCTATATAATAGGCATTTTATTATTATTATTATTATTATTATTATTATTATTATTATTATTTTACAAATGCAGAAAATAGAAGCTCAGAGTTTTGTTTCTAAATCACTCAGCTAGTGGGTAATAGACAAGGACATACTCATATTAGTGAATTCCAGGGTCCTTTTCTTATTGTTACATAAAACTGCCTCCCTGAAGAGGTATTTAAGTCGTGGCTTTTCTCTCACAGAAGTTAAGATCTTGCTACAGAAATAAGAGCTATAACAGCATAAATCAGCATGCATTTGCTGCATATCTTTATTGCGATCAGACTATGAGGTTTATAAGAATAATTACAGGATAGTCTCTGCCCTTAAGTAAACCTTCTTAAAATCCAATCCACAATGAAAAAAATCACCTCACACGTGTTAGGATGTCTATCACCCAAAGTACAGGATAATAAATAAATGTCAATGAGGACAAAGATAAAGGAAATCCTTGCACACCACTGGTGGGAATATAAACTGGTGCAGCCACTATGGAATATTATTCAGTCATAAAAAGGAAACCCTGCCATTTGCAGCACTGGGGATGAACCTTGCGGAGTTTATGCTAACTGAAATAAGTCAGACACAGAAAGACAAATACTGTATGGCATCACTTATAGGTGGAATTTACAAAAGTTGAACTCATAGAGATAGAGAGTAGACTGGTGGTTTCCAGGGGCAGGGGTTGTGAGTTGGGGGTGATGTCAGTCAAATTTTCAATATGGAAATGAGTAAGTTCTGAAGATCTAATGCACAGCATGGAGACTATAGGGAATACTCTGGTATTGCATACTTGAAATTTGCGAGGAGATTACAACTTCATTGTTCTCACCACACACACACACACACACACACACACACACACACACACACAAAGTGGTTACTATGTGAGGTTATGGATGTGTTAACTAATCTTATTGTGGTAATTATTACACAATATATGTTTATCAAAACATCGCCTTAAATTTACACAATGTTACAAGTCAATTGTATCTCAGTAAGACTGAGGCTCCAACCAGAACAACCACATGCCTTCCCCGAACTCCTCTGACTCCTTTTTGGCAAAACAGGGTCAGCAGCTGGCAATAAGGGTGGTGGTGGTCATAGGCTACCCTCAGCATCATGGGTGTGTGACCAGTGCAGAGGGCGCTGCTCTCAGGACCCCACATTTGGGATTTGATGCCCCGTGACTGATGTCTTCAAATACTTAACAATTTATCTTTAAATGGTGTTTTGTAGTGAAATCCTAGGGGACAAGGGAGCCTGTGCTATGGTTAGAAACAGACCTCACTTTCCTTCGATTTATTCTCAGCTGCCAATTGCCTGCCCCCAGGGGACTATGGGAACCAGCCTCCCTCCTGCCTGTCCCTTCCCCTGTATAGTTCTTCCCTTGCACTTCAATCCTGGAAGGGAGCTGGGTGGGGACAGGATAAGGGTCAAGGAAATGTGTATATCCCATACTGTGCTTCTGGCCTGGGTATGGGGGCTACCTTCTCCACCCCAGGTTGGCAGAGCCTTATTTTTTAAAAATATTTTTATTGATTTCAGAGAGGAAGGGAGAGGGATAGAGAGAGAGGGAGAAATAGAAACATCAATGATGAGAGAGAATTATTGATCAGCTTCCTCCTGCACACCCCCTACTGGGAATCAAGTCCGCAACCTGGGCATGTGCTCTTGACTGGAATTGAACCTGGGACCCTTCATTCTGCAGGCTGACACGCTATCCATTGAGCCAAACCAGGCAGGGCTGGCAGAGCCTTATTGTATTTAACAGGCAACTCAGCAGGGACAGGCCTCTTGCCCACCCCCACGCTCACCCCAATGCAGGAATTGCAACCTCTAGATGTTCACAGGCCTGCCCGCACGCACTGGGGCAGCAGATCTCTGAGAAGAGATGATTTGGTGTGTCAGCTGTTGGAAAGGGGCATCCTGGGAGATCCTGAACCTGTGCTTTGCTCCTCAGTGGTCGGGAGCACTCTCGGGCCCCTAGGAGGTGTTGCACTTGCTTGGTGAGTGTCCTGGTGATTGAGAGTATGACATTAAATAGCAAGTGAACATCAACCTATGTTGCAGAAACCCCAGAAATAAAGACAAACTTAAAAAAAATAATGGTTTAAGCACCATATTTCCCTCTGTGTTTGGAAAAGAGACTCCACATTTTCAAATTGCACTAGGCCTAGCAAGGTAGCCGGCTCTGGTTACTATTCACTGATTGCTTAGTATATGCCAAGTAACAGTGTTAAATGCTTATATGAATTAACAACAGCATTCAACCATTATAATAACTTTGTTGAAAAACTATGATTAGCCAAATTTCATGAATAAAGAAACATGCTAGATACAGTAAGATACCCAGTTATTGAATGAACCCTCATCTTTGATGCATGGGACCCTGCAGTCCATATTTTTAGGAACTAAGCATTACAGCTTCTGTCTTGGCCTCTGACACACAGAGCCCCCTTGGCTCCACCACACCAGGATCCTCAATGCCATGGGCAGAAGAACTAAACCAGGCTGACCACACAGGGCAGATTAAATGCTCCTGATGTTCACAGAGGTGGGGAGAGGGGAGAGCTCTTGTCCACAGAAACACCTGTACACAGAGCAGAGCATCTGTTGTTTTTTTCATTCAAGATTTATACTTTCTATGCATTTAATAAGGCAGTCACTCTGTGTTGGCTGACCCTTTTGTGGTTGTTGTTGTTTTCTCTTAGAAAATCTGTATTTTAAGGTCAGCAATCCTCATATATATCCTGAGCACAGAAGACAATTTTGAATGATGGCTTAGAAACAAAGCCAGCAGTTAGGTCTTTAACCATAACACCTACAAACCATATAGGCATAGATGCATGAGCATTCTTCTTTGATTGGAAGTTGAATGGGTTTTCCATGTCCTTACTAAGAACAGCATCATCGCAAAACAGCAGAAAATAGATGCTACCATCATGTATGAACACATTGGAAATGAAGGGCAGCCCTCGAAAATCACCAATGTGACCAGACATCCCGTGGCCCTCAGTGTCTCATAATGTCTTTTTCCTTAGCCACAAGGACGTCATACCCCCTCCACACCCAACCATTTCTGTTTCCCAATGACCGGGATGCTTGTGAACATCTGGCTTCTCATCTCAGTTATTGAAATTCCATTTATTCAGAGAAAATAAATGCAACCCACAAGCTTTCCCTCTCTACTTCTCTGTCCCCCCAAATGCTCATTTATGGAGGAACAGATTTCGGTCTCTAAATGATTACTCTGTGCTTGGCAGGTGAAGATTGCAGCGCCAGTTACGTTAATGATGTCTGAGATGACACTGAGGCCTCAGAAGCTGCTTGGCTGAACTAATGAGCATCCCAGCACGATCCTGAACCATTAAAAGGGGGTGTTGTGAGGAGGGGGAAGAGAAATAAATTAGAGACCGCAGCCTCTGGTAAGAATATCATTGAAGGCCTTTAATAGAGTCTGGAGAAGAAAATTAATCACCCATAATGATTGGGGTGTGTGCAAATATTTGATTTAATTCCCCTTATAATTTTTTCTACGGAATGGTGGGTGGCATCAGAGAGGGCTGAGAAGCACAACCTGAACTTTGTTTAATAGCAGGATGAGCAAAGTGTGGAAGTGACAGCAATTACAGGAATATGTGCTTGGGAAAGGCATTATTTTGCCAATGCATTTGTGGTATTTTTGGCTGAAATTGTGTAAAATTCTGCTGGGAAGAATGTCCCTTGGAATTCATGATCTTAAGTACTGGAGATACTCAATTATCAGTTGGCAAATTAAAATATATTTATATAAGCACTAACCTAATGTTGAATTTTTTGTAAGAAAAGACAACTGGAACATATAATTATATGGTCACTGGGTTCTGATATGTGATGGGAATCATCTGAGTAAAAAATACTTTATATATTGAATAATAATGCTAATAAAAGGAGTATTTTTCAAAGAAATCAAGTTTTTTTTTTCTTCTGTAAGATTTAACAGGAGAAAGAGACTTCAGAAAAAACAATTATTCATATGAACTATAGAAAATATGAGCAAACAAAAAATGTGTAACTGTTTATGTGATGTCGTGAATTAAAGAACTCATTCTTGCCCTAGCTGGTTTTGCTCAGTGGATAGAGCATCGGCCTGCAGACTGAAAGGTCCCAGGTTTGATTCTGGTCAAGGGCATGTACCTTGGTTGCGGGCATATCCCCAGTAGGGGGTGTGCAGGAGGCAGCTGATTGATGTTTCTCTCTCTCATCGATGTCTCTAACTCTCTATCCCTCTCCCTTCCTCTCTGTAAAAAAATCAATAAAATATATTTTTTAAAAAAGAACTCATTCTTTAGTTAAGTTTCTTTCTGAAAAGAAAATCAGTTAATTTTCTTTTCCCTCAGTAGTCTCATACTTAACCCAAACCTCTATTTCCCAGTAACTCAAATGAAAAATTAATTAAGATCAATGCTTAAAATCTACAGGTTTTAATTTGCTAAAGGTCCTAATACAGAATAACAGATGGGAATTATGCAGGGAGCTACTCCCAGAATAACTCATCAAGCAAGGATTCTGGTGCCTCTCTAGTTGTGCAGAGCATTTCAGCAAAGAGCCAGTGCAATGGAATTCTTTTACAAAGAAAAGGCTCCAAAATCAGTTGTGTAAAGTCAAGAAAATGTAATGGCTTAAAAACAAGAAAGGAGATAGGTGGGATTGGAGCTGCTCCTTTCACGGAGCGGAGAGGGACATGCTCACTCCTTGGAGGCACTTTATCAGAGGCAGACTCGCCATCATGGACAGAGGATATCTCTTTTGCTATCAGCGGCTGACTGGCACCAAACCACATCAGAGGGCAGCATTGATCCCATCTGAAATGCTACTCCAGAAGCTGGGATCCAGAGGGTGCTATCAGCCTCTGTACTCACTCTGACAAAAATGGGTGAACAAGAGAGGAATGTAACCCAGAGATAGCCACCCACCAAAAACTGTCCCAGCATATCAACAACGACACGGAACATAGCTTGGGGGGACAGAATGTCAGAGCAGTCCTCTTCCACCAAATCACTTCTCCTAAAGACATTTGGATACAATATAATGCACCTAGCCTGGCCTGCATGGCTCCGTGGTTGAGCATTGACCTATGATCAGGAGGTCACGGTTCGATTCCTGGTCAAGGCACATGCTCAGATTGTGGGCATACAGGAGGTAGCTGATCAATGATTCTCTCTCATCATTGATGTTTGTAACTCTCTCTCCCTTTCCCTTCTTCTGTGAAATCATTAAAAATAAAAAACAGAATAAACAATATACTGTACCTAAAAGCTGATCCATCTTGCTATCAAGTAAACTGATGCCAAGTCACTTAAAGATCAATTCTCCTGAAAGTGCTTTATTTGTCTCAAATTTACATTGCATGACATTTCACTCAATGTGTATACCTCTGGCCTAATATGATACTATTTTTCCAATTAACCTGAACTTAAGAATTACCTGGGATGCTTGATATAATACAGATCCCTGGATGCCTTCCCAGGGATTCAGATGCAGGCTGCATCAACTTCAAATATGTATTTTTAACACGCAATTCAGAGGATTCCTTTGACTACAGAAGTTGGGATGCACTCTGCCAAGTACTGGGAAACAGACAAATAAGTTTTGATCCAACCCTTGGAAGATCCCACTTAATTTGGAGAGCTAGACATATAAAGGATATTTTCTAGATTATATCTGGAGCTAGGATAGAGGTTTGGGGTACAGAGAGTAACAAAGGAGATGAGACTAGCCCATTTCACCAGAACAGAGGGGCAGAAGGCAGAACTTACACAGAGAAAATGATAATTTAATTTGTGATAACTGACCTTCTCTTAGGTTGCTTTTGAATTTTCTTCTTAGATTCATGATTTGATCCTTCTTACTTCTGAACATTCTGAGTGCATTTTTCTTTTATGTTCTGTTTATCTAACGAGCTGCATGTCATTAAGAAATTATCAATGATGTGACTTTTGTATATACTTGTTTTTATGAATGTTTATATGTTACATATGTTTTTGATTTTATAGGTCTTCTTAATAAAATCAACATGTTTCCAAATCCATTACCATTAGTGGAATAATGTTTGAGGATGAGAAAGTAGAGATGTGCCCATTTGCTATATCCTCAACATTGTGTATTTGAATGCCATATTGCCATATTGTCCAAGACCCAAACCTTATAATTTCTAGGTTATTTTAATTTGCAGGTCTTTAAGCACCAGTAGGAATTTTATTTGTTTGGCCATCTGTGTTCTTTATTTTATATTCATGACTATTAGACTTTTTGAAATAGGAAAAATAGAAGATTTTCTTATTTAATTTGAGAACCTATAGAATGCTACAAAATTTAAGGTTGGGGAGCATGACCTTGTGCCTTCAAATGCATGACATTTGTGTGTGCAGAAATAAACACTGCATTCCACTTGTATTGTAAGAAAACATTACCGCAGCCTAATAAAATCTAAACACTTTTCTTATTGTTCCTTTGGTTTTTATGTCCTTGTGTTGGACAACCGTGCAGGGTCCACAGTAATGGTGCCATTAACTACACATCGGTCTGCGAACCCACTCGGATTTTTCAGCCTGTCATCTTATACTTTGACCGCTGATAACGCGACCTTGTAATACTTTCACAATCTCGTCACAGGTGAATGCAGACATCTATAAGATTAGGTTCAGGAAATGGAGTCTTAGATGAGTAAAAGAGAGAAGAGGCTTTACTGTCAGAAAGCAGATGCAAAGAGCAAAAGCTGTTAATGCTTGGAATGCATAGGGGAGCTTCCCTCTCTTCCCTGTGGGTTTACCTCCTCCTTTTACAGTGATTAATTGTGTGCTGGGCCAACTGCAGTTGTTGTGATCTATGTCAGACAAGACAAGAATTTAGCCCTGGAACCAGACAAGCTTGGGGACTCACGGGTCTGCACTTTATCAAAAGCAGAGTAAAGAATCCTGAAATCAAGGACAGACGATAAAGCGGTGATGAGATACTGTTTATAATGATAATGTCCGTATTTATAATTGTCACTTTATTATTTATGACACTTTTAGTATATTGGAACTCTATCAGCTCATGTCCTGGAAAGATCATGGAATTTTTGAGATGGAAGGAAGTTGAGAGTTTACCGTGTGTAGTCCTCTCGTTTCAAAATATGAAATAAGCATGATTCTGAAAGATGAGATGATTGTCTAGGGTGACACGGAAAGGTAGATGCAGACCCAGTGTTGGCATCAAAGATTTCTGATTCCCAAGACAGTCATTACTACCCTTTCAGATGTCCTTGTTTCTGCCATCCCCACATAAAAATATCCAATATTACTAAGTAACTATTATGTAGTAAAAAAAAAAAAAAAAAAAGTTGAGTAAGGCACCATCTTATTTTTATTGTTTGACTCTCCCGAAATGTGTAACCTCTACAACCAAACATCATCAGGTAGTGGAAAATATGCTGCTAGCTAACTAAGTTACTAAGTAATCATTGCACAGAACAAGTTGAACCCTTTGCTGAAATGCTTTAGTGGTCTACCATGTAGATTACTTTTGCAAGGAATACTAATGCAATATATATTGGAGGCCATTAGTGTCTAGAGTGTCAATTCATTCTCTCTTTCACAGAAACTTTAAGCCATCTTCCATAATCCAGACACTCCATAAGTAAGCAAGGAATCTTGCTACAGGGGATTTCGTCACCTTTCTGTTTATGTCATCTAGATGGAACCCCAGTTACCAGTGCCTACCCAGAAGGACCATCTGGCACCTCTATTTCCAAGTCTATGTGTGGAAGGGCAATTACCTACTTCCTGTTAACAAAAAAGTGGCCAAACTGAATGCAGAGAACTCCCCAAGTTCCAGGGGACTTTACGGGAAAGAACTGCCACTCATAACTCAGGCAGGCTTAGGAAGCTGACCTCACCTTCCATCACCATGAGCTTCCAGTCATCGGTGCAATGAAGTGTGACAACAGCTTTAATAGCATGTGAAACATATTTTATTGTGGGGTCATTAATTTGTCCTGCTGGCTATGTGATGTTCTCCATATGCTACTCAAGAAAGTGCCCTTCAGCTCCTACATCTTTCCTGATGAGCATTCCTGCCTTACAGGACGGAGGTCTAATGGGCACCCCTTTCCCTGCTCTGTCTTTGGCAGAGACCAGCATCATTCCATCGTTTTGTTTATGCACAGAAGAGTGGAATGTCATGGAATTATGTCCTCATCCTGCAGTCGTGCATTTTCATTTACTACCCAGAGATATCTGCCAGGCTTTGACTTTCGAGGGCCTAGTCAATGAATTTAAAAACATTATTATCAAGAGAACCATTTTTAGAATATAGAAATAAAAAAGAAAAGGCTTCATTAATTTTATAAAAGGGTCTGTGAGAATATGCATGGGCTAAAAAGGCACATAACTATATAAATTGCTATTTATTACCCATATCAGACAAATAAAATGTGCACACCATATATATATATGAAAAAATAAATAACACCCAAAGCTCTTTTAAAAAAATATATACTGTGTATATTAATATACAAATATGTTATTTCAATAAATATTGAGGCCCAAAGGACTTTTAATCACAGTTTTCACAATATTCTAATCTTACACCTTATTTATTCAACCAAATATTAATGAATAGCATATAATGTTCAAGAGTTACAACTAGATAAAGAGAGAGTGAAAAATTTGTATTTTTTTTCTCTTTGGTGGCTCCCTGTGTGGCATGTTGAACCTTAATAAATATATGATGAATAAATGCACATTATAGATACTTAAATAAATGTATATATCATTCTGTCATTATTTGTGTAAGTGCTAGAATACAAGCATTTGAAGAGAGGCATGCAGTATTCAGAGGATGGAGAATGAGCCTTCCCGGCAGGAAAATTTTGTGATAATGCTTAAGAGTAGTAAGAATTTTAAAAGGAAGGAAAGTATGGAGATGACATTGCAAGCTCTTTGTGACATAAAGGGGTGACCAAGGTATTTTCCAAGGTTAATTTCTTGGTTCTAATGATTCTATTATAGTTCTGTAAGATGCCAAATTTGGGGAGGTTTGATGAGTGACATGTGGAATATAGGATATTTGGGGGTGTTTTCTATAAGTTTAAAAATAGCTCCAAATATATGTTTAATAAAAATGAATAAGATGTGATTTTTGCATTATTCCTTGTGGTAGACACAATCCTAAAATGGCCCCCAAGATTTTCCACCCTTCGTGGTATAAGATCTGCATTACCCATGGGACTCTAAATATGATGGATTGTATAAAGTAATAATATAATATTTTGCAATTTACAACATAATCCAGCCAACCACCTGACTATCCTACTATTCAAAAGTTTTAACATATTCTGAAATTTTGTTTAACACTCAAAAATATGAATGGACAATAAGAATAGCAAGGTTTTTGAAGATAGGCTCTAGCAAGAAATCAGAGGTCAATAAAAGAAACAGAATTGTATGTAGAGACAATGTAGAGAACAGAAGAAAAGTTCCATATACTGTCATTGATACTCTTTGAAAGAAAAAAAAAAAAAAAAATATATATATATATATATATATATATATATATATATATATATATCATTTATACCATGATAATGGAATGCTACTAAAATCAGAAAATAAGAAATAGTTCTTGTGAAGTAAAACCATGATAACATTTTAAAAAGTAAAAGATTTGGTAGGTAAATACCTACATTCCTTGACTTTCCTGAGACCTAAAAACTAACAGGTCGATGTTATAAGTGGAAAAGATAAGACAATTGTTGGGTTGATTTAGAAAGTACATCATCCACCTACTAGCAGTTAATAAATTCCATGTTTAATAGTAGTTCATAAATGCCATGCCTCTAGAAACAGAGGCAAGGGAAATGTTATAGTATAGTAGAAAAAGAAATTTTCCCAAACAGACATGTGTTTCTAGATTAAGGGGGTCCATCAAGGACTCATCCAATACATTAAAAAATAACTCTAAGGTCATAATCACATAACTTCAAATGACCAGAGACAAAAATCCCAAATTATTATGGAATTTGGGGAAAATACCAAATATCACATAAGGAGCTGAAATAAAAATGGCAACAAAACTCTCAAATAAGGTACTGGAAGTAACAATACAGTGAAATATCACTTCCAAAATTCTGAAAGGAGATGCTTTTTTTTTTTTTCATTCTGGAAGTTTATAACTTGATTATTACCAATTAAGGATGAAGATACAGTAGAGATATTTTTCAGATTTCCCTGGCCTCAAATAATGTATCTCTTATATTCGTACCATTTCCCTCTTCCCCCAAGAGCTGTTGGTAGGTCTGTTACAGCAAAATAAACACCTGTGTTCATAAAAAATGGCATTTGACCCAGGGAAAAGCAAAGAAATGCCAGGACAGCGCCCCCCAGTCCTGACCACAGCAGTGGGGAGAGGGCCTCTTGCAGGATACACACCAGCACAAAGTGGGGAATCTAGCACCTGACTAACTTTCACAGAATTAAAGAAAACAATTCAGAGGTTGAAATGAAGCAAAACAAAATAAAACAAGAACTGTACAGGAAGGAAAATGTATTCACTATGCACTACCTGGCTCAAGAATGAAACAGCTGCGTACTCATCTAGTCATCATATTGATTAAGAATTAATTACTTAGCCCTCACCGGTTTGGCTCAGTGGATAGAGTGTCAGCCTGCGGACTGAAGGGTCCCAGGTTGGACTCCACCAAGGGCATGTACTTTGGTTGTGGGCATATCCCCAGTAGGGGGTGTGCAGAAGGCTGCTGATCCATGTTACTCTCTCATCGATGTTTCTAACTCTCTATGCCTCCCTTCCTCTCTGTAAAAAACATTAAAATACATATTTTTAAAAAAGAAAATACTAGACATATGTAATACCCTTTGTAATACTTGAAGCAATAAAACTAAAAAAAATAAAAAATACTTTAAAAAATAATTAATTACTTATATATAGAAGAAGTGGGATAGATGGGGAGTTTAAAGAGAGCTAAAAATCCTCATACAACATTATAAGGTGTAAATTGATGTCTAAATAATTAAATCAAAAAATAGTGTCATAAACATATTACTTAGAAATTGTTTTGAAATAACAGACGAAAAGTGAAAGTTAAAAGTGAAGGGAATTATTACCTCTGGGGAGTGGGACAAAGGACTGGCCAGAAATGAAGCAGATAATTGCTATTTTTGTTTCTATACAATGAGGATTTTTGGATGTTTTGCTTTTACAAACCAAGAGAATAACAAAAATTTAAAAATAGCAAAAGTAAACAAGTAAAGGCCATGTATTTCCATGTGTATTTTCTAAAACAAAAGAAAACTAATAGACCCTGGGCATGGGATCCTGGCCTCATCTAGTCATCATGGGATCTGACCTATCAGTTTTTCTCCCTTACTGTTAACTACACATGTCAACAGATGCCATTGTAGCTTACACTTACACCCCAGCACAGTGTGTGCTTTAGTAGAAATAGCAAGATCTTGGGCTCAGTTTCATCTATTCTACATGAAATGTGGCTGAGAAGAGCCTGGCGAGCAACAATCTTTTGCCCAGAGTCCTCGTCCAATGATACCTGCCTCTTCAATTTGTAGTTACATCAAAAGCAATTCCATGTGAAAAGTGCCTAAAGAGTGGCTAGCTCTTGGTTGGTATTCTGCTAATCAAATAGGATTCAGCAAGCAAGACCTTCCATCTGCAACCCATGCATTTCTTTCACCAACTTGACCTTGGAAGCTTTACCCTTTTCTTAGGTGCTGGAATTACAAAGGCTTAAATCAATTACTTGATTCAATTATTTGTCAACTCATTCTGTTGCCAGATCAATGAATAGGCTTCCTGCTTATTTATATCAATTTTTAAATGTCAAATTCCTGATTTGGTTGATTTTTCTATTTTTCATTGCATTCAATGACTAGTGCAGCAGAATCACCTGGTAAAGTTAACATATTCATGCAAAGCTCAGACAGGCTCTACAGACCATTCTGTAGTCATTTTGCCTTGGCATTCATAGTTTAACTCATAAGCATGTAATAAGCATGCTTTCCATTTTATCTTATAAAATAAACATCTTTTCTATAAAATGCCTTTTAGAATGACAGGATTATTTTCACTAAGAATTATCCTCATACTGTATATTTCTATACTAGGCATTCACTTATTAGGAGCTGCATTAAGTGTATTTGTCTTCAAGAACTGCATTTCATTGAATGAACAGATTCTTTGGGAAAATGTTTGATGACTCATTATTCAGCCATGTTTTCCCCTGAACTCATATGTGGCAATTTTATTTATTGTTATGGTCCTAATTGTGTTCCCACAAATTTATGTTTAATCTCCAATGTAACAATGATTGAAGATGGGCCTTTGGGGCAGGGTAATTAAGGTTAAATGCTGTCAATAAACTAGTGTCTTAATATGATAAGACTGGTGTTCTCATAAGAAGAAGAGATATGAGATCTCTCTCATTTGGTTGCCTGAACTGACTAATTCACTTAATCTCACCAGGAGATAGTAACCTCCTCTACTGTGGGGACAGCACTTTTGCTATGGTATCTCAAATGTGTACCTTGTCCTTGATACATAGTAGGCACTCGGTAAGTACTTTTTAATATGTTCATTGAATATGGTACCCAGCTCTTCTTTTAGAGATTTTTATTTTGCTGTACCACATTGAATTATGGACAGATTGCTCCAGGCTCAGTTCAGCTCCTTCTTTTCCTGTGTTCCTCCTCACTCCTGTTCACTTCAGGAGACAGACATCATCATTTATACAGAGACCAAGAACCAAATGCACATTGACTTAAATAATAAAAGTTATAAACTTTGCAAATCAGGACAGAGCTAGATTCAATTAACCAAATATCAAATGATGTTGACTGGCTGATATCTTTATGCCATACTCTTCCTTTCTGTTGGATTTATTCTCTAGTGGGCATTTATGGTGAAGTGGCTATTAGAAGCTCCATATTTATGTTCTACCAGATTAGAAAGTGTCAGTAAGAAAATAATGATAAACAAATACCTATTCCAAGCATTTAAGACACAATAACTCATTTAACCTTGCAAATACCCATAAAGTAGGCACTATTTTCATCCACATTTTTAGATCAGAAACTGATGCACGAAAAGGTTAAGAAACTTACCTATGATGACACATGCATTGGAAACAGACAATCTGGCTCCAGGGTTTGTGCTTATAGAAGTTAGTCTGTGCTTCTTCTTTCTCATTCTTCTACCCATCACTTTCTCAACATTTCCAATGAAAAACTTGAATCTTACTTGCTTAGTTCCTGGCACATGGCAATTGCTGAGCAATCATTCTGGTTAGGGTGGATAGCAGTAGCTGGCATGCACTGATGGGCCAGAATGAAGTTGGGTAGCATCCTGGGAACCAGAGAAGATGTAGGTCTCCTTATAACACATTGATAGTAAAAGAGGGAATTTCTAAAGTAGATCTAGGGTCCATTTTTTAAAACAAACAGGAATAAATGCAGTAAAGAAAACAATAGTTTTCTACTACCTCTTCTATGGTACTTCACCTCTTTCCCCAAAGAAGGGAAACACGATCAGGGAAAAAGAGGAAAGTAATTTCAATTATATTCTGCTTATATGGCATCTTCCAGTAGTAAAAAGGACATTCTCATCAAACATTATAAATTTACAGATTATATTTGGAACAGAATAGCACATGACATACCATTGCTTATCAGAATCTAGGCAGTGTGCAAAATATTTTACTCTTTTTTTCTTGCTTTATTTGGCTAACTTTTCTGTTTCTTCCAAACAACTGAGAAACTCAGATGTAGTTAATGCAAATTCAACATTTATAAAATAAAAACAAATGATAACCATGTTATAGATAAAATGTGCATTTATATATAAATGTGTACATATAAAATAAGTAAATACTATGTTAATAAGGGATACTACTAAAGGGTTAGGCTGTCTACCACCATCTCATTCTGAAAAGGCTAAATCTATACCATTTTCCACAAGAAGCACTAGCCATTTTTTTTTTTTTTTTTTTTTAGTTTTGAATCTCATAAAAATATTTGGGTAGTGAATTACTTTAAAATAAACTCCTAATGATAATAATTCCCTGCATTTCAATACAGATGTTTTTAACTTTTCTAAGTACATTGAAATATACCTCATAAAACAACTAGTTTAAAAAGGGATTAGCAGAATATAAGGTTTCTAGAACTGTGATTTAATAATCAAAACAAAACCATTTCAATGCTTGGCTGAGGATAGACAATGTTGTGGGAGAAAGTGCTTTGAAAAGAGCATAACAAGTACTATGTGAGGCAGATGTCTGTGATTATTAAAAGCTGAACTATACTCAACAAGTGACCGAATTTGGTCAAGAGTAAGTCAAAACTCAAAGGCCCAGAGATCAAGAAGAAAGGGCTAAGTCTCTGAGATCAGGAACTACAAGAATTAGTTGAGTCCCAGAGGATAACCCTTTTGTTTTCCATCCTATGAGGCATCATCACTTGAGGTGGTTCATATCTGAGTTTCTTAAATTCAGCAGTGGTTGATTATGGACTTTGTAGTGAATGAGAGCTAAAGATCAAGGTTGTGTCTTCCACATTAGAGTTTTTTATGAGTCACTATATTATTTTGTTTTTAAATGAAAGGGAAGGTTTTCCTTTTGAGAAGATGTGACAGACACACTATTCCCTAATTTTTCCTGCTAAGGCTACAACTGAAAACCCTGAACACGATCTATAAAGCAAGTATAAGAAAACTCTGAAAGGTAGAGAGGGGGAAGCAGACCAGCTAAAGCCCTCAGGACCCAAGGAAGCACATGATGTTGAGTTCTATTTCTGCTTTATATTCCCCAGGCTTGGAGCTGAAAGACTGAAATCCTGGAAATACTAGTGAGTGATGACAAAAAAAGTTCCCTAAAAGCCTGCTTTCTGTACCCAAAGAACCAGGAAAGTGGCAGCCCAGCAAGGGGCAAAAAATCTTAGCTGATAACCACTCTACTTTAGCCAAATACCACAGAAAAATCTCTAGTCCTCTCACCACTCATATCAGCAAAGTTCAAATGTCCACCCTCATGAGTTTTAATGTGTTACTTCAATTTCCCTGACTAAGTGGAAAGGCCAAATAAGGAACCACAACTTTCACACCCACCAGCCAGTGATGAGTCCCCACCCTCCTGAGAGTCAGTGCAGAGCACATGGGAAGCCTGGATGTTCACCTGACTTGAGAGTGAAGAGTCCTTTCTTCCCCTCTTCTTTGGAGCGGTGTTCAGAGGAGGCCCAGTGAAGAATCAGGATTTTTACCACCAGCCAGGAGTAATAAGCCACCCCCTTGTGGTGTCAGTGAAGGCCACATGGGGAACAGCAATGAGACACTCCAACCCTTCTCAGCCAGGGAGTTAACATTAGAGATTTAGAGGGATCCAGGGCCCCCAGCCCTACCCAACATAACAAGAGGGGGAGAATTCAAATCCCACCTGCATTTGGCCATAAAGAAACAATGCCTCCCTCCCCTGGACAATGCTGCTGGGGAAAGCCAGCTAAAGCAGAATGTTTAAATAAGACCCAATGTCTCAAAACATAATACAAAAATGTCTAAACTTCAATAGAAAAATCGTTATTCATATGAAGAACCAGGAGCAGCTCAATTTGAATGAAGAAAAACAATAAATAACAAAAATGAAGTGACAGAGATTTAGAATTTTCAAAAAAAAGAATGTTTCAAAGCAGTTATCATGAAAATGTTTAAATGAGCAATTGTAAATATATTTGAAACAAATTTTATAAATAGAAAGTATCAGCAAAGAAATCGTCCCGCGGCGGGGAGCTTCACATAGTGTTGCAGGGTGGCAGAGGCCATGCAACCGAGGCCAGGCTAGGACTAGGAACCCTAACCACGCATGATTTTGTGCACACTGGGCCTCTAGTAATATATATAAAGAACAAATAAACATTTTAGAACTAAAAATTCAAATAATAAAAATATATTTTTAAATTGTCTTTTTCATTTGTTTTGTATGTACAACTTGGTGGTTAGACAATCCTATATTTTATTTATATAGTGTTCCCCTCAATCTTTCTAGTATCCAACTGGCACCATACATAAGTATTACATTACTAAACTGTATTGCCTATTCTTTACTTCCTTTCCTGTGAATATTTTATAGCTACCAAATAATCTTAGTCCCTTCACCTCTTTCACCCAGTGCTCCTAACCTCCCTCCCCTCTGGCAAAAGCCAATTCTCTTCATCTGTATCTATGAGTGTGTTTCAATTTTGTTTGCTTATTTAGATTCCACATATAAGTAAAATCACATGGTATTTTTTTATGACAAATGGACCTGGAGGGTATTATGCTCAATAATATATATTTTTCGCAATATATTACTTTATTTTTTAAACGTTTTTTTATGTGTGTTGAACAGAGAACTGCAGGAGGAAGAGGAAAGAATCAGTGAAACAAAGGATAACATAATAGAAATTGCCCAGTTAAACAGAAGAGAGAAAGACTAAAAAACTGAAACTAAAACAAAAAAACAGAGTGTTAAGAAACTGTGAGAGTCTAATATAAAATTATCATGTATACTATCAAAATGCGTGGTTGGGGATAAAAAAAATAAAGAGGGTGGGGAGAGAAAAATACTAAAAAATAATGACTAAAAACTTGCCAAATTTAGCCAATTAAATACTTTTACAGATTCAAAAAACCTGAGTGAGTCTAAAGCAGAAAATGTTGAAGAAATAAGAGATTTAAACAAAGCCGAAACCGGTTTGGCTCAGTGGATGGAGCGTTGGCTATCAGACTGAACGGTCCCAGGTTCGATTCCGGTCAAGGGCATGTACCTGGGTTGCGGGCATATCTCCAGTAGGAGATGTGCAGGAGGCAGCTGATTGATGATTCTCTCTCATCGATGTTTCTAACTCTCTATCTCTCTCCCTTCCTCTCTGTAAAAAATCAATAAAATATATTTAAAAAAAGAGAGATTTAAACAGAGATATAAATATCATGCTCAGGATCCAAAAACTCAGGATAGTAAAGATGTCCAATCTCCCTGAGGTTTTTATACAGGATTATTATAATTTTTATCAAAATCTAAATAATATTTTTAAAATATATTTTTACTGATTTCAGAGAGGAAGGGAGAGGGAGAGTGAGATTGAAACATCAGTGATGAGAGAATCATTGGTCAGCTGCCTCCTGCATATCTCCTTCTGGGGATTGAGCCCACAACCCAAGCATGTACCCTGACTGGAATCAGATCTTGACCTCCTGGTTCATAGGTTGATACTGAACCACTGAGCCATGCTGGTTGGTCTCTAAGTAATATTTTACACACACACATGCACTCAATAAGAATAGGCAAAGTAGAATAGTTAAATACTTTTTTAAATAATAATAAATTGTGAGAATAACCAAGATGATGGTGTAGACAAACACCTGTACTCACCGCCTCCCACAACCACATCAAAATTACAACTAAAATACAAAACAACCATCCTCCAGAACCGCCAGAAAGATGAAGTCCTACAACTAGAGAAGTAAAGAAGAAAACACACTGAGACTGGTAGGAGGTGCAAGGAATGGGCTGGTCCTGCACCCACATGAGCTACATTTTTAGTTGGGAGGGATATTGTCTCTGTGGAGGCTGCCTGGAGGAGCAAAGGGTCCCAACCCCATACCAAACCCCTAGCCCAGGGTCCCAGAGATGGGAAAAGAAGTCCCTGTAACTACTGGGTTATAAAAACCAGTGAGGATTAGAGCTCAGTAACACAGAGGCTGCTGGAGACCAGCTGCTCCTCCTAAAAGGAGGGTGCCATGAACTGAACTCACCAAGGTCCTGATTCCTCTGAGCTGCAGTACCAGGATGAGGCTCTCAGAGACACATTTGTCTGGCATCTGAGCAGGAACTTGTGGATGGCTTTCTCCCAGACACAGGTACTCGCAGGCATCATTGTTTCTGTGCTGGGACCTCCCCAGTCATAGGGCTGACTGGCAGCCATTTCTGTTTGCTCTGCCCTTGAGGCTCCCTAAGACCCAGCCTCATCCAATTTACAACCCCACCTAAGCTGCCTGCAGCAGCTTTTGCAAATAAATGGCCTCTCCTTGAAAATCTCAAACAAGGTGCAGTTGGGTCAGAAAGCTCCAAACCAAGCAATAAAAGGCCCAAGACCTGACACCAGCACCAACCTGCCTTGCTTCACAGCTGGACCTCCTCTGAGCACTTTCAAAACCAACACAAAGCGGAAGAGTCTGCAGATCTTTCTGTAGCTTCTGCTGGGTGGCCCCAAGCAGTGGCTGACTTTGCACCTCCCTGGAGAATCAAGAGTCAGTGTATCTGGTGGTCAGTGTCAGGCCATATCAAATTACAACTCTATGCATCCATAAAGACACACTCAAGGGGCAGACTCAGTGAGCACCAAAGCCCCACTGATGCAAGTCCTGCTGTATGGGGTGTTTGCTGCAGAGCAGCGCTCCCACTGTAGGTGCAGCTAGTCCTCACAGCAAATTGGCCTGGAGGTCAATTCCTCCCAGTGATGCCAACAGCAATCAAGTCTCAACTATAACATGACTGTGTTCACAGCCCACAAAGGGGTGCACCTAGAAGACCCAGCTCAGATGACTTGGGAAGCAGAGCCACTGGGCCCTATAGGACACCTACTACACAAGGCCACTCTACCAACTTAAGGAGACATAGCAACTCTACCCAACACATAGAAACAAACAGGGAATCAGCCAAAATGCGGAGACAAAGAAACATGTTACAAATGGAAGAAAGCAAACTACTAGATGTAGAGTTCAAAACCAGAGTTATAAAGTTAGTCAAGAATCTTCTAGAAACCTCCAAGGGATTTAGTGAGACTTTCAATAATCTTAGTGAGAATGCCAAACACATGGAAAAGGACCAGTCAGAAATTAAGCATACACTGACTGAAATAAAGAATAATATACAGGATTCAAAAGCAGAGTAAAGGATTCTGAGAATCAAATCAACAATTTGAAAAATGAAGAAGAAAAAAACACCTAACCAGAAGAGCAAAAAGAAATGAATCCAAACATACAAAGATAGTGTAAGGAGCCTTTGGGACAACTTCAAATATCAACAATCAAATTATGGGTGTGCCAGAAGAAAAGAGAGAGAGAGAGCAAGATATTGAAAACCTATTTGAAGAAATAATGATAGAAAACTTCCCCTACCTGGTGAAAGAAATAGACTTACAAGTCCAGAAAGCACAGAGAAACCCAAACAAGAGGAATCCAAAGAGGACCACACCAAGACACATCATAATTAAAATGCCAAGAGCAACAGACAAAGAGAGAATCTTAAAAGCAGCAAGAGAAAAACAGTTAGTTACCTACAAAGGAATACCCATATGATTGTCAGCTGATTTCTCAACAGAAACCATGCAGGCCAGAAGGGAGTGGCAAGAAATATTCAAAGTAATGAATAGCAAGGACCTACAACCAAGATTACTCTACCGAGCAAATCTATCATTCAGAATTGAAGGTCAGATAAAGAGTTACACAGGCAAGAAAAAGCTAAAAGAGTTTATCACCACCAAACCAGTATTATATGAAATGTTGAAGGGCATTCTTTAAGAAGAAAAATAAAAAGATCAAAAATATGAACAACAAAATGGCAACAAATACATACCTATCAACAATTGAATCTAAAAATCAAAATAACCGAATAAAAAATCTAACGAACAGAGTAAACTCTTGAATAAAATAGAATCAGAGGCATGGAAATGGAACAGACTGACCATTCTCAGAGAGAAGGGGGTGTGTGTGGGCGGGGAGAGATAAAACAAAGATCTTATATGCATATATGCATTACCTATGGACATTGACAGCAGGGTGGCAAAGGCCTGGGGCGGGGTGGGAACCAGGTGGAGGGAGGCAATGGGGGGGAGAAAGAGGGACATCTCCAATAATCTCAACAATAAAGATTTAAAAAAAACTGGAATGAAATAATCTACCCAAATTCAAGTCTACTGTACAGCTACAGTAATAGACTGTGGTATTGGAAAAAGGACAGGCATATAGATCAAAGGGAGATAATTGAGCACACAGAAATTGACCTACACAAACTGCACAACTAATTTTCAACAAATATACAAAAGTAATTCAATAATAATTAATTTTTCACCAAATAATGCTAAAAGATGTTCACAATCAAAAAATATTTATACAAAATAAAATATTTTGCACTGCAAAAGTCCATGTTAGGAGTATGAAAATCTAAAGTAAACACTGGGAGAAAATGATGGCAAATCATAAGTCCTGCAAAGGACTAGTATCTAGAACATATACAGAACCATCAAAATTAAACAATTAAAAAATAAAACCAATTAGAAAATAGGAAAAGTAAATGAAAAGATAACTCAGTCAAGAGGATACAAAGATGGTAAATGAGCACATCAAAAGATGTTCAACATCATGAGCCATTAGAGAAACGCAAGTTAAAACAAGGTTTCAATAAATACATAGCTATCATATTAACTGGAGGGAAAAAGTAACAACACCAGACTATGGTGAGTTTACAAAGAAATTCATCACTTGTATTCTGCTGGTGGGAATGGAAATGGTACAGCCACTCTGGCAGTTCTTTGAAAAACTAAACACAGACTAAAATATATCCCAACAGTTGTACACTTGGGCATTTATGAAAACTTACGTTCTCACAAAAACTTGTACACAAATGTTTATGGAAAACTTATTCATACTTTCCAAAATGTGGAAATCAGTTAGATGTCCTACAAGGGTGGATGTTAAAACTGTGTTACATTCATAACCTAGAGTACTTCTCAACAATAAAAAAAGTAGTTAACAATAAATAGACACAATAATCTGAAACTTCTAGAGAGTTTTACTCAGAGAAAAAAAGGTCAATCTAAATGGTTATATACTTTATGATTTCATTTGTATAACAGTCATAAAATGACAAATTTATAAAAAATGGAGACAATAGTATTGCCAGAAGGTAAGGGAAGTGAGGCAAAGATGGAAGGAAAGTAGGTGAGGAAACATGAGGGACCCCGGTGACAGAAATAGTCTATACCTTGACTCCATCAATGCCAATATTCTGGCTTGGATATTGCACTATATAATTTTGTAATATTTTGCCATTGGGTAGAAATGGGTAAAGAGTAAATTGGATCTCTAAGTATTATTTCTTATAGCTACATGCAAAACTACATTTATCTCAAAATAAAACCTGTATGGTTTTATTGACCTGTTATCACCCCAATTAATTCAATAAAAAGTAAAAAATAAAAATTTAAAAAAGAAATGAATGAATGGGAAAAGCATATAGGCTTCTTGCTTACTTACTATTGTCCCTGATTTTCATGGGTGTGGGTAACACAAAATTATT
Organism: Myotis nattereri; assembly: GCF_964212035.1. Taxonomy (NCBI): domain Eukaryota; kingdom Metazoa; phylum Chordata; class Mammalia; order Chiroptera; family Vespertilionidae; genus Myotis; species Myotis nattereri. Next base: position 14,037,296 of record NC_138075.1, read on the forward strand.
GTAACAAATATTTCAGTGTTATGGAATTTTCTGAGAATTCATGGTATTGTTTAGCCTCCTGTTGACTGGTATTATTTTTATTATAATGTTAGCTAAATAAGCACAAACATAAACAGTGTCTAACTTGTTTACTTATAGCTTATAGGAGGCTATAAAGTCAAAATAATTTATAAATTAAATGCTAACAAAACTAAACAAACAATAGAATCCAAACTAACATCATTAGTTTACTGTGACAAATGTTCTTTTGTTGACTCTAAATCAGCAATTAAATGTGAATATGGCTCTGACTGCTAAAATGCCATTTATTTTATTTTAGTTTAGTTTATTGCTATTTCTACACACTATGTGGTGATTCAGTTTTTGCACCATTTTTCTCGTTGTAAAGTACCATACAACCTTTGTTCCCATAGTATAGTCTTATTTCAGCTTGAATTGATCATTTATGTATTGTTTGCCTGTTTTCTTTCTCAAGTTAGCATAAATATATGGGAGCATCATTATTTTGTGCTCAGATTATCACAAATACAAGTGTTCAGACAGTTTCTGATACATGGTCGAGGCTGTGCAGATGTCTGAGAAGTCATAATGGATACCACAGCTTTCTGGACCCCTTATTTAAGAAACACTGTTTTGTGCTTAAACAAACTCAAAAGAACCTCACAAAGGCTTGCAGCTTTCAATTAGCTTTAGATTTCTCTGTCCCTTAATCAAAAGATGATAAAATTTTACTGCTAAAGAAAAACAAAATAAGAGAAAAAACACATAAAATGTGAGTCAGTGCAAACTCACTAAACTACATATATTAGCTGCCAAAGTGAGTAATGCATAAAAAAACTATAAAAACTCAAGAAAGAGAATGAGACATCATTTACTTTGTTATAATGCTAGGTTTTCTTTCCATAGTTATCTGTTTTTATCACTGTAGGCTACAAAACTGCTGAGAAACAAGTGTGTTTTACAGTTGAGATAAATATCATTCTATGTAACTTCAAAAAACATTTATCCTGAAACTTCTATATCTTGTTGCATAAGATTCAATTAAATTGTTTTGTTTTATTTTGTTTTTTGATGTATACAAAGTTTGGAATGAGCTTCTTCACTAAACTGACAAGTTTCCTCTAATGGGAGTTAGGCTATTATACGCTGGGTTAGTGGTATTTTCTTACTTACATATATTCTAATACTTTGCAGGAACATCCAGTAAATCTATACAAGCCCATCTTGCTAGTATAGTTGTAGGCTATTGGATCAAAATGAAAATAGTAGCTGTATTTGAGTTTTGGCCCTTGGTATTTTTTCTCTTTATTATTTTTATTACTAGAGGCCCAGTGCACAAAATAGTGCAGGGGGGGTGCCCTCAGCCTGGCCTGCACCCTCTCTCAATCCAGGACCTTCTGGGGGATGTCCGACTGCTGGTTTACACCCAATCCCACAGGGATCCCTGTGGATCGGGCCTAAACCGGCAGTCAGACATCCTTCTCACAATCCAGGACGCTGGCTCCTAACTGCCCGCCTGCCTGCCTGATCGCCCCTAACTGCTCCCTGAGGGGGCAGGGCCAGCCTGGGGAGGGGCCGTGGTGTTCTGCATTTTCCAACCAGGAATGTCTTAATAGGCAGTCTCCAAAACTTGAACTGGAAAACCTAAAAGTAGAGTGCTCAAATTTCAGGCATCAAGTGCTATTAGCAGAATTTCTATCCCAATTAAACTCTAATTCTGAGCTCTCAACAGTCTGGACAAACTAACTACCCTTCCCTGTCTCCAAAGTTTCTTATTCATCACTATTCCATTTTCCTCTGCTTCAAACCAAGGTAACAAACGAAACCTTTAATTCTGATCTTCCTCCCCGCAAGGGAGCAGCAAACCTCAATTGAAATAATTTCCCGCCAGAAGTCACGTCCAAATACTGCGAGACTGAGGACTATAGGGCTGACAATGTACATGCGCAATAACAGGCTAACGTTCTAGCGTTAGGCGCCCAGGCGTCCTCCACAATCCTCTGATCGCATACTTCTAGTTTTTCTAGCTCCTCCTTAAGTGCTGTTTCTTTCAGTCACCTTGCATGTCCAGGGCCTGTAGTTGGAGAGGATTTTTCTGTTCTTTGACGTTGATAGCTGTTTACTATTTGGAATCAGTGAAGTTTCGGGAGTACAGCCACTGCCATGAACATGTCGGTCCCAAGCACACTCATAAAACAACCACCCATTTAGTCCATGGCTGGCACCGTCCAGGTTTGCAATGAAAAAGGTACTGTGCTGAGCCATTTTCCAATCAGATCTTCCTCTTCCTTCCTCAGCACACTCCAAACGTACTCCCGGTCAACCAACCCAACCCCTTCCAGGGGTAAGCAAACTTTTTGACTTGAGGGCCACAATGGGTTCTTAGACTGGACCAGAGGGCCGGAACAAAAGCATGGATGGAGTGTTTGTGTGAACTAATATAAATTCAAAGTAAATATCATTACATAAAAGGGTACGGCATTTTTTTTTTTTTTTTTAGTTTTATTCATTTCAAATGGGCCAGATGGAGATGATAATGGTGGTGGTGATAATTATGATGATGATGATGATGATGATGATGATGATGATGATGACAAAATCAGCAATAATGAGGAAGGCACCATTGAAGGTAATGGATGGGAATATTGACAGGTAGTACTATTGTGTATTTTCTGTGCAAAACACTTTTAATAAAGTCACTGATTTTATCCTTACAATATCCAACATATAGAAATTAAACCACAACTCCATTTTTAAGTTGCTATGGACTGACTGTTTATGTCCTCCCAAAATCAATATGTTGAAGCCATATTCCCCGATGTGGTGATATTTAGAGGTGGGCCTTTGGGATATAATTTGATCATGAGAGTGAAGTCCTCATGAATGGGATTAGTGTTCTTATAAGACAAGACATGAGAGAGATGATCTCTCTCTCTCTCTCTCTCTCTCTCTCTCTCTCTCTCTCTCTCTGCCAAGTGAGAGCACAGCAAGATGACAGTCATCTGCAAATTAGAAAGAAGACTTTCACCAGAACTAGAATTTGACCTTGTTGGCATCTGAACATTGAACTTTTTAGCTTTTAGAATTATATTAAATACTTTTATTCATTGACTTATTTGAGGAGAGAGAAGAAACATTGATTTGTTGTTTCATTTAGTTATGCATTCATTGGTTCAATCTCATATGTGCCCTGAACCGGGGTATAACTTTCAACCTTGGGGTAGTGAGATGATGCTCTAACCAACTGAACTATGTGGCCAGGGCCTGAAATAATTTTTTATTTAATCCCCCTAGTCTATGGTATTTTGTTAAAGTAACCCAAATTGACTAAAGCACATGATGAAGCTATGACAGAGGTACACTACCATAGGCTGAGTGTGTGTCCCCCAAATTCACATAATAAAACCTAATCTCCAATGGAGTAATATGTAAAAATAGGATCTTTAGGAGAGAATTCAATCATGAGAATGGAGCCCTCATGATTGGGATTAGAATCCTTACAGAAGAGACCCTGGAGAGCTCCCCTGCCCTGTCTACAGCAAAATGACCATCTATATACCATGAAGACAGTCTCACCAGACACCAAATATGATGGTGCCCTCATCTTGGAATTCCAGTCTCCACAACTGGGAAAAATAATTTCTGTTGTTTAAGCCGCACAGCTGATGGCATTTTGTTATAGTGGCCTGGATGGACTAACATAGTCACAGATCTTAGTATGGCAAGGCCAAGATTTGAACCACAGCAGACATGTTTTTAGTCACCGTACCTTACTGATATCTAGGTTTTATGATCTGAGCAACTAAGCAGTGGTAAAGCTATTAGAATGATAGAGAAACCAAGAAATTGAAGTAGAAGTGAAATGTTCACTCAAGATCACAATTTTGGACAAGAAAAAAATCTGATTTCCCAGCTTGCTGGTTTGGCATGCAGAGAAGATTCTGACCTAGATATAAGATTATAATTCCTTTTTTAAAAAAAAAATACGTAAAATATTTAAAGCCCTATGAATGAGTGACACCATATAGTAGATATACAGTACAGAAATGAACATATAGCCATGACTAAAACAGAAATAAGTGTCTTTATAAGTAAACTGAGATAGAAAGACCTGCAAGATAAACAGAAAAATGTGGAAATAGGTGCATGAACAGGCCAAGAGAAGGGTGTTTAATAAATAAGGTTTGATCAATTATGTTCAATGCTGCCAAATAATATGAGTGTACAGATATATCAAGGGATTTGGTATTAAGAGAGATAAATGGAAGTAACATCTTGATTGGTGTAGGGTTGAGCAGAGAATGGAAGATGAACCTATGGAGACTGTTATATTTATTTCAGAATAACAGAAAAACTGTCTGGTGTATGGATTAGGGGAAAAGTGGAACTAAAGGAGGATATATTTTTACTTTTCACACAGGAGATATTAGAACATGATATATTCACACAATAAAGACAGAAGAGGACAAGATAGTAGCAACTATATTAATTAGTATATGTTCTCTTTACATTCTGTGTCCTGCAGTATAGTGGGTGGCTCAAAAAACATGCTATATGCAGGCCCCACATCAGTGTAGTGAGAAAAAATTGTATTATTAATTTTTTATAGAAGAAGACCCTGAGATTAAGCTGGAATAATTAACAGGTTGATGCTCACCCAGCAAGTGAGGAATGGATATGCAATGATGCGTGTTAACTCAGGACCAGTGTGAAGCAATGACAGGTCTCTTTCCACCTTTCCAGTCTCTCCCTCAGCTTTCTGCGCTTGGTTGATTTGTAGAGGGTTGGTGGAACACTGAATATCTGCTAACTGCAAGCCCTCTGCCAAGTTAAAATTCCATTTGCTGCCAACCAAACAAAAAAAAATATATCAGGCCTGAAGAGAATAAAAATGCAGCTATACTGTAGACTACAGATTTTTGAGTGACTGCTTTATAAATGCATTACATATATATCACTATAACTAAATTTTCCAGATCTGGCCTCAATTGCATTTGAGTAGTCTTTAATGTCCAGTCTGTAGAGCTCTGTTGTAATGAAATTCCCCTTCCTGTTTTCTTTTATACCCTCCACACTGAGTTTTAGGGTAAAAAGCTTCCTAAACACAGGATGTGCCTCATCACTTCAGGTGTCTCCCTGCACACTCCAAAGTTAAAAAAAATAAAACCATTTTCATTCTTTACTGTTACCACATAGCTATTTTTAAAAGGTATTTCATGAAGCTGACAAAAAAGGAATAATGACACAATACACCTACAGCTAATCTTACTCTTTTTTTTCCACAAAAAGTTTTTAAGGAAATCCCAGTTTATTGGCTTTCAAAACTCAAAGGTCATCTTTCTCATGATCTCAGAACTAGGCTCTTTTAAAGCATTACTCCATATGACAAGAAAACTGTGCTCCTCTGATTTTAAAAATAGCAGAATTCTTCTAGCTCTGGTTGCTTTTAATAGGTCATCTTTGCTTTGTGCAACGTAGACGTTAAAGGGTCCTATAAGTAACCGAGGGGAAGACGGCAAAAGGATCCCTCTCAGTTCCTCTGTTACATGAATCACTTGAAAGAAGTGCTGTCTTCCCGGAGGAAGGGCGTCTGTAGATTGTACATGTATAGTTCTGCCTTGGTAGCCAGTTTTTTGCAAAGTTCTAGTTGAAGGAGTAAGAAGTCCAGTGATAAAGGCATCCTTCAGATGACGCTGCTTTGATGGGAAGCCAAACAGCACCATCTGTAATGGAAGACAAGCAGATTTCTCAGGGCTAAGAGTTTCAGCTCAGTGTCTATAGTCCCAAACCTAACAGTGAGGAGCTCTTAAGGGTGCTGTTGGAGAGGCTCAAGCCTTTGAAGCTACTGCGTAACATCAACTCTCCCCATAGAGACAGTCGTCCTCTCATTTGCTTTAAACTGGAAGCCCAATCTCCAATTTTCCCCACTGAAGCGATAGAAAATGGAACACTTTCATGTTCTTTTGAACCTGGTCTCACTTATACCTCAATTCTGGGATTTTTTTTTTTTTATTTTCAGAAATAGTTTGACTGTAGATGTCCAGCAAGCCCATAGATAAATCATGTTTGTGGGTTAATATTAACAAAGGGATGCATTTCAACTTTCTAGTTGAATACCATACTTAATTACCTTATTCACATTTCTGTTTTGTTCAACCTTTAACAACCAAGATAATATAATAGGACTCAGAAGCAATTGGTTTTATTTATCATATACCTACATTTGAATATAAAAGACATAAAAAAGAACTACTCTATTGTACATTTATGAAATCATCCCTATTGTAAATCAAGATGTGTGGAGGAGATCAAGTCACAAATTTAATTCTACAATTACCAACTTTAAATATGTTTCTAGGAGATACTTTTTATGTATATAGTTAACACAATTTTTCTACATATAATAACCATTTTTATGTATATTTGCTTTTATTTTCCATAAACAGTGAGAATTTCTGCAACTTTATGCTGAAATAATTAATAAGCCTATTGCTAATTAACTCATTTCTTTACCTCCTTCCAGCTAAAATAATTGATTCAGCAAGATATTTAAGGAAAGAAAACAGAATTGGGTTACCAGTGGATATTCAGTACTATAATTCATTAACTTACATTTTGGTGGAATCTATAAATGATTTGTTGGGGAAAGAACTGGTGAATTTTGCTTGGAAAAAGGAATTACCCTCATTCCTTGATTGTTCTTGTATCTGTTCATACAAGTTTTATGGAAAAGTAGAAGCCTGGCATATTTTAATGTGCTCACAAAGAAATATTCTTTGTCCTTTCCTAGGCCTTTTCAAGATTTATTATTCCCTGTATGTACAAATTAAAGCAGGTTGAGATGAAGTAGAAACAGAACTGTAGCTCCAGAATTGTATATCCTACATAGAGTTCTAAAGGTACATGTAACAGCTCCCGTAGTTCAAGCCATACCACTTTTTTTTAGTTCACAAAAGCATTCCTACTGAGGAGGCGGGGGGGGGGGAGAGGGAGAGAGAGAGAGAGAGAGAGAGAGAGAGAGAGAGAGAGAGAGAGAGAGAGAGAGATGTTTGGTGGGTTGGTTAACTCTCTTCTCATTTTCATTACTCCTAAGTATGCAAAACCACTGAGGGTAAAAAGTGCCAAAGACATTTACATGTGCATGATCATGATCTAGAAAGTGATGGAACAGAGAAAAGGGTTTTATTTCCTGGAAAAGTGAATGATTCAGTGCTAATACTGTTAGAAATGGTACATAACTTACAGCAGACGCTTAAAATGCAAGCAGTTCAAGGAGGAACCTGAAAAGAAAAGAAACCACTACAAGAACTTACCAGAAAATCTCCTTGTACTATTTGATTTCTGATCACTGGAACTTTCTTTCTCTCATTGTAATTATCAAAATAAAACAAAGTGCTCTTTGGGGAAGCCCACAGATGCACAGACACACTCATACAGACACAAAAATGCACAACAGACAACTTACTTACAGGTAATAGATATTATTTGAAATAGAGTTCTTTCAATAACCCTAACTTCTTCAAGCCCAGTGTAGGGAAAGCTGTTAAGAACAATGACTCTGGCAGGAAAGTAATAAGCACTTTGGTTTTGAGATGCATTAGCACATTCACTCCACCAGAAACCTGTGGGAAAATTTCCTCCTTACTGGCAATGGGCTTTTCTGCAGAATGGGATTTGATGCTAATCCAGAAACCACAGTAATCTACTCTATTTAATACTTATGTCAATAATGAAATGTTTTTGAGCCCTGGCCAGTGTGGCTCAGTTGATTGGGCATGGTCCCATGGTTGAAAGGTTTTCAGTTCAATTCCTGGTCAGGGCACATGTCTGGGTTGCAGGCTCAATTCCCTGGTAGGGGGCATGCAGGAGGCAGACAATCAACATTTTGCTCTCACATAGGTCTCTCTCTCTCTCTCTCTCTCTCTCTCTCTCTCTCTCTCCCTTTCTCTTCCTCTCTCTAAAAAGAAAGTTATTTGCTTTCATAAGGTAGTCAAAATGTTTAAAAAATATTTTTGACAAATACTTGAATTATAACTTAAATCTGTCTCAGGAACCATTTCCCAATGACTTTAGGCTACAAATACGTGTTCTGCTCTCAGAGGAAATTTCCGATGCCAGTTTATCTCATGAAGCATGACAATCAATACTCATATTCTCTTTCGCAGACTTCATGCTGCTGTTCGATGGGCCGTTAACCTTGTAGATCTGGTGGCGGATCTCACATGAACATGACTGTAAAAATGACAGACTGTAATCTGTATCCCTTATGAGAATCTAATACATTAAGAGGCCAAGCCCGTGACCTCTGGTGCTCAGCCGCCATCCCCGTTCCTTGCAGCGAGGTTCTGATGTCCACACAGCAGTGTTCAATCTGTCTGTCTGTACTGGGCAGACAGAGCCAGGTGCCGATTCGTCACACTTTCATTGGTCTGAATCACACCTATCAATGTCTTGCTTTGAATCTTAGTGGCTACATCTTGTTTTGTAGATATTTTTACAAGCGACCTGTAAAACCCTGCTGCCACGGGCAGAGTCTCTTTTCAAGGAGGCGGATGTTAAACGGACCCTGGTTTCCTTGCACACCCCTGCTTGATGCCCACTGCTTTCTTCCTGCCGAGAATGCGGCCCGGCTGCTCCTGCCCACCTGTCAAATGCCTCCTCAAATGTCCAAACCCAGGGAACACGCTGCTTCCGAGAAACTTCTCTGACTCTCCCAGGCTGACTCCGTGGCTCCCTGTCCTCGAGGATTCTTCTTCATGGTCACACTGCTTTTTCAGCACTAACTGTGTTTTCTCAGATATGGGACAAGCGTAGATGCTTTGGAGATGGAGAGAGTTTGATTTTAATTCTAGTTCATCCATCTACTAGTTGGCTGGATGAACTTCTGATCTTTTATTTCTTTTCTTTTAACTTCGCTGTGTCAGTTTCCTTATCTTCAATGCGGAAAAAATGAGATTTTTCTACATAGCATTTTTTATATTATTTTGGTATTGGCAAGTGTTTTTGTTTTCTCTCCTTTCTTTCTTTCTTTCTTTCTTTCTTTCTTTCTTTCTTTCTTTCTTTCTTTCTTTCTTTCTTCCTTCCTTCCTTCCTTCCTTCCTTCCTTCCTTCCTTCCTTCCTTCCCTTTAAAATTGCATTTGTTTCAGCACTTAGGAGGCACTCAACAAATAGTCATTGAATAATTGACTGCACCATCTTTTTTTAAAAATATATTTTATTGATTTTTTACAGAGAGGATGGGAGAGGGATAGAGAGTTAGAAACATCGATGAGAGAGAAACATCGATCAGCTGCCTCCTGCACATCTCCCCACTGGGTATGTGCCCACAACCAAGGCATATGCCCCTGACCGGGATCGAACCTGGGACCCTTGAGTCCGCAGGCCGATGCTCTATCCACTGAGCCAAACCGGTTAGGGCTGACTGCACCATCTTTTCATCTCTTCCAGGAACAATGTCATGCTCAGCGTTTCTCTGGCTTCTCAGTATCCACAGTGACTAGCGACCAGAGTTCTTGACCTCCTGGTGTTTACCTTCTAGTGGAGAACATTCACAATAATTATTCAGCAAATACATATGCACTATCATTTTAGATGCTAAGTACACTGAAGGAAGTAATGGAGGCTAGAAGGTGGATGAGTCTTTTGGCTGTGAGTGTGGAGAACTCCAGAATTTTTAAGTGGCAAAGCCAACTACCTGCATTTGATCTGAGACAATCTATATATATAAAATCCAAGCGACCAGAACGATGGAACTACCGGTCACTATGATGCACACTGCGGTGGCCAACCAGCCCCATTGGGGCCCCAATTGGTCCCTCCATCACCCCCCAACTTCCCATGGTCCCTCCCCCGGCCAACCCAGCCTGATCACCCTCTCCCCTCTAATCGGGGGCAGGGCTGGCTAGCCAACCTCCTGCATGACTCTCTCTCCTTCTAGCCCAGCCTGATCAGCCCCCATCGGGGTGGGCAGGTCAAACTCCACCTGTGCACCGGCTTCTATTAAGGAAATAAAGGATTATTGGGAAAATATGGAGAGATAATGTTTTAAGAACAGAAAAGAGCAAGTGCAAAAGCTCAGAATGGGAAGGTTTGAGGAGGGTTGTTTGAGGAGTAGAGAAGAGCCAGTTGCTGGATTGTCATGAGCTAGTGGAGGGTTTTTAGAGGGGAGGAGCTTGAAGCAGAAGGTGAGGGTCAGACCAAAGGGACCTTTACCTAAAGCAGAAGCCAAGAAACTCAGCCCAAAATGGAGTTCAGGATGACACCAGACCTTTTTCTGCTAACTTGTGAAATGTTCCAAGTTATCAGGATTTGGTTTGTGAAAAATTTTCCCTTGAAAGTCTAGAAATTATCTGTTATTTTCTAATAATAATGATGATAATAATATTGGCAAAGAAAAAATCTACATCATGTATTGCCTTTGGAGTTTATTCTCAAAACACTACCCTGGTGGGACACTCATTCAGGGATTAAGATTAAAATCTTCACTTAGCCACCAGCTCAGAGGGTGACCTTGGGCAAATAACTTGACCTCCAGACCTCAGTTCCTTCATCTGTAAAAGAGAGATAATAGTAGTTGCCTCATATGACATCTATGAGTGTTAGGTGCCATGGTCTAGGGAAGGTATATGACTAAGTAGCTACTACTGTATATAGTAGTCACCTGGCCATGGTATTTCTTATTAACTGAGATACTTGCTATAAATGTGAATTCTATTTCCTGACAGGAAACAATAAATCATCATCCAATTCATCATTTAGCCATCACCTGTGATCTCAACTACCTCAGGGCAATTTCATTGTATTCTGTGTAAACATCTATCCAAATGCATATTACTCTACTGTACTGCCTTTGTTTGTGCCTGTTCCTTAGCCATCCCTCAGTAAGACATCCATCTGGGGGCCTCTTTTTATTCATTCTTTTATTTCTTATATTCAAAATAGTGGCTGGGTTATCAAAGGCACAAAATTCTTTCTTTTTAAATTGCTTCTTAAATGTTGAAAAAAATAGTTAAGCACTCTTATTATAGTTTCAAAAAATATAATTAGAGTAGAAGTAGGAGGAGTCAAATTTTAGATAAATAGAAATAAATTAATTCTCACTGTCTAAGTCAGGGGTCCTCAAACTATGGCCCACAGGCCACATGCAAATACAAATATTGTATTTGTTCCCGTTTTGTTTTTTTACTTCAAAATAAGATATGTGCAGTGTGCATAGGAATTTGTTCATAGTTTTTTTTTAAACTATAGTCCGGCCCTCCAACGGTCTGAGGGACAGTGAACTGGCCCCCTGTTTAAAAAGTTTGAGGACCCCTGGTATAAGTTATGCCAAGTTGAAATCAGTGGTCTCCGTAGGAGTGAATATTCAAACTTGCCTGGGATGACCACTGGTCTGTGATATTCTAGAGGTGATGTGAGCATCATATAGATACTTTGGTAAGTTTTCTTAAAGGTTACATCCAGCCTTGAGATTCTTTTATTCAAATGTTTCCATGAAGCACGTACTAATTAAAGGATTGATCCAAATTTAGAGTTAGTATGACTTATGGGAATAGTGCATTAATGGCAGATGTCATGATTTCTAAAGCAAAAGTACTTCTTGTAATTTTTTATGTTATGTTGTATAGTTGTTTGTGAGAACTGTATTGGATACCACTTCAAGTGTTCTCTTACATGTTTTTTAAAAATATATATTTTTAAATTGATTTTAGAGAAAGAGAGGAAGTGAGGGGGAGAGAAACATTGATGAGAGAGAAGCATCCATTTTCTGCCTGCTGCACGCTCCCTACTGGGATTCAAACCCACAACTCAGTCATGTGCCCTGGCTGGGAATAGAACCAGCATGGGTGCATGGGATGATGCTCAACCAACTGAGTTACACTGGCCAGGGCTCCTATACGGTTTCTGATAGTTCAGTAAATATTTGCCAAAACTTGTTTAATAAATGCTATTTTTCAATCCACCTGGTAATTGAGTCAAAGGAGATTAAGGGTAACTGTTTCACCATTGACCAGTTCAGCAATCGAGAGCAGAAACACCATATTGACTGCCAGACAGTTACAGGGCAAATCAGTGAGAAAATGATCGAAACATCTGCCGTTATCCTTCCAGCTTCTTGCTCTATCAAATATATGAAACTCAGCTTTGTTGATGCCATGTTTCTATTTGGGAAAGCCTGCACATGATGTCGCCTGATGTTAGCTTCTCCAAATATTATTAGAAAATCACCAGCTGTGTTTGGAACCTGATGAAGCTATTTATTATTTTAAATTCCTGGAAGGAAGGGGAGATGCCTGCATGTTTGGTCTGTGTGGCACAGGCTCACTAAAACACATCGTGTGTATATATCAAAACTCAGTATGCGAGGGAAATTCTTTCCCGCTTCAAATGTCGATGAGTCCTTTTGCTTATTTCTAATACTAACCCATTTGGTTAACACAGCCTAAATTATTTCAAAAGCATTACCTCAGTGGAGTTTGGTCAATGAACTCTTTTATGTCTGCCCACCTTTTAAACACTCGGTTTACATTTCCTTTCCCCTGGTTAACTTCATCTAGCAGATAGGAAAACTTTGTCTCGAAAAGTAGTAAAATGAACCTCACTGTTTAAGCAATTAACTGATATACAGAACATATTTAAGAGCACGTTTAAGCCACTCTGCCTAAGGTATTGCAGAAATAATTTTCTTATAATTAAAATGTCTTTCTTTCATTAGCTTACTTGACTAGCGCTGCATATTAAATGTTATTTACAGAAAGGTACCTAATTACATTCATTTATATGTGTTTCTTTACTGCTGTTAATGCATTACATAGGGTCCAGCATATAGTTCTAGCTCAGCTTTCTGCCCATGTTCTTAAATTTTTCTTATCGCTAACCGTGTTTTATTGGAGAGCAAGTACGTAAATGTGGAACATACATTTCACTATCCTGTAGGTGTTTTTGAGACTTGTCTAATTATAACTTTTGTTCATCACATTAAGTAAATAACTTACTTTGCTGCAAATGCTCACTTTATTTAGGCATTTAATATAACCTGGACATAATAACTAATGAAAAGCTGGTTAAGAAGTGAGAACTAATCTTTCTTCTGTATTTATTTGCATCAGGGTCTTAATAGGTATTATTTTATTTCATCTTCAAAACAGCTGTAGGAAGAAGATACAAATAATTTAATACACACAGAAGAAAATTAAAGAGGTGAAATAACTTGTCTAGTCATGCATCTAGTAAGTTACAGAGGTGAGATTTTGGGCAAGCTTGGTCTGCCTTAAATGTATGTCCTTTTTATTATTTATACTGCACCTCTTCTGCAGGAATTAACATTTGGGGCAGGCAGTTCAAGTTAAAAGTAATCTGGAGAAATTACCTCTACAGACATGAATAGCAAGAAGGAATGCCATTTTGAGAAATCTCTGGGGGGGGGGGGGGAATAGGGGTAAGCAAGACATGAAGTGCTACTTTTGAAAGAGGGCTTAAATGAATTAAAATTATAACTAAAACAATGTATTTCATTTCAGACTAAAAAATGAATCTTGAGTTTGAAACAAATGGATTGGTTTAAAAAATCACTGGGAATAGTTATTGATTCTTATTATTATCTGTCTTAACTATTGGGATGGATGGAGGTATGCCATTGATTACTATTACAATGAAAACCATTTCCCCTCAGAACAGGAACAAGACAGGGAGGCCTTTTATTTCTTCTTCAGCCAAGAAGCAGAAATAAAAGGCATCCAAATTGGAAAAGAAGAAGTAAAGCTGTCAGTATTTACAGATGACATGATATTGTACATAGAAAACTCCAAAGACTTCATTAAAAAAACCTACTAGATTTAATAAATGAATTCGGCAATGTTGCAGGATACAAAATTAACACCCAGAAATCTATGGATTTTTATACACCAATAATCAACTCACAGAAAGAAAAACAAAAAAACAACAATACCATTTACCATTGCAACAAAAAATTAGGATACCTAGGAATAAACTTAACTAAAGAGGTAAAAGACCTGTACCTAAAAAAATGACAGGACATTGAAAAAAAGAGATAGCGGAAGACCTAAACAAATGGAGGAATATACTGTGTTCATGGATTGGTGGAATCAACATCATTAAAATGTCTATACTACTCAAAGCAATCTATAGATTTAATGAAATCCTCATTAAAATACCAATGGCATATTTCACAGACCTAGAACAAACTCTCCAAAAATTCATATGGGATAAAAAAGACCCTGAATAGCTGCAGCAATCTTGAGAAAGAAGAACAAAGTTGGAGGGATCACAATACTAGATATCAAGCTATATTACAAAGCCACTGTTCTCAAAACTGCCTGTTACTGGCACAAGAACAGACATATAGACCAATGTAACAGAACAGAGAACCCAGAAATTGACCCAAGCCATTATGCTCAATTAATATTTGACAAAGGAGGCAAGACCATACAATGGAGTCAAGACAGTCTCTTCGATAAATGGTGCTTGGAAATTTGGTCAGATACATGCAAAATAAAAAAGAAACTAGATCACCAACTTATACCATACAAAATGCAAACTCAAAATGGATAAAGGACTGAAATTAAGATGGGAAACCATAAAAATCCTACAAGACTCCATAGGCAGCAAAATAGCAGACATATGTTGTAGCAGTATCTTTACCAATACAGCTCCTAGGGCAATGGAGACTAAGGAGAAAACAAACAAATGGGACTTTATCAAAATAAAAAGCTTTTGCACAGCAAAAGAAACCATCAACAAAACAACAAGAAAGCCCACTTCCTAGGAGAACATATTTGCCAATGTTATATCCATAAGGGCCTAATCTCCAAAATTTATAGGAAACTCATACATCTTAACAAAATGAAGATAAACAAGCTAATCACAAAAATGGGCAAAGGACTTAAATAGACACTTTTCAAAAGTGGACATACAGAAGGCCAAGAGACATGTGAAAACATGCTCAAAGCCACTAATCACCTGAGAGATGCAAATCAAAACGACCATGAGATACCATATCATACCTGTCAGGATGGCTATCATCAACAAATCAACAAACGAAAAGTGATGGGGAGGATGTGGAGAAAAAGGAACACTCTTGCACTGCTGGTGGGACTGCAGACTGGTGCAGCCACTGTGGAAAACAGTGTGGAGTTTCCTCAAAAAATTAAAAATGGAACTCCCATTTGACCCAGTAACCCACAGCTAGGATTATATCCCAAGAACTCAGAAACACAAGTCAGAAAGGATATATGCATCCCTATGTTCATAGCAGCACAATTTAAAATAGCTAAGATTTGGAAACAGCCTAAGTGCCCAACAGCAGGTGAGTGGATTAAAAAACTGGTACATCTACACAATGGAATACTATGCTGCAGTAAAAAAGAAGGAACTCTTACCATATGCAACACCATGGATGGAACTGGAGCGCATTATCTTAAGTGAAATAAGCCAGTCAGAGAAAGATAAATATCACATGACCTCACTCATTTGTGGAATATAATGAACAACATAATATGATTAACAAAAATAGATCCAGAGACAGAGAATCATTTAATAGACCATCAAACTCCAGAGGGAAAGTATGGGAGGGGAGAGGGGTAAGAGATCAACCAAAGGACTTGTATGGATGCATATAAGCATAACCAATGGAAACAGACACTAGGGGGATGAGGGCATGTGCTGGGGGGTAGGGTTGGCCAGAGAGAGGTCACTGGGGGCAAAAGAAGACATGTAATATTATATGTAATACTTTAAACAATAAATAATTTCAAAAAGAATGTGAATTACTCAAAAAATGAACAAAACAAAACAAAACAAAAAAAAACCTGAGATTTGAACACACCACAGAATTCTCAGATGTTAAGAGATATTTTAATATCTCTGCCTTTTAAAATATCAACAAGTAAACTTGAATATTTTTTCACTTACAAGCTGTACCATATGTTTTAGGAATATTACAAATTGCTGCAAACATATATTTTCAGTAAAATGTAAGACTCATAAGGAAGCTTATTAGGAACGATGATACCAAGTTTCTAGTTCTTTAATGTGCCTAGGTAGAAACTATCAAGGCTCTGCGTTAAAGAACCCAGAGGGATGTGGCATAAGGTGTAACAATTATGACTAACCTATGGACTCATTAAGTACTAGCAAGTGATACTTAAGTCTCATAATTGAGAGATGTTATTTTCCCAAACCTTCTTCCCAAAGTGCACTCCCAGCCATGCCTAAAACACCTCCATCATGGTAGTGTGGTTGGTTGTTTAGCATCACCCTCCTCCCTGGAGTCTCCTTTAAAATGCTTCCATTCCAACAATGGAGATTATATAGTAGATAACCGCCTTCCTTGGCAGTATATCCTCAGCCAACGTAAGAAAAAAAGAAAGTATTTTATAATGAGAGACAGAAGACCCCAAGAGCAAACTTTGTCTGCTCCACTGTATCTAGACCCAGTCTTAAATTAGCTGGAATCCACATCCATGTGTCCAGTTTTACAGTTTATTCAATATTTTAAATCTAAATTTACATAGAAAGACATATCATGAATAGACCAGGAGTCCTTGATTCCCTGTCAATCAAAATTAAATCGTCTCATAGGTTTCTCCTTAGGTGACATCCTGTTTCTTAGTAGATACCACTTACATTCTACCTCTTGTTGTTAAAGTCATCTACATCTTTCTTTTCGTGGTTTCATCCAGCAAACTTTCATTGACTATCTATCTACTATAAACCAGACTATTTCTAGATGCTGGGATCACAGCAATGGAGTTGCTATTTCTTCTGCCTTTAAGAATGCAATTATCTAAGAGGAACTCTCTACACAACTATACCATAAGAATGAGATACATTGACAACTTTTTTCATACTTAAAGAAAAATTAAGAGGGTATGAATCTAAGGGGTAGAGGGACTCTTACACACACAAAAAAAATCACAATTTGAACAGCAAATACTTTTGTTTAAACTGTTTTAAAATAGCCCCCATCTCCTTGGAAGTGGATTTATCTGGATGAAAGCAACAGGTATCTTAATTCTGTAAAAATCACCAAAGGAAATCTTATTATGTGAGTGAAAAACAGTGATTCACCATTGTACTCCTGGAACATCACTTAGCTTATGTAGCTGTCTTAAGTTTACAGATGAATTGTTCTCTTAGGTAAATTAAATTGCATGTGTCTTCTAGCAGAAAATAAGAGCAATTTTTTTCATGCATCTTTGGAAAGAAATATTAGTTTTTCCTATTTGATTTGAATGGACTTTTTAATTTTGCAAGCTTCAGATTTTTTTGTGGATATGTATGTAGTTTTCTTTGGGCAGTTGTTTGTAAATGAGAAGGTGCACAAGTAGGATCTTAGGAGCATGATGAAAGACATGATTTAAATGATAAAAAGACAACATGAAAAAGAAAAAGAATGGATGAACAATGAATTTGGACCTTTGTATTCTGATGTAATTTTGTCCCCTTGGCCACAAGGCAACATCTTAACACTACCAGTGGAAGTTAGATTCCTTCTGAAAGAAATAACATTTCTCATAGTCAATAAATGTGAGAAGAGTTCAAACATGGGACAGAAAACTAAGAAATAAAAATTGAGAAGTAGGATCTTAAACTGTAAGGCAGGAGGAACACACTCTCTTTGGCTATTACACGTATTCAAGGTTCAGTGAGGCCCAAAGTTCATCTGATGATGATAATGATGATGATGATGATGCCTGGATTGTGGATAAAAAGATTCAGAATTTCAAAAATTAAAAAAAAAGTTACTAGACCCATCAAGAAATGGCTGACTTGTGACTGAAAAATGATGTGATAGTGCCATCATTGAATAATCTTATAGATGAAGAGCTTTATTGATTAAATGCAAACGATAGACAAATCAATATTTTATGCAATTATGAATATGTAATTCTAGAGTCTCCTCTGTGTATCATGTTAGTGTCACCAATGCATACTTCTGCCACAAAATAAAGGAGACCCAGATATTTTTTCCCCCAACAATTTGTCACTAGGGGGCAACAGTAGTTTATTTACCCTGAAGTAACACCGAAGTATTCTCTAAGGTCCCAAAACTAATGCTAGGAGTAACATAATAACAATGTAGCAATTAGTTCTCAATCACATCTTGATAGGAAATATTTGGGATATATCAATGATTTTAAGACATCCAAAACTATGCTGAAGAAAATGCATTTTAATGGTTTTTATCGTGTCCTGGGTTGTAAGAGCAGCCATGGCTCTTACAACCAATATTCCTATAAAATATAATATTCCTATAAAACCATGTTCTATGTTTTTTTTCATAATTTTCAAATGATTCAGTCTTCAGTTAAGAAAACTATTTGGCTACGAAGCCTTACTAGTAAATCTCTAATCTGTGAAGAAAATAAATTAATTAATTTAATTAATTAATTAATTTAATTAATCAATAAATTAAACTTTTGGCAATACCTCTAAATCATATTATTTTTCTCTCTAATGAACTAATAATTGCCCTCCTTCTCTCATTACTACTCTCAAAATTTAAGACTGTCATGTCTCTCCTACATTATTGCTATAGTCTCTTTATATATCTCTTTGCTGTTCTTAACACAATCAGACCATGGCACTGATTGCTCTCTCAAACTCTTTTGCTGGTCCTACCTCCTCTTCCTGACCTCGAAATCTCTGTTTTAAGCTCTAGTCTTACTATTTATTCTCATTCCCTGACACCAGACTGTCCAGTGGCTTTGAAGACCATACACATGCTTTTGACTCTCTATAATCCCTGAATTGTAATACCTAACTGCTCAGATTTCAAATCCATTGGAATGTTGAGTAAGTATTTCCAACTTAACAGGTTCAACACAGATCTCTTGTTTTCTCAAGCTCCCACCAAACAGTTCTTCCAGTCTTCTTTATATCTGTAAATGGCATCTACCTATTTTTTTGTGTGTGCTGAAACCATGCTCCTCATTGCCCAACAATCCATATCATATTTAGCATTAAGACCTATGTGTCTTCCTTCAAAATATTTCCAGAATCCATCTACCTCTTAATCCTCCATCACTACCAGGTCCAGTTCTTATAATGTTCTCATATATAAGGCTGCAATTACCTCCTAATTCTCCTCTTTGCTTCCAGTAAGTAAATTCACTCAGAAAGCAAGTGATTTTCTAAATATCAAATTGTGTCATTTGTCTGGTCAATACTCTCCAATGGTATTCTTTAGAAAAATGATGAAATACAGGTTTCTGGCCATGATATTTAATGCCCACTGTAATATGAATCTGCATGGGTTTTGTTTGTGTGACCATAGAATTCTTCATTACAAGAAATCTCCCATGTAATGCCAAAATATAAATCAGTAACAGTAGATCTGCTCTGGAAACTATTTTCTTTACCCTTTCTCCAAGCATTTCCAGGAGTGCTTTTTCAAAATCCTAAAGCACTAAGAAATATAGTAGGAAAACCACTGATCTCTGTTCAAGCACTACTTTGATAAGTGAAAAAATAAGGAACAAAAAGATAATATGATGAGCTGAAGCAGAGTAAGTTAGGACTAGAATCAGCTTGATTCAATTCCATTCACTTTAGTAATAGTCATTCTCAAAAGCATTCCCTTCTGACAGGTCTTAGATTAGAAGTAGAAGACAGACAGATTTAAATCATCTATTTAAGCAGAGTTAATTAAACTAATGAGAGAGCACCTATTTGAGATTATTAGGATTTAACCAATTGGTACCCAAATTAGTTTGTGTGTCCAACAGATGGATGACTAAATCTCTGTCCATTAATTTCTGTAACACAGAGGGTTTTAAAGAGCCATTTAGAATAGGCCAACTACATAGAAATAACACCAAACAATGTAGCACCAGTTTGAATTGGCATATTCAAAAATAGCCACAAGTATTGTCAAAAGACAATATAGGCTAGAAAAAAATAGTAGAGGAGAAGAAATATAAGGCATTTTTTTTATAAACATTTGCATTTTACTATGGCTTTTAAAATATTTTAATAGTTTCTAGAAAATCAAAGGTTAAAACCTCCTCTTAACACAATATGGTAATTTTTTAATATTTTTAACCATAATAAAATATATGTCATTTAAAAAAATGTTTTGAAACAATATGTATTTAAAATAATATAAAACTTTCTTCACCTGAATTTTCAAATTCTGCTATTTTAAAGAGCAGTGAGGTCCTTTTTTTATTAATTGTCTAATTTAGGCTAGACATCATAAAAACAGAAATTTGGAAGGTAGATTTGTTGTTTTGTTTGCTTAAATGATACTGTAGTTATGCTGATTTAAATACTTTGCCCATCTTAGAAGTTAAATAACTGGCAATGCTGGCTTTAAGCTCATGCCTGACTTCAAATTTCAGCCTATTTTTATTAAACACGTCTGTATGCCTGAATGTAAAAACCATAAATTCCTTCAAGTTTCATTGTGTAGCTTTTCATATGAGAAACTAAGGTATAATGATTTGCCTAATATACATAGGAACATTTAAGCTACAAGTGGGAAGAGAATTCATCTAATTTCTTTCAAATATTGAAAGTTCTTATCCCATTCACTTATTATATATGTATAAATGGGTTTTCAATATGTATAAAGCCTGATATTATCACTAGAGAAGGCCTTTGACCATGATAGTCTGTCTGATTGAAATGCTCTCTTCTCTCTTCCTCTCTTCTTCATTTAGTTAATTTTTATTCCTTCTTTAGAATGCAAAATTTAGACCACCTCTCAAGTGACAATCCCTCTACTGGATAGCTATCACATGCATCAGACAAGGATGTTCACCTATTATATTCTTTCAGAATTCACTTTGTCTCCTTTATTCTTACCATAATTATGCTTTTCCTTTATTTGTGTGATTATTTGATTAGTGTCTATTGCCAATATAATATATAATCTTCATGGGAAAATTCATATTTGTTTAACCTTACATTTGTATTCCCAAAGACCAGCCCAATGCCTGGCACTTAGCAGCAGCTCAATAAATAACAATCAGACTTGACTTGGGTTTGTGAACACACAATACAATATACAGATGGTAATTTATAGAATTATATACCTGAAACCCATATAATTTTATTAACCAATGTCACCGCAATAAATTCAGTAAAAAATATATATTACATTGTTAATTATTTATAAAAATCTTGAAAATGAGCACCCTATCTCTTAAATACTCTGCTAGGGAAGTTGCTGATAGCACTTTAGCATTGAATAAGACATTACCCTGAAGGGCTAAATTTATTGGGCCACAGCTTGCCCATTACAAGGTGTCAAGTGAGTTAGTCAGTGGCTACACAGGTGGAAGAGGTGGCTAAGAGGTCCAGAGGCAATGTTGACATACCAGAGACTAGTGTTTCCTTAGAAACCTGGGATTTTAGTGAGCAAAGGGTTTGGGAAACAAAAGATCAAAGTAAAGGTTTAGTCTATGAGTCTGTGTTCAGAAGCAGGTTAGATATCTGGTACCCAGGCATCAAGACTGACATTAAGTAGCCCGTCAGTGCCACAAATGGGGCCAGTGCTACTTCTTCAATGTTTTATAAAAATGAGGAGGTACTTTTGGTTGCCACAATGACAGAGGGGTGTTACTAGCATTTAATGGATTGGGATGAATGACAAAAACACTGCAAAAGCACAGGACAGTTCTACACAATAACGGATTTTCCTGCCCTCTATACCAAGAGAACCCCCTTGGAGAAATGCGATGAGTCAACAAGCTCCTTGAAGACAAGGTATATATTGTGTTCCCCTAGGTGTTCTAGGAGCAAGCACAGTGCTGCTTGACCTTCACTGAATGTATATTGGGAACGATCTTCCATTTCTTGCCATTGAGCTAGCTAGGAATATAGAAATGCATAAATGTATGACTTCATATTGATTCAATGAAAGTGTAACTAGACTCTTGCTTCTGAGCAGAGGAGGAAAAGGAAAGTTCATTCTCAGTTGTTAAAAAAAAAAGAGGGTAATCAAAATTGCTAAGTCACGGAGAGCAGAGAGGTACTTCAATCAGAAAGCAACAATGACACCTAAGATTGAGGTAGCTTTTCATATTAAAGTCTTACTAGTAACCTAGACTGGAAGTGACTTGGATGGGTAATCCGGGCCTCCAGGCCTTTGCTAGAGAGGGCAGCTAAGCCACAGATGGATCCTGATACAATGAGGGTGTTCTTCCACATGCATTGTAGAAAGAGCTAGGGGATTAGCAAACATGGGTGAAAGGAGACATTCATTCATAGAGGAAAATCACCTGCTCGCGGTTTTCCAAAAGACCCACAAAACCGACTGCCCTCTGCGATGGAGACATTCTTTGTGTCAGACTCGGTGGAACAGTTCTGAAGCAGCAAGGGTAATTGTATTGATTTTGAAGGAATGTCTGGTTAATTTTTCACAAGGCGTAGACCCCTCAGAAATCGATAACTTTCTGCTGTTTCTTTATTCTTCCGAATAAACTGTGTCTGTCGGAGAAACTTGATTCTTAAGCTCAATTGGATTTATAAAACATTCACAGGCACACAGCACAAAAGAAATGGAAGCTTTCCCTAGGAGTGGTAAGTATTTAACCTCAGCTTAGGACAAAGACTCCTTCTCTTTTAATTTATTCGTGTCCTTGGACTGGCTTTAGGAGGGACTGCCATTTCTGTGATGCAAATGCTTCTTTTAAGCATTGGTTCCCATCCCCAAGGAAAAGACACTTTAGTAGAAGATATGAAGTACATGTCTAAAAGCAGAATCTAAGCAAATGTGTATTGAAAAAATCTGGGATTATGGGAGAGCCTGTTAGAAATATGTTCATTTTACTATTTTTTCTTCGTGAAGATGAGTGTGCAGTGATAAATATTTTTGAAAGAAATATAAATGTGCTTTGGAAGCAGTATTAAAATGTTTTCCAATAGCAGAGCTTAAGGAAATTGCTGAGTGATTCCTATCTCTCATGTAGATTTACACAGCAAGAAGCTAATGCCCAGAGAGGTTAAGTGTTCTTCCTAAGGTCACACAGTGAATGTCTCATTCATTAAATTGGAAATGCCACTTTGAAAAGAAATCGATGAGCACTCATTTATCAAGGCCAGGAAATGTGCAAGGTTGCAAACAGATAATGTCTGGATTGGAACAAATACACAAGACAAGAACTCAAATCATAAAAACAGGAAAGAGAAGATAGAGGGGAAATTCAAAACAATGTATTTGCAATACTAGAAAAGCTTCCCACACTTGGTTAAATATCATTGATGAATCATTTACTTACATAGTAGTTATACCACTTGAGACATAAGACCAATCATTGCTCCTCATCTTATTTGTATGTCATGGTTTTTTAACACTTTGGTGTACAAAAACCCAGCACAGCTATCAACTCCTACAATAAAACATGCATAGGTTATTTATTGGCAAGGGAAATAGGTATTACTTCAAAGAGATACAGAGAGAGAGTCCAACATTTCCAAGCCAATCCAGTGATTAACTAAACCTCTTTTTCTGGGAATATGAACACGTAAGACCCTTGAAGCCCCTCCTAAGCCTTTTGCTCTTACCCAAACCCCACATGTGTGTGAGCACACAGGAAACATGAGTACAGGTCTATCTGGGTGTGTTTAGAAGTGTCTTAAATAACAGAAATACTTAGGGTCACATCAAATGATGCTATGTTTTCTTTCAATATTCTTAGTTTCCTTTGCTTTGTTAATAACTTAGGAAGTAAAGAAATAGGAAAAGTTACTGAAATCAGTTATGTTTCATGCTGGTTTCCAACAGGGACCATCTGCCTCGCTAAATGAACATAGGCATTTCTTCATAGTCTGAAAACGTCATCAAGAACAAACTCTGTGAATTGCTTGCTGAAGTATCATTCACTGTGGCTTTTGGGGGTATTTCAGGAATGAGAGGGAACACTGAAGTTTCAATCCCTCTTGTCCCAGTAGCTACAAGTTAAACACCAAAAGCAAACCCTGTCTAGCTCCTGGTGTTTAACCAGGCCAGCTATAAAAATTATCTTCATCTAATTCTAGCACGAGATGACTTTTGACCAGGATGAGGTTTTATTTTCCGTCCAATCTAGTAAACAAACAAACAAACATTATCTTATGGCTCTTGAATGGATATTTAAGATCTTGACTACTTAGAATTCAAAGGACTTGTATGCATGCATATAAGCCAAACCAATGGACACGGACAACAGGGGGATGAGAGTATGAGTGCGGGGGCGGGGGGGGGGTGTTAATGGGGGGGATGAGGACACATCTGTAATACCCTAACCAATAAAGAAAATAATAAAAAAAAACATTCCAAAGAAAACTTCCTGACTTCCCGATTATACCCTATGTGGATCAAAACCACAGGATGGATGAACTTTCTGATGAGGGCTTGATCGTATCTTCTGTGTCTTAATGCAACACGTCCCACATGCAGACAGGAATGAGCCTGGTGGAAGCAGCATTCATTAAGAGGGGAGACCTTTCAGGTTATCTGGAATGTCCATTCTGCTCATAAGACTATTGTCCTCGACTATTAATTGAGACTCACATAATTAGTGTCTTGACCTTAAAATCAATCCAGAATGGGACCCTTCCTGTAAATTTCTTTTAAAATTGCCTTTAAGTCCATAATTATTTCTAATTTAAAAATTTTACTAAATTTTCAAAAATATCCATAAAAATTCCAAATCAAGGATTTAAAGAAAGAATGCATTGAAGATCACTAAATCCACAAATGGAATTATAACCACTAACTTATTCCTAAAAAGGTAACTAAAATGTGCATACACTTGCACACACATCGGGACAACAAATTAGAATAGCCAAAGTGTGTTGGGGAATTAACTGCTATTTCTTATTTTTAGAACTTGGCAAAATTATTATCCAGGTATTCTTTAAGGAAAAAGAAAATGTTTCTTTCAACTCCATTTTCTTCTGTGGATCCTTTTACATGTCCCATTATGTCACTGTCTCAAGGAAGTATACAATGGTAAGGCTAGGAATTTTTCTTGTGTTCAGGTTTAAAACTCATTGGAGTGAAGATCTCCCCATCTTTCAATCTTTGGCTGATGGAACTGCAAAATGTCATTTCAGAGACTTTTCTGCTATTATGATTAAATCTCTAATTATTTGTATTGTTAATTACATACATTTAAAGCCTTCATTTTTATTTTTAATCTTTATTGTTGAATGTAAATATATATATATTATATATATTATAAATATTTATATATATATTATATATATATTATATATATATATATATATAATATATATATAATATATATATATATCCTTTTTCCCCCATTGACTCCACACTTTCTCCCCAAGGCCTTCACCACACTATTTTCTGCATCCACAGATTGTGCATATATGCATACAAGTCCTCTGGTTGATCTCTTCCCACCCACCCACCCCTGCTTTCCCTCTGAGATTTGACAGTCTGTTCCATGCTTCTATGTCTGTATCTATTTTGTTCACCAGTTTATTTTGTTCATTAGACTTCACATATGAATGAGAGCATGTGATACTTGTCTTTCTTAAAGCCTTCATTCTTCTGTTCAACACCCCACAATAACTTTCAGTGATTGATCATTTCTATGTCACTGCCACTGCCACATTTTGCTGTGAGTCTATTTTATTATAACCTGAACATTTTATGATATGTCATAGGTTGCACAAGAGAGGAGATGTGATTGTGTGCCCCAGATGTTCATGGGAATGAAGGGTTTCCAGGCTGAGTCCCATCCATACAAAAGTTCTGAGAACCTTAATATGCCCTGTGGCTGAAATGTTGCTGTATAATCAATTTATGGTAACAATCATGAAGACTGCACCACATCCAGGAATCATTATCTGTTTCTTGAAAGTACTATGTTATATACATTAGAATCTTTAAGGCTAGATGCTGCAATACCCCCTGACCATTTAATGGTTTAACTTAATACTGACATATTCTCGGACATGTGTCTGTCTGATGCAGGTCTGACCATCTTCCTCTACCTTGAAACTATACAATTTGGAGCATGGTAGAAGGGTAATGGAAGAGGAATGCTTGTCACCCCTTTACCTGCACTCATCAGAACTATACGCACTGGCCAACAATAGTTATATGATTGTAATCTTACTTCAAAGGAGATTGTATAAGGTAGAAGAACCCCTAGATATTTGGCAAGTACTAAATGATTCTGCCATGTATCTGGGTTTTGCCTAAAATATAATATAAATAAAAGGTGTAGTGGTTATGGTTTTGATTAGAGGATTCTCCCAGGCCCAACCATATCTGGACAATAGCAACCTTTAGTTGAGTATCACTGTGATACTAGGATGCAACTTAGAATGAGTTTAAGCACATTTTTAGCAGTGACACTACATAGACAGTGGAACATCTAGATGGCCACTTGTAGCATCCAATTGGCTTAAAAGCCTGAGGAATTGCTTGCTAACTTAATCTACACAGGTAAGATTTCTTAGTAGCAGAGGAAAGACTGTGGTTCAAACTTGACTTTGCTAATTTGATTGTGTCATTGTGCTTAAGAGTATCTTCATCTGAAAAAAGCAACTCAACAAAGCACTTCACTGTAACTTGCTTCACAGAGATTTGTGAGGAGTAAATAATATCAAACAGTGGACAAAATCTTTGGAATCTGTGAATTGCTAGATAAATATAAAATACTATATTTTGATGACACTCTGAGCATTTTTTCACTTAACCTTTCACTATTGTTTATAGCCTCTTGACCAAAGTAAGAAGAATGCTTTCTGCTGGAGCTATGGTTTAGATACCAAGTAGCTTTAAGCTAAAATTCACTATATTTTTATGGAAAAGGGACAATTCTGTTTTTAATTTATATTCTATTATTTAAAATGCTAAAAGTGTAATGATTCATGGTAAAACTTATAATTTTGAAAACCAGTGAGTTAAAAAATATTTCTGTACTGCGAAAAACATATATTTTCTGTACATAATCATGTTAGTAAGCAAATAGATCATTTTTACAAGACTGCTCATGTTGGGGAGAGAAATGTTTTAAAATGCATGACTCATTAAAATAATTTATGTCATTACAAGATAATTTATGTAGCTATCTTCTTTTAATAGATTCTTTCCCACTGTGGGGTCTCTCTCTCTCTCTCTCTCTCTCTCTCTCTCTCTCTCTCTCTCTCTTGCATACTTAGGAAAAGTAAAGCTGATGTTATAAGGATCTGAATACTTCAAAAAACTTTATTTAGGATATCTGAGCTGTTGTTGATTTTTTATGTATTTTTACACTCTCACTTCTGAAAATTTAAGGAAAGGTGTAAAAATCAATCTTTATTGCACATTTAATTTCTCATGAAAATACAAAATCTTCAGTTAGTATTGAAAAGAGGATCTGAGTAGGGACACCTTGAACAGGAAATAATCTTTCTCTGGTGCTTTTAGAGTCAAAACAATTCTGGAGATTTTTCCTTCTGAATGTAGGAAGGCATTTATTCCTAAAATTATAAAGCTTCTACTCTGAGGCTCTGCTCCGCTGATGACATTTGCCTCCAATATGGCTACATATTCGACATAGAAAACTCTTCTCCCAGCAATCCTTTTACAGATATGGGTTGTATTTTAAAGTAAATTATCAGAATCATGGATAGTTGTATGGTCCTCTACTAACTTTTGACACTTATGTCCAACTAGTCTTTCTTCCACAGCATGACTTTGTGTCATTAAACAGTGTAAGGCAGGGGTGGGCAACCGTTTTGTGAGTGTGTGTCAAAACCAGCAAAATCTCTGACTCAAAATTCTGCGTGCCAACCCTAATTTTTTGAGAACATGTTACACCTACTTGATATCTCTTAAGGTGTACATATGTGAAGAAACTTGAAGAAATAATAAAATTCATTCGAGCGACAAAAACACAGTATATGATGATGAAAAATACATTTATTTTTTAATGTATACATGTACACTGATAGTCTGACAGAAAACTTTATGACTCCGTTTGATATTATCGGTGGGACTTTTGCTGCTGCATCACTGATGACAGAGATTTTATATCAGGTTTATATTTCGTGACCTTTAGAGATATGCACGAGCTATTACTTTCATCCGTCAGGCTACTCCTATTACTAGACTTAACAAAATTCATCACTGAGAACAAAGATTCACAAGCGTATGTGGATGAAACCAAAACACTGGTCGGATCTAGGAAGGCAGGGAGAGTTAAGGCAGAGGCATAGAAATTGCTCTTCCCCTCTCCCGTCAATCCATGTCTATGGTCTTTAAGATAACTTGTTATGTAAAATTATTTATTTGTCTAAGATGCACCTACACTGAATTTATCTGAAAAATGGAAAAGTCGATATTAAGAAAAAAATTGTAAATGGAAGATTATAAGAGAGGGTTTTGCGTGCCAGCAAAAGTTACTGGCGTTCCATGTTTGGCACGTGTGCCAGGGGTTGCCCACCCCTGGTGTAAGGCACTAGGGACCGAACACAACATTGCAATTATCTTGTCTTCAATAGCCACAGAATTACTCATATTTTCCATGAGAGACCAATGGGACAATATCTGTGTCATGCCTCACACTCACTCCGTGGCAGCATCACTGTGCATAGGTATTTAGCTTGCTTGATTTTTTGAGGTGCTCATCTCATTATTCTGTTGCTGTACAGACCAAGTTCTAAGGGGACATAAGAAGAGATAAGTTCATTTGAGCCAGAGGAGATCTTGAAAATAAAGTATCACATTTTTGTTGATTATAGTGGTAGTCTTTGCCTTCTCAGAAACACTTCCTTTAATGAGCAGAACATTAAGTGGAAAGAATTTAAGGCTCAGGTTTCCTAAGTCTTTGTCCATATTTGGATTGGCAAAGCAAATATTTTGTCACTTAAACTGTTACATAGGCTTTCCAGATATACTTGGCAGAAGAAAACGATCTTATCAACCACCCCCTAGAATGCTAGTAACTCTTTTCTGGGTCACAGTAATGCATTGTGTTAATAAATAGAAGTTCTCCATTAAAATATTAGCAGATGTAGCAGGTTATAAATGCTCACAAATTTTTGTCACACAACTCACTGAATGCTATGGTCTATGTACCACTCACTTAACCCTAAGAATAGTATGGAATGTTTTTTTCACCAAAATAATATAATGGAAGTGATGATCTAGTTTCCTGCCTAAAAATTAAGAGACTTCTCTTCCACTCTCTTTTTCTTAAATCATTCACTCTTGGACTCCTGAATTAGGATGTAAAAAGTCCTTCGATCTTTCTGGAGAGAGAATGTGGAGAGGGTCTGAGAAGATAGGGAAAGAAAGAGGGGCCAAGTTAAACCCAGCTTCTAACTATCCTCCTCAGGCTGAGGCAGTAGGAATGTGAGTAAAGCTGTTTGAACCTCCTACATCAACAAAGAACCCAGTTGAATACCAACAAGTGATCAGACACATGCAAGGGAAGAATTGCCAAGCTGAGCCGGGCACACATTCCTGAACCATAAAATTATAATATACAGTAAAATGATTGCTCTTTAAAAACCACTAAGTGTGGGGAGAATTTGCGGTACAACCACAGGCAACCTAACAGAATAAGCAGTGGATCTTCTGCCTTTGTTTTCTTGGCATCTCTAACATTAGACTAAGATTGGATATTAAACAAATAGTATGGGAGCATATGTGCATATTGATGCAAAAATATTTTTTTTCTTTTTTTAGGCATTTATTTATTTACTAGAGGGCTGGTACATGAATTCATGCACCAGTGGGGTCCCTCGGCCTGGCCTGTAGGGATCAGGCCGAAACCAGCTCTCCAACATCGCCTGAGGGGTCCTGGATTGCCAGAGAGCACAGACACAGGCCAAATCTGTGCACCAGGCCTCTAGTATGCATATAAGATCTTTTTATATATATATATTTTATTGATTTTCTACAGAGAGGAAGGGAGAGAGATAGAGAGTTAGAAACATCGATGAGAGAGAAACATCGATCAGATGCCTCCTGCACATCCCCCACTGGGGATGTGCCCACAACCCAGGTACATGCCCTTGACTGGAATCGAACCTGCAACCCTTCAGTCCGCAGGCCGACGCTCTATCCACTGAGCCAAACTGGCTTTGGCTGCATATAAGATCTGTGGTTAATCTCTTCCCACCCTCCCTCCTTCCCCCTTCCCTCTGAGATTCATCAGTCTATTCCATGTTTCCATGCCTGTGGTTTCTGCTCCTGCATTTAGCATCTGCCCCCTGGTGGTCAGTGCACATCATAGCTACCGGTTGGATGGTTGGATGGTCAAACGGTTGGCCAGTTGGAAGTCATTTAGGCATATATATATATATATATATATATATATATATATATATATATAGTTAATCATCACCTGAGGATATTTTTCCATTGATTTTTAAGTAGAGTGGAAGAGAGAAGGAAAGACACAGAGAAACATTGATGTGAGAGAAACACATCAATTGGTCATCTCCCTTCTGTGCACTGACCAGGGTCCTGATGAGGGCCTGGGCTGGGGAGGAACCTGCAACCAAGGTACATGCCCTTGACTGGAATTGAACCTGGGATCCTTCGGTCCACAGGCCAATGCTCTATCCACTGAGACAAACCAGACAGAGCAAAGATATTTTATTTTTTTTTAAATTATTTCTATAAGACGAGAGGTAGGCCCTTTAGAACTAAAAGGTAGGCCCTTTTAGAAGTAAAATCTATCGATGAGAATAGACTATTTTAAATACCTAGGTTCAGGCATTCAATATTAAAGAATTAGCAGTAACTCTACTATTGTGTGAGAACAGACATATAGATAACATTCTACAAAGTTAGAATCTTGAAATCTTGATTTTAAGACAGAAACCCTGAGATTTGTTCACATCTATTGATCAGTTACTTATTGAACATCTAAGAGGTTTACAATACAGTATTAGGAACTGAATATTCTATGGTGAACACAGCATTTTCTAAAACTAAACAAGGGAGAGACACACATACATAAATCAGTAAAATAAAGCGTTAAGTGCTGCAGCATATACAAAACATTACGGGAGCACAAAAAAGGGATTTTATCTGGTAAGCAGGGAAGATTTCATGATTGAGATGAGGTTTGTGTTGAGTATAAAGGATGAGTAGGTGGTCCCCAGATGGAGACAAGTGGGAGATCATGTTTTGTACACATTGTGAAATTAGAGCCGGGGGCGGGGGGGGGGGGATTGTTCCTTCTTCCACAGTAATCCCCTCATTTAATAAGTACTGGAGTCTCTAATATTTAGTAGGTATTGGTACTTCCTAGATATCACTTGAGATTCAATAAACTATTACAAAAGCCCAGTATAGGGATGCCCTAAAGTTGCTTATGGTCTGATGGAGTCATCAAACTGGATTACAAGTACAGATCATTGTAATCCAGAGTGATGACTGCTGAAAGGAAACACACAAGGACATGACAGGAGCAGCAATGACAACCAAACTTCCTGGAGGATTTATTTGTGAGCTGAATGGAAGTTGTCCAGATGAGGGTATGGTGTTTGTGTGTGTGTGTGTGTGTGTGTGTGTGTGTGTGTGTGTGTACAACACAGGAAGTGGACACAGCATGTGCACCACTAGGACACAGAGCTGAGAGAAAGTGAGTTTGAGAAACTTCACTTGGTTGAGCTTGACTCAATGGTAAGTAATGAGTGAGAGTGGGGTAGAGATGAGTAGTGCTAGATGGTGCCGTACTGAATACCTAACAGGTTTCTTTCTGTTGACAGGGATCATGGGAATGTTTTAGTAAGAGACTGACAGAGCCAGAGGTTCTGGTTGGAACTTCTCTCTGTTTGTGGAAGAGGAACTGACTTGGAGAGAGTAGTGACAGGAAAGCAGTAAGATAAAGACTGGAATGTTGTATTTCAGGTAAACATTTGGAGGCAAATTGTGAAGGATTAAAGCCTGTGTCCTATAGGAAATGGGAAGATATGTTAGATTGTAGAGAGGGACTAGGGTTCTAAAATGATCAGCTACTTTAAAAAGATTAACCTAGGAAGATGAATCAGTGTGGGAGGAGTCGGTGTCAGTGGGTGAGGAGGATGACAAGTGCCAATTGGGGATCGCCATGAAGACATCAGCCATGGGATGAACAGATGGAATACAGAATCGTTGCTGTGCTGTTACACAGATAAGACTGAGTGGCTTTGTGCCTAAAAAAGGAGATATCTAAACACAATTATTCAAGTTTCTTATAACATTAAAAGTTGCTCCAACCTACCCAGTTGGTGTGGCTCAGTGGTTGAGTGTTGACATATGAACCAGGAGGTCAGAGCTCGCTTCTTGGTCAGGGTACATGCCTGGGTTGTGGGCTCGATCCAAAGGAGGAGGCATGTAGGAGACAGCCCACCAATTATTCTCTCCCATCATTGATGTTTCTACCTCTCCCTCTTCCTTCTCGCTGAAATCAATAAAAATATAGATATTTTTTAAAGTTGTTCCAACCTAAGGGTCAAATCATTTGGTTTGTTGGTTTGATTGCTTAAAAAGCAGAAATGAGAGGACAAAAAATTAAATCATAGAGAAACTTATGATGTAGAAAAGATATATAATTTTGAGACTACATTAAAGCTTCAACAATAAAAATGGAAGAAATTGAAATGATTTTGAGACTTTTGTGGGTCCTAAAATAATAAAAAAAGTTTTTCCTCAGTAGAGGAAAAGTTTCATCAAAAATAACATTGAAAAGGATATTAAGCCCCTGAGTCCTCATTCTGACATCTTATGATGGCACTCAGCAGACACAGTGCCATCCAAAGTCTATAACTCTGGGGGCATGAAATACATGGTGAAAGATTTGCAAACTTGTCAGTCAAGAAGTTGACAACTGGAGTGGCTGTGAGTATGGGCAGGCAGTGACATTGTTAACACCTTTGCAAGTATAAGGTGCAAGATAACAGGGGAGCCATGTCCTTCCATGACACTCTGCCAACTCAGGGATCAATCTCAGCCACCAGGAAGGTTATGCCTGACAGCTGCACTCTGGGGATAAACCACTATAAAAAAGTTAGAGTGTTCCAGATAGAGCAACCTTGAAGCTGGGTGAATGGGTCAGGAAGATAGTTACTAAAGCATATCAATAAATAACCTCAAAGGTGTTCACCACAAAACACAGCTCCAACAATTGTATTTTTATTTTATTCATGAAAGAAATCCTCAGCCATTAACCCATGAGCTCTTCTTTGAATGGTTCTGACATTGAAGGAGCTGGAAATGGAAGGAAAATAACACTTATTAACAATAAATATTCAGGCTGGGCATGTGAGGACAGGAATCCCACAGAACTGTGTTTGATTCGAATCTCTGACACTCAGTGCAACCTTGGACAAGTCAATAACTGCTCTGTCCCAGGCATCTCATCTTTGAAGTGAGAAATGTGTCTAATGTATTAGTCAGTTGCGAAAATTGTACAAGGTGCCTGAGAGTGAGAGAGGAAGGCATGGGCAAACAAAATAAGAGAACGTTGTGATATCGGAAAGAAAGAAGGAGACTGGTGAAGATGAAGGCGAATACATGATTTATGTTTCATGGTAACTCTGGTCAACAGTAAAGCATAAGTAGATATGTCTGGTTTAGCCTTTTGAGTGTATAAACTAATCTGTTAAAATGGATCATCTCTTTCAATGACCATTATTGAATAAATATAAAAACTGATACCTTGTGCAATTGACACATGGACCTAAAAAATTATAAGGATAACAAATAACAATGATATTATTGCATATGTAGTGATTACTTACACAATCACATTAAATGCCTTTAAAATGCCATTTTTATTAAAAACAAATTATATATATATATATATATATATATATATATATATATATATATATTATATTTTAAACAGGAAGGTATGTATGAGACAGCATTATACTTGGAAATTTCTTAAAGATTACCTTAATTCATCTATCTCATTTTATTCTTTGTTTATGTTTAAATCTGATTTAAAATAATTTCAATTACTCTTACACATGCTTTTGAAGAATAAAGGTTAATTTTTAAATGCTATGGCCATATTTGAATAGCCATACTGGATTTGAATTTGGAAATAGGCAAATTCATGCTCATATTAGTGACTTATTTTGAAGTCACAGGAAGTATAAGATATAGTAGCACATCCTCTCCTATACAGGGTGTCCCAAAAAATATATACACACTTTAACAGCTGATTTTGTTACATTTTGAAAAGCACTGCCTTTATAATTATTCAAAGTGCGCAAACATTTTTGGAAGACCCTGTATATCTAGGGATATATCTATAATAATAAAAGCATAATATGTTAATTAGACCATATGTCCTTCCAGACGACCTTCCAGATGAAGCTGGGGTTGTGAGGGAAGCCCAGGTCCCAGTAGGCATATAAGTGTATGTGTCACCATTACCTCTTCATATCTCTGGTATCCTGCAAACCATTGCTTACTGAAGATTTCTGGCCAGAAATGTACCAAACTACATGGTAAATACTACTTTTCATGGGTTGGATAAATAAGCTGGGTTCCCATAAATAGTACTCCAAGGGTTAGAAACACTGAAAAGGATTCAAGCACAAGATCACACAGATGAAGGATTAAGTGGTAATATCACTAAACAGCTCTAATCTCTGTCTTTGTATATTTTTTTTTTAACATCTGCCTCTTTTTTTCTCCTTTATCCCAGACTTCTTGGTCACATACTGCTCTTCCCAGGCACATAAAAAAACTCTGAATTATTTTGTAAACAGTTCACCTTTAGTCTACATGAAATTAAACTGCTTTTCGTAGTACTTGAATGGTATTAAAAAAAACCTGTGCATGCATTGTGAATTCTAAAATTATCTAGAACTTGGAGTAAGAAAGGCTTTACAAGTTTTTTTTAATTTATTTTCTAAATTGAAATTCATTCTAAGTACTAATATAAAATTGAGCTCAAATTTCAGTAGGATAAATAAAGTTGAATTAGCACTGATGTTATGCAGGGAATGCAGAAAATTTTAAAGTATAATGTTTATGCTGGTTTCAAAATGTGCTTTTACAACTAACAGCCAGTTGAATTATATTTAAGAGACAAAGAAACATGCATATAACAGTTAAAGTTTTGCAGCAAACCTGATTCTTTTTATTTCTTAAGATAGTTAACAGCATCAAAAAGTGTATTTCAACTTCAAAATTTTTGTTTCTTATTCTGAATTTATATTTTAGAAATATTTTACTAAATAAAGGATGCTGTCAAATTTAAGTAAGGAAAGAATTAAGAAGAAGATATTTGAAGGAAAGAGTTGAGAAGGAGATATTTGAAGCAGAACAATTAAGAAAATTGATTTGCATAAAACTCTTCAAGAGTTCATACATTGAGCACTTTATTTTTTCCAAATTTTAGTTGGCTAGTATAGGACAAAGTCAAAATGACCAACAACATTCAATCTTGAACAGAGATCAGATTTTTGCTGGACTATATAATGGGAGGTAGCTATAGAAATTACTGTCACTGCTGAGCTAGGTTATATTTTTCTTGTATGACTTAGAGGAAAGTTAAAAATTTGATTACTTAAGTCATTAAAATATATATAGAAAAATGGTGTAGAGTTTGTTGTTCGTAATATAATCCTTTGAGACCACTTTCTTCCACGTAACTCTCAAATATTTCTTGAAGAGTGATCCATCCAAGCTATATTGAAAAATCCATAACAGAAAGTAGAGCACTCAAGGAATGATAAACTCCATCATGATGAAGTCTCATGGATCACAGAAAAGCATGCTTGAGGGAGAAAAACAAAGAGGTCTAATCATGAAACTTGGTTGTAATTAAATCCTGGATGGCCCATTTTAGTTGCATTTATCATGTAAAATTTTCTTGTGATTCATTATAATGTGTCTTTGATTTATAGATAGGTTCTTTCTTCTGGTACTGTTCATTGACTTTGCACTTAATAGTGTCATAAAATGTTCACCAAGACATGCTAATCTTCCATCTGGAATACTTTAGTTGATTGCACAAGCCTTTACAATACATGTATAATATTCAACTGGGTGAATTCATTCCCAGCGAATAAGCACCAGATTAGGGCCACGGTTAAATATATCAGTCATTAATCATGTCTATTATTGTCTTAAGTTTCAGAATAAAATAGCAGTGTATTTGACAGTGAGATTTCTGACTCCTGTGCATACATTTTAATTTGAAGTCATGAGATGCACCTCTCCTTTTTACACAAAATAGTAGCCACTTGACTTCCTTCTGTGAAGTGAAAAACAGCACCCTTCAGCTCAGAATATGTGAGAATAGAGATAATGTCAGAGGGCAAATATAGTATATTGTTCTCTACTAAACCTTTAAATGTTTCCCTTGACCCTTTACTTTTGCTCTTGGATATTTAAATGCACATAATGTAAAAGTATGGAAATTTTAGTAAATGGGTGATAAAATATTTACCCTGGATTATGAACAAGTATGTCTTCAAGTATCACACAACATTAAGAATCACAACATCCAGATAAAAGGTTTTGGGTCATGACATTCACACTTTTAATAAAACAGCAATGCAATTGCAATTTAGGCAGTAGGCGATTGGGGAAATGACCCTGGATATTGCTATTATATTATTTCCCTTACTTAAAATAAAATCTAAACATATACTGTGAAACATTTTAGTGCATATCTTTACAGAAATAAGCTTAGTACACATATTTTTGGTATTAGCTGAATGTAATTGTGTTTCAATGGACTTTTCTTTTTTGAGTTCCCAAACCTATACGCTCAACAAAACACATTATCATAGAATTCTATCAGACACAAAAACGATATTTAGGAAAATTCCTTTTTTGCCATGTAAGAAAGGGGAAGAATATACACAATAGGATAATTACTATTGGACTTCATGTATTAAGAACCAATAGAGATAATTTTAACAGGCACTGGCATTATCAGGAGGAGAGCACCTTTTATTCTCATCATTGGCTTAAAAACCTTTAACTCGATATCTAAATCTGCTTGTCGATGAAATAGCTAGGCTGCTTTCATTACATACAGAACCACCAGGCTGTCATTTTCAGATTGATTCCACGGGAAATAATTACATTTTAACATTCCCAATTTATTATGTCAGGTTTATAATAGTTACAAGATCATCGTTACATTATAAAGCTTAGAAAAGAAAAAAACACACACAAAACTCTCTCCTCAGGAACCCTAAGCTACACTAATGCGGAATGATTCTTCACTCCATGTCATTCAACATTTCAATTATTTTCTCAGTGGAGCCGTCCTTTACCATCTCCCTCACATGGATGTGCCAAGGTACAGGTTTCACCATTTGATGGTGCTGTTTGTTTTTAATTGCGCTTGGGTATTTCTTTGTCTCGGTATTCCTGCAGCTGGAATTCCATAGTTAGAACATCTAAGCCACTTCTGCACCCCAGACCTCAGCTCTGAGTTTCTGACCTATTGCTATCATCACTATTGAGATGTCAAAATTCAGATTTCATGTTGTAGAATGTAGATGATAGAAATCATTCCTCTTCCACTTAACTCCAATCCTGCTTCAGCTCTGTGTTTGCTGTCTCAGGAAATGGTACTGTCATCTCCTCAGTGGCCCAAGTCAACCTTAGCCTGAATTTACATCCTTCATATCAACAATGTCTACATCTTTTACATTCCTAATACTTCCTGCATTCCTCTTCTATTGATTGACTCACTGCTATCCTCTTAGTTAAGACACTTACACTTGGATTTTTGCAACAGTGTCTTATATATTCTCCCTGTCTCGATCTTAGCCTCTCTAGAATCCATTCTTGATTCTTCATCCATAGTGAATTCAAAATCAGTTTTGGGAAAACTATTGCCATGGGCCCAATCTAGCCATCTGTTTGTTTGGGTAAATAAAGTTTTATTGTGACACAGCCATGCTCATTTGTTTACATCGGATCTATGCTGCATTTGTGGCACAAGGGTAGAGCTTTGCAAATGGTCTATGGAGCTTAAAATAGTTGCTCTCTGCCCTTTACAGAGCTCAAGTATATGACCCCTGTTCTAAATCATCAAGTTGCCCTTTTAATGATCTTCCATCGTCCTCTAGATACAAGTCTCACAGCAACATTCAGCCTCATCTCTCAACAGTTTTTGATTCAAAATCTGTGTCCCAACGATACAGACCCGTCTTTGATTACACACTCTGGTCACCAGCCATTAGGAGTTTGGTAAACTACTTCTCATCTTGCAGAGCTTGATATCAACATTTCCTTTTATGGACAATTCCTTTGACTCTGGAATTCATCCCTATACATAGAACAGAGATTTCTGCATTTTCCCCGTCAAAATACATACACATTGCAATATATATGCCTATTACTTTTACTGCCCTGTTAAACTGCTTCTCAAAACACTAATAGTACCTGGCCCGTAGCAAGAACTCGGCATTGTTTGTTAAATGAATGAATAAATGCCACTTGTGTCTTTCTACTCTCAGTCTTTTCCTATAATAAAGCTAACTGGTACTTATTTAAAAGGTCTTAGTTTCCATGTGTTGAAAATTGTGTTAAGAAGTAGATTTGCCTTGGGCCTGTTAAGCAAATGCAACAACAAATAATACTGTATAATTGAAAGTTACCTAACAATTTGTAAAGTACTTTCCCCACATATTTTTTTTCATTAAGTTGATTCTTAGAAACAGCTCTGGGTTGGCCATCCTCTACAACAGTGGTTCTCAACCTTGGCTGCACATTAGAATCACCTGGGAATCTTTGTAAAATCCTGATTTCTGGGCCTCATCCTCTGAAAATTCTGTTTCTTTGTTACTAATGTTGTGGCCCCACCCCATAACAAAGAAACAGAATTTCCGGAGGATGAGGCCCAGAAATCAGGATTTTACAAAGATTCCCAGGTGATTCTAATGTGCAGCCAAGGTTGAGAACCACTGCTCTATAACCATTCAGATGCAACATCCAGCTTTGTAGGATAATATAAAAATGAATCAGAAATTTGGCATCATGGATTCTTGCAATGTATGAACTCAGATAATGGATTATAAACAAAATTTATTGTAGTGAAAGTTTGTTTTCAAATTCACTAGTATTTGGTTCCAGTATTTGCTGAAAATTTATCCTGGAGTCCATTTTCTTTTATTTCTACTTGTATTTCAATCACCTGCTGTTCTTAGTTAGATATGCTTCATTCTTCTGTTTAAAGTCAGGAAAACAAAACAAAGCACTACTTCACTCTATTGTTTTTCTCTGATACTAAAGTTTATCAGTATATTTTTCACTAAGACCTGCCTCTGCAAATATAAGCTTTTGTTCTGCCTTTGAAAACATACATTTTACTTCTTAATTTTTTCCCTTTATCTGGACATGCATAGGAAGATATTGCTTTCTTTCTTTTTTTTTTAAATATATTTTATTGATTTTTTACAGAGAGGAAGGGAGAGAGATAGAGAGCTAGAAACATCGATGAGAGAGAAACATCGATCAGCTGCCTCCTGCACATCTCCTACTGGGGATATGCCCGCAACCCAGGTACATGCCCTTGACCGGAATCGAACCTGGGACCCTTCAGTCCGCAGGCCGACGCTCTATCCACTGAGCGAAACCGGTTTCGGTGGAAGATATTGCTTTCAATGATTAATAATGCCTTCTTCTAAACAGTAATGCAAATAAATTTTAGTTCAGGATATATTATTATGAAAACATAGTAGGTTCTATCACACTAGACCCAATGTCTTATAAAATTCGGAGGATGAAAAGGTCTTCTTATACATGTCTTATAAATCCTTATTCAATACCCCAAGACCAAATATTCTGATTGTGTTTATGTATGGTCTTACATTAAACTATTGGGCCAGGACAACACTCTAAGAAACACTGAATAAACTAAGGTTTTTCTGAAAACATATTATGCGTTTGCATTGACTTAGGTTTAGAATGAATATGTGAGATTATTTGAATCTGTAACCTCTGAAAATCAATGCAGCTGGCCCCACAATAGGAAAGAAATGTCCCAGGTACCTGGGACACCTAGTCTTACCAAAAAGAGAGTTAAATCTGTCACTAGAGGCTGCTTCATTCCCCA
Source organism: Myotis nattereri (assembly GCF_964212035.1). Taxonomy (NCBI): domain Eukaryota; kingdom Metazoa; phylum Chordata; class Mammalia; order Chiroptera; family Vespertilionidae; genus Myotis; species Myotis nattereri. Next base: position 14,077,304 of record NC_138075.1, read on the forward strand.
TGCCCACCAGATCCAAACAATCGTCTTGTGCAAGAATATTGACAACTTCAGCTCAGTCCTCACTCTTCTCCTGCTAATTTTAATGTGTATTTTTATTTTTGCATATTTTATTCAAGATGTGTTTCCAATATACAAATAATTTATGATCATTTTAGACCAAAAAATAAAAGAAAGGTAATTCAAGTAAACAAAAATAAAGACAAGTCACTTAAAATCCCTCCAAGTTATCAAGTCATATTTAATATGTCTTCTGTTGTGCATGTATGCACTGGAATTATCTGGAAAGATATACCAGAGGATCATCCCAGTTCATCTGAGCAGCATCCCTTTCCCAAATTCAGACTATGGTTTTAGTAAAGAATTGCTAGATGGAAGTGCCAATATGCCAATTGAAACAGGTTTAAGCTAAAGGAAAATTATTGGGTGACAATATAGGGGAACTAGAGGCCCGGTGCATGAATTGGAGGTTGGCGGCTGCAGGAGGTTGGCTGTGGGAGTGCACTGACCACCAGAGGGCAGCTCCTGTATTGAGCGTCTGCCCCCTGGTGGTCAGTGCATCGTCAAAGTGACTGATTGACAGGTCGTAATTGTCCCTTGGGCTTTTATATAGATTCATGGTGTGAAACAAGTTCCAAGGCCTCAAAAAGATCCAGATCTCACTCTCTCCTCTGCTGGTGAGAGGGTGCTTTTCTTTTCTTGTGACTTGAGTCCCAGTCAGGGCCCCCTCTACAGAACTGACTCTGCTTCTTAGTTTCAGAGAAAAGCATGTGATGAGCATTCTCCCATGGCGACTGCCTGCGATATTGGAAAAGAGACATAAGACTGCAAGTATCATTGAATGGAAGATCGTGGTTGCTACCAAACAACTTTGCAACCTCAAGGAAGGCAAAGGAGATGGGGAACTGAGAGAGGTTATCTATAAGGTCTGGAGCCCACTGAACCAGAAACAAGTTTATACCATGAGTTTTCCTGTTTTATGATCCAATACATTTCCTATTAACTCAATCTAATTTAAATTGACATATTACATCACTTCTATCCAAAAAGGTCTTTACTAATACATGTAGCTAGTTCTCATGATTCATCAGCCCTATATTTGCAAATCTGTCTACTTATTTAATACTACATAAAAATACTTTTATGTAATCACATTTCTGCATCATCATATCAGTGATTGCATAGCATATCAGTGACTATGTAACATTGCATTACATTGAAGAATCATAATATATTAACGCCATGTCTCATAAAATTAGATACTGAAGTATAGTCCAATATTTTTTATTAAGAAATCTTTTTCACTCATCCAGAAATAGATTTTTCTTGGAAAATTCTTAGAAGTGGAAATCCAGCGTAAAAGTATTTAATACTCTTACTGTACATTGAAAAATTTATATATATATATATATATATATATATATATGTATTCAGAATAATTGTGATTACTTATTTCCCTCAAAATATACTCTGCATTGATAATATCTCACTCTTTTCTTTTCTTTCCTTTTCTTTTTTTTTTCTTTTTTTGTTAAGTGGGCCAACAATAAAATCTGTTGCCTTGTTTTACTTTACATATCATTGGTAATGTTAAATAATTCATAATATATGGATATATGCTTGAATTTGAGTGTTTGAATGGGTTTTTCTGTGTGCACATATGTTTGTAAGTCATTATGAGTGTGAGGAACCCAGTATATTTCTTTTTTACTAAAGTACACAGTTCCTGCCTAGTGAGACCAACTATGTCTTTTGGATAGCCCTTCTTTTGCCTGCTGACTAGTAAGTGACTTTATAAATACAGAAAATGAATCCTTTGTCATATGAGTTGCAAAAATTTTCTGAGTTACTTATTTGTTCTCTAACATGTTTTATATTTCCCTGATGTTAAATAACTGTCAATATGTATTCAATCAAATATATTCAGATTTACCTTTATTTACATCTTTGTGACTATGTTACATTATCATCCTTCAAATCTATGGCTTTTCAGTATTAATTTCTGTTTCACAGAGCTATTACTAATGTATATCTTCTTATGCATTTTCTCCCGTATCAATGAGGAGGAAAGATTGATTCCTGTACTTAATCTGGCATCTTGAATAGCAAGTCCAAGTCTCTTCTAATTTAAGAATTGATGACTAATTTTACTGTTTGCTCATTATTGAAACATTATTGCATTCCTGGAATATGCACAAATTTGTAAAGATATTATTTTAATATTGAGCTGGATGCAGTTTGTTAATTTATTTTAGTGTTTTACAACTGTATTTATGTAAGATTGATACACATAATCATATATACATACATACTGAGACATTGGGAGTGTTTGCTCAGAGCTGGAATTTTCTGTTTCTTATTGTTTAGAGACGTATCACCTGTACTGGTGCTTTTCTAGGGTGTACTTTTAAAATATATACAATTATTTCATTATTTTCAGGCTAGTAAGTCTTTCTAAATTAAATTGTGTATAAATTGTAAGATTCTTTTCTTTAAAAATTAAACATTCTATCAATAGTTATACTTACTAGCATTAAGTAGAGCTGCCTTCCTCATTTAAGTTTTAACAACTTTATTTAGATAACAGCTTGACCTTTCATTCACAGTCATGCTTTTAAAATTATTTCTAAATTTTTAGGTCTTTATTATCAATACAATTTGCTTTGCCACTTAACACATATCATGTACCAATGTGTTTAAACACCTAATATTATTTCTTCTAATTCTCACTAAAAGCCTAGGAGATGATTTTTCTTATTCCCATTTTACAGATGAAAAACTGAGGCACAGAGAGACTAAGTAACTTGTTTCAACTCATACAGTGGAAAGTGGAAGGGCCAGGAATGAAACCAAACTGTTTGTCACTAGAGTGCTTTATGCTTTAACCATTTACTATGCTAAAAGGAAGAACACTTTTTAATGGATAATTGGAAACTCTTACTAAATCATATATAGATATACTAGAGGCCTGGTGCACGACATTCATGCACTGGGGGGTGGAGGGGAGGAGAGGGGACCCCGTCCTTCAGCCTGGACTGTGACCTCTCGCCTGTCCACATGCCGGGTCCTTAGTGCTGCTGCGGAAGTGGGAGAGGTTCCTGCCAGTGCCGTGGCGCTCACCAGCCCTAAGCCCGGCTTCTGGTTGAGCGATGCTCCCCACTGTAAGAGTTCACTGACCACCAGGGGGCAGCTCTTGAGCGTCTGCCCCCTGGTCAGTGTGCATCATAGCAACCGGTCATTCGCCGTTCGGTTGATTTGCATATTAGGGTTTTATTATATAGGTTAAAACATATATAAAATTTCCAATGGGATTTTTCTTTGTTATACCTTTTACATAAATGGTTTTGTTTACCTAAATTTCTGACAGACAGTTCCCCTTGTCCCATGAAACAGTCATTATCTATTTCTGAGTGATGGAAATTCCACGGTGACAAAAAATAAAATAAAATTTAAAAACCAGGAAGAAAAGAATTAGGCAGAGAAGCTGCTTCATTTAAATACAGAAAATTGCTTTTATTGGCAACACCCTAGGCAGCAGCAGTTAGGAGCCCAGTGACCTTAAGTGCCACAGAGCCATTAAAAGTAATGAGGGGTGAGCTCAAGCCAATGACTGATGAAAAGGCAATGTCTTCTCGGGGGCTCATGCTGTAACATCCAACATTAATGCATTAGTACCAGTAGATGAAACATGAAGAATACTACATCTCATTTGCATAATGGATGAAGCTAGGGAAGCAGTTCCAGATGGCTGATGAGCACCTTGAGCCAAGAGGAAAAAAAATTTTAAAGCTTCAGTACATAGGTAGAGCACATAAAGATACTAGCAACTAACATTCTACATATTACAGATGTACAACTTTGTAACATGACTTCTATATACTCTCCTTTGTGCTCACTAACCAATATCATCCCAATAAAATTAATAAAAAGATACAAGTAACCAAAAAATTAGAACAAATGTCAGAGACTGTGGACTGCCAAATGATGTACCTCTCTCAAATTTGAAATAAAATGAAGTAAAATTTCCCTACAGAATCCCAATATGCCGTACAAGGATCTTGTCTGAATTGATGAACTCCATCTCTCAAATCATCCTCATTTCTTAAGAAAAAAAAGATAATAAATTGGCTGTATAAACTTTGAGTAAACATATTCAAGTCTCAATGCAGATGTCCAAATGACTTATTCCACTCTGTTTCCTGCAATTCTCAATTGTGTCGGTATTTGAATAAAAATCATATAGTGTATTCAATTTACTATACACAGTCTGGCTTGAGGGGGACACATCTTTTCTTGCTAGTAAATGTGGCTTCATTTAATTCTTATATAAATTTCTGTTTCAATTTCTCTCCAGCAGATGGAATTAACAAACATCAATTGTGTGTGTGTATGTGTGTGCAGGTGTGTGTATAGTTCTGTAGATCTCTTTTTATGATAGTTGTGAACTTTTATCTGTAACTTTCAATACTGAAAATATACGTGGTTTGAGTGTCATGATTCTAACACAAAGTGTTATGAAAATTCGGAGTTACCACTGGACAAAGTCGCAAAATGTGTAGCACCACCCTCTCTGTAGGCCCTGTCCACTATGTCAGCCTGCCCAGACCAAACCTCACTCACTGCCCGTTTCCCTTCTGCTACCTTCAGCCCTTCTCAAAGGAATGCTACATCTAATAACACCCACCTTACCTCCAAAAGTTTGCCTCATCCCTATCATCTCAGTCAATTTATGATATTGATATCCTGATATTTACCTAAATATTATAACTACAGATCTTACATAGAAAATAACAAGGGTTTGAGGAGCTATGAGTCAGGAACTGTGGATGAAAACCAAAAAATATGTCTATTTTATCACAATGTTGCAATGATGAATGCTAAATTAAAATGACCCTTGTTTTTAAACCACCATATGTAGCACCTAGAACAGTGGTTCTCAACTTTGGCTGCACGTTAGAATCACCTGGGAATCTCTTTAAAATCCTGATTTCTGGGCCTCATCCTCCGGAAATTCTGTTTCTTTGTTATGGGTGGGGCCACAACATGAGTAACAAAGAAACAGAATTTCCAGAGGACGAGGCCCAGAAATCAGGATTTTAAAGAGATTCCCAGGTGATTCTAATGTGCAGCCAAGGTTGAGAACCACTGACCTAGAGACTAAATGATCTGACCAGAATGTGTGGCTAAGGAGTTACAAACCTGGGACCAGAACTCAAATTCTTCACCCAAGTGCAATGACTTATCCACACCTGTGACAGCACCACACTGTGGAGAGTGAAAAGGAGGAAAGAAATGCCTACATCACTTGCAGAACTCTTTAGATGACAGACACACAAACAGGGTTACTACACATAATGTGAGCTCTCTTCTTCCTGTGCTAAGCTACTGTGCTGAAGTAACACTTACAGATAAGTCTAAACATGTATTTAGAATTTTTTGAATTTTCTAATTATTTCCATCAATGAATTTTAAAGAAGAAAACACTCCTGCTGATTTCCTCTATTCTGATACTACACTTATGAAACCAGATACGTGGGACCTCCACTCCCACCCCCATCAGACAATTCTGTGACACCGAATGTCCTACAATTTAACTTAATGAATTAAGTCTGTAATTACCTGGAGTTAGTATCAGATCTCACTGGCCCATGGACCCAGACAATAGTGTGGTGAAGGCTTGGGAGAGGTGGGTGCAGGGTCAATGGGAAAAGCAACAACAACAAAAAACAACAAAGAGGACATCTGTAAAACTTTGAACGATAAAGATAAATTTAAAAATAAATAAAATAGGGCATATTTGAAAAAGTTGGCATAGAATTTATAATTCCCGTCCTTACGATTCCTGATATTCTAAAGGAAGTATCTATACTAATAAAAGGATTTCCGGGGTTCTTGTCCCAGCATCAAGAAGGGTTCAGGAATCTGGAGAAGGGGCTGTGAGTAGATGTTAAATAGGAATCCAGAGACTAATAAAGAATCCGGAGACGAAATATAGTTTTGAAAGGCATTGGGGGTCAGAGGAGCTTAGCTAAAGGAGCTAAGATCTAAGATCTTCAGTTGAAGGCCTTAGGTTCTCTCCGTCCCCAGGACCCCATGCTTTTTATTAACACAATTTGTCCTGAGGCAAGACAGAGATATACACAAGACAGAGATATACAGAGATATACCAAAGGGTCAGGGTTTGGTACAGAGTCCATTGTCACAATGGGGGAATTAGCCTACGGCTGTTCATGTGTTTGGCCAGTAGGAGGCAATAACATGTAGGTTAAGATGCCCTTTAACTGCTGGCAGCCATAATCAGTTTCCTATTATGGGAAAATGCCTTCAGCCATTCCCAACAGGTGACTACATGTGTGACACAACCCTGTTGAGTCCCCAAGTCTCATCAACCTTTTGATGAAACTCTTGAAATTATGACATGCTGGAATTGGTCTCCGGCAAAGGGTAATATGCTAATTAGACAGGGAGACCTTCCGGGAGACCTTCCGGACGTCATTCTGGACAAAGCCATGGTGGCAGGGCCGAGGCAGAGGCTGTTAGGGGCAATCAGGTCAGGAGGAGAGGGCAGTTGGGAGTGATCAGGCTGGCGGGGGGAGCAGGGTACAGTTGGGGGTGAGCAGGCTGGCAGGGGGGGCAATGGGCAAGCAGGCCAGCAGGGGGGAGCAGTTGGGGGCGAGCAGGCTGGCAGGCAGAGTGTTAGGGGCGATCAAGCAGACAGGCACATGAGCAGTTAGGAGCCAGCGGTCCCAGATTGAGAGAGGGATGTCCCAGATTTGAGAGGGTGCAGGCCGGGCTGAGGGACACCCCCCACGCACAAATTCCGTGCACCAGGCCACTAGTATATATTATAAATGTACAGAAATGATCTTTAAAAAGGTCATTTATTCTTGATCATAACATTTTATTTTTTATATAGAATCTATAACATAAATACAGTTTTGTTAACAAAATAAGATATAGAGAAAAATTCACTAGCAATAATAAGGAAGTAACCCTGCCTCAAGATAATCATTGTGTACTCTGTAGAATCATAGTTGTCTTCTTATAGGAAAGGTCATAATACTATATAGAAAGTTTTATAACCTGCTTTTTTAATTTATTACTATTGTCTCCAAGCTGTTAATGGTGAAACACAGGCATTAATCTGTGTTGCTTGAATAAAATTGCCCATGGGGAAATAATTTGATAAAGTGATGAGTTGAATCAGATTTGACTGGTGTTTTTATTATAGAACTTCTAAGAATTTCCTGTGCTAACATCCATAGTGCTTATGCACTAAGCTCCAGCAAGAAACAATGCATTTTCCTTTTACTTAATATTAATCATATATGAGCATGTGCACACATATGCACATATTTATTTATTCTATTTTTTTTTCAAACAAAGTGGTTATGGTCCAAGACTGAAAGAAACTGTTGTAGCATAAAAATAGCTGCAATAAAATTCCACTTATGAAACTACACTGGCAGATCACAGAGCCTGGGGTTCAGATAAATAAAAGTTAATGTCAAAACTCTGAAGTTAAAGATAAAGTTTATTTGTATGGCTGTGTGGGTCTCCGTGAATTTGGGCTGGTAATTTATCTTACAGGGGTGTCCGTTAATGCCAATAACTCAACCTGAACTTTAAATCCCTATACAAGATTCTTTGTGAATCAGAATCATTTTCATTAACATTTTAATCTAAACTCTAATAAATAATTATTAATAGTTTAGACAGTATGTGATATACTAGCTAAAGCTGATTTTTTTCTGCCTTATTTTACTCATTTGTGAGATTCAGGCAGAATGTTATCATCTTGATATTTGGATATGTCTCCTGCTGCTAACTGAAGTTCATTAACGGTCTATAAGCTGAGGCAAAGGAACAAGAGAAAAAAGAAGACACACTTGTCTATACCTGTTTATTTATTGATCCCTAATTAACAGGAAAACCAGGCAGAATGTAAAATGGAACAAGATAATGTCCCTGTCCTCAGTTTGCTTCCCATTGAGTAATGGCCCAGTTACAGGAAACGGAGGTGGGGTAAGTACATGTGTTGCTGCTATTGACAACCCCACAGCCTCAGCCTTATTTTGCTTTGGCAAGGAGGCTCCTCCGTGATGCAGAGAGGGAGCAAGCTGGTGGAAAGGGGTGCAGGGGAATCCCTCTTGCTGACATTCATGGCAAAGCAGGCAGGAGGCTCCTGTACTTGCAGTCAAATTAGAGCACTTTTTTCCTACTTTGCCGATCCAGCCCCAATTCAGAGAAAAATGAACATTGCCCTGCTTGTCTTCACTTTGTTTTGTAAGAATACTTGCCAGGAATTTTAATTTGATTTCCCAGTGTATTGCTGGGAGATGGGTAAACAGAATCACAAAGTGTGATTTTATAGCATCTCTATTTTAGGAATTATATTAGTGGATAGAGAATAGCAATTTATTAAGCAAAATGAGACTATTTATCTGTATGTAATGTAATAACCAGGTGGAATACCTAAAACAGCCTCAAATCCAACAACTGGTACATAGGCAGGTTTTATTTTATAGACTAGTTCTTTTAAAAAGACCCAAACCTGGTTTTATTAGATTAATGATATTAGATGTCCACTAAGAAAGATTCATGTTTATCCCAGCTGGCGTGGCTCAGTGGTCGAGTGTAGACCTATGAACCAGGAGGTCACCGTTCAATTCCCTATCAGGGCGCATGCCTGGGTTGCAGGCTGGACCCCCAGTGGAGGGGTGTGCAGGAGGCAACCGATCAATGATTCTTTCTCATCATTGATGTTTGTATCTCTTTCTCCCTCTCCCTTCCCCTTAAAATCAATAATATATATGTATATATATTAAAAAAGAATTATTCATGTTTATAAGAAAGTACTTTAAATAATTATGCTTAGTGCCAGGGCTGAACAGCAGCCCCTGAATGACAGATGAACAGATTACTCAGACACAGTTTGACTGTGCAAGAGAGGGCTAAGGGGCCCCTGGCTCTAGTGTCCAGGGCAGCCTGTATTGCCTGCCTCATTAGGCCTTTATTGGAATTTTTATCTTTAGAGACAATCAGTAGGGTGAGTAATCTTGGGAGGACACATGTTTACATTGTCCTCTAGACAAGGGCCTCCAGGGATTAAGCATAAGGATTCCAGTAAATACCCGGGGATCTGCACATGCACAGACTTGTTCGGAAAGGTCAAGGAATAATTGGGGTCGCCGCCTTGGACACTCTCCTAAGTCTCCCCAAAGTCGGAATTCCGATAAACAGGCAGGCAGCCTTCCGAACACTTCCCTTTTCTCAGAATATCCTCCTTACAAACTTTCCAACCAAGTCTCGTGTGCTCCCCAACAGTTTAAGATTAATTTTTAAAAGAAAATAATTCCTTTCAAAATAGTATAAAATAATAACACAGTTTGGAATATGTTTAATAAAAGAAGTATAAGACCAATAAAAGTCATAAAACATTACCAAGGGAAATGGAGCCCCACAACAGCCCAAATGTCAATAGTTGAGAAACAGAGGTTGAGAAACATTGCTTTCAAGTGGCTATTTTTGAGCTAAAACCTGAATGATAAGGAGCCAGTTATGCAAATATCTGGGAGGAGAGTAATTCAAGGAAAGGGAACAAAAATAACAAAAGTCTGAGATGGGAAAGGAGCCCAGTATTGAAAAAGGACAGAGAACATTGCTAGTCTGGCGGGAAAGCAACAAATGCTGGGAATAAAGGACTAGATGATGACCAGGAAGGAGGTAGGGACTAGATTCCAAATATCTCAGAGTCATGTGTGAAATGTTAATGAGGTTGAGCAGATTTTCAGCTGGCTGAATGAAATTCAGATACACACAGCATTCCCAGCTTGGAAGACGGCCAGCAGCGTTGCTCTTTCCTTGGCTCGGTCCCCTTAGTATTGTTATCATTGACTCGGATGAGGACAAAGAAGGCCTGTTATCAAATCTGTGGCTGACAACAAGCTCCAGGAGATAACTAATACAGGGGATGACAGAATCAGGATTCAAAAGCATCTTGACAGGCTGAAACAGTGGGTTGAGTCTAAGAAGATGACATTTAATAAAGATAAATGTGATATCCTGTGCTTAGGTCAGAAAGCATATGGTTCAAAGGAGTAAGGGAGAGGCTAGTCTCAACAGCAAATTGGGTTAAAATGTTAGAGACATTTTGACATTTCAGCCAACTGCAAGATTAATGTGAGTGAGCAGAGTGATGGAGTCACCATGGAAGGCGCCATAGACCTCAGATGCATTCATCAAAATTTAGTGCCCATAACCAACAAGACCTCACTCCACATCTGGAACCCTACTGACACATCACACCTGCAGGAAAAAGTGGACAAACCCAGGTATGTGTATTAAAAGGTAGGAAAAAAATGAGGACGAAGAATCTTGAAATTGATGCCTATTTCACTTATAAAAAGATGACCTTAATTCACCCATTGGATGGTCAGTGGTCTTTATGGGGAATCAGATTTATTTGGAGGCAATAGGCTTGAACTTAGATCAGTTGAAGGTAAATATATGTGGACATTTAGAGTGACTATTGAAAAAATATTCTTAGTAATAGTTGCCCCTAAATTCAAGAGGATGAGTTCCTCCTCCTCCCTGGAAGTTTGCAAGCAGAGGCTGGGGGAATGTGCTTCAAGGAACATGTCTGGAGAACCCATGCTTGATCACTAGAAGATTCAGGAGGGCCTTTCTAATGTCTAAGAGTTTATTATTTAGTAACTGGCTTATAAATATTGAATGGCGTTTTTTGTTTGTTAGCATTTTGTTAATCCTAGCCAAGGGTTATTTTTTCTATTGAGTTTTAGGGAGAGTGGGAGAGAGAGGGAAAGACAGAGAGAAACATTGAAGTGAGGGAAAGACAGAGAGAAACATTGAAGTGAGACAAACATCGATTGGTTGCCTCCCTCCTGCACAAGCCCCGACCAGGGCCTCGACTTGGAAGGAGCCTGCAACCAAGATACATGCCCTTGACTGGAATAGAACCCAGGACCCTTTGGTCCGAAGGCTGACACTCTATCCACTGAACCAACAGGCTAGGGCTGAGCTGCATTTTAAAAATTACTCAGAGCTCAGTCTTTTTACCCATTTACAGGCAAAATGCATTTTGTAAAAAGATATTAAATGTGAACAAATGGAAGCCAGGGTTCAGCCAATAAACTTCTACAAAATGTTTTATTACAACCCCATCTTGTTTTGTTGCATTGTTTGTTGTTTTTCTTAAGCCTATTGTGGTTTGGACAGACAAAGAGGTCTGTTTTCAGAGACCTTCTAAGTGGGGCTAATGCTTCTTACTCAAATTCTTCATTCTGTTCTAACCAGGAGGTGTTTAAAGAACTTGATTCAAAATGAGTGCTGTGCATCACAGAATCCAGCACCTGAGCTGGAAAGAATGAGTTTGTTTCTTTCCCTGGTGAAAAAGACCTTCATAGGTCACTTGAGACAAATCACCCGGGGGGCCACAATTCTTTCTAACTTACAGGGAAATGCCAGGACCATGCGTGTGAATTAAACACCGAAGCTTGTCTGGTCACCTATTAGCAATTACAGCCACCAGCGTGTCTTTGTAGAAGGTTAAAAACTGTAGAGTTGAAATTAGCTTCAAGAGAATATGGTCTTGTATTATTTTACTTTCATTATTGTGTCTTTCAAGAGTTTGAGGTTATGGAGGGGAAAAGATGACAGAGTGAACTCAATAGCTACAATATTCTTCTCACTGAAAGGAAAGTAAGGCAGGTCAATGGAAGTCCTTCAGTGTAGCTGATTTAACCTGTCACTGGTCTTTATCCAGGATTTACTTAAATTTATGTTACTGCAGAAAAGATTTTTTAGTCTTGGTCTTCTAGGACTTTTCCATCTGTGGATTTTTTTTTTTTTTTTTTTAAGAAGTGAATCCTTCATATAAGTTTTGTTACTTAGTTGGATCTTAGGAACTTGTTATTTATTTTTAAGCCAATAAACACTGCCATAATGAAGTCCTTGGGCGAAGTTAAGTCTTATTCCATTCTAAAGATAAATAATATGTCAGTTAGATTTTTTTTTTTTTTTTTTTTTAGTGGCATGAAGGCTGCCAGATCTTACCACACATTTTGTCACTATAATCTGATGTCTTTAATTAATCAATTTTTACTTAATTCTGTGTATCTTCTAATTTCTCCTTTAGAAATTAAAAAAAAAAAAATTAAGGTGGCCTGGTCAGTGTTGCTCAGTGGTAGAGCATTGGCCTATGAACCAGGAAGTCACGGTTTGATTCCTAGTCAGGGCATGTGCCTGTGTTGTGGGTTCTACCCTAGTAGGGAGTGTGTGGGAGGCAGCTGATCTATGATTCTCATCATTGATGTTTCTATTTCTCTCTCCCTTTTCCTTCCTCTCCAAAAAAAAAAAAAAAAGGTGTGGTTCTAAAATTGAATACATATAAATCAGGAATTATCATATAATTGAATTCATGGTTTCAACATTTTCACCTTTCCAAAAAGCTGTGCACAAATGTTCCTAATCCTTTCCATTTCCTCACTTCAGCAAAATGCTCTGCCCCATGGGCACTGACTTCAGTAGGAAGATGATGGAAAGCGTGGTATTATTGGGCCTAATTCTCCAGGACAATTAACATGCATCAGAAAAACAATGTAAAATAGAATTATTCTCGTGAACAAAGTTATAATTAGAACTAAAAATCTATAAAAATAAACCTGATAAGACATTGCTGAATCTAGTTCCAGGGTTTTAATGACTCTGCCTCATATTTCAGAATCTTTAAAAGTATCTTGGATACAGATCGGTTATCTGTACTAATTATTTAGTTAGAGAAAATGATCCGAAGCCACATTTAAGTAAAATCATGTCGTTTTTACATATTCTGAATGTATTCATTTCCTGGAGCTGCCATAACAAAGCACCACAAACTGGATGGCTTAGAATGTCAGAAATTGAAGCTCTCACAGTTCTGAAGGGCTGCAACCAAGGTGTCAGCAGTGCCATACATCCTCTCTCTGAAGGCATTAAGAACGGATCTGTCCCAGGCCTTCTAGACTCTGGTAGTATCTGGGCTTATGGCAACATAACTCCAATCTTCACATGGCATTCTTTTTTATAAGGACACATATATAATACCTTACTCAATAAAGAAAAAAAAAAATGTAAAAAAAAGACCACCAGTCACATTGGATTAAGAACCTACTCTAATCACCTCATCTTAATTTACTAATTATACCTGTATAATGCTATCTTATCTAATAAAGATGGACTATGCAAATTGACCATCACTTTGTGACAAAGATGGCTGCTCCCACAGCCAATAAGGAGGGAAAATGCAAATTGACACAACAAAGATGGCTACAGACAGGCCAGGACGCTTGCATCATTGCCATGGTGACGACACAGGCATTCCACCCTTCCCTGGCCGCTCTGGGCCTCTGGCGTGCGAAGGCAGAAAGGCGGCTCTGGGCTGGAGCAAAGGTGGTGCCGGCAGCCAGGGGAAGGAAGGCCTATTGTTGCACGAATCTTCATGCATCGGGCTTCAAGTTTCCAAATAAAATCACATTCTGAGGTACTGGGAGTTAGGATTTCAACCTATGCCTTTTTAGTGGACACAATTCATCCTACCACACAGACGTTCCACTCTGTGTAAGAACAGATGCTAGCTCAGCCTTGTAGAAGCTGGCATGAGCAAGGAGGCAGCAGGCTCTGGAAAGGAGTTTTCTTCTCGGGGTAAAATGAGAGCATCATAAAGAACAGCTGAGACCCTCTCGTGTTTTTATTCTTTGCAGTTTGAGGACATGGTGCTTGAAGCTGCCACAGCTGTCTTCCCACCATGAAGAGGGCTATCACTACAAAGGCTGAGCAAAATAATGGGAAGTGCTAGCACCCAATGTGTAGCCACTAAACCAAACCAGGGGTGCCTGACTTTCAGGCTTTTGTCATGAATCACAGATATACACAGCATTTCAGCCCCTTTTATCTGAGCACTGAACATATGCCAAATAACAGATTTTGGTATAAGTCTCCATGTCCCGTTTCCTGGGACTACTAACCTTTCTTAGCTCTGTTTAGATATATTTGTTGCCCTTCCCAGTATGGACTCCACAAATAAGCTCTCATTAAGGTCCTGCTCCTTTTTGCTCCTTTTCATCATCATCAATATTCCATTTCATACCTTTGAATTATAGAACATCCCAGAGCCTAGCATAGGAGACCCACAAAAAGTTCACTGTAGCTAATGTCACAGCAATATCATAATTGGCCTCTTCTTTTATTTATTTCTTCAAGCATTCTATAATTGAATCGTAACAGAGTGCTTATTGACTTACACATAAATAACAAGTTTCTAAGTTCCAACTAAGTAACAAAATTGACGTGAAGGATTCATTCATTTAAAAATAATTTATAGAAAATAGAGTATTCCCTACTACTCAAATTCGCTTTCTTCTCAGAACATATATTTATATAACACAACTTAGAGTTTCATTAGGAACACTGGGCTTTGTTTTGTAAATATATGTATGAATATATATGTCTCACCAGTTAGGCAATCATCTTCTTGATCTTAGGAATTATGTCTTACCTTTCTCAGTCATAGTTTCCAGTGTGGGATGGGATAGACTTAAAGCAAGCAAAAGGTTTATGGGGATTTTAAAAATAATTATCAAAAGGTATTGCCTCCTAATATCTGTCTTTTGGATCTTAGTAAAATCTTCCTGACACAAATAATATCATAATCGGAATTCAAAGACTGAATTGAACATGAGCTGTCGTTGCCTTTCTCCTAAGTAAAAACATTTTAAAGACTGTTTTTATTTTACGCTTCCACATTGAGCATAGAGCGAGGCTCTTCTGTTTCCATCACTATGGTAACAAAGTGAAATTGCTTATATAATAATTATTTATTCATGGTCTTGAACCATAAATTGGATCAAGCTCATTAAAATCCAGGAAATCTGATTGCTAAATACAGATATCCAAATGTAGACTGTCAACTCAATGACTAATGTGATTAAAAGAAATTTAATACTTGCTTATATTTATGCTGAGGAGAGAAGGGGTTGTTTGGGAATTTCTGAACTTTCTACAAGCAAATAGAGCTATTTTCAGACATTTCCTCATGAGATAACAATGATCCACTTGATTCAAGGGCTGTATATTCCATTAATAAAATGCCAAAATGAATTAAACCTTAAGCAGACTATTCACAAAGCACCGGTGAGAAATATAATTTTAAGATTACAATATATAAAAACTTGAACTATCAATATGTCCTTTAATGATAGTGAAATAAATTAAAAGATATAAAACAGAATGCATTCTAGGCATGAAATTTTAATATCCTACATAATAAAAACCTAACATTCTAAGTGTCCAGTCGTCTGGTCGTCCATTCAACCAATCAAAGTGTAATACGCTAATGATAAGCTAAGGCTGCTTAACCGCTCTCTCTGACCTGCACTGATCACCTGGGGGCAGACAGTTGAACAGTCTGCCAGTTGCTATGATGTGCACTAACTACCAGGGGGCAGATGCTCTGACCAGTAGGTTAGCTTGCTGCTGGGGTCCAGCTGATCGGGACTGAGCAACATGGGCCGGGTCTGCCCTGGAGCCCTCCTGCCATCCCTCCACTGCTGGCCAACCTCCCCCATCCTTCCCTGGCCCTGATCATGCATGGGTGGGGTCCCTTGGCCTGGCCTGTGCCCTCATCCAGGACCCCTTGGGGGATGTCAGAGAGCCAGTTTTGGCCCCATCCCCCAGGCATAAAAGGTTAATATGCAAATTGACCAAATGGCAGAACAACAGGTCACTATGATGCACATTGACCACCAGGGGGCAGATGCTCAATGTAGGAGCTGCCCCCTGGTGATCAGTGCGCTCCCATAGGGAGAGCGCTGCTCAGCCAGAAGCCGGGCTCACGGCTGGCAAGCGCAGTGACTGTGGCAGGAGCCTCTCCGGCCTCCGCAGCAGCACTAAGGATATCCAACTGCCAGCTTAGGAGCACTCCCTGTGGGGTCCCGGATTGCCAGAGGGCACAGGCAAGGCTGAGGGACCCCACCAGTGCACAAATCCATGCACAGGGCCTCTAGTACGCATATAAGATCTTTTGTTGCCGAAACCGGTTTGGCTCAGTGGATAGAGCGTCAGCCTGCGGACTGAGAGGTCCCAGGTTCGATTCCGGTCAAGGGCATGTACCTGGGTTGCGGGCACATCCCCGATGGGGGATGCGCAGGAGGCAGCTGATCGATGTTTCTCTCTCATCGATGTTTCTAACTCTCTCTATCTCTCTCCCTGCCTCTCTGTGAAAAATCAATAAAATATATTAAAAAAAAAAAAAGATCTTTTGTTAATCTCTTCCTGCCCTCCTCCCTCCCACCTTCCCTCTGAGATCCATCAGTCTGTTCCCTGTTTCCATGCCTGTGGTTTCTGCTCCTGCATTGAGCGTCTGCCCCCTAGTCATCAGTGCATATCATAGCTACTGGCCAGTTGATAAATCTCTATGGTTCTCAGAAACTTGGCTCTTAAAACTCCAGGCAAAGTCAATCACTCAAATTGTCACCCACAAGATCCTTTTTGCACTCACCTCCAAGTATCCTAGAGTTTAGAGAAAATTCAAATATTCCTTATGTCCTTCCCACTCCCACCACCAGCTCTCCAGGTATACTAGACAGTTATAAAGGAATATTCCATTTTCTTTGCCATATTAAACATTTCATTTATTTTTATTATTTAATGAAAGCCATATACTCCACACCTTGCAGGATGAATGAAGATGAAATAAGTAAAAAATAGGAATGAGCAGAAATTAAACAGCACTTTGTGAATTGCTTTGAGCTACTAGCTTTGAGCTGTAAATGCAAATTATTATTATTGCTGGGCCATATTCTGCCAAATATTTTTACTGTAATATGAGTATTAATTTAGAATATAGTATATTGTCACTGAATGTGCAACAACTAAACATTTTTAAATGTTCATTATAAAAACCAAAGTCCATTATGGTATTGCCACTATGTTTTGAAAATGCACATTCTAAAATTATTTTTTCCTAATTTATAACCTCAAATTACATCTTTAAAAAATACCCAGTTGAGCCCTAGCTGGTTTGGCTCAGTGGATAGAGTGTCGTCCTTTGGACTGAAGGATCCCAGGTTTGATCCAGTCAAGGGCATATGCCTGGGTTGCTGGCTTAATCCCCAGTGGGGGGGCATTAAGAAGGCAGCCAATCAATGATCCCCTCTCATCATTGATGTTTCTATCTCTATTTCCCTCTCTCTTTCTCTCTGAAATAAATAAAAAATATATTTAAAAAATACCCAATTGAGTATTATTCTAATGATAATGAAAACTGAGGTTGAAGACACTTTTTTCCAAGATCCTAAATATTTTCTTTCCCAATCGTATTAACTTTCTGCCACTCCGTGTGTGTGTGTGTGCGTGTGTGTGTGTGTGTGTGTGTGTGTGTTACACAGATAGATGACCAAAGATACATACCTAGAGAGACTTACCTGATCCTAAGGTAAAAGGAATTTCTCAAAGATGGTATTAAGGGGAGAGTGTTAGGGGGAACAAGCACCACATGAAGCACAGGACAACCAAAGCAAAAGACAACCTGTCAAAGCTTCTAGACCAGCGGTTCTCAACCTGGGGGTTGAACAACCCTTTCACAGGGGTTGCCTAAGACCATCAGAAAACACATATATAATTACATATTGTTTTTGTGATTAATCACTATGCTTTAATCATGTTCAATTTGTAACAACAAAATTGGGGGTCACCACAACATGAAGAACTGTACTAAAGGGTCGCGGCATTAGGAAGGTTGAGAACCACTGTTCTAGATGCTTGTGGCTTGTAGGGTCTCATGGCTTGTAGGGTCTAATGGCTTCTAGGATCTCATGGGAAGGATCAATCTGAAGGCAATGACTGCAGTTGACTATAGAAAATTGTCTGTTATAGGTATGGACTATGGGAATACAGAAAACTTACTTTATGAAAGGCTTCGCCAGAGAATGGCCTGATGCTAGATCTTGAAGACATTACTAAGAAGAGGAGAGCCAGAAAGGGAACAGAATACACACAAACTCCCTTGTAGGCTTAGAAAATGGCAAGGACTGACATAGGCCTAGAGAAAATGTTTTCATGAAATTGAACATTAGAGAACCTTGAATGCCCAATTTCTGTTATGTGGGCTTTATCTTGAGGAGTTGTTAACGAGTTTTTAAATAAAGATCAATATAATCCAACATAACTTTTAGAAGGAAAATGGGGGATGAAGGCTTGTGGGAAAAACAGAAAATTTCCAGGCTTCCAAGGAGGCTTATTTTCTTGGTAATTGAGGCCACAGAGAATTCACTGCAGCAATGCTGAGCAAGCAAGCAAAAGGAATCAGTGATTGCAAATGTGCTGAGACAAATTCTATCAACTTACCAAGCAACAGAGCCCATATGACCACTTGGTGACCTATGTGGATAATTACTAACCTGGAGCAGAAGGAACCTGCAATGTGAGTGAGCAGGATAATGGCTCTACTGCCAGTCAGGCCATTTAACTTTCTTTGATTGCCCAGGATTATCATTCCTCTTCTATTTCAACATTTCTATATTATGTTCTAGCCATTGACCACAAATGTGGTGGACACTTTTTTAGTAATCTTTACCTGTTTTTATTTTGTTCTCTGATTGTAGAAATATAGAACCCAAATATAATTGCACTGTTTAACAAAGTACATACCACCAATCACATGAACTGGTCACAAAGCCAAAGCCAATTTTGTGATTTTTGTCTTAGAGCACTGATCTTCAAAGGTGTTAAAAATAGAAATATGTTAAAGTGTGAGACTTCCTCTAATATTTGAAGTTGTTAGTTTAATTCATTACTAAAAAGAAAGAAAGATGATGGCTCCATTATGGAGAACATATTAGTGGCTGGTAGTTTGGAGTCAGGAAGATTGACTGAAACACTGTGGAAATAAAACTGCCACCATGATAGCATTTCTTAATTTTGCTTATGAAGTGATCAATATTGGCAAAAGGAGAAAAGCACCAAATTTATCTTATATTTCATCTCCTTCTGACACAACATAATGAGTGTTAGTTAATGAAATACTATTTCCACAAAAGTTATCAAGTAGTCCTATGTCTGTTTGTGTCATGGATTATATCATGTTCTGACACCTGGAACCAGAATTTAGATAGTATTCAAGGTAACAGAGAAATGCATTCATATTAACAAATCATGAATATGTGATTTTACATAGAAAATGTCTACCCAGGTGAGATTTTTGTTTTCAAAGAATAGTTTTAAAATATATTCACTGCAGCTGGGTTTGAGAGTTACTGGGGAAGGGTTTGAAGCAACTCAGGGCATAAAATATTTTAAGTAATGGTGGGTTAAGGCTGATTAACAGCCTCTGGAAACATGCATTTAATTTTGCTTTGTGAATAAAAGAATATAAATGAATCTCCCTCATCACAGTCTCTAAAGATGTTTTAAAGAAACTTTTACCATAGGGGATCAACACCAATGCACAGATTTTTAACAACAGAAACTGGGGACAAAGAGATAGATTAATGGGAGAATAGTATAGAATCTGAATAATCTGGCAAAAAATTATTTTATGTTGAAGTCTGCACGTCAAGCAAAGAGAGACCAAAATAATTAGCCTTCTGGCTCTGCTAATGAGAAAAGAGAAAAGGAACATAACATTAAATTGGGATGGCACTGATACATCTATAAAGGCTTAATATCTAAAATATATAAGGAACTTATTCAACTTAACAAAAAGAAGACAAACAATCCAATTAAAAAATGGGCAAGGGACCTAAATAGGCCTTTCTCCTAATAGGCCTTTCTCCAAAGGAGACATACAGATAGCAAAGAGACATATGAAAAAGTGTTCAAAATGGACTAATCATCAAAGAGATGCAAATTAAAATGACAAGGTATCACCTCACATGTGTCAGAATGGCTACCATCAACAAATCAACAAATGACAAGTACTAGTGAGGATGTGGAGAAAATGGAACCCTAGTACACTGCTGGTGGGAATGCAGACTGGTACAGCCATTATGGAAAACAGTTTGGAGTTTCCTCAAATTAAATATGGAACTGCCATTTGACCCAGTGATCCCACTTCTGGGAATACATCCTAGAAATCTGAAACACCAATCAGAAAGAATGTATGCACCCCTATGCTCATAGCAACACAATTTACAATAGCTAAGATCTGGAAACAGCCCAAGTGCCCATCAGCAGATGAATGAATAAAAAAGCTGTGGTACATCTACATAATGGAATACTATAGAGCAGTAAAAAAGGATGTCTTATCCTTTGAGACATCATGGAGGCACTGAGAGAGTATTATGCTAAGCAAAATAAGCCAGTCAGAGAAAGACAAGTATTACATGGTCTCACTCGTATGTGGAATCTAATGAGCAAAGTAAACTGAAAAACAAAATAGATTCAGAGATATAAAGCATGGAACAGACTGTGGAATTTCAGAAGGAAGGGTGGGCGTGGGTGGGTGGGGAGAGATTAAGAACTTGTATGCATATATGCATAACCCATGGACACAGACAGTAGGGTGGTGAAGGCCTTGGGTGGGCTGTGGGGGTGGGAAGCAATCAATGGGGTGGGGGGAGAGGGGGACATATGTAATACTTTCAAAAATAAGGATTTAAAAATATTGAATGGGCTTTTTGGTACTATTATTTGGCAATAGAGTGTTTCCTAACTGAGATTAACAAATCAAATGGATAGTTTTTATCTTTGCATCTCAGTTTTGCAGACCAAATTAAGGTGCTTATTATTAAAGTTGTCTGGCTAGGGGCAGTGTTCATTTGCCCTGGGTCCTATGGACATTGATCTGTTTAGAATTGCTTCATTACTGCTGCAAATATTCACCTGTAGCCAGGACTGACTCATTTACACTGAGGCTCTGACTTGGGGCTTTAAAATATGTCCATATTCCTAACAGGATTGAAAATTCCAGCTCTGGGGTTGGCCATAGTCTGTCTTCTAGCAAAATTTCTGTTTATCTTTTCAATTATTTGTGTGCCTGTCTGTTTCCATCCAGTAAGCACTATATAGGTCATTGCAGTACTGGGAATAAATCGGTATCATCCTTCTCACCCTATATCCCTAATATATAATACCATAGTTTGCATACTGTAGGTGCCTAATAAAGAGATCCTATTTTTGGAGCTATGTCTTGCAGAACCTCTCTTGCCCATGACTTGGGTCTGATACATCATCAGTTCATTGATAATTGTAAGAACCTCACCTACTCACACTCAAATACACTGGTGAGTTCAGAGTAGCTGCCAGAATTGCACAGAGTGAATAGCTACAGGGTTTAACTTCAAGCACTGCTGCCTAATGTTACTTCCCTGATCAGCCTTCTCAGCCATTATTTTCCTCTCATGTAGTTATCAGGTTTTTCTGTAGGTTGACAGGATTGTGCTAAGAGAAGATGAGGTCAGGATAATTAGATGGGCTTATTAGAACATGAATATGTGCAATGATATCACCATAATCATGGTATTATATAATAGCATTGCCCTTATTTTCAAACACTTGTATTTTTACTTCTAATCTGCTCTGCATTACCATGGTTAGTGGCACTGCTGTTTAATCTTTTCTAGTTTCAAAGGCCCCAGAAGTTATAGATTAACAGAGTGGGATATTTCTCTTTGCAGGAATACTTTTCTCCAGCTAACCAAATATTCTCAAAAACAATGACCATTAAAAGCTTTTCTCATAGGCATCTGCCCAAGATACAGTTGTAGACCTTTAAAGACAGGATTTTCTTTAAACAAATGCCCATATTTTATCAGAGCTTCAAAACCACAGTGACCCATCAACTGCAGGAAACTCAGTCCCTACTTTCTTGAAAGATCACGGCAGAAACCTGCAAATCCAAAGGCCTGCTGCCAACTCCTGCTTTGCAGAGCCCTAGATTCTCTTAGGAAAGACCGTTCCTAAGGGTCTTTTGTAAGTAAGACCCTTACAAAACTTTAGCCTCTGAGTTAGGATTATGACAAAATATGGTGCCACAGTTGTCTGGGATATGACGCATACCAAGTCATTATAAATAATCAATAGAATACTAAAGTGTAAAGAACTTTTTTTTTCCAATCTGTGTATTTAATTGGAAGCTAAAATGGTTTCCTTGTCTTCATTGTTTTGTCTCAAACTCCAAAGGACAAAAATAAAATATTTGTGCTAAATACCATGTACCCGTGGAGGGTTCACCAAGATGAACAAAATCTGGTTCTGTGACCGTTGGCACAGGAGAATGTCAATGGACTGAAAGATAAAGAAATCAAGGACAAAATGTCTTACAGTCAGTCGTTGGAGTACTGGACCCACTCCCCATCCTTAGGAAGAAGAAGGTGCTTCTTCCCCATCTTAAGCTCAATGAAGGGGACTTCAAGCCCACTTGGAGGACCTGAAATATGTCAGCTAAGGTTTGTTAGACACAGTGGTACACCTAACTCCAGCTGGAGAACAGTAAAGGCAGGAGACTTTGGATATTACCTTGTATTAGCTAAACACAGAGAAGAAGCCAACAGGGGCCAACTCTACAATGTTACTGTGGCCCATGCTGGAGAGATCGGGCTTGGAGCCATCTTCATAGACCCGTTGTTCAAGGAGGACTTCGGAAGTAACAATGGAACTCTGATGGAGACAGTCTAGTACTCCAGATGCCTCGGCACTGAGTTCTGATGTTTTAAGTAGCCAGCTGGTAGTGTAGTGGAAATTGCAACTAGAGATTCCCAGTGTGACAATCTACTTACACCCAGAGTCTTTCTCAATGAATAAAAAAGGTTTTGGTGAATAGAAATCTACCTGTATAACAATGTCAACTCAATATGCATGCATTAGTTATTTCTGGTGTAGAGAAAAGACTAGTGGTACACACAACCTGAAACCTTTCTCATCTTCCCTACAGCCATGAGCAAGTAAGTCTAACATTTGTGAGGATGACAACTTATGTTGGTTTCTACCTGTAATGGAAATTGCATCCAAGTCAGATTTATTCAAGATGGGTGTGGTGCTAGGATAAAGTGAGACCAGTGCCTGCCGCCTGAATGTTCTGCCCTGCTGCTTGAAGAAGAGATCTCTTGAGGTTCCTAAAGCCTTTGTGACTCATGACCATTGCCCAACTCTGACAGAGCAGCAGCAGGGGAGCCCCTATTTGCAAGTGTTGCTCTTTTATTGATATCCATTGCTGCTTTTCCTGGGGGCTTCTTTCTTGAAGTGGTTCTGGGAGGCTTGTCATAATTGCAAGTCAACTTCCTGGTTTCTCTTCTTTTTCAAATTTAGGTACATTTTACTAGTACTTGCAGCTGATAATAAAGGAATGCATATTCCTTAAAGATATTTAATTGAATGCAGGGAAGTGCGAGAATAAGTTAAAATATCTTACAATTCCACTGCCTAGCACTATCCACCACTTCTCTTAGGTTGATCCATATATTATTCTCAATATTTGACTGTTTTGACCTACACATACCTATAATATTATTAAACAACTTTTATATAGTTTAATTTCATTTTCATGCTTAGATGCACAAACATTATTTTACAACTGAGTTCATATAATATACCAATATACATTATGATAATGTGGAATAGGCAGATATATATATATATATATATATATATATATATATATATATATAGCCTGTGCACAAAAATTTGTGCACTCGCGGGGGAGGGGGCTCCCTCACCCCAGCCTGTGCCCTCTCGCAGTCTGGGACCCCTCAGGGGATGACCACCTACTGGCTTAGGCCTGCTCCCCGGGGGATTGGGCCAAAGCTGGCAATCAGACATCCCTCTGGCAGCCCGGCAGCCATCAGGGGATGTCCACTTGCCAGCGGGGAGCAGACCTAAGTTGCAGTCAGACATCCTTAGGGCTGCTGAGGAGGCAGGAGAGGCTCCCACCACCACCGCTGTATTGGCAGCCATCAGCCTGGCTTGTGGCTGAGCAGAGCTCCCCCATGTGGGAGCGCACTGACCACCAGAGGGCAGCTCCTGCACTGAGCATCTGCCCCCAGTGGTCAGTGTGTGTCATAGTGATGAGTCATTCCCAGTCTTTCTGCTGTTAGGGTCAGTTTGCATATTGCCCTTTTACTATATAGGATAGAGGCCTGGTGCATGGGTGGGGGCCAGCTGATTTGCCCTGAAGGGTGTCCCAGATTAGGGTGGGGGTCCTGCTTGGGTGCCTGGCCAGCCTGGGTGAGGGGCTGATGGCTGTTTGCAGCTGGTCACACCCCCTTCAGGGTGGAGGTCCCCACTGGGGTGCCTGGCCAACCTGGGTGAGGTGCTGAGGGCCGTTTTCAGGCTGGCCGGTGACTGAAGCTCCCATCCTTTCCTTTTTTTCTTTTCTTTTTTATTCTGCGATATATTTACCTTCCATAATTGAAACTTCATTGCTGTCACTGGAGCTGAGAGCCAGCTACAGCTCCATGGCCACTGCCTGCTGAAAGCAGGTATCTGGGGTTTGTTTAGCTTCTATAATTGAAACTTCATTGCTTTCGGACTCAGAGCCGGGCGGCGGCAGGCGGGGAACCTTGGCTTCCTCCATCACTGGAGCAAGCAAGCCTCCTGCTCGCTTCAACTGCGTGGCTGCTGGCTGCCATCTTGGTTGGCTGTTAATTTGCATATCACCCTGATTAACCAATGGGAAGCGTAGCGAAGGTACGGTCAATTACCCTTTTTGTCTTTTATTAGATAGTATATATATATGTATGTAATGCCTTAGTTGACATTATAAAGCTATTATGTTTGAAGTTTCATACATGCATACATATACAGCTCTATGTAGAATTTATACAGGTATATGTAATGATCAATTTAAAAGAAACTTGCAATCAATTCCAGAGAATCATGAAATGCTAGAGGTGGAAGGAAGCTTAGAGAGTCTACCTAAAATTTTCAAAATTGAGTTTCACTAGTCATCACTTTATGTTTAATTTTAAAAATACATAAGTCCACATACATATTCACATGCAATGATCTTTAGCACCCAATGTTTTAAGAAAAATCTATTTAATCTAAAGCATTAAACCTGGTACTTTCAAATCCCACCTTTGAAACACAGAAAACCAGCAATATTCTAGGTATCTGTAATTTGCAGCTAACAAAATAAATAAGGATTTGAGGGATTTCAGTCCAAAGGTCTCATTTCCATTTCCAATTTTGTGTGCTTAAGATATTTTTTCCTAAAGCTACATATATACAGTTGCAAGTATGAATGGGTCTAAATAAATGCCAATCAATAGAGTTGCACTTGTTGCAGAATAAAATAAAATGTCCTTTTGAATTTGTTGTGCACTCTCAATTGTACTTGCATAGGATACAAAAAAAATAAATAATAAATAAATAAATAACTTTTTTGCTAGTAACTCTTCTACAATATTCTATATTTTTGACCAGGAATCTTAATCTCATTGGCTCCTAGTCTCTATTCTTAGTGAAAGGAATTTTTAAGGGTGAAATAGGTAGGTTTAGGAAATTTTAGAAATTAAGGGGTCCATAGAAAAAGTACAGAGCTACAGACCTGCAAAGGGTACATTTCCATAAGACAAGGGAGCTGGGAGTGGCAGAAGTTACATTTCCATAACATAAGGAACTGAGAGTAGCAAAAGTTACTCATTTATAGAATAAAGGGAAAGAGACCCCTCATTCAAAGAAAGAGGAAGAAAAGCTCAGAGGGAATAGGAGAAGAACAAGGGAGAAGAAGGAAGGAACTTCCCATACTTCCTGTTAAGACTTAAGCTCAGGAGTTGCTATAGTGACCAAATCAAAGGGTAATAGTGACAAATCAGAGGGAATATGGAGGCACAAAAAAACTTCAGCCTTTATAATCCGTTGAAAAGGAACTTAATGGGACTCTTTCCCCCTCCCCATGTGGGAGTCTGTGCTTGTTTCTCAATCAATTTTTACCTTTGCTATACCCTCCTCCATCCGTGGTTTCATTCTTTGACTCCAAGGGACAAAGAGCCAGGGAAAGCTATCCTGCCCAGGGGAACTCTGTGCATTTCCAGTCCAAATTTCCCATTTCATATGTACAACAGCAAATTTGCTCTAAAGTGATATCTAAAGATAATTTTGGCTTAAAAATAATTTGAACTTTGAGTCAAACATATTTGGACTAAATTTTTTTATACTTTGGGGGTCTTTTGAAAGAAGTGAGATGACATGGATTCAGTGCTTAGGAAAAGATCTCCACATTATAAGAATACAGGATGGAAATTGATGTTTTAATTCTACATAATACATTTCCCAGGAAAAATCTATAAATCCAATTTGAAGTAAATATGGGCCAAAAAAAAAAAAAAGAGTTAAACCCTTGTGAAAATTGCTCACTCCATAGCTTACAGCCATTTGATGGTTTTATTTCACTTCTATGAACTATTACTCTACAGAAACTTTGTTCATCTTCAACTAACACTAACTTACATTCCTCTTTGAACTTCTATTAAATTCTCTTATGCTACTTCAAACAGTTTAGAAGTTAGAACATTGCTTATGAAATTCTGATGACCATTGCATGGTGTCACCAAAGATTGTGGTTATAGTGCATAAAAAAAGATGGAGAATTTTAAGAAGAAGATAAGAGAAATAACTGAAAAGATTGTTGGAATGTAATAGAATAGAAACAATAATTAGTAGGCAAGTTGTAGGGTGCTTTGGAGCCATGTCAATTCTCCCTGCATACCAGAAGACACATCTAAATGGGAGAAAGTTGAATTTTAAAGCAATATTCTAAGTTGGACTTTCTAAATGTTTTAGAAAAGGTCATCTCCCTGGCACTCTCAAACTCCTAAAGAACAGATTAAATATTCCAACAAGACTATCCTATTTTGCATCCTGTCTGATTAGGTTTGGTTGGGTTTAAGGTAGGAGGTCCCTTCCATGTATGCTGCAAAGTTGAGATAAGCAAAGAAACCAAACAGATAAAAACCATAACAAACAACTCATTTTTGTCCCATTCTTTTTCTCCAAAAAATACATATAAAAAAGCTGTCTTTGTTATTTTACATCTTGTGTTTGCCAGACCCCAAGATGGTTCCTCATGATTCCCACCAGCTATTCACATCCTGGGTAGTCTCCATGACTTCAACATTCATGAAGATGCCCTTGTCCACTCAGTATCTTACCTCCTCTCCCTCCATCCTATCTTACAAAGTAACTCAAACATTTATCTTTGAGACATTGGAACCACCAAAAAATCCTTTATCTCAGAAGTCTTTATTTTAAATATCCTGCCATCTGACCTTCTTGATACATCCAATTCATGGATTCAAATGCTTTTTGCTAGTCCATGAACCTATCTACTCCTCACTTTCTTATCTGCCCCGTAATCTAAACTCCAGCTGGAAAAGTGATAGTTCTAAAATACATTTCAGATCATTTTATCTCTTTTTAGTCTTCCATACTTTTTTTTACTATAAACAAAATAGGATATATTTCTGTCTCCAAACTTGTTGTCCTTAAACCATTCTCCTTCTATCTTATTCCCAAATATGTAAAAGAATACTAATAAGTAAATTAAATGCCCATTTAGAAAGCTAGACTGGTCAGACAATTTGTAGCAGTTCTACATTATAACTCAAATTTCTTAATTCTAATATGATTCCATTATTTCGATTTTAAACCACCTTTCAGTTCACAGTTGAAAATTACAGAATCGAGGAAGGCAATTACCACCCTCCAGTTTGTGTTTTCTTTGGAATTCATTTGCAATCATACATCTGTTTATTTTGGAGGGTCTTTTGCTGAGCATTTTATGTTTGACTTTGGTATCCCTAATTCTTATTGGGAAATTAAGCAGCAGAAAGAAAGCAAAATCACCTGTTTTTGCTTTCATGAAATGCTGTTGGGAAGTTGCTCTATTCCAGATAAATAGCAGCTATTATTAATTTTTCTTTAAAATTGCTTAGCAACCCCTATAGTTTGCAGAATTTAAAAGCAATGCTCTGGTTAAAAGTGCAGCGTCCCTATTAGATACTTAACTGCTTGTAACAATTCAGCTGCAGAAGCGATCTCATCCTAATGACTGTAACATGAAAACAGCTCAGCTTCTCCAATACAGGATATAGGCATTAATTGTGATGACTGTATTGACACTCTTCTTACCGTGATTTATTGGATACTAATTATACATTTGTGGGATGCTAATTTCTATTTGAAAGGGTGTTCTATTTCAGTTCAATGGCATTTATATAATAATCTCTTTTATTCTATGGTAGAGATTATATTCTGCCTTCAAAACTCTTCTGTTGGTCCAATATTTCCTCTTACTGCCCCCTGCACCCTATGAAAAGCAAATATAAGGGTACCCTGAAGAACTGAATGAAGCTGATTAGATCGGGTTTCTTCTGATGGTTGGGATTAAAATTCTCAAAATAAAATTTTAAGGATTATAAAATTTAAGTTTCAGGTTTTCTCAAGGTATTTTAAATCAAACATTATTGAATAATGTTACTTTACCATAGACAAAGGATAAGTGGTGTGTAATGCATTTCGCTTCTCCATTTCTGGATGCTTTCATAGAGAAAGCAATATTTATGGCTAAGTATTTGAAACACTAAATGGAGTATGTTCTGTAAATCTGCTTATGGCCTCATTGTGAATGATTGCAAGCCAAAAGATGTAGGAAAAGGGTAGATGGTATTAGTTAGGAGGAAACTAAAGGTAGGCTTTGTGGCTATGACAAGGCTTAGGGAAAGAACCAAGTTCACGGTCTTAATTTATTTCTACTTAATGTTCATATGTGTTGCTATTAAGTAAAATTAATCCCTTGCCAAGGGAGAGTGAAAATCAGAAAAACAGGTTTAAAAACTGTATAAAAATATATCTTCAAGTGATGTCCAAATCATCTAAACAGTTTCCTAAAAGCATTTTTTTTTCTTTTATTGATTTCAGAGAAGAAGAGAGAGAGAGAGAGAGAGAGAGAGAGAGAGAGAGAGAGAGAGAGAGAGAGAGAGAGACCAATGATGAGAGAGAATCATTGATCAGCTGCCTCCCATACTGGGGATCAAGCCAGCAACCAGGGCATGTTCTCTGACCAGGAATCGAATCATGACCTCCTGGTTCATACGTCTATGATCAACCACTGAGCCCCGTGGCCAGGCCTAAAAGCATTCTTTACCTCACCTTGCACCAAAAGAATATAGTTTATAGTTAAGAAGGGGATAAACTAAATTTTGTCCAGGAGATTTGAGTTAATAATGTAGAAGAGATCCATGATACAAAAAAGATATATTGGACTTTGGAGGAAAGGGTAAAAGCAGGAAAGAAACCAAAATAGGAGAATGTGTTGATATGGACCTAGATTTTTTTTTTCTCATGGGTTTTATTACCCCTTTGTAATTCTACCACTGATTAATTCTGTGTTTGTTTGTTTCCTTTTTTAAAATGTTATCTTTATTGTTGAGAGTATTACATATGTCCCCCCTTTTTTTCCCCTCATTGCCCTCCTCTACCAACTCCTGCCCCACCTCAGGCCTTTACCACACTAGATTCTTTATTCATTGTCTACAACACCTTCTTTCCTTAGCTCTAACTACATGCAACCAATACTATTGTTGCCTGTACTTTGGAGTGAAAAGGATTATGACAGTGAATTCTTTCCCTAATTCAGATTCCTGAGAGATACCCACTTAACATATAACTAAAGTTCCAATGACCAAGTTTTTCCTTCAGTGGATCATCATCATAATTCAAGTCATTTGTTCACATGCAGGAATACTTTATCTCTACCCCCTTATACTGGTTTGCTGGATTCATTTCTGCTTCAGTCTCTAAAATATCAGAAGTCAAGGGTCTGCATAATTCCTCTGCATAATACCCAGCAAAATGCCAGATAACAGGTCCTTCTTAGCATCAATCCAAGGCAATAACAGCTTTAGAGAGCTAACAGAAACGTCCCATAGGCAAAATGCATATCCTAAAGGGAGAATGAGCTTTCCTCTTTTATAATGTGTGAGAGCGGGAGTGCTGTACATTGTAAACTCCCATGTAAATTAACAATGTACCTTGTTTACCTGGCTGCCAAGAGGATCCCAGATGTGAGGATGAAGGGTTTTTTGAACTTTCCTGTTGGGATTAGTGAAATGTAGCATTTGTGAACATTAATACCGTGCCTTTGTATAACATTTTTACTTCTAAAATGTTTTCATAATTATCACTGTCACGTCATTCATCAGGTCAGAGTAAGACACTGAACAAGGAATAAAGGAGTTTTTAAAAATAACCCCAAGTAGGAGTACCTACTATAGCAACTACGACTAATAGTTAATATTTATTTAGGACCTACTAGGTACCAGGTACTGCGCTAAAACATTCCAAGAATTATCTTATTAATTCATACAATAATCCCAAAGAGACAAAGTAGTAGCCCTCTCTAACACAGTGTTTACAACACACAATAGGGACTCAATCAGTATTTTAATGCATGAACACTTTCCTTTATTATATTTCATTTAGTTTAGATTATAAATGAAAATTTGAGGTTTAGAGAACTTAAACAATTTACTCAAGTTTACTTAGCTAGTAAGCAGGTTAGCTGGAAATGAATTTATGTCCATCGAATTCCATGAATAATTTTCTTAACCATCAAGATTTTACCTAAAGTTAATGAAATTTTGTGACAAGAGATAGACTAGCACTCAGATAAATTGACACTCATCATCATGCCTTCCTCTGTATCTTGTCTCCCATGATCAAATCACTTAAAGCGAGATCAGAAACCTTGTCTCATAGCTCTCAGAACAAAGGGTTTTTCCTTACTTTCATGTCCTATAAATTTTATAAAACCTCATCGATAACCAGGGGATTAA
Source organism: Myotis nattereri (assembly GCF_964212035.1). NCBI lineage: Eukaryota > Metazoa > Chordata > Mammalia > Chiroptera > Vespertilionidae > Myotis > Myotis nattereri. Next base: position 14,108,128 of record NC_138075.1, read on the forward strand.
GAAAAGGCTGATATAAAAACAGATGTTTTGAATTAAAAAGTGTTGAATGATTTCAAAGAAAGTAGTTTAATTTCTTCAGTATGTGAAATAACACCCAGTGCTTCATGAGAAAGCCTTTCTTATGCTGGCTCAGATGCGAAGATTAGACTCTTTTGCATTTAGCAGTATTTTGGGATCAGAGACAGATTAATGGAAAGTAGCTGAATATCCAACTGGTACTAGACTGTAAGAAGCAAATAAATACCATAGATATAAATCAGAAACATAAATCTGGTCAACTTAAGTGTTCACTGCAATCCCTTCTAATTGATGAAACATTAGTTCTGCTTCACCTGTTTAAATATAACCCTTTAATACATTTTTTAAATGTTAGAGCCAACTTATCAGTTTGGAGAAGATTTTTGGTGGCCCTACACATTTGCACAGTACAGACCCATAACCTCAACCCTGAGATAGTCAGTTGACAGCTTCCTGAAGTTGGTGGTCAGAACAGTTGGCATTCTGAACAAATAGTGTATGTCATAGTACTTACTACCAGGAATATGTGACACATTTCAAAGATCTCATTCAGTCATTCAACACATGGATACTGTTCATGTGCTACATGTAAGGTATTGCATGCTAAACATTTGCTAAGAAAAAAAAATACAGTACATCCTATCAGAGAATCATTATCACCTCACTAAACACATGTTGTGACAACACGTAAGAATCATCTATATGAAAGATGGTCAAGTTATTTCCCTTTCAAGGTCATCCACATTTTAAAATCTAGCCCAGGTTCCCATTTAGACAATTTATATTTTTAAGCATTTCAGAACATAGTGAGTTCTTAAAGAATGGTCTATGGAGACGTGTTTGGTTTCTTATTTCTGCTGTAACGAATTATCACAAATCAGTGACTTAAAACAACACCGGTTTATTATCTTAGAGTCCTAGAAGTCAGAAGTCTGAGATCAGATTCATTCGTTTAAAGTCAAAGTGTCAACAGGCTGGTTCCTTTTGGAATCTTCAAGGGGAGGATCCATTTCCTTATCTTTTCCAGCTGCTAGAGGCTGTCCTCATTGCTTGGTGTGTGGCTTCTTCCACTAATCACACCAGTCTCTTGCTTCTGTTGTCATATCTGCTTCTTCTAACTAATCCTCCTGCCCCTCTTATTTACATGGGTCCCACCTGGATAATCCAGGGTAATCTCCCCTTCTCAGATCCTGAGTAAAATCTACAAAACTCCTTTTGTCATAGAAGGTTACATATCTACCATTTCCAAGGATGAGGATGTGGGTATCATATTTTATCATTATTCAGTCTGCCACAGCAAGAGTATTTATAATGGGGCTGCCAGTAATAGGAGGTGAGGCGGAAGGGAGGGATGAGGATACTTAGAATAAATATACTCCTTAAGCACACCAGAAAAAAACAGCAGGAGGAGGGCTATTAAAGCAGTATTGGCAGTGGGAATTGAGAGAAGATGCCCATTCAGAGATTTTTAGAACATAAAATATTGGTAAGTAAACACTAATGATTTTAGAGAGATTAACAAATGGTGACAGCTAGTTTTGTGTCTTGGGTAATTCTGCAACCATTGGTCAGATTGATTGATATGGGAAGTACAAGAGGACTAGGAGAAGGTAAGATGAGAAAGGGAATGAGTGAAATCTATACTAATAAAAGGGTAATATGCTAATTAGACCAGGTTGACCAGACATCTTCCGGACGTCCGACTTACTTCCTGACAAAGCCACAGCAGCAGGGGTCAAGGCAGAGGTGGTTAGGGGCGATCAGGCTAGCGGGGGAGCAAGCAGAGGCGATCAGGCTGGCAGGGGGGCAAGCAGTTAGGGGTGATCAGGCAGTCAGGCAGAGGCAATTAGGGTTGATCAGGCAGGCAGGCAGGCGAGCGGTTAGGAGCCGGTGGTCCCGGATTGTGAGAGGGATGTCCCAGATTGGAGAGGGTGCAGGCCGGGCTGAGGAACAATCCCCACCCATGCATGAATTCTGTGCACCGGGCCTCTAGTATTAAGAGAATTAAGCATGCAGGCTGGTTTATCTAAAAGTAAGAGGCCACACTGGGTCCATTAGTTTCAGAGGAAGTCAATCTCAATAGGGCCAAAGGTGTCTTGGTTTTCAGGGGATGCTGTGATCAGATATCTAGCACACAACAGCACTTTCACCAACCCTTCATGGCTGAGAAAGAGGAAGATAAACATATAAGCCAAAATAATTTCTTATATTTATTCTTTAAGGAAAATAGAATATGTATGTTGAAACCCTAACTAATACTATCCCAGTGGTATGAAGTACAGTGATGTATAGCTCATATTTCTCTTAGCAGGGTAGGTTCTACCACTGTCAAATATAATGGGACAGTGAGGATGGTGACATCACAGCACAGCTGCATACTATGGTTTCTCATCATTTTTAACAGGTGGCACTTTACAGTTACAGTGGCCCTCTCAAAAATTAAGACTTGCCTCATAAAAATAGAGGTTTCTGATTCCTTTACAAAGCCCAGCCTCTTTCTCCTCATTAGGTTCTGTGATTGTTCGCTCCCAGGCCATCATTCTTCATCAGATGTCTGCTATTACTCTCTTCTTAAGATATCACGGCCCCTTCATGTTCACTGGAGTTCTCGAGACCCTCTAGTTTCAGGGTTAAAAGTTTGTACCAAGCAATTCTTCTACAACTATGACTATAAAGTTCAATAATGTGGTTTTCCTTAGCCATTGGGAGAAAAATGCATTTTTCTTTTCAAATGGGGATTCCTTTGTTACCATTTTCTGCTCTGCAATGTTAAAACAAATCTATAGTTTTCTTTTTTTTTTTTCCTTTTCTTACTCAGAGTCCCTTTTCATATAGAAATATGAATAATATTGTAACCCCTTCTGGAACAAGAAGAGAAACATGGTTTTTATTAGAGTTTATTGCATTTTTATTCCTTTCTTTAAAAAAAATAAAAGTTAAACAAAGTAACCCCTGGAGGCTCAATCCTCTTTGTTTAGAATTGGAGGCAACCTGAGTTGGAGGACCAGCTTTTCCGGACATCTTGCCTCTTTTTTATTTAGTCTCTGTCTTGCTTCTCTGAAAATATGTGCATGATGGCTTTCATGTTGGACAATTCTTGCTTTGTGTGTGTGAGCAGGGGTGCGTGTTTCAGTCTCATAGATATCTCTAAAAAGTTATACTGTCTCTTGTAAACCCTGAGTACATTCCCTTTATGTGGTGGTGTGCAGTGGTTAACAGCAATTGTATAGGGCCTCTTACTGATGAGCCTTCTTTTTAAGGTCTTATAATTTCACATGATATTAATCAGAGTGATTAAGCATTTCTCTAGTAAATACACACCAGCTTATTAATGTATTCATTCATCTACTGACTTATCTATTAATTTACTTGCTTCTCTGTTCACATATTTATTATAAAATGTGTATGCTTTTCCCCTTTTTCATCTATAATTAATGCTACTAATAATCGGGAGATAGTGTTTAGAGAATATATTCTGCCACTGATTTGTAATAGGGCGTCAGCGAAAAATAAAGGAGAGGAAAAAATGCATTTGCTATTTCTTGTCTTTAGCTATGTAGTGGGTTTAACTAATCCAGGCACATGTAATTCCTGATAGTGGACTTCAATCTTAAAACTGTCTGAAGAATCTAAGGGATCAGACGGTAGGGGGTTATCATCTTATATTTATCATAGCCCAGACATTTATAATTCAGACCCAGATTTCTCTAAATCCAGAGGCCAGACCCTTCTCCCCTCATCCCCTCCCACCCTGACCACCATATAATGAGTGGTAGAATTGTTGTATTTTTAAAGGACTGTGCTGTTTAGTCTGCCTCTGCAGCAGCTCTCTGGTTTCTCCCTGCCAGGTCTGGAGGTGGAGACATCACTGATGGATCAGTTGGATCACAGGGTATTATTCTTTGGAGTGATCTAATTGTGCTGCTCATGGGGGCCACTGTGTTTGGGCTATGTTTGAGCTAGCTCATTAGTATGGATGCTCTCTCCTTCACCTGGAGCAGAAGGGCAGTTGCCCGGGTTCTTGTTCCAGCATTAAGAAGGGTTCAGGAAAGCTGGAGAAGGCTGTGTGTAGATTAAATAGGAGTCCAGAGATGAAGTATAATTTTGAAAGGCATTTGGGGGTCAGAGGAGACTCGTTTAAAGGAAACTAAGATCTAAATTCTCAGGTCTAAGGTCTCCTCATCTCAGGACCCCATGCTTTTTATTAACAAAAATTGTCCTGAGGTGAGGCAGAGATATACACTTCAAAGGGTATACACAAGCATTGTCAGAATGGGGGAATTAGCCTAAAGCTGTTCAGGTGTTTGCCCAGTAGGAGGAACAACATGTAGATTAAGATGCCCTGAGCTGTCTGGCAGCCAACAATCAATCCTTTTTCAGGTTTGGGGAAATGCCCTCAGCCATTCCCAAGGGGTGACTACATGTGTGACTCAACCCTGTTGAGTCCCCAAGTTCCATCAATATTTTGATGAAACTCTTGAAATTATGACATGCTAGAATTGGCTTCAGGCAGGCAGTGAAGAGCACCTGCCTATGAAACCCATCCTGTGGCAGATCAGGCTGAATTCTTCCTTACTTTTCTCTTGCCTCTACTAGTTTAACACAAAAGAAAGTCAGAGATGATGTTCATCAGGGTACCCATTGTTCCCCCAAAGCCTAAAGCAGTAGCTGGAACCAGGATTATTGTTAAGCAAATATCTTTTCAGTAGGTGGTTCCCTTTCTCCCTCCTTCCCAATATCTTGGTCTCCATGGTACAATCATCACACTGCCTTCCCACAATTGCTTTTGTTTACAATCTATTTTTTCTCATTAGGCTGTAAATTATCTGAGAGCAGAGAGGGAGTCTTACCCATTTTTTATCTGAAGTATCCAGCAGTGCCTGTAATAAATATTTGTTTTCTGTAAATATTTGTGGGATGCATTTTAAGATGAATAAATTATTTCAGTTTGGCAAAGAGTTTTGAGCACCTCTAATTTTCCACTTATTTTGATAGACTCTAGAGAAAGAATTCACTTTCAAGGAGTTTGTAATCAAGTTTCTAATCTAATATAGCATCATGTGCTGGTTATTGGGAGGGACGTTATTTCTTTGCTCCACACTGGCTCTTCTGTTTGCTACATTGGGATGCTGGGAGTAGGACTTTACAAAATAAAATTCTTTTTCTCCCCTAGTTTCCTGGTTTTCCCTGCCCCAAGGAGTTATTAGAATGAATGGAAGGCAGGAAGAAGTGGTGAAAAAAGAAAAACAACCCAAAAGTTTTCTCTTTCCATCTTGCTTGTCATTCCTGGCAGTATTGTCCCAGCAGAGCACATCATGTTGCCCTGGCACTTGGCTGCAGCCTCCAATTTCCTCCAGCTCACAGGCAGGTTCCATCAGACCTGACAGTTGCAAAATTGGTTCCTGTTTCTCAAAAGCCTGTGCTGTACTTTGCAGGGCACCTCCTCTGAGTTTCTAAATTCTGCCCACCCACTTTCAATCCAATCAGTAACTTTTCAGATGGTTATTGAAAGAAAATGCAGCCATAATTGATTTCAGTAAAAGGGAGAGAAGCAGAGTAGGGCTTTATTCCTTTGTGTTTTATTTAAGAAGCCTGTATTTGATCTATATGCCTGTGCCAAGAAGAACAGGATTTGGCAATAGCCTTCCGGGAAATCTCATTCTGGTGGAATATTCAGACATGAAGAAGGTAACTTCTTTTTTTTTAAAAAAAAATATTTTTATTGATTTCAGAGAGGAAGAGAGAGGGATAGAGAGATAGAAACATCAATGATGAGAGAGAATTATTGATCAGCTGCCTCCTGCATGCCCCCTACTGGGGATCAAGCCTGCAACCCAGGTATGTGCCGTTGGCCAGAACTGAACCTGGGGCCCTTCAGTCTGCAGGCCGACCCTCTATCCACTGAGCTAAACCAGCTAGGGCAAGAAGGTAACTTCTAAAGTACCCAGCCTTGGCCGGTTAGCTCAGTTGGATGGAATTCCATCCCATACTCCAAAAGGTTGTGGGTTTGATGCCATATGAGGGCACATACCTATGTTTTGGGTTCCATCCCTTCTCAGGGACTGTGAGGGAGGCGACAAATTGATGTTTCTCTGGCATATCAATATTTCTCTCTCTCTTTCCCTTCTTTTTTCTCTAAAATCAATTAAAAAAACATACACTCAGTTGAGGATAAAAAAAGTACCTATAGCAAACTGCCATATTTTACTAGGAAAATCCATACAATCCCCCAGTTCCTCCAAATTTATTTTGTAGTGCTTCTTAAGTGAACGTCCCTTATAAATGAATGGATATGAGAATGATAAGACTACTGTTGTCCTTGTTTATAACATCTCCTCTATTAAAGATTAAAAATCTCTTTTTGACTATTTTGACCCAGTCTAAAATTTAGTGATTTAACATGTAATAGTTCTGGAGCTCACTTTATGGACAAGATAAACATTCATAATTAGACATTAAAAATAATTTTATTAATGCATTTCTTGTACTCTGTCCGCACTTTTCCCACCAAGTTAAAAAAAAAAGAGAGAGAGAGAGAGAGAAAGACAAATATAACTCTGTTACCTTCTGACAGTAGGGAGATCATTTCCCACTGTTTTGCTAAAGAATTTTGTCTTATCCTGTGACCTCAATGTCAAGAGCCATAATTCCTCATTTTGCAGTACACCCTGGAGATTTGACCAAAACTCGGAGTCCTTCCGAAGTCAATGAGATCTCCATGCTAAATAAGCAATGCCATCCTCGCCTGAAGAAGGATGAAAAATGGGTATAAATTATGGGCCCATTTTCGATGTTCAACTTTTTTAGACAAGTTATTCATAAAGAAAATAATCTAGCATAAATTGATATTATAAATACCACATTCTGATGATTCTATACATGTAGTTACTTTTTGGTAATTTGCACAAAACTGTTAAGTTATTTTTAATGAAATCCCACAAGAAGGCTCTCTAATGAACTTTTTAGGTCTTATTTTAGGTAGCAACATCCATATGTAAATTTATCTTGTAAGATTTCATAATTTTGTCAGATATTAAGACTAATCTCCAAAAGTTTCTTTCCTAGAGATTCTTGAGTACATTTAAGTATTATTTTGTAATTGCATTTAATCTGAATTTATAGATAGAAACTGTGATGGTCATTTATTTTAAAAATATGTAGAATTGTGCACTTGAAACCTGTATAACTTTTCTTACTGGTGTCACCCCAATAAATTAAATTAAAGGAAAGTATGTAATAAATTAAAAATATCATTTACTCTTAAATGCTATTACAAATTCCTCATCACAAAAGTGAATACATATGCAAAACAGTACATGGAAATAAATATTGAAGGGCGTGCAAAACTTCAAATACACAAATGAGCATCTTCACTGAGGAATAGAGTATCTAGCTATTGTTCTCATTCAGGTCAACAAACAAACAAACCTTGTATGTTTCAGGTTCTGGTAAGATGCTACAGATACCAAGATAAGTAAGTATGGCTTAGTACTTTGAGAAACCCAAGGCCCCCTGGGGAGATAGACATGGATTTATGAAAAATGATGATAGTGACATGCTGAAGGTTACCTAACTCAGTATGATAGACTTCAATATGCCTACATGTTTATTAGTCATTGATACAAAAATGTATACAAAATGTTTGCTGTACACAAGACACACTGTGTAGGCGCTAGAGATACAGTGAAATAAGACAGGAATCCTTCATACAGACTCAGGGAAGAGAAACCTTCAACAACTAATTATAGAAATATCCATTTACTTTTAAATAAACTTTCCTGTTAGAATAGTTTCAAATTTACAGAAAAATGGTAAAGGTAATAGAGAATGTTCCTATATACTTGAGTTAGCTTCCCTGACTTTTAGACTTTTACATTAATATAGTACATTTGTTATAATAAATTTAAAAATATTGATACATTCTTATTAACTAAAGTCCATTACTTTACTCTATTTATTTGTTAATCATTACTATAAAAATCAATAAAGTTCAGAGTGATTTGAGAAAATAGAGGAGATCCTGACTTCATCTTAGAACATCAAGAAGCGAGTCATCATGAAATTGATGCTCAGCTCTAAGAGAAGAATAGGAATTGGCTAGAATAAGGTAAGGAAGAAAAGATCATTCCAGGAACAAGGAATGGCATATGCAAGGCTCCTGGAAATAGACACAGAATTTATTGTTCATGAAATATAAAGTGAGCTGTTGTGATATGAAGACAGACAGTGAGGGGGGAAATAGCATGAGATGATCATACGGAGACCAATGCTAAGTCACACAGTGCCTCTGAAAGTCATGTTAAGGATTTTGGTCTCCATTCTAAAAGGGCTGGAAGATTGCTGAAGAGTTTAGAGTATCAAGATGACACAATTGTACTGCTATTTTTATGAGGGCATGCTCAAAGAGCTGCAGTTAACAAGTGGTAGGCTTCTCTGATTTCTGGCATCCATTTTATATATGTTAAGTTGGTTTCTATAACCCCTTGGATTGCTGGTCATGGTTTTACTACTTCAAAGGTGGCGTGGTTTCCAAAGTAGGTGAAGAAGATCATCAGAGGATCATATTTACAGTGTGCAAGCCAGTTCCAAAGATCTCTCCAAAGAGCTAACATTTTGAAACAGTCAATTGTTCAACAGCAAGGATTGCAAACACACTAGGAGTAGAAAAAGTCAGAAAGCTATGTGAAAAACAGACTCCGAGACCTGAAACAGCTACATCAAAAATGGATTTGAAGGAGTTAAACATTAATTTTGCTAAGCTTCCTAAAAGCTTGCTGTTGTAGATCATTTAATAGTGCTGCAAGGACAATGTCACGGGGGTGCCCAATAGAGAATCTGTTTTTAGCTCAGACATCACACAAGGAGGTTATTCTTCCTGTTTTAAAGATTAAAATGCTCATGACAGGAATAAGCAACTGAGAGAGAACATACAAATACCCAGCAATTCTGTAGGGAAGGGAGGTCATATATCTACAAAGGCGGAGCTTGGCAGAGCCATTGAAGGAAGGCATATTACTCCTTAGAAAGCAATTAACAAAGGCTGTGATGTAAAAACAGTAAGGAGAACACGTGTCATCCAAATGAAGAGAATTCAGTAATCAGTAGGAATGCCGAGGCAAGAACCAGTCCATGAGTGCAAGATGCCATGGGAATTACAGAAGATGAAGTGAAGGGCCTAGAAAAAATAAGAACCCAGGCTAAAAGCGGATCAAAATGTATATGTGTTAGAAGCAAGTTGAATTCCACTGCATGGAAGCTAGTTGTGCTTTATGTTAAAAGGTCAAACCCAGATACTGCCCTCATTTTGAGGAGGGCTTCAGTCATTCTCAGTCCATACATGTCTTATTGCAGTCCCACTGGGAAAGCGTTCAGGTGTTGATATATGTGTACTTACATCTCTCCCTCTTCTCCTTGCCCCAGCTTTCTGATGCCCAGAGTAGAAATTTGAGCATATGTAATCAAAGACAGTTACACATATTGAATTTTCTTTATAATAATAATATACATGAAAGGCAGACCTGAAAAATATATAAATATGTAAGAAACTTAATATTACTATAATCTCTCTATCTAAAGAAAACCGTTAACATTTGTAGGTAGATGAACAGAGAACTACGAATTGAAGTGGTGTCATTATCCTATGATATAATATCTATTCATTGAAGGCACCCTTCCTTTCTTCTTTCCTTAACTCCGCCCCCTCCTTCCATATACACCACACACACCATACATGGCAGTATATACAGAAAGAACCCAATATAACACGAAATTGAACTCAGACTACATATTGTTGTTTTGCAAGCTTCTTCATCTCAGTGCCTCTCAATTTTTTTTAATAGAAACATATATAGGTGGAAGACAATTTAATCCTTGACTTATCTAGATAACCAGTTCCCAATGAAGGGTCTCTGAAGTAGCACATTTTAGGAGGGATTTTTATGCACAAATTAACAATGTTATCAGTAATTTTGTGTTTAAACGACATCTATTCACACATATTAATATTCATTTTTGGGAAAGTATTAAGATACAAATACTAGTTAGAGAGGCATTCATCAGTACTCACTGTAGACTCCACAGGGAACTAAAGTATATACCTCCAACAACTAATTATTGAAAAGGAACAAAAGTATCAATTAAAATAGTGCATCTCAAGACAACACTGATGCTTGGGCACAGAGGGAGAATTTACAGTGTTTTCTATCTTTATGTGGCAGCCAGACTTTTTAACAAAATGTTTATTGTCCTTTTAATTGTGAATTCCTAATCTTAATAATGTTTAATAATACATTTTAGCAATTACCAGTAAGTAGCACTTACTTATAAAAACTCTAGTGGCTTGGTGCATGAATTTGTGCACATTGAAAGGAAATTAATTAGAAGAAATATTTTAATATCACTATTCGCCCTTTCTCTATAATAGAAGTGTCAACCAAATTCATGATTGACAATGACAGATGTAAACACACAAGTGCAATTGGCACCAGCAAGAGCTTTATATGTATTGCGCATGCATGAGCCAACTTAGCCTTTTATATATATAGAATAATCTTAATTAGACCTGCTTTCTGATGTAGCTAAACTGTTTCCAGCCCCAGCTGAAGCACCCCAACTTCTCTTTCAGGTAATTGTCAGCAATACTGCAGTAAATTATTATTGTAGATCACACAGGGAGAACAAAGGGTAAAATATTTAACTGCAGCAGTGTTTGACTATATTCTGTGCAGTGAGAAAACCTGAAGTCATTTTCAAGGTCCACCATTTCTTACTTCTTTTCAGTCAGGTCAAGTTTCTAAGCTTTCTAAATCTCCATTTTCTGGCTAATGAAAAGAAAATAGGATTCCACCAAGCCTCCATCTACCTACTACAAGACTTCTGTGAGGCTCAAATGAGATGAGGTACAGGAAAATGTTTCACAGGCTTTTGGTTAGAGTGTGAAATGTTTCCACCTGGATATAAAGCAAGTCGTGTCCCTGGCTGAAGAAACTCCAAGGATGCTAGTCGCTAGGAAGAGGAAGCCAGGCATTGCTATGTGATGTCATTACCCGGTGCCCACAGCCACCGTTTCCTGGCTGGGCTGGGCTGTGGGCCACATTTTGCGCTATGGGGTCTCGGCAGCATTGGCTGCGATTTGGTGGGGTGTCACTCCAGGGTGGTGGCAGGGCCTGTGTCCCACTTGGGGGAAGACTAGTGTTGCTTTTTGGGAGCCAGGTCTGCGGTGCCATTTCTCTGTAAATGGCCAGTGCACATCATGGCAGCTCCTGCATTGAGTGTCTGCTCCCTGGTGGTCAGTGCACATCAGAGCAACCAGTCATATTAGCCTTTTGTATATATAGATAGTCTACGGAATTGAATGTCATGGACCAATTAGAACAGCCTAAAGGATTGACATTTTTTGATTAATTTTACTATCCACTGGAAGGAATTTCAGTATTTAACAATAGGCCAAAGATTGTACATTAGTAAAAAATGGCTCTATCTTAATTCATGATTGAAAACAATCTCCCCCTTTTTTCACTCTACCAATTTCTTCAGGTGAAAATAAGATGAATATTCATTATTTTTCCTATATTGTGTATAAAACTGCATTCTTGGATGAGCATGGTGACATAATCAGCACTTAGAGTAGAAAAGAAAAAAATCACCTTTCTGTACCTTCACTATGATTTTTGGGGAAACACAATATAGAGACATGATCTATCTGTTTTCCAAAGTCCAAGGTTATATGTTAAACTTCTTTAGTGTTCTTAGCCACAAAGTTTCAACCCATCTGTAGGTTGAAAATAAAATAATTGCTAAGTCTCCTTTCCTTGTTAGGTAGTCTCATGTTTACATAAATGCTTTTCAATTAAAATGTCAAATCTAATTTAATTACTTGTATATCAACCAACTAGTAAGATTGAGACATTTTCTTCAGAAGTGATTGTCTCAATGAGGTCTTAACAATGTGTAGCATTTCAGGGGAAGTTGGATATGTCAGGATGGTTGGAAAGAACCACATTTCCATTGTTATTCAATTAGCTGACCTTTTCTTTGCAGAGAATAGCTATAACAGACGCATAGCCTGAGTCCCAGAAGTATGAGTCTTGCCTCACTCCAATTAATACCTGATGTTGCTTCAGTTTTTTGTATGAGTATATGGATATATGTGGGTATATGCATTCATATCAACACTTTTATAACTGAAGACGATACACTGATTGAAGACTGTGCAAGTGAAGAACAATGAGCAAGTGCATCAATGGAATTACACTTTTATTTTTTCAGACAAACCTTTAAATCATTTAAGAAATCTGTTTGCCTTTATTGTAGTTGTACTACTTATAAGACTCTTAACTGAATGTGAGACTCTTTTTGCAGAGTAAGGCTAATAATTATTGTGTTCTGAAGCATTTGTACTTAATCATGTGCATTAATGAAGGCAGACTATCTTACATAAACAAATGATTAACTTTAACAACTAGTGTGTAAACATATTCTTTACTGATGCAGACAGCTGGAATTTGGTATGTAACTGTAAAGTATTCACATTTTACAGGTATATATTTTATATTGACAAGAACATCTGTATATATGAATTTATTACATAAACATTATGCTTATTATATTGTTATAGGAGGAGATAATACTTTAAATGAAAGGGCAGATAGAATATATAGAGAAGACACAGAAAGGATTAGATTTGGAAGGTCCTCATATCAATCACTTCAAAGGTATGAGCACAAGAATATGATATTTACAATATCTAAAATATATAATATAATAAATGTAATATAATATAATGCAATTTATGTGATATCAGATAGGAAAACATGAACTATGAGGTCACCAAAACTTGGAGTTAAACTGCAGGTCAACCTCTTACTAATAGTGTGATGTTGAGGAAGTTGCTTCATTTTTCTGTGATTCAGTTGATCAATTATAAAATCAGAAAATATTTTATATCTCAAAAGTTTTTGTAAAGATGACATAAATAATTTATGTTAAGAATTCAATATTGTAGCTGACTCATCATGGCAGTTGCTTTATAAATATTATCTAACTACACTAAAATATCTACTCTGTCTCCAAACACCAAATGTGAGGAACAAATTCTGTATGGGTCATGTGTTACCAGCAGCTAATCTGTAATAAAAAAAGTGTAATATGCAAATCGACTGAATGACTAAACAGCAGAACGATTGTCCAGATGACCTTCTGGATGACCACACGATGACACACACTGGTGCCAGGCCAGCCAAGGCAGGTGGGATGGGATTGGTGGGGGGTGGGGCCCTGCCATCGCCCCATGATCACCCCGCAGAGGGAGGCCCAGGCCAGCTAAGTGATTTTACCCCACGCCTGTCATCCAGAGAGGGAGGTGACCAGTGGCGGGAGGTGGGGAGCTCCGTACAGATGGCAAACAGTGGCAGCAGCAGGTTTGGAGCCAGCTGCCAGCAGCCAGGGTAAGGAAAGCCCCAATAGGCCCTGATCACTGGCTAGGCCTAGGGATCCTACCTGAGGGGTCCTGGATTGCGAGAGGGTGCAGGCCAGGCTGAGGGACCCACCCCCCTTGTGCATGAATTTTGTGTACCGGGCCTCTAGTGTGTTATAATGTGATGACTAAAAACTTATAATTAAGATGTGCTTATTTAATCATCATAGTTAATTAGATATATATAAATATAGATCTATATATTTTATGGGTATAGATATGTCTTTTATACATATAGCCATTTATGTATATGTATCTTATATATAGTTTCATCTATATCTTATCATCCTCTATATGATGTTTATATATATAGCCAGATATATGTACATATATATAAGATATTGTTACTTTACAAATGAATAGTAGAAAGGACATCAAACATCAAACCAGACATTAAAAAAAGAAAGAAACCATTAATTAGAGTGGCTTCCTCAAAAAAAGATAAATCTAAATATATCACAAAAAGGACACTGGCTTACAGTATAACAGATAAAATAAGAGGACATATGGTCACCTTGTTTCATCTCAATTAAAATCATCAGCCGAAACTGGTTTGGCTCAGTGGATAGAGCGTTGGCCTGTGGACTGAAGGGTCCCAGGTTCGATTCCAGTCAAAGGCATGTACCTGGGTTGCGGGCACATCCCTAGTGGGAGATGTGCAGGAGGCAGCTGATCAATGTTTCTCTCTCATCGATGTTTCTAACTCTCTATTTCTCTCCCTTCCTCTCTGTAAAAAATTAATAAAAATATATTTAAAAAAAATAAAAATAAAATAAAATCATCACTTGGAGCAACTTAAAAGGAAAAGACAAGGCCAGGTTACTTTGCATGTGACTTGTTGGATATAACAAAAGTAAGGGAATCTGGAGAGCTAAAGATTGTGCTAACAACTTGGTCAACTACTCTGCTGGGATAGACTTATTTTGCCAGACTCAATTTCTTCACATCTTGCTAACTTGTTAATCCCACTTATTAATTCTAGTGGCCTTTTTTTGTTGGTTCTATCAGATTTTAATGTTAATGAAAAATAATCATGTTATCTGAGATAAATCTGTTTAAATTTTTCTTTCAAATATGTATGTTTTTATTTATGCTTCTTGTCTGATTTCACTGTGAATACTTTCTGGCACAATTTGAATAGAAGTAGGGAGAGTGGACATCCTATTTTTGTTTCTGATGACAAAGAAAAAAGTTTTCAGTACTTAACCATTAAGGATCACACTTGCTGTAGATTTTTAACCAAAAACGAAATACTTTTTATATATAGTGGATTTCAGGTTATCTTGTTCTTCTTGAGTAAGCTTTAGTAATTTATGTCTTTCAAGGAATTTTCCCATTTAACTTGTCAAATGTATTGATATGACATTGTTGATAAGAGTTACATATTATCTTTTTACTGTCTGTAGAGTCTGTGGTGATGTCACCTATCTCCTTCCTGATTTCAGTAATTTGTATTCTCCCTCTTTTTCCCCTGACAATTTTACTAGAAGCTTAGTGATTTAGATTGTCTCAAAGAGTCAGTTTTTTGTTTCATTGATCTTCTTTATTGTTTCTGCCCCCTATTTCATTTATTCTATGCTCATCTTTATTACTTTGTTTCTTATACTTACTTTGTACTTCATTTTCTTTTCATATTCTAGTTTTGCTGTTGAAGTTTACATCACTGAGTTGAAACTTTCCTCCTTTCTAATATAGACAAAAAACATAACTTTTTTCTTACCTCTAAAATTTTAGGTCTGCAACCTTTTAAAAATTTACTTAACTTTTATGAGTTTAATTTATTTTATCTGTAAAATGGGTATAACAATTCTTTTCTGATTATACTCACCAAATGCACCAGATAAAACTCTCAAGAATAAAATAATGATAACATATGTCAAAATAGGTAGAACTCTGTC
This sequence comes from Myotis nattereri, assembly GCF_964212035.1. Classification (NCBI taxonomy): domain Eukaryota; kingdom Metazoa; phylum Chordata; class Mammalia; order Chiroptera; family Vespertilionidae; genus Myotis; species Myotis nattereri. The sequence goes on from NC_138075.1 coordinate 14,123,518, forward strand.
AAGGTGGAAAAAAGCATATATCATTGCATCTGCTAATTTTTTTCATAGCTCTAAACTGAATAAATAACTTTTAAATTTTATAAATTAAATTGAGGATAATATCTTCTAGTTTATTTTTCATGCATCTAGCTTTCTAGAAAACCTCTAGATAAGAAGCAGTGAGTTTCATCAGCCAGGGTGCCTAGAGAGAAGTATTGGTATAGCTTTTTATCAGTTTATATGTATTTACCTTCTCAGAAATCAGCTTTATGTTGTGTGAGGAAAACTTCCCTCCTCCCTTCCTTCTGAAGTGCTTTTAGGAACAAGAGTCATAGCATTAGGGGGATCTCTCCCTGGAGGCAGATCTGTTATTGATCAGTAATGAAATATTTGCTCTGCTCCCAATAATCCCCCATATTGATTCTCTGCCCACTTCACCAGTTACAGGAGGCAGACAGTTATATGTTTCAATGTAGGGCTCAGTTTTGGACCAGGCATCTATGTTTTCCTTTAAATTTGCCTGTGCTCCAGAATCCAGACCATCTAAGGGCTTTGTCTTCATTGCTTTTGATGCATGAAGTTTTAGCCACAGAAAGTTTTCAGATACCTTAGTTTGATTGGCAAGTAAGGACAAAAAAACATAAAATTAAATCCATGGGTAGGTCTAAGTAAATCTAACACACATACATCAACACCACCACCAACAACAACAAAACAACAACCTTGAAATAACGTTTTGAGAAAAATAAAAAATAAATTTCAAACATCTCACATTTAACATCCTTAGATTAAAGGGAAAAAAAGCAAATCTATTCATTCTTGATTTCATTTAACAAGAATTTATTGAGTGATAGCTGTATACCAGCGAGGCCCTGGTTACACCACTATGGCAGGGATGTAGTGGTGAATAAGACAAGCCTGGTCTTTTAGGAAATCACATTCCTCCAAATATTATTTACTCCTTTGGCTTAAGTTTGGCACTTTTGTCTACAAATTGACTGAAATTGACTGATGCGATTGAACAGTTTCTCATTTTGCCTCCAGAAAGATTTAGTTGTTCATTTACTCTATTAAACAGGAAGATCACAAAAAATAAAATAGAGAATTCTTTCCCTCAGGAGGTCATAATTTTTTAAGAAGAGAACCTCTACTCAGTTCACAATCAATAACTTAGATATCGGCACCCACATGGCACATATATATTTGTATCCTTCTAGGTTGGCAATAGTCTTCTGACCTCATCAGCCTCCTGAGGTAAAGCTGGGCATCATCTTCTGTGGTGATAAAACAAGTGAGTCAGCAACCCACTCCCAACTGTTGGGTCAGGAGAACCATTCTCTGTTGCTGCAGTAGGGTTGTACCTTTTGTCTAACTTTACTTCTGGGTCCTACGATGGTCCTTCCCCTGGCATCCTGCTCTCTTAATTATGGGTCCAAAAAAGTGTATCTTTAAGATAAATTCCAAACTGCTATTGACATCTTTCCCAGTACATCTTCTTCCCATAGAAAATGTGGACCTTCTAAAATGTTCATAACCCCTCATGTGGATTTATGACACAATAAGACATGTTGACCTTTGAAAAAGGTCATCTATTTTGGGTCTAGCTTTGAAGTAGACAGGTGTATTCCTCTCATCCCTTCCTGATGAAGGCCCCTCCACTTCTTACTACTAGGATAAAGATAGACTAAAGATTTTATCCTGCAACCAAACAGAGCAAACCATGAATTGAGTTTCCTACAGATAATCCTAGAACCAAGTGCCACAACCTTTTGCAGCAAGGGTTCAGGATCTGGATAAGGGGCTTTTGATGAAAATACTAGACAAGAAATATGAATTTAGAAAGCATGGGGGAGCCAGGTGGAAACTTCCCCTTAGTGGAGAAGCTCCCTGAAGCCCTGGACCTGTTAGCTTTTATTCAATTTTAGATACATATCTTTGCCCTCAGTTACGCACAGCAATCTGGTAGCAAACAGACTATCTTAAAGGTCAGTGAATATTAGTAAAGATTTACTTAAAGGCTATTAGGTCAGGGAATTGCTTTGAGCCACCACTATCTTAACAGAACAATTGGTGCATAGCTTTAGCCCTTGCTAAAGCTCAAGGTTCATCAGCCTTCTGAGTTCCTTGTTGCACTTTCATGATAGTGTTTGACAATGGATAGATTCCCACACAAAGTATTAAGAAGATATACAAACATGTTGTAATTGTTTGATGTTTTGTCCAGTGCTGTACATTGGGAACTTATGGACTTAATTAGTCATCAGAGAGCTGGAGCAGGTTATAACTGGGTCTTGAGGAATGTATAAGAGGTAGTGTGTGTGTGATCAAATCTTTTTGTGCAGAGAAATTTAAAAGTCTTTCTCCTCCTCAATTACCAAATCAATGGGCTCCTTACACCCCCTAGGTGGCATAAGTGGAGAGATTCATGAATCAACTTCTCAAATGGTTATATTTAAAGACAGAAACAAGAGACAGACCGCTTTGTTTGTGGTCCTTCGTAAGAGTGGGAAAAAACAAACAAACAAGCAACAATCTTCTCAAAGGTGCTATGGACTGAATTGTAATCCCCCAAAATTCATACATTAAAACCTTAACATCCCAGTGTGACTCTATCTGAAGATAGAATCTTTAGGAGGTAATTAAGGTTGAAGCCCTAATCTGATAAAACCATGGTCTTGAAAGACAAAGAAGAAAAAGAGAGTCTCTCTCATCTCAGTCATCTCTCTTTCTCTCTCTCTCTCTCTCTCTCTCTCTCTCTCTCTCTCTCTCTCTCTCTCTCTCCCTCATCTCTCCCCTCTCTCTCTACTCTCTCTTTTTCTCTGATGTGAGGAAAGCAGCCATCTGAAAACAAGAAGAGACCTCTCCCAGGAACTTGATCTTGGACTTTCCAGCTTTTAGAACTGTGAGAAAATAAATTTCTATTATTTAAGTCACTCAGTTGATAGTATTTTATAATGGCAACTTGAGAAGACTAAGACAGGGAGAAGTCCCCCAAGAAAACTCTCTTATTCTCATTGCCAGAAACATGGCACATGTCTACTTCAATGCCAATCACTTTGAAGGTCAATGCACAGCTTATAACAGTGGTTCTCTCCCAAATGAGAGTAATTTTGCCCTTAGGGGACATTTAGCAAAGGATGGAGAAGTTATTTTCGGCTGTCACAACTTACAACTCAGGGAGAACTGTTACCGGCATCTAGTGGGTAGAGGTCAAAGATATCGGAAAACATCCTACAATGAACAGGACAGTCCCTCAGTCCCTTACAACAAAGAATTATCCTGCCCCAGATGTCAATAATGGTGAAGTTTGAGAAACCATGATGTAAGTGAATCATAATCATTATCACAGATCTTTTGTGTTTTGTATTCAAATATATTTTGAACATTAATGATATGCTGACATATAAAGATGAATGCCACTCTGTGCTCCTTAAGAGGTGCGAGATAGAGGCCAAGAAATCCTAAAGAGCCCTCACAGCTGCAACAAGAAAGATACAAGATGCCCAGTGTGAATTTCTGAGCTGAGGCCAGATTCCCATCTAGTGCAGCCAGGAAATAGCAGACCCCTCGGCTACGCCATGCAAGTGTGCTGAGGCTGTTGAGGTTGTGCCTGTCTTTTCCACCCAGACACAGTGTCTCTCATTCTACTGACACTGAGCCCTATCGGGCTTGAGGATTAGTGAGGGAAGAGGGTGGGGGGAAGCGGCAGAAAAAGGTGGATTTGAGTCCTGTTGCTTCCTGGACTACACTCAGCAATGACACACATCTTCCCTACTCTCACAAGCTCTACTCATCTTTATCTTTCCCAGATTTCAAATTTGAATTTTGACCTAATGAATGGGACCTCAGGAATGTGAGATCAAGGTACAAGTGGCCTTCGCAAAGTCCCAACAAATATGCAAGTCTTTTGCTCACCTCTTTGACTCTACCTCCTAATTCTAGCCTATTGGATATTTTTGTAAACCTGATGATGCTGAACTCTGTGCTTCTGGGAAGCAGTTAAGGTTAATAAATCACTGCTCTCTTTTCCAGAAAATGCTAATAGAAAAGGAACACTATACCCTCGTATATTTCCAAATAAAAGCTGCCTTCACCTTTGCCTATGACTCCCTTGTTTACCTGCCTCTGTGACATCCCTCCTTTTCCTTTAAGATGGGCCTCTTTAATGAACTTCCCAATTGCAATGGCCTGAATAAAATCATATCTTTAATTGTGTGGTGCACTGAGTATATAAGAAGATGGATTAGCTGTCACTGATCATGCACTCTTTGATGCCTACTCTTTCTGATATACATTTTATTCTTTCAGTTGTTCCAGGCTCTAGATTTGGCTTCTAAAGGTAAAATAAAAAAGGAAGAAAAATCAACAGCTCTAAAATCCTCTCTTTCATAAAATTCTGCCAAGAATTTACGTGTCTATTTTAAACTAAAACACAAAGCACTGGGTCTTCTTTCTTGCATGTCTGTTGTTACTACCCCAACTGGAGGAAAGAAAGTATAAGTGCCGTTTCAATTGTATAACAGGAGAAGTAATGGGTAAAAAGAAGCATGGGTTTAAACTTTTAATATTTGCTATCCCATAAAAGTTTAATGAGGTGATGTATGTGAGGCATTTAGAGCACTTTCTGGTATATAAGGTGTCCAGTACATTTTACTTTTGCTATTATCATAACCATTATCACCATCCCTTTGAAAGTTTTCTGTCATTGGGGAACTTTAGATAATTTTGTTTCAGTAGAGTCTCTTTGAATGCGTTTTCTTTTCTTTATTTTGAAACTTACTTATTCCAGGAGCTTTGATCATAAACTAGTATAATCACCTAAAAGGGTTTGGCACCTCCTGGAATAAAGGAGAAACATTTTTGAAAGCCTAAATATAATCTCCCCAGTACTTTTGGTTTATCCTCAAGAAGAAAAGCATCACGAAAGAAGGGAAAAGCAAGATTACTGTGCAGAGAGATATAATACCAACCTTGGGAAGGAATTTTTTAAAACGAAAATTTGCAAGTGCCAGAAGCTTTGAAAAAAATCTTAAATAAAGCTTTTGTGTGGTCCGTGGCTTAGAACACAAAATCTGGAGGAAATTACCATCAGCGTAAACAATAGGATCTGAGATCTGTCTGACACAGTCTGAGAAATTAGAAATTAATGTAGGAAATAGATGAAACTGTCAGGCAGAAAATAATTGGAATCTTTTAGAAGGGAAATATGTTGAAGTCTAATGTAGAATTTAGAGTGTTTTAAGAAACTCCATAAAATATGTTTTTCATTGTCAATAATTTAGAAGTTTAGTCCACCATTTTTAAATTTATTTCAAAATTTATCTATATAGTGGGAAGTATATGTATGGACTGACAGTGGTATAAGTACAAATATATATAAATAAACATTCCAATATATTTTTATACTTAATAAAATATTTTTACTGAAAAAATATTTTTTCAAAGACATGAGTAGCAACCTACTTTTCACATACCACAAGTAATTTGTTAAAAAAGAGATATAATTTAATAGTGATATTTAAAAAATATCACAAGATTGCATAATCTCTTACATAAAAATCAAGTCTTGAAGTGGCATTTGATGGTTTTAAAGTTTTAAAGTCATTCTATTACACAAGATTATAATAGAATTAAAAGGTAGACCTAAATGAAAATAATAGATTAGAATAAACCTAATTGCTATTCTCTTCTGGAAACTTTTTTTTTTTAATCTAAAAGGCTTAGATCTTTATGGGGGTAAACTGTTATAGTTTAAAAGGAAAATGTTGCTTCCGGAAAAAGCATGCATTTTCAAGAGCAAACCCTCCAGGGTTATTTGACTAGATTCGCTGGGAACTCTGTTGTAACTGCAAATTGTGGATAACAGAGAGCCAGGCAAAGTAATTCTTATCTTTAGACATGCAAATATATTCTGTCCAGTTGACTTTCCTTCACCTCCCCCCTCCCCTTGAAAATCCAGCATTAATCTATTTGTAAATTTATTTCTACAGTCTTTTCTCCATATAAATTGATACTTCTTTGCCTTCTTTGAACCAATGATAACATCTGCTTGGTTCTCACACTTAATTAATTAGTTAAATAAAAACTTCAACTGCTGTTCTTTTTATATCTGTTGGAAAGTCATGAGTTTGCCTGTTTTGGAAAAATAAACTTTGGCCTACCTTATGCACACACTTGATGAATAACGTAGCTTGACTGTCTGGAGAAGAGGCATTTAATCCTGCATGCATTTATTGCACTCTGTGTGAAAGTAAGCTCCCTGCTAAAAAGTGAAGAGATAAATAGTTGAGCTATAAATGTGCCTTGAGTACCAAATGGAAGACATGATAGTCTTGAGGTTGGAGTGTTTTGTTATGCTACAAAAGAGGACTTGAACTGGAAGCTTAAATAAAGCTCTAGGAGAACTAGTGCTGCTCACTGGGCAGATCTGGGTATATGAACACACCATACCTCTCCAATAACATGACCTTGGCTATAATATGACATGGCTCTTGTAAGGTGGGTAGGATTTCAGCAGGTGCTGTTTAGAGAAAGAGGTTACCTGAGTGCCAGCAGCAATGACTGGCAGGGGTCAGAGTGAGGGTGAGCAGAATATGCTCATAAAGAATAAAGTATCTGCTTTTGCCTCCTGGTAAAATAGTCTCCTCGTCCATACCACTTTCCTATTGCTTATAATGAATTGCCTTAGAGTTACTTTTCGGTATTGGAGTAATTAATTCAACAGGTATTTTAACAAACAATTTTTGTTATCTATTTATTCTTGGACCAGGGTTCTCAACTGTGGCACTACTATGTCTTATTAGACAGAATACTTCTTTGTTTGGGGGGCTGTCCTGAACCTTGTAGGATGTTTATTTTGCAGCATCCCTGGTTCTGATTCACTAGACATCATGGCCATTGCACCCTGAGTGATAACCAAAATGTCTCCAGACATTATCCCCTTTTTGGGATTGAGGGAGAGAAAGTGTTTCCAGGTGAGATCTACTGCTATAAATTCTTCAAATTCAGCAATTAAACACCAACACCATTACCCACCCAACCCCACCCCGCAATTCTTGCATCCTTGTTCTCTATTATAGTTCATGAGTTCACTGGTTCACCAAGTCTCACAGATGCAAAATCCTAGAGCCATGTGATACCACTTCTTCTTTACCTCTAAATCTTAACCTTCCCAAAGCCCTACAGATCCTCCAACAGACATGCCACTCTAATCTGATCTCCTCTTTCCATCTGCATTGCCCCTACTTCAGTTCAATTTATTGGCTTTTGCCTAGATGCTTTCAATAGCCTTTGTCTTGATTTTTCTGTCTCCTCTATTTTGGTTTATGATTCTCCGACTGTCATACTTATACTATTCATGATTCAAGTATCATGAAACCATGTGAATTTAAAACAAAATAAAAATATTTTAAAGAGATTAAAGATAAATTCTATTGAATGCCAACTCACAGAAGAAAACCCACCAAATTAATTTCTTAATAAAGCAAGATTTCGCCTACAGCAGTAAAGGAGGTCACTACTTTGAAAATCTCAGTAGCAACTCAAAAATGGGAGAACAAAGACAGGATATTTATCAACTTGGGGGTAGTTAAGGTAGAACACAAGGACTTGATTGGAATCAAGAAAAGTTTATGATACTTTAAGGTGAGTTTTGGAAGTATAAACAGTTGTTGTATAAGCCAATTGTTTTGAGAAGGTGCCCTTTACCTTGACAATCCAAGTTGTTCAGATAAATACATTTTTTGAAAGTTCCTGAAACAAAAAATAAAGTTACTTCCATCATTTTATCCCTGGGCAAGAATTTCCTGAAATGGTAAAGATATGCTTATGTGGTAGACCATAAACTAAGTGATTATAAGTATTTTAATTCTCAAGTCTAAAATTTCTAATATGGTAAGTGAGACTTAGACAATTTGGCTCTGTCAAAACTCATCATTGTGCTTTCCTATCTTCTAGTCTTTATACAGGTGAGAGAGAGAGAGAGAGGAGAGAGAGAGAGAGAGAGAGAGAGAGAGAGAGAGAGAGAGAGAGAGAGGAGACTGACTGTGCATTTTTATAATTTGAATTGCTTTGAAATATATTATAGCTATGTGTGTTCCAAATGCAAAAAATCAAATTATTTAAATTTATGAGTTTATTTTACATATAACAACAAAGACATTAGCAATATATTTTTGACAGGAAAATAAGTATTTCAGAGTGCTTTAAAAATATAATAAGAAAATGGATTCTGTCCATTAGTGCTCTAGGTGAGAAAAATTAGTGATGGAGTTGGGAGTAGAATACAATAAATAATTCGAATTTGATTATATTCTGTTCATAGGTTGAGAGTTGCCATCCTAAAACCTACATGTGATGAGAAATAAATAAGTAAAATTATTATCAGCAGCGGCAGTAGATAAAGAATACTATTACTCTGGTTAATTATATTCACGCAAGCAGAATAGCACTATTCCATTTTACACATAACTTAAACTGAGTTATTTTTGAAGTCAGAATAGAAGATATTGTTTTTTTAACTCTGGATCAAAGAAGACCTGCATCAGAATTTTGAAGCCCAAAGTCCAAAAATTATTAGCAAGAGATCAAGTAGTTCTCAGTCTCCAGTTTCTCCCTCTTGCTTGATTTTCTCCTTTTTCTGTTTTGTGAACATCCTGAGGCTGATGTCCATGTAGGGATGACTCGTGTTTCCTATGGCAGACTAAAAGGGTGGCCATTGTTGGAGACTAACTCTTATTTAAACTGACCAGAGACCTGCTCTCCAGTCTAAGCCTACATGGCAAGGTCTATGAATTTTTACAAGGAGTTACTGTGATGTGAAAGCCTGAAAGACTGTTTCAAAATGGCTAGTTCAAAAGCAGCCAGTGGATGTTTATGGGGCACTGAAAACACTTTGTAGGGATAAAAAAAAAAAAGAAATATTAAGATGAAACACAGATGAGGATAAAAAGAACAGGGAGGAATCAGATCAAATATTTTGATAGAAAAACAAAATTACAAACCAAAGGGTGTGGGAATGACAGGGGTAGAAATCCAAACACAGAAATAGGAGACTTAAAATAAATTGATACAATCAGGGAAAAATAAACTAAATCGTTGGGCCAACTGGAAATAAAGTACTAAAATTGGAGCCATGTGTGTGACAAAGAAGCAGATGACATATGAAGCATTACAGAAATTTGGCTTACTCCTGAGGATGGTAAAGTATTCATAAGATACACTTAGAAAGCTCCTACATCAGCACAGTGAAGATAAAAATGGGGCAAGAGCCCGCTATTTAAAGGGAGTATTTAGTGGCTCCAGAAATGCAGGAACCAGCTCACTAAAACATAATTAGTCATTTGGTCGTGGGTCACTGTGGAGGACGATGAAAGGGGGAATGCACAACGATCCCCAGACAGAAAGAAAGGAAAGAAGAATGGACAATGAAACCACAATAATATGAAATTTCAACATCTCTTCAAAATTAATTGTTGGGCTTCTGAGACACAGAAGAGTAAAGACAGCAACGATGAGCAGGACAACTGACTGTTTCCTGAGCACAGATGTTGCCTATTGGGATCTCTTCTGTCTTGATGCAGCCTTACTCAATAACCAGGCTAACTTTATTTTTATTTTATTCTATTTATGATTAAAAGGAGACTCATGTTTTGAGGGAGATGAACAGCACATGAGGTGAGGTGATCCACAAAGGTACAGCATTTGCATAGAATCATTTTCTTCTGAGAATTCAGCAGGAAAAACAAAGAAGATTTTAAAATGGTAGTAATTATAGGGATAGCTTGCCCTTTATGATGAAAGGATAAAGAGTGATAAACAAATGATAAAGAATGTTACACAGCATAAGTGCTGCAACTGGCAGAGCTTCATTAATGTTCAAAATCAATGTCGTTTAAGAACCCAACATATATTATTTCATAAGAAATAGGAACATGATTTTAAAAGACAAGTAGTAAAATATGACGTTAAACAAGAAATGGGTCAGATCAAAAGAAAGTAATGTTCAGATTTAAAATTTATTTATTTGGGTCATTATAATTGTAACTAGGGGCCCAGTGCACAAATTTGTGCACCTTGAAAGGAACTGTGGGCCACAAGGCTGTGGTAAGCACATGGGTGGGTCTCCGCCCATCCTCCACACCCTTGCCTGGCCCCTCCCACCACGGCCTCCAGTCCCCTATCTGCCAACATCCCCGCTACCGCTGTCACAGCTCCCACACACTGACAGCACCCATCCCGATCTCACCAACTGACGATGTAGAGCGATTGGGGTGTGAGCAGGGCTAGCACCATCAGCAAGCATGAGCAATTGCTGCTACCCCAATTGCCTCTCAGGAGCAGGGGGAGGTGGAGAAGCCTTCAGGAATGATCAGGCCAGCAGCCACAACTCACACCCACTGATGGCACCGAGTGATCAGGTCTGGCGCTGGGCACTGGCAGTGGGTGTGAGCAGTGGCTCCAGCACCGACAGCGGGTGTGAGTGAGGCCGGTGCCCGCAGTGGGTGCGTGCAACAGGCAGGACCAAAGGCACATGGGAGCAAAGAATTTTCAGTAACCACCAGAAGCTTGCTCCAATGACCGCGATGCGCCCTGCCTTGGTCTGGCACCCCTGCTCACCTGCTCCACCATCCTGCCATGGCCAACGCCCTCCATGTTCCACACATGCCCCCTGGTGGTCAGCACATGTCATAGCGACCTGGTTGTTCAGTTGTTCGGTCTATTTGCATATTAGCCTTTTATTATATATGATAATTAAGGAATCCACACTTCAAAAACTGAGGACTATAAGAAACTTGTATGTCCAAAAGCTACCATTTAAATGAAATGTCATTTTGTACTTAGAAGATGTATCGTCATGATGGTGAGCTTTGCAAAATTATGATATGAAGAACATTACTTATTCTCTTTAGCCAATGATCACAATGCTCTAACCTTCATTTCTCCTCGGAAACTTGAGGAGCATGCCTGTGATAGACCACTGAGGAATGAGGTAGAAATTAAACATCAAACTTCTTGTTTTTAAAAAATATATATTTTTATTGATTTTAGAGAGAGAGAAAGAGGGAGAGAGAAACGACACGCCCTCTACTGGAGATTGAGCCTGCAACCTGGGCATGTGCCCTGATAGGAACGAAACCAGTGACTTCTTGGTGCACAGGATGATGCTCAACCAACTGAGCCACATAGGCTGGGCCAGATTTCTTTCTGATGTCAACATTTATCTCCAACAGTCAAATGTAAACATCTTTGAGAAATAACCCTTAAACATACAAACTTTTATTGCATAACTAGATAGTCCAAAAAATACCTTTCCACAGACTCTATTATAGAATACTAGTACCTATTATCATGTGGACCACTTAGAAAACGGGGAAAATGTACCTCAGACAAATACAATTTCATGGCCTCTATTGAAGCAATTAGTATCTCAGGATAAGCTGGGATAGTTGAAAAGTCATCTTAAAAATTAACTGTCATATTTTGGGGGAAGGTCATCAAACGCAAACAGAGAATGTGCCTCTGGATAAAATCCTTGGATGATGATGAAAATACCTCCCTCAGTGAGAGAGGTGTCAAGTTGTACTTCCTACCACCCTATCTTAAAGTAGATTAACTACTTTAAATCTATGATAGTCTTATAAAGAGGTCTTTCTTCCTCCCTCCCTCCCTCCCTCCCTTCCTCCCTCCCTCCCTCCCTCCCTCCTTCCCTCCCTTTCTCCCTTTCTTTCTTTCTTTCTTTCTTTCTTTCTTTCTTTCTTTCTTTCTTTCTTTCCTTCTCTCTTTCTTTTCTTTAACTTTGCAGTGAGAAAAGAGCCAGACATTTAAAAACCTACTCAAAGCCCAAATTGAAATATACTTATTGCAGAAGAACATTGAAGAATTGTGCTCTCCAAGTTCAAGGCAGGTACTAATGCTGACTTAAAAAAAATCACACAAAGAACAAACATTTTTTAAGTGTGCTTGTTGTTGTGGGAATAATAAAACTCTTCCATGACTAGTGCTCTTAAAGTTTTATGTGTTTTTTTTTTTTTTTTTTTCTTTTGGGGGGGTTTTAGGGGGAACATACACACCTATTATCAACTAGCTTAAAAGCTAAGAAGGATCATCTGGATAGTTCTTATCATTGCCTCTGTGTGGTATCAGGAACAGTTTATTACACTTCAGGAGGGAGATTAACAAATCCTGTTGAAATAAATGAATATATGAGATAAAATTCCCAGTCTCTCTTCTTCCCCTCTCAGTTTCTCTTTACTCCCTACCACATCCTATGTAAAAGCTGAATGCTGTCTTCATTCTTAAGCTGATTAGACATTGATTTTTTTTTAAAGGGTCCTTTTAAGATCTAGAAAACAACACCGTAAAATATATAAGACGATTTCTCCCAGAATCCTAACAATTGCATTTTATTGCCTACATTTATTGTAAACTTGAGTTAGTTTCCTGCACTCTCAGCTTGAAAAACATTCCTATTCCATATTCTTCTTGTTCTGCTTCACTAAAGTACAGTGGTCTGTGTCTCATAAGGGAGGTGGCTGCTCTTCAGTGGCGGGTGATGTAATCTGTGGAAGGCTTTGGCAGTCCCAACCATGAACGTTGCTAGCATATCAGATCAGTATGCGAACCATAGTAGGCAATTGCTGGAAAAGTCTCTGTAGTTGGCAAATATTTTAATGCTGCCTGTGGTAAAATTGGAGCCAGTTGGCCTTTTATCTACCCTCCATACCCCAAGTTCTAATGATAGATAAGCCCTTTATTTTTCTTGAGCTAAAACACAGAATACAAGAAGATATCTGCTAAATAGGGAGCTCATTTTACATAGATGCTGAAAGAAAAAAGACATAAAGCCAATTTGGGCCTTAACCACATTTCCAGCATTGCTGAAAATGGACCAGAGCTCATGGATGTTACAGCAATGAGCAGAGAACTGTATATATTTCATGCTGATTGTAAGATCTTGAACTTGTACCAAAAGCGCAAAAGATTAATTCACTTACTTCACAGCTTGCACAGCTGTTATTCAAGAATAATTGGGCTCCTTAAAAAAAGAAAGGACAAAGTATTGGCCATTGGAATATTTACATAAAGCCAAAATGAATGGCTTCTTACTATGATGCACACAGCACAGGATGTTTTGTGAAGAATCACATAACCTAGTCTATGTGTTCATCTGTTTTACCTTTACAGGTAATCAATTGTTTCCATCAGAACATTTAATCAACATAAGTACAAAGAAATGGTTCCAATTTCATGCAAATAATTTTTAAGTTTTGTTATTTAGAAGTTATTTTGTGCATTTTTAAGCATAAAAATAACTACTCAAGTAGTAATATCTCTCTGATTAAAAGAGTGAACTCACTGCATTTTCAGTGAAAGTAGTGATTGATTCTGGACATTTTTGTGCTATAATTTCATCCTTGAATTTAGTTACCCAAAGAGAAGAGACCATTGTACCTAGTGTACTCACAAGCAAAAGCTCAGAAATTCCATCCACAACATTCTTTTCAGCTCACAAGTTGAAAACCACAAATTAAAAAACACAAGGTAAATAGCTTAACACAAAGTGATAGAAGAGATTTATGACTGCTTTATCAGTCTTGAAAGATTTCACCCTCTATTTAATATATATATGTAATATACATATAGATATATGTCATATAACATGTATACATGTATGTATATATTCCAAAATAAATTTTGGTCAAATTGAAGTTTTAACTCTAAAACATAAATTAATAAAATTCTAAGAAAGAACATTGAAAGATCAAAGTGCAATGAAAAATTCAGAAAATATTTTTAAAACCTTTTAAAAATCAAATAACTAAAAAAAATCTGTGTAATGTTTAAAAACAGACCTTAAAATGTGAGATGTTGACACATTAAGAAATGTTTGTAAATTATACCATAATGTGCTTATTTTCTATGTCCAGTTAATAAGAAATTATCAGCAATTCAACAGAAAACTGGGCAAAAGACCAAGACATTTCTTAGGAAAGAAAAAACAGATGTCTTTCAAACATATGAAAAGAGACTTGCCTTTATTCACAAGAACAGCCAATTTAAACTGTGATAAAATATTTTATTTTTGCCTATCAGGTTAAAAAAGTTAAAAAAAATCTGATAATATACTGTGTTGGCAAATGTATGAGGAAACAGGCACGCAATGCAAATTGTTACAACTTCAGGGAGTTTAATATTATCACATCCATCAAATTGAAGATGCATATACCTGTCCCAGGATTATATTTTGCAGAATTCGTCTTACAGATTTTTCTGTGCTTTGAGCTCAATACATACAAAGATACTCATTGCAGCATTGTTTGGAAAAGTAAAAAAGTCAAAACAAAGTATATATTCTTCAATAGGTGATAGTTTAAAAACTTAGTCCATTTATATAATGAAATACTATGCTACTCTTGGGAATGACAAGTCCCCTCTCAGTATATGAGTCTATAGCATGGTCTCCATTGTGTATTAAGTAAAATATATATACACAGATAAACATATATGTGTATATGTATATATATATATATATATATATATATATATATATATATATATGGTATATTTACATGGCAAAAGTAGTTCATATGGAAAAGAATATAATCTATACTAATAAAAGGGTAATATGCTAATTAGACCAGGAGACCTTCTGGGTGTCTTTCCAGACAAAGCCATGGTGGTGGGGCTGAGGCAGAGGCAGTTAGGGGCAATCAGACCAGGAGGGGAGGGCAGTTGGGGTGATCAGGCCGGCGGGGGTGGGGGCAGTTGGAGGCGAGTAGGCCAGCAAGGGGGGGTGGTGGAAGTTGGGGGCGACCAGGCCAGCAGGGTTGGCAGTTGGGGGTGAGGAGGCTGTAGGGAGGGGGGAGTTGGGAGCAAGCAGGCTGGTGGGGGTGCAGTTGGGGGCAATCAGGCTGGCGGGGGGGGTAGTTGGGGGTGAGAAGGCCAGCAGACAGAATGGTTAGGGGCAGGCAGGTGAGTAGTTAGAAGCCAGTGGTCCTGCATTGTGAGAGGGATGTCTAACTGCCGGTCGGACCTAAACCGGCAGTCAGACATCCCCTGAGGGGTCCCAGATTGGAGAGGGTGCAGGCCAGGCTGAGGGAGGGACACCCCTCCCCCCATGCACAAATTTCATGCAGCGGGCCACTAGTTAATAATAATACAAGAATAAGTTATTGTCTCCTGTATGCACAACTGTAAACCTACGTTTGCCCCACCCTGTATTTTTTAAACACACATATATATATATATACAAACACATTAATAGTTATATTTATAGACTGGCTCTTGAAGGACATAAAAAAGTTAGAAACAGTTATGTACTACCTAAGCCAGGTGATCAAGGTTAATGTCAGCAGTGATAAATCACATGATACATATGTACCGTTGATATGATGAATATTGTACTTTACCTCTGTAGTTTTAGTCCCCCAAACCATAAACCCCAGCATAATCATGGGGAACACATTAAACAAATTTGAATTGGGTAAATTCTACAATATTCCTGACCACTTGTCATAACTGTCAAGATTATCAAAAAACAAGGAAAGTCTGTGAAATTGTCACTGTCAAAAGGAGCCTAAGAGATACCATGAGAGAGTGTACTATAGCATCATGGTTGGACTCTTGGAACAAAAAAAGAACTTAAATAAAACTAGAAAAATCTAAGCAAAGTATTGATTTTATTGAATAACTAGAGGCCCAGTGCACGAAATTTGTGCACTGGGGGGTGGGGTTCCCTCAGCCCAGCCCCTCTCACAGTCCGGGAGCCCTCAGTGGATGTCCTACTGATGGCCACAGTCTGGCAGCAGAGGCTTGGAGCAGGCATCGTGTGTGTGTGTGTGTGTGTGTGTGTGTGTGTGTCCCCACTGAGGGTCTGCCCCCAGCCACATTGGAGGCTCAGAGCAAGCACTGTGTGTGTGTGTGTGTGTGTGTGTGTGTGTGTGTCTGTTGGGGGCCTGCCCCCAGCCACACCATGGAGGCTTGGAGCAGGAGCCCCTCTGTGTTGATCTCTCAGGCTCCTGGCCTCCACTGCATGTTGTACTCTCCCTTGAGCTATGGCCAGGATAGGGGTGCTGCTTGCAAGCCGGGCTTTCCGGCTCCTGGGTTGCCATGGCGACCGGGGAGCAGGCCCAGCTGGGGGCTGCCCCAGGCCAGGCTTGCTTTCCTGCTCCCAGATCACCATGGAGACCAGGGAGCATGGAAAATTTGGGTCTGCCCACAGGCCAGGCTTGCTTTCCTGCTCCCGGATCCTCATGGCGACTGGGGAGAAGGCGCAGCTGGGGGCTGCCCACAGGCCGGGCTTGTTTTCCTGCTCCTGGATCACCATGGCAACTGGGGTGCAGGCAAAGTTTGGGCTGCCCGCAGACCAGGCTTGCTTTCCTGCTCCTGAATCACCATGGCAACTGGGGTGCAGGCAAAGTTTGGGCTCCCCTTAGACCAGGCTTGCTTTCCTGCTCCCGGATCAGGCCCAGCTAGGGGCTGCCCTCAGGCTGGGCTTGATTTCCTGCTCCCGGATCAGGTGCAGCTGGGGGCTGCCTATAGGCCACACTTTTCTACTTACTGATGGTGGGATCACCACAGCGACCCAGGGCCCAGCGGCACTTTCCTGCTCTCTAATAGTCATAAGGTCCCAGCTTAGCACTGCGGGGCTTAGCAGTGCGGGGCTTAGGCAGCACGGGGGTTCCGGCTGGGGGCTCAGGTGGCACACAGGGGTCCCAGCTGGGGGTGGGGCTTATGCCCCGCTTTCCAGGGCTGCACATGGGGCCTGGATAGCAGCTCGCGCTGTCCCCCCCTGCCTGTAGTATAGGATAGAGGCCTGGTGCATGGGTGGGGGCCGGCTGGTTTGACCTGAAAGTGTCCCGGATCAGGGTTGGGGTCCTGCTTGGGTGCCTAGCCAGCCCAAATGATGGGCTGAAGGCTGTTTGAAGCTGGTCACACCCCCTACGGGGTGGGGGTCCCCACTGGGGTGCCTGGCCAGCCTGGATGATGGGCTGAAGGCTGTTTGCAGCTGGTCACACCCCCTTCAGGGTGGGGGTCCCCACTGGGGTGCCTGGCCAGTATGGGTGAGGGCCTGAGAGCCATTTTCAGGCTAGAGGGAAACTTAACCTCCTAGCCTCTCCTTTTTTTCTTTTTTTTTTTTTTTAATTCTGGGATTTATTTACCTTCTATAGCTGTCACTGGAGCTGAGAGCCGGCTCCAGCTCTGAGGGCTGAAAGCAGGTTTCTGGGTCTGTTTTGCTTCTATAATTGAAACTCTGTTGCCATCACAGCAGCTCTAAGCTCTGAGGCCGAAGCTGGCTGAAAGCAGGTCTCTGGAGCTTGTTTAGCTTCTATAATTGCAACATAGTTGCTTAGAGTGCAGCTCAGAGGCTGGCAGTGGCAGGCCGGGAATATTGGCTTCCTCCGTCACTGGAGCAAGCAAGCCTCTTGTTCGCTTCAACTGCGTGGCTGCCGGCCGCCGTCTTGGTTGGCAGTTAATTTGCATATCCTGCTGATTAGCCAATGGGAAGGGTGTTGGGGTTTTGGTCAATTTGAATGTTTCTCTTTTATTAGATAGGATGTGATAAAATTGATTCCCTAATTGTCATACATGCCCCATACAAACTTAAGACATTGATAATGGGAGAATCTAAATGTGAAATATAGACAAACTCTGTGTACTATCTTCACAACTTTTTTGTAAATCTAAAACTATTCTAAAATTAAAAGTTTAATTTAAAAATTATCTATGGTGTGATAATTAATTTAGTGCATTAACTCAGCTAGGCCATGATGGCCAATCAGTTTGTCCTTGTTGATTCCAATGGGACTTTTGCTTATTTTGCAATGAAGAATGGTTCTGTTCTTTAAATATTTGCAGAAGGACCTAGTATTTCAACTTTTAATGATAGTGCCTCAGTCTTTTGGGAACTCATAATCTAGTCTAGACAATGCATACAAGACAGTCAAGATAGTTTAATATATGCTTGCAAACCAGACGGAGACACCCAGACTTATAATATGATTTAGAAAAAAATGTCACCTAAATTTTTATAACATGGAAAATAAAGAATTTTTTTCAACCTTAGGACTTGAACTTGTTTATGTGTAAGGAAGTGCATTTCTGAGCAATGTTGTTTATTTATGCAATTTCTTTGAGGTTATACAGCTTTATGATGACATTAATTTGGTGGATTTACACATAAAATGACATGACACTAGTTCATACGGAGTCAGAGCTTTTATCTCAAAAGAACTCTTGCCTAATATTCCAATGGAAATACAGAAATTCCCTTGGGTCTAGACCTTGAAGTCAACATTCTTTGTTTCCAGCTCTAAATTAAACTCTTTCCTTTTTTTTTTTAATATGGCATTTTTCTTTTATCTCTTTCTAATATTTTTAGATAATTAGATTCCTCTGAAGTAGCATAGGGATCAAAGGGTCTTTACTTTGTAATAAGTAAAAACAAAACACATGGTATATCTCAGGCCTTCCCAAAGAGAGGAGTTCATTTAATTCCCCTGAAATTTCGGAAGATGAATGCTCTATTTCTCTAGGGTTTTTTTTTTAAATAAATTATTTTTTATAGTTTTCTTTTTTTTTTTTTGTCGTTAAAGTAATGGCAGTGATTTTTAGACTCTGAATGTAGGTGGTTTTGTTCCTTTTATAACTACTTATTTTGTTCCACAGAGCTTTTGACGTCTGCATATTTAAAGTTCTTTTGTCTGAGCCTATGTCCTGTTCTAGTCAAAATTTCATAAAAGACACATTAATTTTATTTGCTCAGGAAGATATCAGCACCTTATCATTAGCCCTGATGATTTTTTAAGTGTCAGGGATATTAGTTTACTTCTCCAGTATCTGTATGTGTTAGGGAAAAATTGATTCTTGCTGAATAGGACATTGGACACAAATACACAGTGTTCGTCAGTAGGTCCCATCACAGACCCTAAACCTTTGCTGAACCAAATCATTTTAGTCACTCCCAGGCTGATCTAATAAAACAAAATGCCAGCCAAACAAATCATGTGGATATCCATTCACATCAAATACAGCAGCAGCAGGAGTTCCTCGGCTCTTGGAAGTGACTTTACTTCCAACATTATCAACTTGGTACAATTTTCAGCATGAAACTCCATAGAATTATCCATTTTAGTGAACTTCACATAATCATAATAACCAAGGAAGACAGAACCGACTTGATGATTTGAAAAAGGTCGTGCTGCCCAGGCTGCCTCTGCTCAATCAAATGCCAGTTAAAAAGGAGTGGAGTGGGTGGATGAAAAGCAAAGAAACAAACAAAAAGACTTACATTTTCAGGTAGAGACTGAGAAGCTGATCTCAAGGTCTGCGTTTTCTTTTAAACAAAACTTGAGGAAACTTTGATTAAGATTACTGAGTTCCCCAATCCTTCATGCAGTTCAAGAGATTCTATAAGAAATAACTTGGAGATGTCATTAAGTCTGACACTTGATTGCATTTCAATTTGTTTTATACTTTCTAGTCTTGAAGGATTTATAATTTAAGTCTCTTATTTAAGGAAAGAATTCATAATGTGTTTCAAGTGTCTGTTATTTCAATTAGCCTCTGGTGATCATTTCATATTTAAAGGGTTCATTTTGGGAAGATTTGTTTCTGCCTCCTGAACAAAAGCAGGAAAAAGCAGCAGCTGAAGAGATTCCCTACAGCTACCTCACCCTCCTGGGGACCACGTTGAAAAGATCTGTCCTTGGTGGATAGGCTAACTTGATGAAAACTTATTTTTTATTCACACTCTTATTAGAGAATTATTCAGTATGGGACTAAAGTGAAAGCCTCCATCCCTCCCAAACCTCCCCGGTAACTGTCTTTGATTTGTATTCATGGAAATTGTAGGGGAGTTAATAGGCTTTGGAACTATAATCATGAGGGGGAAAGAATTATTATCACTGTGTCCTTGTTGATTCCAAGAATATTTCATTATTTTTCTTAATACCATTGAAACAGACTTTTCTATTTATTTATTCCAAATCTAATTGAGACTTTTTTCTTTTAATAATAAAACATTTGAATATATTCATACTTGCAAACCAATAGCATCGGTCTGCTAGAAGTAATGGATGTTTGAAAAGGGATGCAAGGTCTCTGTCCTCTAAGGCTTATTGTACTTTGGGGGAATTAAGCAAACCAAAAAGACAGAGGAGCCAGCAAGAGCAGCAATTGTGGTCAAGTAAAGAACATGAGTTTTGGAACCGGATCAGAATCGTGGCTCAGCCACTTATTTGGATTGTGACATTGAGAAATATAGTTAAACTTCTTTTACTTCAGGTTTTTTTTTTTTTTTGAAAAATAAGGGGGGCATAATATCTTCTTGGGGTGGATCTTTATAGTGAGAATCTTATAACCAAATAAGTCAAATGTGCTGAGTACACACTGAAACTCATACACAGTAGGAAATCAAATATGTTAGGGTTCATTTTCTTTTTCTTTTTTAGTGTCTCCATTGTGGTCTTAAATATCTTCTGGGTTAAAGTGTTTCTCTAGGATTGGCTTTTACTTACTTATCCCAGGAGAGAGCAAAATTGTTCAGATTTCGATAAATGATGTGTGATAGACTGATTGCAGATATATTTCCAATGCTTCACTCCTCCCTGGGTGCACACCCTGTTTAATGTAAGTTTGTAGCTCTTTTCATCAAAAGATGGTTCTGTTTTCCCAGCTTTGCCTCTGGGCTGCCTTCATGACTTATTTAATCTGGCCAATAGCATGCAGTTGAATGTCATTTCTAAGTCTAGGCTCCAGGATATCTATGTGCTTCTGGTTTCCCTCTTGCACTTTGCCATGCTACAAACACAAGACAAAACTAGCCTACTGGAGGATGCAAGACAGGTGACCTAGTCAAGCCAGTCACACTAGAATGGCAGCCCGCCAATTATCAGGCACATGAATGACTCCCAGCAGAAGCCAGAACTGCCTAGCCAAGTCGAGCCAAAGTTCGCAGAGGTGCTGGGGGGACTCACAGCTGACTGACTTGTGTGATTGAGTTCATACATAATAAATAAAAGTGCCCAACAGACCCATAGACGCCTGAGTTGAAAAAATAGTATTATTTTGAGCCATTAAGGTGTGTTTTAGGTCATTATTCAGCAATAGATAACTGATACATGAGGATGGGATTGCGATTTCCGGATGTTTCTACTATTTTATACCAATTTAGTTAGGAGTTGAGAAGGCAACTATAATGATTATCTAATGTAACTATGGAGCACATGAGAATTCTTTTAATTAAAATTCACAAAGCAGAGATTTGTTTGTGATAACAAGTTCTTGGGCAGTTATCCAATATCCCCAAAGGAATACTAAAAACACCTATAGATACTGCATGTCTTATTGCCAAATGTTTCATGTCAACTACGTAGAGTATTCTCTTGCATTTATTCATACACATATGCACTCATTTATTCACAAAATATTAAAAACACACCTATGTTCTGGTATTATGATAGTTTTCAAAGAGACCAAGTAGCATTGGTTTCTTAAACAGGAAGCTCAGATTCTACTCGGGGGGGAGGGGTGGGGGAAGACAAGTGGAAGTGCATACTGCATTGATGTGAAATGCTTAAAACAAAATAAATGCTACAAACTGCTACATGAAGAAAGGAGCCACTATGAAGTGTGAAACAGTGCAATATACTGTGATAGGGCATGATAAGAAGTTCCAGAAACTGCTTGGTAAAGAGAGAGTGTAGAAGATATAATTTACCCCCAAATTAAGGAGGTGATTGTATTCAGGTTACTGCAGTAGCAGAATTTTCATTAATAGGAGAATTTTTGTCAATGGAACCTGGTTTTATAGAGGCAGATAAAAGAGTCATCACCAGTTTTATTGCAGTCATGAGGGAATATAGAGGTGGGTATTATTTGTGAGTTTTATAAAAGTAATTTAAGCAGAGTAGAGGTGATTCTGATAACCAGATATATGAGAGCAGAACAGTCCTTTGTGATTAGCCACAAAAATGTTGGGGGGTTCTAGATCTTTCCTGCTTTTCAGGAACACACACCTCAGATAAAGGTCAACATTGTCAAAGACAAAAATGAACATTGAAGTAAAGACATGCTAATGATTATGTTACTAATTAAAATTGTGTATAATTTGAATATTTTCAAATTATGTCTTGCAGGAGTGTGAATTTTTCTTACTTTCAGTCTTATATTCAACTATTATTGTGTGAAAATTATGTATTTGCTATCTAAAAGGAGATGTCACCAACTGCTCTTTTCATTCTGCATCATACTAAAGTGATACCCATGAGAACTGTATTGGTAAGAGCCATTGTGGGTTATGGGCAAAGTGGAGGTAAGGTTAACTTATTTCTGGTTCTTTCCTTCAAAATCATTTTCAAAGTCATTTCTGCATCACTCTTTGCCCCCACTCACTCCCATTTTATTCCTTTATTCTTCATTGTCTCCTCCCCATTTCCTTTCTGTCATTTCTCCTTTTTCAATTTATTGTTTTCTTCTTGAAATTCCCATGGACTGAAGGGTCGTGGATTTGATTCCATTCAAGGGCACATACCTTGGTTTCAGGCTGCATCCCTGGCCTCAGTCAGGGCACGTGTAGGAGGCAACCAATCAATGTATCTCTCACATTGATGTTTCTCTATCTTTCCCCCTTCCTTCCACTGTCTCTAAAAATCAATGGAAAAGTGTCCTAGGGTGAGGATTAACAACAACAAAGATAATACAAAGAAGAGATTAATATTTTACTACCTAAGAACTCATACAAAATGATAAAAACAATGCTAAGGCTAAACTAGTAAATAAGAAAATGATATAAACTAATATTTCAAAAATGAGGGTCAGTATGATAATTAAATAATTATTTAAAACATCACTTTGAATATGACATAAATAAATTTTTAAAAATCTTTATTATTGAAAATATTACATATGTCCCTTTTGTTTCCCCATTGATCCCCTCCAGCCCACCCCCCACCTCTTACCCCAGGCCTTCACCACCCTATTGTCTGTGTCCATAGGTTATGCATGACATAAATGATTTTTAATATAGTATTTCCTACTGAGTCTGGCATATGTTTGGTGCTCAAAAAGTATGATTATTGTTTTAGTAGGATGGATAATAATAGTAAAGGAGCAAAAGATTAAAAATGAACCTCTGCAATCTTGGTGAGTACAGTGCAGGCAGAAATTATATGCACTTCTGGGAGTATAAACTTTTAAAATATTTATATTCTTTGATCTAGTGATCTGGTTCTGGCAAATGATTCTACAAAAATAATGAAATTGTGGGTAATTATAAAAAAAGGTTGAGAAATGTACATGTACAGAAATACTCATTTTAATCATTTTAATAATAACCAGAAAATAGATGAAACATAAAAAGCTAAAAACTATAAAAATTAGTCACATAAATTATAGATTGTACATAAAATGAACTACCATGCAATCACTGATAAGAATGTTTAAAATATTTTATTTACATAGAAATGCTTATTCAATAGCATTGTATTTATAATAAAATGGGATAAAATAATCCCAAGTACAGAAAAACTGAAAGAAAAAAAAAAGAAGAATAATAATCTCTAAGAAGTGTCATTTTGACTTGTTTTTGACACTTCATTATAGTTTCAAATACCAATAATATGCAAAACTATTTTTCATATTAATCGAGGCATGAGAAAGTAGGGCATTTGAAGCTGTTGAAATAGCACATGTAAGAATAAGAAACTCTGGTATTTGTAAAACTTGGAAGCTCAAAAAATAAATGAAGCATGCACTCCAGCCACGGGTAGAAAAGGTGGACAGGATCCTCATTATAAGGGACCATGCGACTTACGTTAAGCTTAGATTTTATCTTTGGCATAGGGAGCAAGAATTTTATCAGGAAAAAAAAAAGAGCTAAGATTTGCATTATGTAATAACATTTATAATCGTAACATTAACCAGCCAATATTTATTTGGGGTTGCTCTGTGCCAGACCCTGTCCTGTGTGCTTTACCTGGATGATGTCATTTACACTGTGGGACATAGACATACTACTTTAAAATGTTTGACATAGACATACTACTTTAACATGTTGTTATCTTAAATAGATATTAAAGGCAATATGTTCCTTAAAGCAAGTCCACATTTCAGAAGCATAATATATGTAGTACACAGAGGATCTAGAGAAAGAAAAAAAAAAAGAGCAATATGAAACCTGAACAAATAAGAATCACTAAGCTATAAAGTGAAAACAAGGTAGGTAGAGACTTTCTTGGGAAGGATTATTACAACAGGAGAAGGGAGACTATAGCAACAAGAATATTCAGACCAGAGGTCTGCAAATGTCAGGCAGAAAGAATTTTTCTTTTATAGGAGGAATAAGCAAGGCTAAGAAAAAGCTATTGTTTGGGAGAGGGATGTCAGTGAATGTTTTTTCACTGAGGTTGGCCAACTCTCAGGAGAGGTCCTTAGTGAGGGTCTGCATGCTGAGGCAGTGAAGTGTAACTCACGCCAAATGTTCTATCAGCACCCGTGCATAGTGAATACACATGGTATGGTGATAGCCAATAACACTTGAGAAGTAGTGCAGTCTCCTGTCCAAATCTTTACCTTCTCTCCATGCTCATCACCAATACCGCATGGACATCCCCAATAACTGTACTCTTGAGTATTACAAAACCCACTTCCCTAATCTCCATGTTGCCTGCCCCATACCTGGTTCTCAATTCTTACAAAGGAAGTCTGATTGTGTCACTTCTGTGCTGAAAAACTGGTGTGAACTCTCCACTGCTTAGGACTCAGACACCTCCGCATTCTGATTCCATGCTTGGCATATAGTCCTAAACAAATAAATGGAATATGCTACCCAAACAAGTTTCCTTCCTTGATTAATCCTACGATTAGTTTTTAAAGATCTTTAAACCTCAAGTTTCCTCTGTCTACCTATATATACATCTTCATCATTCAAGCGCCCATGTGTCATCTCTCCATGAACCTGATCTCTCAGAAGACAAGGATTTTTCTTTCTGCTAAGCTCTGATTTTATATTTTAATAGTATATTATTTTGGGTAGAGGCTATATCTTTTCACTCCTGAGAAGCCATTATTGTTTACTAGTAGTACCTATCATATTTTACTTATTGAATAAATATTTGATAAATGAATGAGTAAATAAATGAATGTGTTCTTTCTGGCTTTCTCTTTCAGTATTTCTATGAAGTTTCCCTCTATGTCTGTATCTGTGTTTGTTTGTTTTTTAATTATATTTTTGTTGATTTCAGAAAGGAAGGGAGAGGGAGAGAGAGATAGATACATCAATGATGAGAGAGAATCACTTATCAGCTGCTTCCTGCACTCCCCACACTGGGGATTGAGCCCATATGTGCCTTGACCAGGAATCAAATCGTGATCTCCTGGTTCTCATGTTGACACTCAACCTCTGAGCCATATGGCTGGACTTCACCTGTGTTTTTCATCCTCTCTTTCATACTTAACTTTCTATTCAGTGTTTTCATAGATTCCCTTTTATATTGTCAACCTTGTGTCATGGTTTTATTCATAGTTTTTGGAGGCCTAGAGGCGAAGGCATGAAGATGATTATGTGTACATTGGTGTTGCTATAGCTTTCATATTCTGTTGGGCTCTTACATGGATACCTTCAAGTAATTATTCAAAGGCAGAAGCAATAAGGCATGCCCAACTATTATTTTAACCTGTGCATATGGGTGGCTTAACTCTAACATACTGAAATATTTCTTCTGCAATAAAAGTCTATAAAAATCGACAGGATATTTTTAAAGAGTTTTTATTGTACTAATGGGCATAACACATAAAATTAGTTGTTTTTCTTCTTATTCCATTGGACCTCTCATGTGCTTCACTGTATGCGAACTAGGTTCAACCTTGAGAGGTGGCCCTTTGAAATCCATTTATATTTTTAAATAAGTATGGGTAACTAATATCTAACTAAATACACATTTAAATTGAATATAGTACAGAAGGAAAAGTCTCATCATAAAACAACGTCTCCCGAAAAACTATTTCTAAAGTATAGATTCATATGGAATTGGGAACTGATAGCCTTGTCTATACTTGGTTTTGAATCAACACTTTTACCAGTGACTCTTAGGAACTTCCATTTCAGTTGTCATAGTCTGGCAACCAGAGGTTTAAAAATTAAGGTCCCACAAACCTCAGAGGGAAGAAAGGGGAAGGTGAAGGGAAGGGGGAGAAATCAACCAAAGGACTTATACACATGCGTATAAGCATAACCAATGGACACAGACACTAGGGGGGTGAGGACATGAGCGGGGGGGGGGGGCAGGGGCAATGGGGGGATAAGGACACATATGTAATACCTTAATCAATAAAAAATAAAATAAATAAAAAATAAATAAAAATTAAGGTCCCTCTGTAAAATAAGTTGTTTAAAAACTTTGTTAGGGTGTTGGAATAAAGCTTCTACTGTTTAAAAATGTTTTGGGAACAATGAAATAAATGGATGCATGCTTTTTCTTAGAAAAATAGTTCATGTGGAAGGAGCTCTGGCTTATAAACCAGAAACTTAGATCTCCTGCTAAAAATACGATATCAGATACACACTCAATTTTCCTATTCATGAAATTCATTTCCAAAAGAAAGGTTTTGGACAAAGTTATTCCTTATGTCCCTTTTAAAATTTGGTCCTTTTATATTTAGCCTATTGTGGCTTTTATATATAGGATATTCTTCCAAAAGTAGCAGTCCCTCAATACAGCATATTTGTGTATTTTTATTTGTTACTTATTGTGAGAGAGAGAGAGAGAGAGAGAGAGAGAGAGAGAGAGAGAGAGAGAGAAACAATTTGTGTCCCATCTATCTGTGCATTTATTGGTTTCTTCCATTT
The DNA here is from genome assembly GCF_964212035.1 of Myotis nattereri. Classification (NCBI taxonomy): domain Eukaryota; kingdom Metazoa; phylum Chordata; class Mammalia; order Chiroptera; family Vespertilionidae; genus Myotis; species Myotis nattereri. The sequence continues at coordinate 14,150,345 of NC_138075.1, forward strand.
GCAAAGCTATTGCAACCTCAATCAATTCAGGGACCAAGATATCTTGTCTTCTGCTGCCCCTCAGACAGAGCGAGATTATTGGCCTGCTTTATGAATGTTCTAAAGAATATTCTTTCCCAGGCCATGGACTAAAAGAAAAAAAAAATTGCGGCTAATCAACAAAATCAGACAAGAGGGAAAAATGTTTATAACACATTTGAAGGTGATACATAATTATTCAGAACAAAGCACCCGCAGTCTTTCTGATTTGGTTGTAAACTCCCTGAAGGCAGGAGCTGTGTTTATAACTCCTCTCTTTCTGCTTTCATTTTTGTCTTCTCTGCACCCATCAGTCTTGCTCAGCATTGCACGAGGATGCCAAGGCCTCACACAGCTGCCACTGTGGGACCTACAGAGGAAGCCATAGTTAAATCCCAGGAGACATGTATCTTTCATCCAAGAAGGGACTATTGATGATTTCCCCTCCAACCTTAAATTAAGATAGAACATTTCATCAGGAATTTCCCAAGGTCACAGGCAAATTTCTAAACCCCTGTAAGATGCCAATACTCCCTTATCCTCACATCCCTTAAACACTGCAGTTTTATTTGTTTAGTTGTAAGTCAACCCATCCTCTACTGGCTCTCTCTCTTCTCTCTCTTTTGCCCCCCTTATCCTTACGTTCCACACAATGAAACTCATGTTACATAACTGATATTCTCAGTCTTCTCATCAAACACCTCCTTGCACTCAAACTCCCTAAAACTCATCACTTCTAGGAGCAGAGGGAATGGCTGCTTAGTCTTCACACCCTGCTGGCCTTAGATCCAGGAACACGAGGGCATCCACTGATACCAGCATTTTCAGAATGTTTTGTCCATGTCCAACTCAGGGCTTCACCACCATGCCTCAGGACAGATATTCAAATGAGCGGAAACTCTCCCTGCTTTCTGGCAAGTGCCTCTAATTTATTCACTGCACCATAAGCCCAAGTGACCTTTCTCAAATGCAAACCTGACCATGTTATTCTGGCACGGAAAGCCCCTTTTAATAACTCCTATTTCTTTTAGTTAAAAAGGTACATAAATAAATAATTATTAAAGCTCTCATGTCTCACTACCATTTGACTCCTAAATTTAATCTATATCCACTCTTTTTCCCTAAATGTCACAGGTTATTCTCTTTAACAAGAAGAATCTTGACTTTTCCCCTTAGGTTTCCTTGTTGCCATTCATTTTCAGATCTCAGATTAGATAATTCAGTACCTACTCTAATGCCACAAAATGGGCGATGTGACCTCTGATTTCTCACATAAGACTTATGTGAATAGTTATTGTTTATTTCAACACTAGAGGCCTGGTGCACAAAAATTTGTGCACTTGGGGGGTCCCTCAGCCCAGCCTGTGCCCTCTCGCAGTCTGGGACCCCTCGGGGGATGTCCACCTGCTGGCTTAGGTCTGCTCCCTGGGGGGATTGGGCCTAAGCTGGCAGTCAGAAATTCCTCTGGCAGCCTAGGAGCCCTTGGGGGATGTCCACTTACCAGCAAGTAGCAGGCCTAAGCTGCAGTTGGACATCCTTAGTGCTGTACTGGCAGCCGTCAGCCTGGCTTGTGGCTGAGCAGAGCTCCCCCTGTGGGAGCACACTGACCACCTGGGGGTAGTTCATGCATTAAGCATTTGCCCCCTGGTGGTCAGTGTGTGTCATAGTGACCAGTGATTCCCAGTCGCTCTGCTGTTAGGGTCAATTTGCATATTACCCTTTTATTATATAGGATAGAGGCCTAATGCATGGGTGGGGGCCAGTGGGTTTGCCCTGAAGGGTGTCCCAGATCAGGGTGGGGGTCTCTACTGGGGTGCCTGGCCAGCTTAGGTGAGGGGCTGATGGCTGTTTGTAGGCTGGCCAAGCCCCCCAGCAAGGACCCTAACCCCATGGGGTGTGGCCAGCCTGGGTGAGGGGCTGATGGCTGTTTTCAGGCTGGCCACAACCCCTGATGACCTAAGCTCCCAGCCTCTCCTTTTTTTTCTGGGATTTATTTATCTTCTATAATTGAAACTTTGTAGCCTTGAGTGGAGCTGAGAGCAGGCCAGGGCAAGCAGGAAACTTGGCTTCCTCCATCGCCAGGGGCAACCCAAGCCTCCTGCTTGCTCCAGCTCCATGGCTGCTGCCATCTTAGTTGGGTTAATTTGCATACTCACTCCTGATTGGCTGGTGGGCATGGCTTGAACTTAGCGGAGGGATGGTTAATTTGCATGTTTCTCTTTTATTATATAGGATTAACTTTGTTGCAGGCAGAAACTAGGGAATATTTTGTCTAGTGTTACATTCCTAGGGCCTAGCATCTGCACAGAGTAGTCACTAAATAAGTATTGACTGAATGACTAAAAGGCACTTTTGAAATATGTTATTTTGGGGCTAACAATACCAAACAAAATGGATTTAAAATTATAAGTAGTAATTTTTGTGTATTTTAAGTCTCTGGATTAGACTGTGTTATGAGAGAATATAAAAGAATGTTTCAGATTACAGACTTAAAAGTGGGCAAAGTCGTTTGATCCCCACCTCTGCAGCTGTCTGTTTGATCTTAAACAAAACACTTAACTTTTCCAGACACATTCCTCTTTGATACAGCAGTTTGTAGGACTGACCACATAGCATACTTGAAATGATCAAATATGATGGTGTTCAAAAATATCTGGCTCACTGCTTACCTAGCACAACGTTAATGCTCAATGATACCAGTTATTGATGCATCTAAATGAATCCTACAAAATCATGTCTTCCAGCTTGATAATTCATTTTCCCACATTTAAATATTTAAAGACCCCATTTTTTGATATTCAAACAAATTTGCGAAAGGTAAATTATCTTCATGTACAATAGATACACTTACTCAATGTAGGACCTCATGTGAATAATGTAGCCAGGAAGCCTCAATTTATTAACCATTCTTAGTTCTGTATATGGCTCATTAGGTCATCCACAGGAGAATAAAGTTTCTATAAAAATAGGTAATAATAGTGGCTGTGGCCTCTACCAGATAGATGGTCTTTTGATTGCAAGTGAGATGAAATACCACCAGCAATTGCTGCAATGCACGCTGGCACTGATGCCTTCCTCTGTGATTCTCTTGGCCTGTTTAAGCAGAATGACAGGAGAACTTTCCCAGCTACTTCTCATCTATGTTCAAGACTAGAAGACAGAGGAAATAAGTTTCCCAGACAACTCAATAATACTTTTCTAAAACGGTATGGGCTGCAAAATGTTTTGTGTTTTCCAGCTCTATTGGAAGGCAGCAAGAGAATAACAATGTCAACCTACATTGTTTGATACAGCATATATTGAATTGTTACTAATGTCTAGGCCCTGTGTAAACATTTAAGAAGAAGGGAGAAGGAGAGAGAGATGAAACATCAATGATGAGAGAGAATCATTGATCATCTTGCCTCCTACACACACCCCCACACTGGGGATCTGGGGACCGAGCCACAACCTGGGCATGTGCCCTGATCATGAATCAAAATGTGCCTTCTTCCTGGTTCATAGGTCGACAGTCAACCATGGTGCCATGCGGGCTGGGCTGATTTATATATTTTCAATTGGACTGGAGACTAATATTTTTTTTCCATCCTCCCACTCCCTTTCCACCACCACACACACCTACACATTAGGGACTAACATTAAATGCTATAGCAAATGATTATTTCAACTTGCATTTCCTGCAAGAAAAATTGACCTTACATCCCTATCATGATAATCTTGCATATTCATTGAGGGCCTCTCTCAACCCTGCCGGGAGCTGGTCCATCCTTGCTGTTTCATAGGACCTGGCATATATGGCATACTGTTCTTAAAATGTTTGCTCACCTTCTAGAGAGGAGACCTTGGTTAAAACACATAGTGCCAAGAAGGTGAGCAAACATTTTAAGAACAGTATGCCATATATGCCAGGTCCTATGAAACAGCAAGGATGGACCGGCTCCCGGCAAACCCAACACTGAGGTCCCAAGGGATAAGTGTTAGCTTACAGTCTAAATAGGGAGCAGGTCCTGCACATAGAGAGAAGGCAGACATAATGGGGATAAACGAAAGCTGAAGCACCCATTTGAGAGATGAGTGGTAGGTGGAAATCAATGTGAATTATTTTGGAAAATTAGTTGGAAAGAGGCTCAGGTTCTTGCAGGGCAGGGGTTGCATATGAGTTTAGGGAAAGTTTTAAGGGCACCTGGAATGCCAAGGTACTTAATATGGACCTTGCTTCTTGAGCAGAGGTGAAGACATAAAGGAATAGCATAAAAATAATACAGTGGAAACATTAATCTAAGAGAGTTAATTGTTTATATGAAAAGGGGTAGAAGGCAAAAAGAGGCAGGAAGGGGCCTGGGAAGGCTGTAGAAGATTCTTACCAGGGGGTTACACTCTACTGGGGACTTTTTGTGAATTGAGGAGAGACAATGTTAGCTATATTTTCTCAGAGTTTTCCTTTCCATAAGAAACACTTTATTTTTCAGATATAGCAAAATGGTGGTATTCCCAATGAAAGGCGTGCACCTACTTTAATTAAAAAAGAGCACCCTTCTTCCCAGCCAGTGTGGCTCAGTGGTTGAGCGTCAGCCTATGAACCATGAAGTCAAGGTTCAATTCTTGGTCAGGGAACAAGTCCGAGTTGTGAGTTACAGGCTCGATCCCCTGTGTGGGCAGTGCAGGAGGCAGCCAATTCATGATTCTCTACCATCGTTCATGTTTCTGTCTCTCTCTCCCTCTCCCTTCCTCTCTGAAATCAATAAAAATATAATTTAAAACAAGGAGCACCCTTCTAAAGGGAGCTATTCCATAGCAAAGCACTTCATGTTCTACACATAGAACTGGGGGAATTCCTCAACAAGAGCTTCTGACTTCAAATAGCGTTGAAGACCTGGAACATAGGTCCCTCTGCATTCGTGATTGGTCAGATTGGTCTAGCAGAAAGGTTAGGTGCTTCAAGTGAAAGACTGTTCGCCTGTGAGTCATAGAGAAATGGCCAAATCTTTATCCCAGAGACGCTTACAAAGCTATTCATGTATTTTCGCTACTGAAAGTCATCGGCTCAGAAGAAAACAGCACGGTAAACATTATCAGCTGATGGATGAGCTCATTTTCCCTCCCAAGTGTGTGTAACACGATGAATCAGGTAATAAAGAGGCCAGCAACTGCAGGTCTACACTTAACTGGAGCTTATTATATTTTAGAGATGATTCAGTACTGTTGCACCATTGACAGTGTAAATCATCAGCTTCATATTTACATATTCTTTCACAGCCACAAGGAACTGACTTTTTCTTTTTCTTTTTCTTTTTTTTTTTGAATGACTGGGAACATGAGTATCCTTGAATAACACACTTTTTCTATCTGGAATGTAACTTTCATTATTTATATATTAGAGGCCTGATGCACAAAAATGTGTGCAAGAGTAGGCCTTCCTTCCCCTGGCTGCTAGCACCGGCTTCCCTCCGGCACCCAGGACCCGGGCTGCTGGCACTGGCTTCCCTATGGCACCTGGGACCCCGGCTGGCTTCCCTCTGGCCCTGGCTTCGTCAGGAAGGATGGCTGGAATGACATCCAGAAGACGTCTGGTCTAATTAGCATATTACCATTTTATTATTATAGATTACAAAGCTTTTGGATGATGGAAGTCAATGCTCTGGCTATGTAAAAGGATCTCTACGCTGGAAATGATCAAGTATTTCCAGCATCCACATAAACAGATATAATTGGGGCTAGTGCAATCCTGAATGTTACTAGAATGTTTGAGAATTATGCATTGCCATTTTTGAAATGTGTTGCAGTTCCGGTAGTTTATGCTGGAAATTGAATCTAAGTTTTAAAATTGTTCTGGAGACTAAGGGTTTAGGGTTTGAGAGTGATGGAAAGAAAAGCAACATATTTGGTTTAATATTGAATTAAACTTGAATATATAAGGAATGCTCAGAAAAATAAATAATTATAAGTTAGGGTTAGCATCTAAATAAAATTGGCAATTATAGGGAGACTTGCCTATAACCAACAGAATATTCATATTCTCTATCCATACTATTTCATTGTTTATCCACATTTCATCCAAGTATGGCTCAAAGTTATTAAATACCGCCTATCTCAAAGACACTGTCTCATACTTCGCTGAATCTTAACAACAACAACAAAAAAGAAATGGATCTGACATTGTCCTTCCTTCAGGGAGTAATACTTTATGAAGAAAAATAAAATATTTTTAACAACAATACCAAATGCTAGTGTTACCAAGGAAATGGCAGCTAAAATTTTACAGGGGTTGGTGGGCAGGGAAGATACCATCTAGCTGCTCTTAGTATCAGGGGAGGTGTCAAAGGTTATTGCTTTAATACAGAATTTAAAGGACAGCTACCATTTAGACCTGCACAAAATGATGGTGCTCAGAGGGATGCCTCGGTGGGAGTTGCAGTGGGCAGCTCTTTATTTAGTGGTTTAATTGAAGACAATGACAGGTAACACTGTGGAAATAGTATGCTGGGACCAGATGACAGGATTTGAATGTCATACAACACTTTATGTATGTGTTGGATGACGGAAAGCTATTGAATGTTTTTCAATGGGGAAATGAAAGAAATTGTACTCTAGGAAGATGAATAGCAGGGTTGATTGGAGTTGGGAGGGATAGAAGGTGAAAAAGCTCAATGAGAAGAGTATAATAATATTTTAGGCTTCGCAAAATAAGAGGAGGGATTGAGGGAATAGAGGAGGTGGCAGCTAGATGTGTTAATATTACAGAACTGAATTGCTTTAATGACTGTTGTGGTGTGGGAGAAGAAGTGGATGATGGGGCATATGTCCCATGGCACTTGGGATGGGATGCGCTATAGCTCTTCTGTGGGTGGCTAAAGAGGACAGCAGGGACACGGACTCATAAAATGATCACTGCTCTCGAGATGTTAAAATTCTCTCCTGTCTTCTTTATGGAAGGATGTAAATGTTAAGCACTACTCACTAAGCTGTGAAAATAACCAGTAACATTTGATGCCCTAATTAAAGAGTAGGCTGGGATTTTTTACTTCTAGAAAAATTACTATAGAAACACAAGAATAAAATTACTCTAATTAAGACTTGTCTAGATGGAGATACACCAGCCATCAGACTCATAAACGATCCCAAGCCATTTTTTAATCACTAAATTTATCTTTCGACCTTTAAGCAATGCCCTCAAAAATACACTATGTTCACTCTACCAGGTATTTCTTGTCTAGATGACCTGGGGTATGAAAAAAATGCACAGAATTCATAGTTGTAAATTCCAAGATCATGGAAACCAGAAGGCAAAGCCAAGAACTAGAGCTCAAAGGCGAGTTTGTACTGTCCTTCTCTCATTTCACTACGAATGCATAGTCCTCAGTCACACTTAAAAGAAATCATTTCTCATTTAAAATTCATTACATCTTAGTTGCAGATTTATTTACAAGCAGGCAGCTTCCTATCGATTTCTGCAGGATGTTGTGAAAAGTTGGAGCAGGCGCAGACACCTTATGGGACTGATAGCACCTCAGTCTTAAGTGGCAAAGGTGTTGTTACATGCAAACACTGGGGGGGGGGGGGGGCGGAAAGCAGAGCATACAGAGCCCTCATGAGCAGAATGGGTAAAAGTGACATTATCAGAAAATATGAGAAAAGAGAAAATCTGCAATTAGGCCCCATATATTGTTTTAAGCAAGGTGTTGGGGCCTGTTTGATCAGGTAACCAAGACCTATTTTATTGTGGTTGCTTTGTTTGTTTTTAGAAATGGAGGAAAAGAGAGATAGAGAGATAGAAACATTGAGAGAGCTCTCATTATTGATGAGCTGGCTCCTGCACACCCCCCACCAGGGATTGAGCCTGCAACCAGGGCATGTGCCCTGACCTGGAATGGAACTGGTGACCTCTTAGTTCATGGGTCGACACTCAACCACTGAGCCATGCCTGCCTGGCTAGGACCCATATTTTTAAACTTAGTAAACTATCATGGGCTTTGATTTAAGGTATACCTTTCATTATTTCTTGAAGTCAAGCTCATGCCTATCTCACTGCTTGATTCTTCTGAAGCACCAAATGACACCCAAAGCTTGTCAGAGACGATAAGATGAAAAAGTGATCAAACACTGAGAATCAGCTTTCATATATCACTGTCTGCAAATTCCAAGAAAAGATCGCTGTATACATATGCTACCAAACTTCCAGATGAAAATGGAAAACCTCCATCCTTAGGCTACACAAAGCTAAATACACATTTTATTTTGACCATCAGGATGATTCATATTTCAGATTAGATCTCTATATTTAACAACACTGGGTCCAAACAAACCAAAGAAGCAAATGTAAGTGAAGTGTTTCCATATGTCACTGGCACACAGTGGTGATCTAAGAACTGGGGTTCCCCTTCTGGCAAGTAGTGTAGACAATGGGGAACATGGGTGATACTCTTCAAAATAAGGATCGTCCCAGAAAAGCCTGAAAAAGAGAGAAACTTCTACCTGCCTTTAAGGAGACAGCATTTCCTAGTTTACATTCAGTGACTAAGCTGGCCCTCACTGTCCCCTCAACCTGACTAAACCTTAGACAGGCTTCTTCCCGACTATAAGCCCCTGAACTCCCTTTCCTTGAATCATTTACTTGAAAAAACTTGCAATTATAACTTCCTTCTCTGCCCCTTTGCAATATGAATATTGTATAATTCAGAAATGACTTTATCAAAGAGAAAAGGATGGGGGTCATCCTTTCAAAATGTAATTATAAGAAACATAGGCCCTGGCCCAGTGACTCATTTGGTTGGATTCCCAAGCAGGGCACATGCCTAGGGCATGGGTTCGATCCCTGGTCAGTGTATATAAGGAGGCAACCCTTCCATGTTTCTCTTTCTCTCTCTCTCTCTCTCTCTCTCTCTCTCTCTCTCTCTCTCTCTCTCTCTCTCTCTCTCTCTTCAAAATCAGTAAAAGAAAAACCTATTCTTGGGTGAGGATTTAAAAGAAAGGAAGAGAGGGCCCGTCTCCTGTTCTCTATGGTAGGATGGGAGCCTAACTTCCATAAGTGGCAACCAGCAAACACAGGTGGCCCTATTAACTTGACCACCTCCTCCCTAAAGTCATCAGTACCTTTTTCATTAGCACAACTCATTGTCTAAAATTTCTTCACTTTTATTTCAGAGAAGGTGAGCTCATTCTCTCATCCCTATTGCAATAGTCTTGACCCTTGCTGCAATAATTTTAAATTCCGTCTTCCTTGGCATTTTTAACAAATATCTGGTGCATTTTCTTTTATATGTGCAATTTAAAACTCTGGTTAGTAAATAAATATGCCAGACATAGAACTTAGGGTAGATATTTTCCCAAACAAGATATTTTCAAAATTACACACTAGTAGGAAAAAAAAAATGCTGACATCATTTATGCCATCAATATCCTGTTTGAAAAGCATTTCATAAGCAAGACAGGAAAAGCCATCTCAGTTAAAAGCCTTTCCTAACTCTTTGCTGTCTTTCCAGACCTGGACGCTTCAGCACTCAGTGTGCGAACATGATTACAGGTCAGTATGCAATTCTAAGGAAGTTGTTTGCTTTTGGGTTCAGGAAAATTTCTTAGTTTCTTCTTTCTAAAACCTGCTCCAAACACTTGATGCACACCTGCCCTCCAGGATCCGTGGGCCCTACTTTATTTCACAGGATGGATTTGGTAACCTAGACCCGGATTGTCTACCTGAATACCACCCAAACTTTGGCTTGCATGAACGAGACCTGGGGAATTGGTTAGAACAGTCGATATCTGGGACCTAGCCCCCAGAGAATCTATTCCCACAGTGTGTGTGTGTGTGTGTGTGTGTGTGTGTGTGTGTGTGTGTGTGTGTCTCCGGGATTTTTAAGAGACTCAATTGTATCATTTTGAAGCATGTTATCACGGACCACACTTTAACAAATTCCTGTTAGACTTCCTGTGAGAAGTGGAAATTCTCAGAACTCAGTCCTTGTTAATTGCTCCCAGACTCCAATTTTTCACAAGATTGACCCCAAAGGATCTCTTCCTTCATGACCAACACAAGTTTCCAGATTGCTTGCAACCAGGTTTTCTGTCCTATCCAAAAGGGGGGATCAGACATTCAGTAGTTCTTATTTCTGTCTAACTTAAAGCTCTTTAAATTCCTGTTTCTAATCCTCCTAGTTATTTTCTAAAGCCAACAAGGCAAACACTTGACTGGAGCAACTTACAGATTCCCCTTACAAATACTGAAGGCTTAAAAACATTAATGATGCTCAGTCAGTGAAGTCGCCAGAATTTTTTTTTCCTTTTCTGATGGAAATGTTCAAGAAGAGAATAGCTATATTGAATTCTTTTGTGCACAAATCAATGCATGAGACTTGATTGAAATGTTTTATTTCAATGAAATTGTTCATGAAATCACTTGGGGACTTATGTGATGACAACCACATTATCTTTCATGTTCACACTTTCACAGACAATTAACACAGAGCTCAATAAAGTATTGAAATCAGAGTTACTTACTTTGTATTCTAACTTCCCAGTCAGTTTTCTTGACTTTTTCATATTTTACAATGAACAAACTCCATTAATGACAGCTTCTGCATTCATGTATACACTAAAGTGATTTAGCAGTGTAAGATTTTACCAACACAAATCAATACCCTAACCTAAAGATTTACATGTTTACATTTTTAAAGGGGCAGATAGCTCAAGACTTAACAAATGCATTGTTATTGCTATCATTGACAGTAATAAAAATGGCATCAGGCATAATTGTATAATTTATTGAGTTTCTACTATGTGCCAGACAGTTGACATTGTTGTACATCTCCAGACAACCTTTCAAGTTAATGATTCCATTTTATTGACAAGGAAGGTGATGATCAAGAAAGTGAAATAACTTGCCTAAACTGTAGAGTTCTATTTTAACTCTTGACTTTAATTTTAAGGCTTATGCTCTTTCAATTAAAATGTGTTGCTTAATCAGTTGAGGGTGTTTCTGAGCCAGGAAATATTTACGACTAGAAAAATATTTGTTTATGGAAACCTTCTGTGGTTTCCATTACCTCTCTTCCCCCAATTATTCTTAAAGCAAATCACTTTGTTTATTATTATTTTTTTTTAATTGAAATAAATTTTTAATTCCTTTAAATATGCACTTTCTCTACTTAGACTGTAAATTCCACTTAGGAATTCCAGATTGAAGGTCACTGGTTTGGAGGGTGAGGGGCATAATCTATAATAATCTATAATAATAAAAGCATAATATGCTTATTAGACCAGATAGCCGAACAGTTGAATGACTGTCCAGACAACCTTCTAGATGAAGGTGGGGCTGCGAAGGCCTACTCTTTTTTTATTTTTATTTTTAAATATAATTTTACTAGAGGCCCGGTGCACGAAATTTGTGCACGGGGGGGGGGGGTTGGGCGTGGCGGGGAGTGTGCCTCAGCACAGTCTGCACCCTCTCCAATCTGGGACCCCTTGATGGGTGTTCAACTGCCCATTTAGGTCCGATTCTGGTGGGATCAGGCCTAAATGGGCAGTCAGACACCCCTTTAACAGAACAGAACTGCTGGCTTCCAACTGCTCACCTGCCTGCCTGATTGCCCCTAACTGCTTCTGCCTGCCAGCCTGATCACCCCCTAACCACTCCCATGGCAGTCTGATCGATGCCTAACTGCTCCTCTGCCAGCCTGGTCGCCCCTAACTGCCCTCTCCTGCTGGCCTGGTCACCCCCAACTGCCCTGCCCTGCAAGCCTGGTCCCCCCAACTGCCCTCCCCTGCAAGGCTGGTCCCCCCAACTGCTGTCCCCCGCAGGCCCGGGTAACTCCTAACTGCCCTCACCTGCTGGCCTAATAGCCCCCAGCTTCCCTCCCCTGCTGTCCATCTTGTGGTGGCCATCTTGTGTCCACATGGGGGCTGCCATCGTGTGTGTTGGAGTGATGGTAAATTTGTATATTACTCTTTTATCATATAGGATTGATTTCAGAGAGAAAGGGAGAGGGAGAGAGAGATAGGAACATTAGTGATGAGAGAGAATCATTGATCAGCTGCCCCTTGCATGCTCTCCACTGAGGATTGAGCCCGCAACCTGGGCATGTGCCCTTGACCGGAATTGAACCTGGGATCCTTCAATCCATAGGTAGATGCTCTATCCTCTGAGCAAAACCAGCTAGGATGGGAAAGCCTACTCTTGCATGAATTTTGTGCATTGTGCCCCTAGTACCGAATAATATCTGTTTTATAGTATGGTAAAAATATGTTTGCAGAACCAACCCTATTGATATATAACAGTGCTTATTTTTCTGAGGTAGGGAGCTTCCCAAAAGTTGATATTGATAACATAATTTGACTTTCCTTGGCTCTTCTCAGCAAGACTATACAAAATAACTTTATAGAATATAACTTGGTATACATTTATTTTTCTCATATTATTAGCAGTTAATAATTAGGAATACATTTAAAAATGCTTTTTGATTTAACCCAACTAAATTGATAGCTGGATTTCATTCAATTTTCACCTAAGGTCATTGTCTATACTCTAGCATTAGAAAGAGACACATTTCACTGGATTTCTCTTCCTTCTTTTTTGTTTCTTGGGTTGCTTTCTGAATTCCCATTACATACCTGTTCAATCTCACAAATCTCAGGTTCTCACACCTATATAAATTCTGGACAGCAGCCCATATTTTTTATTTGGATTATCAACAATGGCAACAGACTCCTTGAGAAAACATTTTTGTCAGTTACAACTTGACCATTCAAATTCTCAACTGTAAATATCAGACCATCTTGACTTTGTTATTTTCCAGGGGACAGAAGTACAAGTAGCACTGTGAGCACCTGGAGAAAAGAGTCTTCAAAGAGCTTTACAGACATAATCTTCTCCCACGGGTCACCCATTACAGTATGTCAGCCTCTCCTTTGTCAAGTGTAGAACAGCACAAAATTAGTCTGGAGGAAATCTTAAGAAGTTGTCTGGAAAAGCTGTGCACTACTCCCAAGCTTTCCTACATCTCTTGGATTACCTTCCCTTGTTTGGAAGTTATGCTACCCATGACCATGTTCCAGTGAGGCAGAATGGAGAGTGGTTACCAGCACAGAATTGGCAGCCAGAATTCCTGGGTTCAAATTTGAATCTACCTCACTATGGTTGTTTAATACTGGACAAGTTATTGGCCAATTATAGGCCTCAATTTCCTTATTTGTAAAAATGTATGTAATAATAACAGGACCTGCCTCATAGATTGCTTATGATGATTGAATTAATTCAACATTCTTGAGGTGACTAGGATCACTGTAAAAGTATTTGTAAAAAAAAATTCTTTATTCTAGATTTTGCATTTTTATTATTTTATGAGCACAAATAAGAATTCTACTATAAAAAGTATCTGTGAATCCTAGTTTTCTTAACTGTGATATTCCTGATTGCTGTATGAGACCGAAACACCTGGAAACCTCTGAATTCTATTTCTCACAGTAACTTTCTAAAGAAGGTGATACCAATGAAGCCTTTATCATTATCCCCATTTTGAAATAGATAACTCAGACCACCCCCAAAGTTATAAGAACCATCTAACTGTGCAATGTATACTATAACCACTTTCTCTTCATTTTTCATCAGTTTCCTACTAAAAATTTGTTAAGTTGTTGCATTTCCCTTAAAAAGTAAAAATAGACAATTTTGTTACAGAATAAAAACAGAAAAAGTTAAGAATCTTATGATTTCAAGTATATGTGGAATATAAAGCTGAAAGCAACAAATGAACAACAAGAAAACCAAACAAAAACTGACAGATACAGACAATAGTACGGTGGTTGCCAGAGGAAAGAGGGGTTGGGGGATATTAAAGGGTGAAGGGTGATCAAATATATGATGACAATAGATGATTAGACTTTGGGTGGTGGGCACACGAGGCAATATGAAGATCATGTATCTAGAAATAGACACTTGAAAACTATGTAATATTATTAACCAAGGTTGACCCAATAAATTTAATAAAAAGAAAGAAAAAATAAAAAGAATTGTTAAGGTTTGAAAAAAAAAAAAAGAAGAAGAAGAAGATACCAGTAGGGAAAGTAGATACTTTAGAGACAATCTAAATGAAAACAAACTAAAAATGTCTCACATACATGAAGGCTTCATGTTTAGAGTGTGTCCATGAGAATCAAATCTTTAGCTCAAAGCATCACAAAGTTGCTAGCCAGGTGGACTTCTAGTTGGAATGTTCTGTTCACTATCCAGTCCAATCCAGGATAAGGCTAATACACACATCAAGCCTCATCATGTTTCTCTTTCATAATGTGCATATGTAAGAATAGACTCCTTGAACTTTTTGGTAGAGGTACTTAAATAATACAGCTTTGGTGTGGAATCAGGAGGACCTTATCTAGTCTGCCACACCTATGAATTAGGTAGGGCAGCTATGAGCCTTGGGCCACTCTGGGCCAAACCATGCCAGATCCTTCTCTACAAGAAATTCTAGAAGAATTATATTCCAAACTTTCCTTGATTCTATGTTTCTGTTTTCCATAAAATGTAGAGTCCAGCCCTGGTTGGTGTGGCTCAGTTAGTTGGGCATCATTCCATGCAACAAAAGATTGCCATTTTGATTCCTGGTCAGGGCACATGCCCGGTTGTGAGCTCGGTCCCACCTAGGAAGAGTTCAGGAAGCAGCTGATCAATGTTTCCCTCTCACATGGATGTTTCTCTCTCTTCCTGCCTATCACTCTAAAAATTAATAAAAATATTTTAAATGTACAGTCTATAAGTCTTCTTCCTGTCTAATCTATATTTTATGAGTAAGATTATTTGATATAGACCTGAAAGAAAAAAGTTTCACTATTCATAAAATAATATTCAATATTTATTTAAAGTTAGTACTTTATAGGGCCTTACTTTGCTGTTCTGAAAAATGTTCAATTCTTCTAGACTTTCCTTATAGAAGCTATTCATTCATTCTTTTAATAATTTTCTCTATGCTCCTCTGGGCTCCCATTAAGGTCTTAATTTCATGTTTTAAGTACAGGACACAAAAGATGAAAGAATGCTTTAGATGTGACCTTAATTGCATTACTATTCCTAGGAGAGTTTCTAGTAATATATTTATACATCTCATGGACTCAAATCTACTTGAAGAAGAAATACACTACCTTGTTGATTGTGGTTGATAATTAATTGAGTCATTTTTGCAGAGAAGCTAATCAAAGGAATACCTTCCAAGTGTTCATATTTAGAATTCATATATATGCTACTGTTACAAGCTGAACACCAATCTCTTTATATGCCAGTTTCTACAGCTTGATTTTTTAAAATTAAAACCTTATTATCTGTACTGGATTTGTCTAGACATTATCTCAATATAAATGGGTATCAGAAGAGTTTCTCTAGTTATGAACAACAGAAAATGGCTCTGAATAAGTTAAATACAAAATAATTCATTAGAAAATCACCAGGAACTCAGGATCAACAGAAATTTGGAGAAACAACTTGAAAATGAGAAGCACCAAGGCAAATCTGGAAGCTGGGAAGCAGGAATAGGGGGGAAAAAAGGTATCTCAGAAAAGTAAAATGGGCAAGGTGCCACTGCTGAATATTGATTAAGAGTCAACATGCAGCCCTTGCCTGTATCGCTCAGTGGTTAGAATGTTGGTCTGTGCACCGAAGGGTCTCAGGTTCAATTCCCTGTCAAGGACATGTTCCTGGGTCACATCCATCTCTCTCTCTCTTTCTCTCTCTCTCTCTCTCTCTCTCTCTCTCTCTCTCTCTCTCTCTCTCTCTTCTCCTACTCTCACTAAAAATCAATGGAAAAATATCCTCGAATGAGGATTGAAAAAAACAGAGTCCAACATGCATCAATTACTATGTGTTTACATGCTAGCTCATTTGATCATCATCACAACCCTGTAAGGTCAGTGTTGCCATTCTCCTCATTTATAAATGAGCAAACTAAGGCAGAATGGTGTGGGTCCCTGTCCAATGCCACTCGCCTAATAAGTCTCAGAGTTAGGATTTAAGCCTGGGCAGGCTGGCCCTTATGTTCTCCAGAACAGGGACACCACTTGCTAGAAGAATGCCAAGAATTTTCCATCTTTTTGATCTGCTCAAAATTCAAATTGAATGACAAGGTCATCGTATTAGCCTCCTTTGAGGGTTCTTTCCATCCTTTGGCTAGTAGAGGAAGAAACCCTAATGACAGTCTCCCCAGCCTAATTCCAAGGAGAAAGAGCTAATTTCTCATCATGAAATTAGGGCATTATCGAAAAGGGGAAAATGGAGGCCAAAGAGCAAAAAAACGACAACAACACAACACAACAACAACATGTATACTATAAGAAGCATGCCCTTTATTTATTACACTCCACTGAAATAACTATGTGAGATTGTCAGCTTAATTTAACAAGAACAAGGAATATAAACATACTCATGTATTTTACATTACTACTTTTAGTTTGATAAGAAAATATACATAATTAGCTACATTTTGAATTTTAACACAGAGTACAGATTTCTGGATCGACATAGTTTTCACTTTGTAAGTGAGAAATTGCTTTCGTCTTAAATAAAATTATCACTGTTGTATCATAACAGAAGGAAGAGCCTTCGGGTGGAGCAGCAAAGGTATTGACAAGCGTTTTAAGAACAGGATGCTTTCGTCAAGTGGAGTCAAGAGGAATCTTATTTCTCAGAAGGAAGCAGAAGAATTACAAACTATCTTGTTTCACCCAGCACAAAGCATCGTCCAAGGTCACCATGAGTGCATGCATTTGCAAAGTAATGGAATATGCAATTATTCATAAAACTAATTCATAGGCTATGGAAAAGGAAGCCTTCGGATAAATATATGCTCAGTGTTTTAAGGTAAGAACATTATTCAAATATGTGGCTTATGCTGGCATTGTTTAACTAGGCTGAGGTTCCTTGCTTTTTTTGTTTGCTTCTTTAATGTAATTTGCTAATTTCATGCTTCCAGAATGTCAACAAAGGTAATAAAATAGCAATTTAGGGCCACATTAAAAGCTGAACTAAATGGCACCATTCTCCTGAAGACATTAAAACAAAATTACAGTATATTCTCCTATCAGAAGGCATCTTTGTAGCTTTAAGGTGGAATAGGGAAGAAAGGACCTTTATTTCCCTCTCCCCCTTCTGCTCCTTGGAACTACAAGTCCTGGCCTACTCTTGCAAAAAGAATTGTTAGGACAACTCAATTCTCTTTTCACTTGGAATATTCACTTTATTCTTATGACAGTTTTTATTGGATTTGAGGGCGATTTAATGTGTACACAGTGGGGCTACATTCTCCTCTTTCTTGAGAGGACCTCACTAGAAGGAAGCTCATCTGGGCATTTAAGGGCAAGAAACTTATTCTGTCTCTGCCCATATCAGTGAGTGTTGCCAATGCACTAGGACTAGTCCCCACTCCATCAACCCCATATACGCATGCCCAGTAGACAAGATAACAATGCTGTCTTAATATGTGATCTCTTTCCTGATAGGTTTCATATAGATTTTCCATCAATACTCACATTAGGCAGTTTTAGTATCATACTCTGTATGAATTTGTAAGGTTCATACCATTTGCCTCAAGTAGTGACAAAAAGTCATAAAGGATAGAGGAAACGTGGGGCTTCTGTTCAGAAAAATATTGAGATCACATCCAGAAATAACTTAGTGCATTTGTCAGTACTAGGACTATTGAAAGAACTTCTCTACACATTGTATTATTATTGTGACCTCGTGAAACAATTTGTGATAGGAGGAGAAAATGTTACTTCATTTCACAAGAGATGAAACTAAGAGAGTTTCAATCAGGGGTCCAGTAGGAAATTTCTTCTACAATCATGAATATAACTGTAAGTATGAGACTTCAGGTAGAATTTTCTTCTCCTTTCCTAAGGATTGTTCTTGGGCCAATCAAGTTTATGTTTGGGACTAATGCCAATCCCAAATGCTCACATTTTAATAAATGTGAAATCTTCATTTTTATATTATCTCAGAAAATTTGAAAGCTGCAGAAATCTTGGTCTCATATATAAGAACAAAACAATTAAATCTGATAACTTTTGATCTTTCTAAATCCATTTATCTTGACCAAATTTCATTACTAGTCCAACATTTTGCCATTCATTTTGTTTTTGTAATAGATGTTTTGGGATATACTAACATACAATGCCTATCACAATAGTCTCACAATGACTGACTTTCTAATTAACATTGGAAATATAAAAATAACATTAGGCAACCTTTAGTATCTTGCACAGAATTTTATAATGTGCTTTGGAGAAAAGTACTCTCAGAAAGAGACAATTTAGCATGATAAGAGATCATTTTGCAAATTTTGACTAATATCCCTGTATGTAAGTGAAAGAAACTGCAGATCAAAAAGATCTAAACAAAATTATAGTGACCTTAAAAAAAAAGTAATGTAACACTTCCAAAAATAATTACACTAATTATTAGATATTGGTGGCTTAGTACGGGCAGCCATACTTCTAACCCATTCTAAAACTTTCCTTTGGGAGAGATAATCCAATCATCATAATTGTTGACCTCTTGGCTGTCTCTTATCCCAACCAAGGGGAGGCAAGGTGACTTCTCTGATTATTAATTTGTGAAGTGTGCATGTTTGGCTCATTCCTACCCTTTATTTCTCTTGTGAACAAAATTACCCCAGAAATTGTGCTCCATTCTGTGCTAAACATTACCTGCACTTTGTTAACTCCTGCTTTGCTCCAGCTCTACTTGTGATTGGTGGGTAAAATTTGCCCAAATCTGGCTTTTCCTTAGAAGACACATCTGGCTGTCTCTCACGGCTACCTTTTCCCCATTGACCTTAAGGATATTTTGGGCACCTTATCTACTTCTTGGCTTATTTCTCAAAACCTTCATAACCGAGTAGAGAAGAGAGAGTCTATTTACTGAGTGCTCCTTTGAAGACCAAAAGTTTACAACTTTGAAAAGTACTTTTATCCATTTAATCCATTCAATAGCCTTTAAGATATCTCATTTTACAAATGAGAAAGGAGACCTCAATGATTATAATGGTCAATGTCACATTGTAAATGTTTGAGCTGTGATTTGTTTGTTGTATGTTTGTTTTTTGTTTGTTTTTTGGTTAATCCATACCCAAAGATATTTTTGTTCTATCTAGTGAAAGGGTGGAAAAAGAGAGAGAGAAAGAAAAATAGAGAGAGAGAGATCAATGTGAGAGAGACACATCAATTGGTTGCCTCCTGCATGCACCCCTACTAGGGCTGGGGCTCTTACCTATAGCCCAGGTATGTGCCCTTGACCAGAAATCAAACCCGAGACCCTTCTATGCACAGGCCAATGCTCTAACCACTGGGACCACCAGCCAGGGCTAAGCTGGGATTTGTATAGGGTCTGCCTGACTCTAAGGTTCCTAAAGGCCTGAAATGAAAGATTGTTGGTTCTTGGTCTTTCTTCTCCTGATGAGTAAACAGAGTCAAACAGAAATGAAGCTATTTGCCCAAAGTCATGCAGCTCATCATCAACTTCATGGAGTCTTATAAACAGGTTTCTGCACTTGTCTTCTATACATTTGTTATTAAGAAGTAACTGAGAGAAAACAGAATTTTGCCAGGTGTGGCTAATATCTCTACAAGAAATCTGATGTCGTATTTGCATTTTGGCCATAGGACATAGAAACTGCAGAAGCATAATTAAATATCTATTTTCAACTTGGGTTAAAACCAGAAAGAAAGAATGCCAATAGCTGTTTTTTAGTAGAGGGCAGGGTTTCAAAAGAGAACAGTCACAGTTTTTATAATTTCTGCTACTAAGATTGAAAGAATTATGCAAAATTATTTAATTGCGCAGAATAAAGCTAAATCATTGCTTTATTCCTACGTGTAATACAAAAATGTTTTCTGATGCACAGTCATGGCTTCATTGAGAACAGATTAGTGACAAAAGTATTTTCTGACTTGACTTGTAAATCCAATCCATATATATATCTATGACTGATACAGGGAAGATATAGCTCAACAATGCAGTTAATGTATTTCTGATTTATACCTTACTACCCTTCACAACCCCTTAGATGCATTGGCAATCTCTAGTTTTATATTAAAGTATATGCATTTTGGTAACTTCCTCCATGTCTGCATTCACAAATAAGACAGAGATCATATAATCAGTATAATTCAAATATCCTTCATAAAATACCCTTCCATCTATATGAGCTACTCTTCCTCCCCAAAACATAATGGCTTAAATGACTAGCTGTTTATGATTGCTCATGACCCCAGGGGCCAGATGATCTGAACCATTGTCTACAATCAGCTGAGGTTGGCTCGGAGGTTTGGCTGGTCACGGCTGTGTCACACATTCTCAGACTTTGGCTCAGATGATGTGCCCGCGCTCCATATGCTCTCTCCTTCTCTGGTTGGCCAGCTCAGGCTTGTTTTCAGCCTAGCTCAAACCAGCTCATTCTACTAATAATTGCAGGGAGGCAAGAAATAGAAGTGAAAATGTGCAAGAGATTTTTTCAAGCCTGTGTTTGTATCAAGATGCTAATATCTCATTGGCCAAAGCAATCACATAGCTGAGCCAGAATTAGAGTGAGAGGGGACTACAGGACAGAAATTACAGATGAAAGGGGCTGTTTATAAAGAGGCCATTGACAGGGGCTATAAAAAGTTAGTAAACAGAAATTTTATTTAAAATAAAGTCAGGGGGTCTGGCTGGTGTGGCTCAGTGGTTGAACATCGACCTATGAACCAGGAGGTCACGGTTCGATTCCTGATCAGGGCACATGCCCAGGTTGTGAGCTCAATCCTCAGTATGGGGCGGGCAGGAGGCAGCTGATCAATTATTCTCTCTCATCATTGATGTTTTCTCTCTCTCTTCTTCTTTCTTTCTCTCTGAAATCAATAAAAATATATTCTTTTAAAAAATGAAGTCAGGGGACCAGAAGGGAAGGTCTCATGTCCTAGTTAATCACAAAGTACAACAGGAAGAACTCTTTATTTCCTGCTACAAAAGAGTTTGCTCTACTTTGTTTTAGCAGACTTGCATATGGCCCACCATGGTGGCATGTTTCAGATTGAAATTATTTGTTGTTCGCAAATGAAACCATTTTGCTAGAGAAATATCTGACTAGCTTTTTGTTTTAAGGTCAATAGGCTGCAAGCATTGTACAGACAATGGTATTCATAAGTAATGTAATTCTGATCAGCATTATAACTTTATGCTTATTGCTACAATATAACCAGCTTGGGCAAGTTGAATAAATTGAATCATATGGCAACTTGGTATCTGAGTGAATAAAGAAAGATGTCAAGTTTAGAAACACTTTTAGGTAAGCATAAGTATTTTTAACATCTATTTTCCAAATTTGCCTCCCCCTAGATTCTTTATTAATGTATTAGAGGCCCAGTGCACAAAATTCGAGCATGGGGGAGGGGTGGTCCCTCAGCTCAGCTGGCATCCTCTCACAATCTGGGACCCCTCAGGGGATGTTGGGCCTAAACCAGCAATCGGACATCCCTCTCACAATCCTGAATGCTGCATGCACCAGTGACCATACTTTTCATACAGGTGAAAGGCATCTTGTTGTTGTATGGGGAACTACATTTTTTTGTCCTGATTATAAAAAGTAGTACATAACATGATCCTTCTGAGGCAGTAGTACTGTTTTCCCCATCATATGGGTGGAAACACTGAAGCAGAGAGAAGGTAACTAATCGGCTTTGTCACACAGTTATAAGTGTCAGAATCAGGGCTGACCACAAAATGTGGAAGCCATAGTCCATGCATATCATTGCTGTATCATCCTGTTTTTTCACTGTTAGAGTAGCCTTGCCAGGTTTTAATTTTTAAATATGAGACTATTCCCAATATATAGGGTAGGATCCCTAGGCCTGGCCAGCAATCAGGGCCATCTGTGGGGCAATAGGCAGATGGGGCGATCGAGGGCCCCCCTGGCACCTGCCTTGGCTGGTGGCCTGGCACTGCCTGCCAGCCGGCCCCACCCCCTGATCACTACCACAAGTCGCCTCCCTCTCGGGGAGCAGATGCTCAACACAGGAGCTGTCCCTGACTGGCAGAACAACCGGTGGAATGACCAGTCACTGTGACATGCGCTGACCACCAAGGGGCAGATGCTCAATGCAGGAGCTGACCCCAGCCCACAGGCCCCAGGCCAGCCAAGGAAGGTGCCAGTGGGGACCCCCAGATCGCCCCACCAGTTGTACCGCAGATCGGCCCTGATTGCAGGTCAGGCCTAGGGAACCTACCTGTGTCCGAATTTTGTGCACCAGTTCTCTAGTACAGGATAATTGATATGTGAAAACTGCATGTGACTAATATATGGAGTTTGGTGAGTTTAGACCTATGTATGCATTCACATTACCATCACACAATCTAAAACAAACAAATCCATCACCTCTAAAATTTTCCTGTTTCTGTTAGTTTTTTGTTGTTAAAAAATAAGCCACACTTAATGTGATATCCACATTCTTAATAAATAAGTTCTTGGATATGACACATAAAAAGCACAGACAACAAAGACAAAAATACATAAGCAGGATTACATCAAACTAAAAGACTGTGGACAATAAAGGAATCAATAAACAGAGTGAAAAGGCAACCTACAGATTGGGAGAAAATACTTGCAACCCATATCTATATATATAAGAGGCTAATATGCTAAGTGTCCAACCATCCGACCAACACTATGACACGCACTGACCACCAGGGGGCAGGCACTCAATGCAGGAGCTGCCAAGCTGCAGTGGCTTGGCAGTGGCAGTTCTCGGGTGACACACCCCGAAACCAGAGAGGAGGGAACCTGATACCTCATGGAGCTGTGCGATTCCACCTTCAGCCATGGGTTATGTTGTTGCTGGGGCACTGTTGGCCCCGGATATGGTTTACTGCACACTTGCATTTGCGTTCCACACCCTGTACGACAGCAACTTTGCAGAGTGCCTCTTGCACTCTGGGACCCCTCGGGGGATGTCAGAGAGCCAGTTTCGGCCTGATCCTCACAGGCCAGGTTGAGGGCTCCCACCTGCCGGAGGAACCCCACTCACTCTGCAGATGCCAGGGAGAGACTGTGGGAGGTTGGCTACAGGGCATGTCCAGCCTGTCTCACCTAGTCCCACCCCACCAGCATCCTTCTAATTAATTTCCTTTCAATGTGCATGAATCTGTGCACTAGGTCACTAGTATCTGATAAGGGGTTAATTCTCAAAACATATTGAGTAACTCAATAACAACAACAACAACAACAACAACAAACAACACTAAATGCTCCAATTAAACAAGGGGCAAAGGACTTAAACAGATATTTCTCCAAAAAAAGGTATGCAAATGGCCAACAGGTATACAAAAATTATTTCAATCATCAGAGAAATGCAAAAGAAAACCACATTGAACATTACCTCACATCTGTTAGATGACTATTGTCAATAAAACAAAAGCTAATAATAGTTGGCAATGTTGTGGAGAAATTAGAACTCTGTATACTGTTAGTGAAAATGTAATGAAAATGAGTATAGAGGCTCCTCAAAAATTAAAAATAGAACCTCTGTGGAATCCAGCAATCCCATTTCTGGGTACATATATGAAAAAAAAATTGAAATCAGCATCTCAAAGAGTTTACAAGTTTACTACAGTATTTTTCATAATAGCCATGCTATGGAAATAATCCAGTGTCCATCAACAGTTGAATTGGTAAAGAAAATGTGGTATATACATACAATAGAATATTATTTAGCTTTGAAAAATAAACTCTTACCATTTGTGACAACATGGATAGACCTGCAAGGTATTATGCTAAGTACAATAAGATAGTCATAGAAGGATAAATATTGCATGATTCTTCATATATAAAGCATCTAAAATAGTCAAAAGTATAGAAATATATAACAGAATTACAATTATCAATGGGTAGATCTACTACACAACATAGTGTTTATAGTTAACAGTAATGCACTGTGTATTTAAAAATATATCTAGGGACTATTTTCCTGAATGAATCATGTGATCATCATTACCACTGGGACTGTTAAATATCTTGGGTAGTGATTTGGATTATTTGCAAGCTTAGGGCTATATCTCTTCATTGTAAGAGTTCCTTTCCAACTCTGAATTCATAGATAGAGCAAAGCTTTGTTTTTAGGCAAATTTCACTAAATGCTCACTAGTTACAATCAAGGTGAATTTAATTAAGTCATTTTTTCATCTTATTTCTAATTATACATTTCCAATCACTTTGTCACTTTAATCAGTTATCTATTGAAGTGGTTCTAGATGTAACATTATTAACATTGAAATTAAGTGAGAGAAAGCATGTGGGATTTTGAGCATTAACCATGGAACTAATTAAATACTATTGAATCCATTGAATTAGGTTTTATTTTATTATGAGCATTTATTTTGAAATTTCATTTAACCAGGGTTGTTAGTTTGTAAATTTAGTGTATCAGTCTTTATCTTTCTATCACTATTATTAAAGTATTATTTTAGAGGGAAAATAGATGAGATTGGCAATCATTTTCACTTAGACTAAATCTATGGACCCAAAATTACACTGGCTATAACTGTCACCTGATTACATCTTCAAAGATAGGATTTGGGTAGGGGTTTGTGCTGAAGAGACCTGGTAAATATTTGCCTTCTTGGCTTTTCTATTGTCTAGCACGTGTGATGTTATTATTGATAATGTAACCAGTATACAAAGCTGTAAAAGACAGAGCTCCTGCTTTTAGAACTTATAAAGTGAAGAGGAAATGATCGTCTAATGCTTATAAAAATGAAACTTGACATGAGGAATCATACAGACTTGAATTAGAATTTTGCTCTTCCGTCTATTAGCTGTGATTTACTGGATCTCACCAAGCCTTAGGTTTTTTAATATGTAAACCTGGGATAATTTTGTTGGAAGAATCAAATGTGATAATGCATGTAAAATGCTAAGAGCAGTGACTTTGTGGTGAGTGCTTAATGAATATTACTCTTTAGTAATATTAATGGAAAATATAGAAAATACACCCATGTGATTATAATTAAAATCATGGAAATAGTAGCTTAAATAAATTTATTTAATGCATCAAAAACTGCATTATTTTATTTAATTGAAATTTAATTGAGATTTAATCTTTTCAATTTAATATTGAGCCCTATTTGCAACTTTATAGTTATCCCAGGAGAGTGTGGAATTGCATGTTTGTGATTTATGCTCACATCAGAGCCCCACCTTCTGATATTTTTTTCATTAAATCAGCATTATAAGTCGGAGGTTTTACTTGTGGTGTTTGATAAAGACTTGTCCATAAGGCGAATCCTCTCATCTCAGTGGTCCCCTAAGTTTACTGTTTATAATGAGCTCATAAAATATTCAAATTCAAACTACCCTTGGGATTCAGAATCAGGCTGTGGAGAGTGGCCAAGAAATGTGACTATTTATAAGCATCATAGATAACTGATTCAGGTAGTTAGGGACTACACTTTGACAACCAGTGCAAATTTATCTTTGCTCTATGTATGTTGATAATAAAAACCAAGGAATCCAAGCTTGGGGGAGAAGAGCATCAATATCTGAAGAAGACAGGGACTGAAGTGGAGTTGATATTGTCAACATTTCTAGCCTTGAAAATGTATGACAGTCTACAGTCCCTTCATTATGGCCTGAAATACATCAGTGAAATTGGTAGTTTCTGGAATGAATGAAGAGAAGAAGCATATGTGAATGCTTGTACACAATGGTTAGAATTAAAATCAGTCAGGAAGGTTTAGTGGATATATTGAAAGTCAACTAAACCACCTACAAAGGAAGAACATCAGCTTCCTATTATGCCCATCAACACAAAGGGCTTCACAGAGAACACACCTCGAATGGGACAAACAGGCACTTCACTCTTTCATGAAAATTCTCATAAAGATCTCTGCCATATAATATGTACCATGTTTACTTCCCAGCGCATACAGAAATCAATAAGAAACTATCAAGTGTGTAGTGATCTCTTTAGAAAGGTGACTGGTAACATGAATTTGGAACTGCTCATTATATATTAATTATACTTGTCAATACCGATGCCTTAACTTAGCTCTCACGCCCCCCTTGCAACATTATCATGTCATTAAGTCATTTTGCAACCCCAGTAGAATGAGAGTATGAGTTTCCAGCAGGCCCAATCTAAATTGTCAGATGATTTTAATAGTGATGTCCTGAGAAAGAGGCTCCTTGATGATCGCAGACCATGTGGAAACCTCAGCATTATTGTCTTTCTCAGCAGATTCTCTGTACTAGCAATATTTACTCAGCAGCTGAGACTTCTCTCCTCCAGAGAAAAGTTTAAAATAACGTGTGCTTTGCAATTACATAGGATTTTTATTATTAAAATAATTCAGAATCAGCTAAAAGTGAATTCTGTCAAAGTTCTAGTAAAACGATGCAATAAAGTTAATTTAAAAAATAACACTTAAACCATCTCAAAATTGCAGCATCTAATTTCAATAGTTATACTGTCTTCTTCAGCAATATAACAGAAATTAATATGTGCTAATTTATTTAACAAATGAAACAGGAAAGTGTGCTCCATGACTACCCCACTACAGTAATACTTGTTAAGAAGCATTTTGGGATAGCCTGTTAAAATATTTAAGACTTTAATTACAAATCATTTCTCCTAGCTTTATGGGCGGTATACGTATTAAGCTAGATAAAGTGTTATGAAATCAAATATTACCAAGAAAATGGAGAAATAAAGCAACTATATTTTCCTTGCCCATGTGAAAAACAGAATAAAAATATGCTGACCTAAGCATGTTGTAGGTGAGGAATCTACCAATGAGGCTAATTCAAGAAGTGAACATTGACCATTAAGGCCAAATTGTGTTTTACTCACATTTATGGTAATCTTTTATTTTCTTCGGACTTTGTATTTCCTTTACTATTTTATCTTCATTTTTAAAAATTTCATTTTAGACTTCAACTTGGGATATTATGTTCAATCCACTTATTATTCTAATGCAAATACAGGACATATCACCAACTCTATTTCTTCCCAATAGAGGCTTAGAACATGACAGCAATTTGATAAAGAGTAATTCATGTTATTTATTTATTCTTATTTAATTTTTTATTTAAAATGTGGGGATCAAGGGGGAAAATCATATCTCAGTCATGAAAGGAACACCCCACAAAAGCTTGTACATCTATAGCTTTTTATCACAGAGTGATGAACTGGCAGGAAATCAGAATGCTTCTGCTCTGACAGCATTCAAATGCTCAAATGTAGGAAACCAGTGCGAGAAAGGTACCTTAAGGGAGCCAAACACCACAGATGGCGAGGACCTTGGAAGACTAGGCTGAAAAGTTATTTAAGAAAAAAATGTAGCACAAAGTCAGTTAATTTAGTGAAGGCTCACATGACACTATCCTGCCTATTACTATGGTTTTCATGATTATATTTACATCTGAATATGATAATTGATGTTTATCTAAAACCATGGGGAATAAAAAAGATCAGCTTTTGGCTCGTTCCAATCAAAGCATCCCCTGGTTTCTGTAAATAAAGATCGTTTTCATAAGTAAAAATCAAGGTCATTAAAGAGCTGAGAAGCTTAAGTCTGCAAAATATTAATTTCTTGCTGATGCTCTTTAAAGAAGACTGTGTTGTGTGATTTGGCTGTTATCTTTAGGGAGAGAGGTGAGCAAAGTCATTTGGATAGGTAAGGTGAGGAACCTAAATTTAGATTTGCCACCTAAGGTAACAGAGAACTCGTTCTTTTTTTTTCCCCTTCAGAGGTAGTATTGGAAAAGTTCAAGTGTATGGTAGGTATGGGGTGAGGGAAATAATACCTTCAGCACAGAAGGAGCAAGCAGAGGGCAGGAGGAAAGGTGCCAGTACAAAACTGTCCACCCTACTCATGAGATTATGCTATCTCTTAACTTCTTGGGACTCAGGAAAATCAAATTAGGGACTTGAACTCAATCATCTATGAAGTCTCTACCAGTTATCTGTGGCAGCGGAAGATTAATGAGTCTCAGAAAGGCCCTTGACTTCTGAGAGGCTAGAAATTGGGTGGAGTTCAATGCACATCTCAGTTTCCTTTGTTAATTGCCAGCCCGTGTCATTTGAAAGCTGGTGAGATTTCCTACCTAAGAAGCTTGTCTGTACCCTAAAATAACTATGGGTTCTATTCTCATTTTTCTTCCCCAGACATCCCATCAGGTTACTGGTTCTCTCCTATTTTTTCTATCTCTTATTACAAGAGAGAACAGAGGTTTAGGTACTAGATTCATTGTTTACTGCTGCTTGATGTTTGCAGGTTCATAGGATGGTACACTGGCCGAAAATTAGAATAATATAAATCACACCTCCCCCCCCCCCTTAGTACACAGCCAAGAAAAAAAAAAGGAAGAAGAAGCCCAGAGACATTAAGAAACCAACTCAGAGTCACACCAGCAGTTACCATAGATCTAGAAACAGAAACCATATGGCTTAATTTCCAAACCACTTATTGTCTTTTCTTCACTATTGTGTATCTGACTTCTTATCACAAGTTATATAACAGTATCCTTGTTTTACAAATATTGATTAAAATATGGGACCACCTTTCATGCATTTTCTTTTTTTCTGTAATTTTCTGCTGATTGCTACTAGATTTGAGAAAAAAGTTTAATGGGTATTTCATGAGTCTAATTTCTGGTCAACCCAAAGTGTTTTACATTTATCAGTTCTCATTTTCGTCTTTGCTCTCGAGCTCATTACTCTGCTTTTTATCTTCACTGAACTGCGATTGGCATCTATTAACCTACATCTCTTATAATATGACTCTTCCCGATAGTAATCAACTGACACTGGTGTTGTGTGCGTGTGTTTTGGGGGGGCGGGGGCTGCCACATGATATCAGGTGCAGATTTAGGAATTAGCAACCCTTTTTTAAAAATATATTTTATTGACTTTTTACAGAGAGGAAGGGAGAAGGGATAGAGAGCTAGAAACATCGATGAGAGAGAAACATTGATAAGCTGCCTCCTGCACACTCCCCACTGGGGATGTGCCTGCAACCAAGGTACATGCCCTTGACCAGAATCGAACCTGGGACCCTTGAGTCCACAAGCTGACGCTCTATCCATTGAGCCAAACCGGTTAGGGCAGCAACCCTTTCTATTCTGCAAATACCTACTTAATTCACTCTCCTGTTTTTTGGATCAAAAGGGAAGATCAAACACTGTCCCAGTTAACTTTCTAGAAGCAAAATGATTTTGAGTGTTTATACATTCATGGACTGTCATGAATAGGTGAGCTATTAGCAACTAAACTTCTTAGTTACTCATCTTGTTTTCATTTGCTGCACACCAGCCGTGTATCAGATACTTTGAAGAAGAAATAGAGACGAAAGCATGGGTCTTCCTCTAAAAATACTTATAGCCAGGCCAGTGGTTGAGTGTTGACCTATGAACCAGGAGGTTACATTTTGATTCCTGGTCGGGACACATGCCCAGGTTGCTGGCTTGATCCCCAGTGTAGGGTATACAGGAGGCAGTTGATCAATGATACTCCCATCATTGATATTTCTATTTCTACCTCTCCCTCTCTAAAATCAATAAAAGTATATTAAAACAATATTAAAAAACTTCCATCCAATTAGGAGTGGCTGGAGGCAGAAAGGGAGGTAGTCACCATCAGTGTTCACTGCAAAGCTTTATGCTGGGTTTTCTCAGTGTGTGATATCTGCGAACAGGCAGACTTAGATCCAACCTAGGCACATCAGGGAAAGCTTTCAGAGAAAGGCAATGTCTGAGCCTGCTGGTGAATTAAAAGGAGTGAGCCAAGTGACTGTGTAGAGAAGGGCAGAGAGTAAAACACACAGAATTATAAACTCCAGAGCTAAATAGAAGGAACATATTCAGGAACATATAATAGGTTGGAATGATCAGACTGTAGGAAACTTCCTGTGAACTAAACAGACATCCTGAATTCCTGCAGCTGCGCTTCTGCCAAGCTGAAGACTCTAGCCTTCATGTTGAAAACTACAGGAAACCCTAGAAAGACTCTAATTGAGAAAGCGATAGAATGAGATTAACATTTTCATAAGCTGCTGCTGACAGCAATATAAAAGATAGATTTGGCAGAGTTTGGGGTATATAAAGACGTGAGACTTGAAAAATGGCAACCAGATAGGAGCTTCTAATAACAATCGAAGTAAGAAACAATGAGGTCCTGGTACCAGCAGCCTCGGTGAGAGTGGAAAATCAAGACCCACTGAAGACCATTAAGAGAGAAAATGGATACTCCAGAAAACGGAGGGGACTGAAGATGGGGAATTAATCCAGCTGGGCCACACAGTAATGAGTACCAGAGCTGCGACTAGGACCAGGCGCCCACCTCCAGTCGAGGATCATTTTTGAGACACCACTCTGCCTCGCCGAGTCTATGCTCTGACAATGACAATAATTAAATTTAAGATGGATTGTCTATTTATAGCAAAGGGCTGCACTTAAGAGACCCCATTTTTCCTCATTATTCAGGACAAGTAAACGCAGGTGTTTGATTCAAATACAATAGGATGTTAACAGCCCCCTCAATGCCCGAACTTCTTAAAAAACAGACATTGGCTGCCCTTGATTTAACCTTGAAGCAGATATCTCTTCCCTCAGTCAGTGAGCAAGGTGACGAAAAATTTCTTGACTTGTCCCTTGATAATTTTTTAACCCATAGCAACTCAATGTCAATAGAGACTGTTGCCAAGAGTGAGGTATCTCAAATCAAGCCCTCATTCCTAAACCGATTTGGGGAGTGGATGGGAGTAGGAGTCAAGGAGAGTTGTAGGGTTAGCCACAAGTGACCTCATCTCTTTAGCCAAGTGACAGAGATGATGTCAATGCCACATCCTACTGCGAGGATCAAATGGGGTAAGGGCTTTACTGTAAATGCTGTAAATGAGAAAATCATAGATTAGGAAGGGTTATCATTCTTTCCTCCAAAGTGAAGGTGCTTTAAAAATATTTTATAATGCTTGGTTTTGAGAGGATTACAAAGGTATGGCAGCTCTTTGTCACACAACTTGTTTCCCCAAATAAAAAGCATACACTAGCCCTGACCGGTTTGGCTCAGTGGATAGAGCATCAGCCTATGAACTGAAGGGTCTCAGGTTCGATTCCAGTCAAGGGCATGTTCCTTGGTTGCGGGCACATCCCCAGTAGGGAGTGTGCAGGAGGCAGCTGATCGATGTTTCTCTCTCATCGATGTTTCTAACTCTCTCTCTCTCTCTCTCTCTCTCTCTCTCTCTCTCTCTCTCTCTCCCTCTCTCTTCCTCTCTGTAAAAAAATCAATAAAGTATTTTTTTTTAAAAAAGCGTACACTATTTGATAAAAAGAACATTATAATCACAGATGAATCACAAACTGTCCTCCACTGGCTCTAACTCAGTTGGTTTGTGCACACCTCTTAGATTACTTTTGGTAAACAGTAGCTACCAGAAATGTTGTAGGTTAGCTACACCCCATCCTGCCCCCCCCCCAATATCACTACCAGTTTATAGTGCAAGGAAGTCTCACATCATGCATGTAGGCATTTATTTGCTGAAAATTATTAGCAA
Source organism: Myotis nattereri (assembly GCF_964212035.1). Taxonomy (NCBI): domain Eukaryota; kingdom Metazoa; phylum Chordata; class Mammalia; order Chiroptera; family Vespertilionidae; genus Myotis; species Myotis nattereri. Next base: position 14,181,918 of record NC_138075.1, read on the forward strand.
ATACATACAATGAAAACAGTGTCTAGGAGCTATTCTGCAAGGTTGAGGAAGTTCCCTGTACCTGGAGAGAAGCATTGCATATGCTCAGGGCTATAAAAGTCATTTGACCCTCACAGAATGGAAAACAAGGACTCACACATGTGTGTTCCACCTAAGGAATTGTCCGGAAGGCACTTCCATCCTCAGATTTACTAACAAACTGGAATGCTGAAATATATACTCTTAAAACACAAGCAAGGAAGTGGAAAAGTATGCATTCCTGGTATCATGACATAGTGTTGGTAGAATGTCAGAAGGAAGTTCTCATTATACTTTAACAATGGAGATAAATGACTCCCAAGTTTTGTGACATTCTCTGTAGCCTTTTTGCTCTTTCTTCCTCTTTCCATTTTGGGTTTTCTAAATCCCACTGACCTTGACCTTCATGTCAATACCCCAACTCAGGGTGCCTTCCCTGATATCCTGAACCTGTTATATCCTGTCATTCTAAGCTCCTGTTGTACCCTATGCTTCCCTGTTGGTAATATTAATTATATTTATGACTACTTGTCCAAGATAAACTATACAGGATCTGGGGAAAAAATCAATGACAATATTCTTCACTGCTTTTTTTAGGGTCATGGAATTGCTGATTCTTCATTGTGTCTTAATTTCAAAACAAGCAGTTTCATGTGGTTCAAACTCATATGCCTTTGTACTTATCAGAGTACCTATCTAAATGGTAAACATAATATATATCTTAGGGTGAATTTATCAAATATGCTTCTTTTAACGAACACAATCAAATAGGGCATTCCGAAGTTGTACAAACTGCATTTTCCCCCCTCTAGATCTCATGTTAATGAGGCACTAATTTATTTGAAATAAATGATCCATTATGTAAGCATTATTTATTTATGTGACATCTATGTTACAGAACACATCACAAGAATTCTTAAAAAGAGATGGAAAGCTTGATAGTAATGTAGCCTAGCATTTATGACTAGTGAATGCAATACTCTCCATTTAAATCAAGTAGTTTCATTAGAAGTGGGAATATGTCCTGGGATCCTGATGCATCTTCATTTGTCTCAGAGTAGAATCCTCCTTATTTCCTACTTCCATGGGGAAATCTCAGAGACACACATGGTCTGGAATAGGCAGCCTGAATCATCATCCTTAAGCTTCCTTTGTTACTGGGAGCATGAGTGTTCACCTAAAAGTTTTCATGACCTTACAGAAAACAGTACTGTAGAAGGTTACCTGAAATACTAAAGATTTTAAGAATTCAGATGGAAATTTTAGTAACTATTAAAGACAGGGGTTGGTAAACTATGGCCATTGGACCAACCCCAGTTCAGAATGTTTTACTTGAGCACAGCCCTCTGATTTATTTGTATTTTTTATAGCTGCTTTCTCACTAAAACAGTAGAATTGACTAGTTTCCATAGAGATTATCGTGCTGGAAAGCCAAAAATATTAACTATCTGTGTCTGCAGAAAAAATAATTTACCAACTCCTGGTTTAAAGAAATATGCTTCTTATATGTGTTAAATCCTTTAGCAATTATTAGTTGAAAATTTGACATATATAGTTATGTATGTGGATAAGGATTAAATCATGCAAATAATCAGCGCTATTATTTCATTTGCCTACTCCAGCATAAGGTAATGACATCGTCATCATGAGGGTGAATTTCCATTTAGGTTTGAGCTTAATGAGGAGAGCATACCTTGTTAAGCTTGAAATAACTCGTGTCATAATGCTCACAAACTGACCCAAGATATGGGCAAAAATCTGAATTTCTGAAACTTACCTTGTTCTCTCATTCATTTCTTCAGCATAAGCTCTTGTAAAGCTGCAGAAAGATTAAAATTCAGTGTCTAAGTTGAGATACTTATCTGGGATCTCTATTGATCCCCATCACTTCCTCTTAATGGGCTGTGATCTTTGCCCCAGTCAGGTTGAAAGAAGAATGAAGCTAAAAAAGACCACATTACCTTAGGCAGTGGTTCTCAACCTGTGGGTCGAGACCCCCTTGGCGGTCGAATGACCCTTTCACAGGGGTCGCCTAAGACCATCCTGCATATCAGATATTTACATTACGATTCATAACAGTAGCAACATTACAGTTATGAAGTAGCAACGAAAATAATTTTATGGTTGGGTCACAACATGAGGAACTGTATTTAAAGGGCCAGAAGGTTGAGAACCACTGCCTTAGGGTCTTGAGCCTCTACCTGATATTGAGAGGCTTCCCCAGGTATCATGAAGAGATGAAGTGTGGAGAGAGAGCCAAATGAAACTCCAGCCCCACTCAGGTCAATGCTGTTGGCCCTAGATGGTTCACAGCTTTAACTGGGGCTCTGGGTGCCCTCAGGTCACATCTGTGCTTTCAAACACCCTTGAACCTAAGAATTCAAAGGGTTCTTTTTCACTGATTCAAGGAAGTTGTCATTTACTGGACAACAACTGTATTTTTTTTCTTCCTAAACACTGATCAGAATTGCATTGTCTACATGTGCCATACAAACCTCTATTCCCAACTTGGATGCCATTTATCAGTCCTTGTGGTTTTTCTATGGACAAGTTATTTACTCCCTGTCATTAGATGAGCACCTGCCCATTCATTGCTCACAATTTCTGTCATTCTGCAGTCTTTAGTATATCCTGTAGTCATTTATATCTGGTTCTTATTTCTGAATACACACACACACACACACACACACACACACACACACGCACACGCACACACACACAATTACCAGTTATGTACACTGATTTTTTTATCTTATAAACTTTGTTATTTATTAGAGCATATTGTATTCTTCTAGCAATACTGGCTTTTTTTTTTTCTTAAAAGTGAGAATCTCTGTGCCACCTTTTCTCAGTAGCGCGTGCAGAAATCACAAATTAGTACTGACTTTCTACACAACTCATTTTCTTTGTTATCCTGGATCTAGATAGACCCCATCTCCAGGGTGTCTTGGAGGTAAACAGTGATTATTAAATCAGCAGGACACATTGAAGGAATTCTTTATCTGTACCCAGAAACTAGAGACTTGTTTGTTTCTGTTAGGAGTTGTTTCACATTTGTTTGTTTTGTTTAGTTTTGCTGCTTTAAAAATACAATGCACTGGCTAGTTTATGAGAACTAACATGCTCAATATAAAAGAACTATCCTCTATCAAGCAAAGAACAAATGGAAAATCAAAAGATATTTTAAATATTTTTTTTGCTTAAATTTGAGGCAAAGTATTTTGTTATGGCTGTATGTAAAAAACTGTGACTACCCTCTAGAAACCTCCAATAGTATTCTAAAAGTGGTTAAATAGCCATAGCTGATTTGGCTTAGTGGATAGAGCGGCAGCCCATGGACTGAGGGTCCTGAGTTTGATTTTGGTCAAGGGCACATGCTCGAGTTGAGGGCTTGATCCCCACTAGGAGGAGTACAAAAGGCAGCCAACCAATGATTTTCATCATTGGTGTTTCTATCTCTCTCTCCCTCTCTCTGAAATCAATAAAAATATATTAAAAAATAAAATAAATAAAAGCGGTTAAATAGAGGTTTGCAGATATAAGCACACCTCCTTTAATTTAATAATAAAAAAATGACCATCTGTCTCAGTGAGTGTCCTAGATGCTGAAGATAGAAAGATGAATGAGATACTATCTTCCCCTTTAAGTTTTCCTTTATGTGCTCCGAAAACAAAACAAAACAAAACAAAACAAAAAAAACCACATTACAACAATGGAGAAGTTCAAAGTGGAGTTAATGGACATCAATTGGTAATTGAGAGAATTTAAGCCATTAAATTGTTGATTTTTTTTCCCCCTGAAATTTAAAGGAGCCAAATCTACCCATCAGCTATTAGTTAAAGAAAGCTTGGGAATAGAGCTAAGAAAGTCAGCATGACCCCTAGGAGAAGAAGGAAAAATGTGAACTCTGCATTAAATAAGAGCTGTATCAAATAATCCATCTGAGCTTTTGTTAGTGGAATAAACATAGAATAATCACCACCAAAATAATGAAAAGGTCAGGACATGTTATAATAAATGAAGTGAGCCCATGCCTATTGCCAACATCTCTCACTTTAATTGGCATTTGTTTTTAAAGAAATACGGTGACATTTACACTTCAATTATGTATGATAAGAATACTAACCAAGGTGCAAAACAAACAAAAGAGCTAAAAAATTAAAATTCTACACTTGGAACAGAATTTAAAAAATTGCAACAAGTTTACACTTAAAATCAAGTATGGGTTATACCTACTACTGACATGCCCTAAGATTCACCATTAATTCAATCCCATCTGAGTCCTTGGCTCTAATTAGTAAAGAAGGCTTTTATTAACTAACTGAACTAATCATTTTTAATTGATATATTTCTTTTTATGCCATTATGGGCAATGTGAAACTGACATCTGTCATATATAATATAATTGACATTCGATTAATTTTTTAAAGCAGAGTTCATATTGTTTATCTATACAACAAAATTTTCAAAAGCTCTGCATTGCATGTTGAATAAAGGTTTCATTCCTTCTCAGTAGCCTTTAACCTGTTCCAACTGTTCAGCCTAATTCACCAGCCTTATGTTTTATTTTTCTATTTTATATATTTACTTTTCTTTAAATTATTGACTTGTCTGTCAAATTGACAACTGCTTCCCCTTTCTGGGCCAGCATACGATTTTGGTCATGGATAGACAATGGGAGGGAAATGACTTGTAAAAAGTACAGAAACCAAGCAAAGGACCTCACTCCCTTTATAGCACACTAAGTGCAATGCCAAATATTGCAATGGTGTCTCCGACTGTTTACCAAAAATGTGAGTCTTTGAGAATCTAAAGAGATCAAAATACAGCCTGTTCGATGATGGGCTCAAATACATAGAGTTGAGCCCCAGTCCACAGGGGAAGGATGGGGTAGTGGGTATTCTGCTCCTTCTATTTCTATAATTGGTTGTAGACATCCAGACAAAATCCTCATACCACATGAGAGTGCAGGGCCTCATTTTTGTTTACACGTTTAGAACCACAGAAATTAAGGAAGCGAGCAGCAGGCATGTAATAGGGCATTAATGCGGGCTGCATAATCTCTCTGGTTGCAGTCTCAGTCAATGTCTGGAAAGTCACATTCAAGTAACGTGTGTAAGAACTGAAAACCCTAGAAGAAAGTAAAGGGGAGATCAGTGGGGATAGAAGGGGACTTGATTTGGGGTGGTGAGCACACAATGCCATATACAGATGATGTATTGTAGACTTGTATAACTGAAACTTATATAATTGTAGTAACCAATGTTGCCTCAATAAAATCAATTTAAAAAAAAAAAGAACTGTAAAACCTCACCAGATATTAATTTCATTCACTTTTACTTAAAAGAACAAGAACTTACAAAGCACTACTTGACAGAGAGGGGATTGGGAGGATTAAGATTCATAACATATTATATGGTATATATATATATATATATATATATATATATATATATATATATATATATATTATAAATTGATATATATTATATATCAGTTTAAATTACATTTCCTGCAAAATTTTTCTGTACTTCCATGATTTTCTTTAAATAACTTCTTCCATCAGAACTACTTATTAAAAATAGATATATATGTCTATAGAGCTGACGAGCTGACATATAAAATTTTAAGGTCAAGAGACATTAAAGTGTACTCCTGATTACTGAATATAGCTTATAATTTTGTTTCTATTGTGGGAAATATTCCTTACTCCAGTAGTTAGTTAATATTCTAGGTAATTATGCATTTTTAGGGCTTTGCAGAGAGGCTTCTAAAGCACATCTATAACAGGTCCTCAAATAACATATTCATTCAGTATCAAATGGGGGTTAAATGGGTTTACATAAACAATGCTCATATAAAGTAAACTTTAAAGAGGTTAAAAATTAAAAACAGAAAAAAAAATATACTTCAGCCAAATAGAAACCAAAAGTAAACTAGGGTAGCCCTTTTATATCTTACAGATAAGACTAAAGATAAAAAGTAAACAACTGTAGAAAACCCCAAAGAATCACCAACAACAAACCTTGAAGAAATAAGCAATTGTAATCAGGTTTCAGGATACAAGGTTAATATGTGAAAATTAATTATTTTTCTATATAAACCAACAACAAGTAAGTGAAATTTAAAAATACAGTACTATTTAAAGTACCCCCCCCACACACACACACACACATACCAAATGCAATACTTATATAGAACTCTAACAAAGATCTATTTGGGAAAATTTCTGATAAATAAAAAGAACAACATAACTGTAGAGATAACCCAAAGTCATGAATAGTAAGACACAATGTTCTCAAGCTATCAATTCTTCTCAACCCGAACTGAAGATCCAAAGTAATCCAAATAAAAATCCCAGCAAGTACTTGGCAAATGATTCTTCTAACGTTTACACAGAGAGGCAAAAGACCCAGAATAACCAACACAGAATAATCAACACAATATTGAAGGAAGAAGAACAAAATTGGAGAACAAAAACTACCTGACATTAAGATGTACTATAAAGCTAAAGTATGAGACTGATGCGCTACCTACTGCGCTAACGAGGCACCTTCATAAAGATAAAGTAATCAAGATAATGTGGTATTGGTAAAAGAAGAAACAAACAGATCTATGAAACAAAATAGCTCAGAAATAGACTCACACAAATAGAGTCAACTGATCTTTACAAAGGAACAAATTCACAAAATGGAGCAAAAATATTATTTTCAACAAATGGTACTTAAACAAGTGGACATCCGCATGCAGATAAATGAAGCTAGATGCTGATCTAATACCCTTCAAAAATCAGAATGCACCGCATGGGTTTACTGTTAAATTCTATCAAACATTTAAGGAACAAATTATACCAATTCTTTATTAACAATCTCACTCAGAAGATAGAAGCAGAAAGAATACTTCCTAACTCATTCTATGAGTACAGCAATATCACCCTAATACCAAAACCAGACAAAATATTACAAAAGAAAACTAGAGACAAATATCTCCCATGAGCATAGATCCTCAAGAAAATATTAGCAAATTAAATTGAACAATGTATGAAAACAATGATTTACCAAATTGAGTAAATTCCAAGTATTCAAGGCTGGCTTAACATTCAAAACCAATTAATGTAATCTATTGCATCAACAGGCTATAAAAGAAAAATCACAATTATATCAATACATGCAGAGAAAGCACTTGACAAAATTCATTATTCATGATAAAAACTCTTAGTAATGCATCTCAGGAATAGATCAATGGTTTCCAGGGGTTGGTGGTGGAATGAATAGGCAGAGAACAGATTTTTAGAGCAGTTGAAAATACTTTATATATGATAGTAATGGAAACTTGTCATTATGCATTTATTCAAACCCAGAAAATGTACAACCCTAAGAGTGATCCCTAATGTAAACTATGAACTTTGGGTGATAATGATGTGTCAATGTAGTTTTATCAGATGTAACAGATGTACCACATCCTATGGGGGATGTAGATAATGAGAAAGGATGTTTGTGATTGGGGGTAGGGGTATGTGGGAAATCTCTATGTCTTCCCCTCAATTTTTCTGTGAACCCAAGACTGCTGCATTGCTTAAAATAAATACATAAATAAATAAATAAATAAATAAATAAATAAATAAATAAATAAAGTCTTAATAAAAAAGAATCCAGGCAAAGATCTCCTTGGCTACAGTCAGTAATATGTGTGCCATGTGCTCAATTCTGGGTTATATAAAAACACAGGAAGCCCCTTTTGGCCCTTTGCTACAGTCATTTCCTTCCTTTATTCTGCCTTATTGTACTGGATAATATCAAGCTTTATGTGATTAATACTATCCTTATCAATAGCGAGTATCGATGACAAGAATAAATAGTACGTGCTTGGAAACTTAAAAGTGTTTTTTTGCCTAGTGGTTCAAAATGTTATCCTGCCAGATGGAGAATTTCATTGAGTTTTTGTTTCTAAGGAAATTTGGTAGAATTGAAAAAATTCCATGGCTCGAATGAGAGAGAAAAAAGGAAATGAAGGGGAGGTCAAAAGAGTGTGTGCTGTATTCAAAAGGGATTCTTTTTCTCTGGATATAAAAAATGTCACGGATATTATTTCTAAGGTTTATGCTACTGAATTTTCAGCAGTGACTAGTCAGGGAGACTGGGAATTATAGAAAATAAAGAAACAAACTCAATTCAAGACATGTGAGTGGTTAGGCTTATTTGAAACTTGGCACTGCTCATGACAGTCCAAGGTAAGACCATGATCTGCCTTCTCAAGAGTGCTAGCAGATAAGCTACACAGGTGGTTGTTTTGTTTTAAATGATTTTATTCAAATAGATTATTTGCCACCATTTAGACATGCACAGATATCCCTACTCCCAGGCCAAACTCGGGTGCTACTCCCAAAACTATCACATCTTTAATGTCGCCCTTATATGTGCATTATACTTCTAATTCCTATATATAGCTTAGCTGTCAAGCGTGACACGTGACAAATGGGTATGCATCTTTAATCATCCTGCTCCAATTTCCTTTCTTTAAACACCCTCACTGATTATTTCTCAAATTGAGAGAACACATCATATTGTAGATGCCATATTATAGGTGTTTTCAATTAGCTTTTCCAGTACTATTGGGAGAAATGGATGTTGATGAGATGAGAAATTCACAGGTCTATATGAGAGAAGGCATGTTTTGTTTCCACCCAATGGTATTAGAGTGTACATTAGTGTAAAATTAAAATTTTATTTTTTAAATAGAAAAAAGAAATCATTAATAACTTGTATCTTTTTGCCTTCACAGCCCTGTCACTTTTCAAAATTTTGTTCAGAAGCAAATATTGAGTTGCTGTCCTACTTGGAATGAACAATCTTCCTCTCAAACACACACAAGCATAGCATGTACACTTACAGAAATTAATCTGATAAATATCTTCAGCATATATTTTCCTCTATTGTTTTTACTGCAATCACATAATTTGGGGGTGATTCCTGTACTGTACACTCAATGACAGCTAGGAGGATGCTCTCCTCTTTGGGAGAAATGGGCTGATGTTAAGCCCTTAAAATGACCTTTTGCTTGGGTACTAAATAAGCTACAAAGGTGATGCTCACGCTCTCATTTTGGACCACTATTGAAAAAATTGTTTAGCTCATGGATATTCTCCAGAATCCATATGCTAAATCCTGGTTTCTGACACCACACACATCTCTCATAACACTACACCAAGGTACCTGTTCCATCTACCTATAGGCAGAGTTGCCAAAACTTTCTTGAGATCCATCTTCTCTCAAGCTTACCTATCCTTTTTTTTTAATCCTCACCCAAGGATATTTTTCAATTGATTTTTAGAGAGAGTAGAAGGGAGGGGGAGAGACAGAGAGGAACATCATCAATGTAGGAAGATATTGGTTGTCTCCCTGCATGTGCCCCGACCAGGGCTGGAGATCAAGCCTGAAACCAAGGTACAGATACGTGCCCTCAACTAGAATCAAACTCGGGACCCTTCAGCCCATGGGCTGACCAACTAGGGCAAACTCGCCTAACTTAATTTGCTCCTTATATTTCATGTTTATTTTGGTTGGTAACCTCTTCTAATTCAAATGTGAATTCTTATATTTTTTAGACTCATTCTTCTTAATCTAAAAACAAAAGCATAATTGCAGTTACTCAATTTCAAATATTGTGCTAAAGGCAAAAGAGGAAATTAATATACTACTTGTCTTTTTTAAAAATATATTTTTATTTATTTCAGAGGGGAAGGGAGAGGGAGAGGGAGGAGAGAGAGAGAGAGAGAGAGAGAGAGAGAGAGAGAGAGAGAGAGAGAGAGAGAGACATCAAGGATGAGATGGAATCATTGATTGGCTGCCTCCTGCATACCCTGTACTGGGGATCAAGCCTGCAACTCGGGCATGTGCCCTTGACCAGAATCAAACCTGGGACCCTTTAGTACGCAGGCTAATGCTCTATCCACTGAGCCAAACCAGCTAGGGCAATATTACTTGTCATAAATTCAAGAATCTGAAGGAATCTTATAGTCTGTTAACCCATTTATCACAAAAATTCTGAATGTTATCTATCGAGAAACCAAAGCCCTTCAGCTTTAACATGAAAAATTGATATTAACCCATTCATTATCATGCCAACTACAGTTCTCTTTGCATGCGATTTTGGCTCAACTACCTACTTGAAATTCATTCCTTCTTTCTCAACAAATTAAAGCTCTATATTAGATCTTAAAGTGGTTAAAGACAAGCACAGAAAGTCCATGGTTTATTCCCTAATTGTACTCATGTTTTGTTGGGATGGACATAATAATAAAAGAGTCACATAAATACATGTAAAATTACAATCATAGCCATGCTCTATAGTGTGAAAACAGCATGTGATGGAAGCTTATATGAAGGGAATTTGACCCAGTCATTTAAATTGGAGAGAACTTCTCTGAAGAACTAAAATTTAAAAGGTGAATAAAAATAGGAAGAATAGTTGGTAAAGGAAACAACCCCTACAGAGATCCTGCACTGAAAGACTGATGAGAAACAAAAATGTAGTGTGGAGGGTGATGGGAACAAGAAAAGCTGGCAAACGTGTCGACAGAAGGAGGGATGGCACCTCACAGGACTTTAGACCAAGTGAAGGACATCAGCTTTATCTCAAAGGCAGCAGAACACCATTGAGAGGCATGTCTCACCTTCTCTGTAGCTCCCGTCCAAGGCCAACCCAGCTTCCCTCACCTGAATATTACTCTGTCCTCCTCACTGCTCCCTGGTTTCTCCTTGTCCCTCCCAAGGTCTATTCTCAGCAGCAGCCAGAGGGATTGAGTTAAACTCAGGTCAGCTTGTGTTACTTGTCTGCTCAATGGCAATTACTAACATCCTGTCTTGCCCAGAATAGCATCCCAAGTCCATCTGCTGGCCTCAAGGCCCTGGATGACTGTGTTCACAGCCTCATCTTGACCTCATCTCCTAACCCTGTGTTCCCTGGCTCTCTCTGCGGCAGTTATATTCTCATGACTGGGCCAGAACTATCCAAGCATTCTCCTGCCTCTGGGTTTGGGTACTTCCTCTCTTCTAGATGGCCCTCTCCCAGGTGTGCACAAGACTCACTCCCTCAAGTACACAGGTCTCTCTCCGGGAGGCTACATACCAGGAAGGTCTTCCCAGACTTCCCTGTTCAGAACAGCCACCACCCTGCCCTGCATGCATCACTCTCATATGACCATCCTCAGCTCTATTTTTCTTCATAGCATTGACTGCTACCTGACATATTAGAACTTTTTGTTTCTTATTTTAGTGTGTCTGCCCCCACTACAATGGAAATCTTTGAGTGCTGAGGCTTGTTTGTTTGCTGCCTTATCTCTGGTGGGAATAGTGTCTGGCACATAGAAGGTGCTCAATAAATGTGTGTTGAATTAATGAATAAATGAGAGAATGAATAAATAATAGACTGGGGGATATTCTTCACTATAATAATTTCACCCATCAATTTGCAAGTTTTCTTCCAAAGAGAGTATTCACTCGGATGTAGATAGCATGCAGATATATTCCTGTCATCAATCAAGAGTCATTTCAAGCCTTGCGTATTCTTTTAAACTTCCTTTCAATATTCAGCACTCTTTTTCTTTAAATTCCCAATAAACTTATGAATCTAAACCAGTAATTTACCTGTAATTACTCATGTTTTAGGTTTTTTTTTGCTTCTGAGTCGATTGTATCTCCTGGACACAACTGTTTGTAATTTGAAAATATTAAGTCAAATTTCCTTTCCCTTTCTTTCATGTATGATTGTTGGTTTAATACTATTTAGCAATAGGTAAATGCATGCTTGTCACTTGCTTGGGATAAATACTACCTATCATTTTTAAGTAGGAGAAAGAAAAAGCAGTGTATAGTCATAAAAAAATTAGTAATTGATTTTAGTTGAGGCATTTTTTTGTGATGGAAGAGTGAAAATAAACATGGAAAGGTAAGTTGATGTTTTCATGTTATGTTGAAAATTTTATATATTTTTTCTATAGCAACAAGGAGGCATTGGTTATTGCAGATCAATGGAATAGCACAGTAATTCTGGGCTTTAGAAAGATAACCACTGCCCTAACTGGTTTGGCTCAGTGGCAGGGGTGGGCAAACTTTTTGACTCGAGGGCCACAATGGGTTCTTAAACTAGACCGGAAGGCCAGAACAAAAGCATGGATGGGGTGTTTGTGTGAACTAATATAAATTCAAAGTAAATATCATTACACAAAAGGGTACGGTCTCTTTTTTTTGTTTTGTTTTATTCATTTCAAATGGGCCGGAACCGGCCCATGGGCCATAGTTTGCCCACGGCTGGAATAGAGCGTCAGCCTGCAGACTGAAGGGTCCCAGGTTCGATTCTGGTCGGGGGAATGTACCTTGGTTGCGGGCACATCCCCAGTTGGGGGTGTGCATGAGGCAGCTAATCGAAGTTTTTCTCTTATCGATGTTTCTAACTCTCTATCCTTCTCCCTTCCTCTCTGCAAAAAATCAATAAAATATATTTTTTAAAAAAGAAAGATAACTACTGCAGTACTGTTTAGGCTAATTGGTTAGAATACAAGGAGAAACTGGTTGGTTTGAAGATCATCAAAGTAAGCCATACTGAATGAGGACACTGGCAGAAGAGACAGAAAGAGAAGATTTGTAATTTTTTATGTTCTTTACTTTAATTCAGGCATTTACTAACTGTGATTGACACTATACCATGTTAACTGTTAGAATTACAAAGATAAGCTGTGAATTTCCTGGACATACCTTTAAAATCACTTTATTATCTCCTATTTTCCCTATAGTCAAAAACTTCCAGTTCCTATTTATAATACCATGATGCATATTCAATAAGACTAACAAAAGTAATTTACATTTGTATAGCGTTTTGCATTTTATAAATAGCCCTCATGAGCATTATGTTATTTGATCTCACAAAAACACTGTGCAGTAAGCTGGATGGGAAGTTCTCTTCAATTTCAATAAGAAAATTGCAGATCAGTAACTGACCCCAAGTTACACATACGCCTGCCTGCGGATTCGGAATGTATCCAAGTTCCAAACACTATACGGTTTTCCTTAGAATTTCACTTCATGTATTTTTCTAAACTTCATGTGAAACGAGTATTTCTCTACTAATTTCACTTTAATTCCCTTCTCCGGAGCCTATAGTTTATTGTCTAATTCCACGAATTACTTTGTTACTAGTTTTATAAGAGATACCAAAAACGCTGTGTTATAGTTTGTGATATAGTTGTCAGGTTATAAATGCCAAAGTTAAAGCAAAACAGAAAAGCATTCTTCTTAACAGTTCAAAGCTTCTGTTTCTGATCTTTTATTCCAAAAATAAGAAAGAAAAATATTTTAAAGATATGGTCATAAATAATAGTATATCATCTGCTGGTTTAATATTTCAAAGTGAAAATTTAGGTTTTAATTCAGTTTGTGTAAACATTTTTAATTTGTTATTTTGTTCAAATAAATTCTCACAATATAAAATGTTAACAATTGAATTGGATGGAAGAGTAAAACATCAAATTCTTTTGGAAAATATTAAGCTAGAAGCTATACCTCACATCATTTTTGCTAGCTTAGCTGAAGAGCAAATCAAAATATGATAATGAACTGACATGAACTTCAGATAGACATGAAGTAAACATAAGTTCATTTGTTTTTGTTTTAAAGAAAAATTATACATAATACCTGTATCCTTGCTTCCAAGTAGCATTTTCCAATAAAAGGAACTGGAGCTCCTTGGAGAAAAGGCTGATTCTAGAGTTGATGCTGGAAATATACAAAATGAGCCTTGGGAATGTTGTATTGCCATAAAGTAAAGAAGTATTCAAATAAACAAAATTTTGGAGACATATTAAAGAGACACAAGAGCCTAATGGAGAGAACTGTCAATGGCAAAGCTAGAACAATGTTAGCAATGTGATTAATAAATAGTAGTATTGTGAGATAACCCAAGTATAAATTAACATAGTGAGAACATCTATAATAATAAAAGTGTAAAATGCTAATTAGACCAGACAGCCAAACGACCTTCTGGACGACCTTCAGGATGAAGCCGGGGCTGTGAGGGCCAAGGCAGCTGCTGCAGGTGCGAGGGCCAAGCCTCTTGCATGAATTTCATGCATCAGGCCTCTAATACTAATATAAATGGCGAATGGGGGAGAAGGAGACATAAGCTACCCTCTTGTTACTTCCCCCAGATTGTAGCTCTTATTATGCAACACTGACAAAAAGTTAGAAGGATGGAGGTAGGCACAGGAGTCTACGATGCTTAGGGCTAATAAAAGCATCATAATTGGGGGTGGAGACAGCCACACTAGAAGCAGTTCATTCTGGACAGTGAACACCTACACTTGCCTAAAAGGATATGTCGGAGGATTGGAAAATTCAAACTGAAGAAGATCCTACCACTAACTAACATAAATGGGTGACTATCAGGCATAACAGCCTTATCATAGAAGATGAAGGTGAGGAAGAGAAACTTCTCATTTTCACCTAAGCAATAATGAGAGATAAGAGGCACTCGATCAGCCTGTGTGGTGCCAACTGCTAACTAGATCCCACACCATTCAAGGATAAGTAAACAGAAACCGGAAGCGGCACCAGGAAAATTACAATGGACAAGAAGAGTAATAAATATTATCCAGATGTTTCTACCAAGGAACGTTTCTCTGAAGAGTAGATCACTGGAAATTATTTACTCAAGGAAATCAATGAAAATTTGAGAGGAGATCTGGCTGATATACTGAAAAATGATGCAAAGTTGGAGAAGATATAAGGAGATAGGAGTTGAAATTAGAGGTTCTGTTTGAAAGGAATTTTAAAAAATGAGAATGAAATTTATAAAACAAGAGTAATGGACTTTAATCTTCACAACAGCAAAAGACAGAACAGAGAAGTTTTCAAAAAAAAAAAAAACTTAAATTCTCTTAGCATGTAAAGAAACACATAGATTAAACAATTAGAACAATGATGCATCAGTAAGACAATTGAAAGAGAAACATTATTCAAAAATGTACTGAAACCATTTTTTTTCCTGAGCTGATGAAGAGCTTGAGTGTCCAGATTAAAAAACTCATAAGAGTATTATTAAATATTGATACAATGGCAACACCATAAATCTATAGCCTGGCGAATTTTTAAATTTAAGGGAAAAGAAAAAATAATCTTTCAAGCATCCAGTTAGTAAAACATAACACAGGAATCGTATTCAGAACGCTTAAACACTACAAATGTGCAAAGCATTACCTATAGAATTTTGAAAGACAGAAGCTCAGAGAAATTTGGTCATAGGCATCCACATGGAAGATGGTAAAAAGATATGCAAACATTCAGAAAATATACCATTTTATTATGGTTCCTGAAAATAGCAATAGAAAATATTCTCCTGGTAGCTGAGGTATGCATAAAAAAATAACAAACAATTCTGGGAATAAAAGAACTGGCAATAATTTTGAAAATAATTAAATGCAAATTTCATGAAAGACAATTTTGAAGTTAATGAGTTAAAAGAATTTAGTTCTCATTTTATAAATAAAACTAGAGGCCAGGTACACGAAATTCAGGAACTGGGGTGGGGGGTGTCCCTCAGCCCAGCCGGCACCCTCTGCAATCTGGGACCCCTCAGGGGATGTCTGACTGCCTGTTTAGGCCTAATCCCTGCTGACTCCCAACCACTTGCATGCCTGTCTATCTGATTGCCCCTAACTGCTTCTGCCTGCCAGCCTGATCACTCCCTAACCACTCCTCTGCCAGCCTGGTCACCCCCAACTGCCCTCCCCTGCCAGCCTGGTCACCCACAACTTCCCTCCCCTGCCAGCCATCTTGTGGTGGCCATCTTGTGACCACATGGGGGCGGCCATCTTGTGCGAGGGTGTGATGGCCAATTTGCATATTATCTCTTTATTATATAGGATAGGTTTGAAACTTGAAGTAAATCATTTCCTATTTCTTGTCTCTACTTTTGCTCCATTTGCAAAATGTTACCATGTCTCAGTAATGTCAAAGTACTAATTAATATTTTAAAGCGCATGAACTTTGTTTTGTTTTTCCTACAGTACTCTTCTCAGGAAGGCTCTGTGATGAGGAGAGTTACCTCACCTGTAATTCTTACTCAATATTGTCACTCCAAGACTGTAGTTATATTTGATTCTGAGTTCTGCAGGTCAGTTCTGCATTGATTTCATTTAATTAAAATGACAGAACAGAATAAAAGCTATGGGAAGTTCTTGATTTTTTGCAAGTGAGTTTTCCTTCTGCAAAGTCTAAAAATAGCTTGTCTAAGCTGAAAACCATAGCATGCCTTCATTGCCTTCTATCACAGCCTCCACCCCACCACCAATGCTTCCCCTTCATGCTGCTTTCTGAAAACAATGCAAAGGAGATTAAAAATTTAAAAACCCTGGCTGTTTTCATGCCTGTACCATGTAATGTTGAAAGGCCCCTTCCTAAACCCGTCTATAATAATAAAGGCATAATATGCAAATCGACCGAACGGCCTAACAGTGGAATGACCATCCGGATGACCTTTTGGGACAAAGCTGGGACTGTGAGGGCTGAGCCCTTACACGAATTTCATGCATTGGGCCTCTAGTTATTCAAATAAGTCAATTTAGAGAACATCCTTGGAGAAAAGCAAATCAAACTAGGAAAATCATGTGAATTCATCTCATAGCATTCTGATACAAAGTGCTTTGCTGCACATAGGGATAATATGGAAATCTAGGTTGTTGGTGAAGACTTCATAGCTGCAATAACTGGTTCTTAATGAAAACTCCATCCATGTCAATATCTTAAGAAAAATCAAATGGAGGGATTAAAAAATAAAGAAATACACTATGCTCTGGAATGACCTCAAGTAGGTATAAATGACTTATATAAACAAAGAATCCCAAAGCATTTAGAGGTGATCAGGGAATTGGTAAGCAGTGGTAATTAGAAACAGTTTGACTTTATATAGTAATAAGTTCACAATGTTAATAGAAAAAATTTTATTGAATTTGTTCGATGTGCCAGGCATTTTTTAAGTGTTTACATGTATTAACTCATTTAGTAATTGCATTAACCCTACGAAGTGGGTACTTCTATTACCACACATTTTTTTATAGAGCTTTTATAGATTAAGTCATTCCCAGGGTCCTGTAAGGCTAATTAATGCATGGGTAAGCCTGAAGGTTCAAACTGAATAGTCTGGCTCTAGAGTGCTATTAACACATTTCATTGTCATCCTGTAATATAATGGGAAATGGAAAAAAAAATAAAGGCTTAATTTCCCAACTCCATTTTCCTTATTAATTATGTTTGGAAACTTGAGCTTTGGATCCTTCAAATATCCCAAGAATTAGTTAGATGGTTTATTATAGGACACACAGATTAGTCAGAAGGTAATGAGGCCTTCTGAATACTAACCTGTATATTCATTGTGCTCTGTGTGGGATCAGTACAATATCTGGAGTTCAAGGTCTGCACCTTCCCTTTGCTCTATTCAATTGAGGTTGTATTTGAAGAAAATTATTCTAGAGCCACTACCAACTCTAGGTTAGCAGTCTGGGTTTGAGTGTAGGGGTGTGCATGTATGTGGGGGTTGAGGGGGTCATGATTCTTCCTCTGACTAGTAAAATTATGATAATTATACTTAATCTGTCATTGTATTTCAAAACTATCTGATGGTATAGGAACTCATGATTGGCCATTTCTCTTAAACCTCTTAGTAAATGACAGGTGCAGAATAGTAATGGCTTCATAATTACCTCACTCTATTATTCTATCTTTTCTACTTCCTCACTCTCTTTCAACTAGTATTTTCATATTCACTTCCCTACTCCCTTTTCAACTTCAAAGAATGACCTCAAGTCACTTCCTCTGTTACCTCTATGCTCAGAAATGCTTACATTGAGAGAACTCAAATAATTCTATTCTCTGTCACAGCCTCAAAATTGTGACTTGTGTATTGCTGTTTTCTTCATTTTCTACCCACTCACTTCTTTACTACCACACTCAATTAATACTTGTCAGGTAATTCATGTGTTTTAGTCACCAGGCATTATGCAAGTTGCTAAAGATACAGAGGTGAATAACAAACAAGATTTATTCTTTTCATTAGACAACCTGCCCACACTACTTCTCTTTCCAAACTGTTCTAGGTAAAGTTTGACAGGCATTGTGTACCAAATTTGGTAACATTTTCTGAGCCTTCAGCTTACCTGAATTGTGCAGCATTTTATGAGGCTGACCACTCTTCTCCTCTTAAAATTCCCTTATCCCTTGTCCTCTATGGCTAGGCTACTCAAAATGGGGTCAGCAGGTGGACTGTGAATCTGCAGTCTTCACTACCAGTCCATGATGAGACAAAGAGCTGTGACAAAATAAACTCTGTTTAGTTTAGCTAATTTTTTCTTTATTCTTTTTTTTTTTGGTAACAATATTATCTTGATGAAGAAATTAATGTGTTGATTTAATTCTGGCACTTGTTTGTTATCATCGGCTTGCACTCTCAGTAGTATTATTTTTATTCTAGTCATTTCTTAATTCCATGGCTGCTTCCTTTCTCCCAATACAATGATTTTATGATGTATGTGATATTTATTGAAAGAAAGCTCTATACTTGATACACAGCACTTAATGTCTTGATTCTCTGTCTAATTAAAAAATGTGTGTGTCGCCCTAGCCCATTTGGCTCAGTGGATAGAGTGTCAGCCTGCGGACTGAAGGGTCCCAGGTTCGATTCTGGTCAAGGGCACATGACCGGGTTGCAGGCTTGATCCCATTATGGGGTGTGCAGGAGGCAGCCGATCAATGATTCTCTCTCATCATTGATGTTTCTATCTCTCTCTCCCTCTCTCTTCCTCTCTGAAATCAATAAAAACATTTTTTTAAAAAAATGTGTTTTGGGGAGGTGGGTTGGATAGTGTGGAGTAAGTAGGTAAGTGTGTACATAAGCCCTATGCATTAACCAATGCTCACCTGAAAGATTTCAACCTTTAAGCTACAGATGCCTAGCCTTTAGACAGATTTTGATCTCATAAAATCAGAGCCCTTAATGTCCTTCACTCTATGGAACCCCAGCTTCTGGCACATGCTTGACCATGAGAGATGACTAATAAGTACAGAATCAGTGAATGGGCAAAGGTGTTGCAAATCTTGACATCTATTTACAAAATGCCATCTCTCAACTCCAGCCCTATCTTTAGAACACTTAGAAAAATGTTTTCTTTCCCTTCTCTACACCCCTCTTTCCAACTGTGCTACCATTTCTAACATATGAAATATCCTTTCTCACCCTTGACTTACAGAAGAGCTTTTGTTGTATCAAAAAAATATATCAAGAAATTCTCCTCAGGAAAAATTGATCATTCTAACTCTTGTTCACCTTCTTAATCTTCCATATCATACTTGTTTTAAGAAAAATTTGCACTGCAATTAAATGGTTTCTTTATTTCTCTTATAACCTCCCCATAATTTTCATCTTCAGAGGACAGACCAAATGGAAGATAATTAACTTTTTATTTATTTCCTATGGCATTCCAGGTACTTTATATACACAACCCAATTTCATCTCCTGCCCACACCAGAGATGAGGTATCTTTATCCCTGTTTCAGATTAGGAATTTCAGACACAGAGAGATTAAGGCTCTTGCTTAAATATGAACTAGTGGAGTCATGATTCGTATCTGGAACTTTTGACTCTAATGCCTCCGTTTTTTCATTTTGGCATTCATAAGATCTGGCAAAGTTGCTCACAGTTATTTAAACTTTATTATAAATAAACTGTGATAAAAATGAACAGACAAAAGCAATCCAGCAAGAATCATTTACTAATTTTACAAAAGAGCCAACCTTAACTGTTGGATCCTCAGGTTAATCTCTTTATTAACAAAAACAAGTCTCATTGGCTAAATCTTTGGCGTGTGTGTGTGTGTGTGTGTGTGTGTGTGTGTGTGTGTTTGTGTGGAAGCTGGAGTTGGGAAAAAATGGGATGGTAGGGGCCTCCTATTACTCTGATACAGAAACAGAGATGTCTGGTAAACATATCTCCAATTTGTAGACTCTATAATTTTCAGAGTTCTGAGTGGTCATTGGCCCTTCGAATTTTTCCTAGTTTCCCTTCTGCACTAAGTGATGCTAGAAAACTTTCCATAATCCAAATGATATGTTTTGTTGCTCTTATCCAGTCTAAGCCAATTCTCTGCTGTGGTTTATCTCCAGGAGTTCATTTTGGGAGTAAAAATTTGTCTCTGCTACTTTAGGCTTTTTCCCCAAGTAATTCACTGACCCTGTTTAGGGTGTAACTATATCTTTAAAGACCCTGGGCGGCAGGGGAGAGTGGATGTTGGTTTATCTTTGGACGCAGAAACTTCCTCAGTGGAGCCTGGTTACCACAGTATCTAAAACCTGCTCAAACCACTTCCAACACTGTGTGGACCACGGGTCTCAGTGATTTACAGAGCTAATTTGACTCCGTTGATCATACTGTGTCAAAGTGCTTCTGCGCAGAAATATTTGCATTAACTGAAGCAGCAGAGTGAATTTATCTACAAAAGAAAACTCATTAACAATGAAGTAGGAACCTAGAATAATATATTGACCCTTCAAAATTTTATTTGATAAACTGATAAGTTCTCTTCTCAAATCATGATAAATATCCTCCCAAATTATAAAGTCACGCATGGCTTAACGATGGGAATTCGTTCTGAGAAATGCTTCATGAGGCAATTGTCATTGTGTGAACATCACAGAGTACATTTACACAAAGAGAGGTGGGACACTCCTAGGCTCAATGGTCTAGCCCCGTGGTGGGGAAACTGCGGCTCGGCTCGCGAGCCACATGCGGCTTTTCGGCCCCGTGAGTGTGGCTCTTCCACAAGATACCACGTGTGGGCGCACATACAGTGCGATTGAAACTTCGTGGCCCATGCGCAGAAGTCGGTTTTCGGCCTGGGCGAGTCTATTTTGAAGAAGTATTGTTGATATTGGCTCTGTTAACTAATGAGTTTGCTGACCCCTGGGCTAGACAAATATCAACAGTACAACGATTGAAACTTCTTTTGAGAGCCACATTTTTTAAACTTAAACTATATAGCTAGGTGCATTGTTATTAACTTAATTAGGGTGCTCCTAAGGCGTAGGAAGGGCCACACTCAAGGGGCCAAAGAGCCACATGTGGCTCGCGAGCCGCAGTTTGCTGACCACTGCTCTAGCCTATGCTTCTAGGCTACCAACCCATACGACGTGTTGCCATGCTGAATACTGCAAGTATTTACAGCACAATAGTATTTGTGTATTGAAACATATCTAAATATAGAAAAGGTATAGTAAAAATACAGTAAAAAAAAAAAAGAAAGTTAAAAAATGGTACACCTGTAGAGGGCGCTTACCATGAGTGGAGCCTGGAGAACTGCAAGTTGCTCTGAGTGAGTCAGTGAGTGAGTGGTGAGTGAATATGGAGGCTGGGGCCTTACTATACACTATTGTGTACTTTATAGACACAGTCCCACAAGCCTTCTCCCTGCTTCCTTTTGGCAGGGTCAGAAATAAAACATCACAGCTGTCAATACTGCTCCATGAACCGGGGTGTGGGTTGAATTAATTGAAAATGTGAAGAAGAAACTGGCTGGGAAAGGCATAGATCACCATAATAGTGACTGTCAGGAGCGAATAAAAGGTGGCCTGAGGACCAGTAGGAATAAGAAATTAAGATAGAGAGATAAAGGAACACGGGGGGCCTGTCCTGGCATTGTGCTCTTCACTACTGCATGTTGAGGCAGTGGTCCGACTAAGGACGTTTGTGGTTTTCATTAAAAAGGGGTGTTTAATATAACGAGGGCATAGAATGCAGGACTCAATATTTTTACTTTGGAAATATATACTAGAGGCCTAGTGCACAAAATTTGTGCATGGGTAGGGTCCCTAAGCCTGGCCGGTGATCAGGGCCGATCAGGGCCTTCCAGCTACCAGCTGGCGCCTTCCTTCCAGCTGCTGGCCAGGACCTTCCTTTGTTCTGCGCCACCCCCTGGTGGTCAGTGCACTTCATAGTGAGCTATTGAACTCCCGAGGGGACACTTTGCATATTAGGCTTATACACACACACACACACACACACACACACACACACACACACACACTAGAGGCCCAGTGCACAGATTCATGCACAGGTGGTTGGTCCCTCGGCTTGCCTGCAGGGATAGGGCTGAAACTGGCTCTTTGACATCCCCCAAGGGGTCCTGGATTGCAAGAGGGCGGTTCTCAGGTTACACACCCTGGAATCAGACTCTCTCCTTCCCAGTTCCGGGTGCATCACCTGAGAACCGCAGCTGCCAAGTCACCACAGCTCAGCAGCTCCTGTGTTGAGCACCTTCCCCCTGGTGGTCATTGTGCATCATAGCTACTGGTCAGACAGTTGAACATTCGAATGGTTGAACGTTCGGATGGTAGCTTTGGCTTTTATATATATATATATATATATATATATATATATATATATATATATATATAGTTCTATTGACTGTAACTCGCACAAAGGACTCTCTCTGGATTTGAATGGATGAAATAAATGAAACTTCTTTTGTTTTACATCATTATAGCCTGAAAATATTTCCAAGGTACAGTGGCAGGCTGGCCCCACACCACCACAGAAAGCTTCTACTCGAGTGGCAGGGGCATTCATCCTTGTGCGGGAAGCCCTGTGGCCCTGTGTCCGTGTACCGGGGCCTAGTCCTCACAAAGAACTTTCGGCAACGCTCTGGGGGACCATGCAGCTACATCAGGAGGCTGCAGCGCCTCTGCGTGTGTGGGGCTCGGGGACGGGCTCCTCTGTGCTGAAACAGGTCAGCGGCTGGCGGGCTGGGGTGTCATCTGTGCCCTCAAACTCCAGCTGCTGCGAGTGAGAGGGAACCTGCTGCCAAGTCCCACAGATGTTACTCCAGCAGAGAGAAAAAAATCCTCCTGCACCACATCTCCTTCCATTTCTTACGGGAAATTCAGCTCCATCCTCAGCTTGTGAGACCACCATTGTATATGTGGTCCGTTGTTGACAGAAACATCATTATACGGTGCATGACTATGCTTTTATTTTAATTAGAGTTTTATTTTAGGCTAGGAGGAAAAGATAAAAGGTGACTCTTTAGAAGCTTGAATATATAAAACATAAGGTTTTATTATCCCAAAGAGACACATTCTACTATGCAAATATATTAATTCAGTTGCTGGCATGGAGACTTTAAATGGAAATGAAGTATAAATAAGGAATTTTATGTTGAAGGATTTCTGAATAAAATGAGACATTTCACATTGCTCAGGGTGCATGTAGGTTTTCAAAAATCTCCTTTTTAATATATATATTCGTTTGTGCAAAGTTACTCCTCTGTGTACAGAGCCTTCCTATTGCTCTAGGAAGAGGAATCATCGTTCAGTAAAGTAAGCCAACAAGCACCAACACTGAATCTGTAAATGCGTTTAACATAATGTACTCACTTTAAACCAAAATCACCCCACTCCGTTAATATAGAATGATAGGATACAATTTTACTAAAGCTTTGTTACTCATTCATGTGTGAGTGCTGATTCCATTGCAAGCCTTATGAAGATATGAAACACAAATCTGCAGGCACATGCATGTGCATGTATATGCATATATAAAGAGATATCAATATATACATACACATATAATATATATATACGTATATATATAAATATACATATATTATATATATATACATATACATATAATATATATATATACATATATATACATATATATATATATATATATATATATATATATATATATACACACACACACACATATACATGTAATTGGTTTGTAGGAATACATTTTCAACTCTTTTGTCTTGTTTAGAAATTCTAGAAATTTTTAAGCCTTGAAAGAAATGCACTAGGAGAGATATGCCACTTGCTATCATTGCGGATTCTTCCTATGTATGAGAAATTTCCCACATGTCAGTGGTCCACACCTCTTCAAAGTAGAAGACAGGTCCATCTCTTATGTCCTCTCCAGGGACTGAGACGTGTAAGCTGCATGAGTTCACCCAATCAGACGGTGCTTCAAACATGGAGCAGGCGCTACAGATTCTCCCTCAGAGGACAGTGGCAGAGGTGGCCAGATCTGTTTGGGTCACAGTAGCCATGGCTCCAGACATCACACCCAGGTTCGGAGCAGGGGCAGTGGGGTCTCTGATGGGTCACGCCCATGTTATAATTTAATATTGTTTCTGCTGTCCTACCTAGAGTCTGGGGATGTCCTAATATCTCTTTTAAGTGCCTGTTCCCTTAAACTAGAGTAGGTTCTATTACCTGCTTCTAAGAACACTGACTGGCGAACAGCCCCAACACTTGGGTTCTCTCACCTACATAAGGATCTTGCTTAGGAATTCTTCCTTCTGTCTCCTGCTCCATGAACTTTACACCTCTTTTTTGAATTTTTCTCAGCAATCCATCCCTAAGCTATTGTTTCTCCAATCTTAAAAAGTGCCTCTGACTTTATATATATATATGTGTGTGTGTATATATATATATATATATATATATATATATATATATATATACACACATACTAGAGGCCCAGTGCACAAAAATTTGTGCACTCGGGGGGAAGAGGGGATCCCTCAGCCTGGCCTGTGCCCTCTAGCAGTCTGGGACCCCTCAGGAGATAACAACCTGCTGGCTTAGGCCTGCTCCCGGGTGGCAGAGGGCAGGCCCAATCCCTAGGTGCAGCCCCTGGTCGGGCTCAGAGCAGGGCCGATTGGGGGGTTGGGGCACCACACCCTGTCACACTCAAGGCAGGGTCGATGGGGAGGTTGCGGCGCGACCCCCTGTCACCCACAGAGCAGGGCCAATCAGGGGGGTTGGGGCTCCGTACCCTGTCACACACAGAGCAGGGCCCATCAGGGGGGTTGGGGCTCCGTACCCTGTCACACACAGAGCAGGGCCCATCAGGGGGGTTGGGGCTCCATACCCTGTCATGCACAGAGCAGGGCCCATCAGGGGGTTGGGGAGCTCCCTCCTGTCATGCACAGAGCAGGGCCCATCAGAGGGTTGAGGAGCTCCACCCTGTCACTCACAGAGTAGGTCCGATAGGGGAGTTGGGGCACCGTCCCCTGTCACACACAGAGCAGGGCAGATCAGTGGGTTGGAGTGCCACCCTCTATCACCCACAGAGCAGGGCCAATCAGGGGATTGGAGTGCCGCCACTGTCACACTCAGGGCAGGGCTGATGGGGAGGTTATGGCTCTACCCCATCACACACAGAGCAGGGCCCATGGAGGGGCAGGGGGGGGATTGGGGCACCGCCCTCTATCACCCACAGAGCAGGGCCGATCAGGGGGTTGGGGCGCTGCCACTGTCACACTCAGGGCAGGGCCGATGGGGAGGTTATGGTTCTACCCTGTCACACACAGAGCAGGGCCTGGGGGGGGCGGGGGGGGGGGTTGGGTGCTGCACCCTGTCACACACAGAGCAGGGCTGATCAGGGTGTTTGGGCGCTGCCCCCTGTCATGCTGATCCTGGTGCCGGGATGCATATTACCCTTTTACTATATAGGGTAGCGGCCTGGTGCATGGGTGGGTGCCAGCTCGTTTGCCCTGAAGGGTGTCCTGGATCAGGGTGGGGGTCCCCACTGGGGTACCTGGCCAGCCTGGGTGAGGGGCTAAGGGCTGTTTGCAGCTGGTCACACAACCTTCAGGGTGGTGGTCCCCACTGGGGTGCCTGGCCAGTCTGGGTGAGGGGCTAAGGGCTGTTTTCAGACTGGGAGAGACTGAACTCCCAAATGCTCCTTTTTTCCTTTTTTTTTTTTAATTTATTCTGGGCCAGCTTTAGCTTGAGGCTTGGCTCTAGCTCTTAGGCCTCCGTTCCTGAAAGTAGGTTTCTGGCCTTTGCATACAATGTTGCGAATCTGCTGGCTGCAGTATTTGTTACAATGTTTGAAACTGCAGGCTCAGAGGCCTGCAGCCGCAGACAGGGAACGTTGGTTTCCTCCCTCTCTGATTTCAGAGAGGAAGGGAGAGAGATAGAGATAGAGATAGAGATAGAGATAGAGATAGAGAGAGAGAGAGAGAGAGAGAGAGAGAGAGAGAGAGATCATTGATGAGGGAGAAGCACCAAATTAGAAGCACCTCCTGCATGCCCCCTACTGGGGATTGAGCCCCAAACCCGGGCATGTGCCCTTGGCTGGAATCAAACCCAGGACCCTTCCTTCAGTCTGCAGGCCATGCTCTATCACTGAGCCAAACCGGCTAGAGCACCTCTGACTTTTAAATGTTATCTTTTTAATTTTATTTTTCAATTACAGTTTACATTTAAGATTATTTTGTATTTGTACAGTACAGTGTTTAGACAAGCACATATTTTGTGAAGTGTTCATCCACTATTCCAGCACAACCTGGCACCATGCATAGTCATTGCAATATTATTGACTATATTCCCTATGCTGCACTTTACGGCCTGTGACTATTCTGTAACTATCAATCAACCCCTTGACCTTTTATACCCAGCCCCTCAACCCCCTCCCTCCTCATTGGTAACCATTAGTCTGTTCTCTGTATCGATGAATCCATTTCAATTTAGTTTGTTCATTTATTTTATTCTTTATAGTTTACATATAAGTGAAATCATATGGTTTTTGTCTTCCTCTGAAAAATCCCTCTGTGTTAACCAAGCTTCCGTGTCAAGCTTCTGCCTTCCATTCTCACTTTCCCTTTTCAGCAGAACTCCTGGTTTTATCTATATGTCCTCTCTCCACCTTATCTTCTCCCATTCCCTCCTGAGCTCAGTTCAGCCAGGCGTTTCCACTGAAACTGCTCTTTTCAAAGTCCCCAGTGACCTCACATCACTAAGCCGACCTCCTCATTGTGAAGGCACCTTTAGTTCTTCCCCTGCTCCACTTAGCAGCAGCACGCAATAAAGTTGTTCCCTCTCTTCCTTCAAATATTTCCTTTTCTTCCTAGAAAGCATATACTGCTAGCTTGCCTCCTACTTCTCTGAAGCTTTTTACTTTTTCTTCTAGACCTCCATAATTTGCAGTGCCCCGGGATCAGTCCTGCCTATATCTCTTTTCTTTAATCTCCACATTCACTTGACTTCATGGTCTTAAACACTAACAAACTCACCCCTTTCCCTTGAACTCTAGATTTGCATAGCCACCTGCCTATTCAACATATCTATGTGGAGGACTCACAGACATTTAAAGTATAATATGCCTCAAATTACACTTTTGGGGTTCCCCATTCTCTGCAGTCCTACTCTTCTCAATTTTCCCCATTTCAATAACAAGCAACAAAATCAGTTGCTTAGGTCAAAATATTACAGTAATCTTTAACTCCCTTTTCATCCATATATCACATCCAACCCCTTAGGAAATACTATCCACTTTACTTTCAGAATATGTCCAGGATATGACCAATTGCCACCCCCTCTCTATTTACCTCTCTGGTTCAATCCATCATTACCTTTCATTTGGATTATTACAATAGCCTCCCATCAGATTTCAATTTTTAATTCTTGCTCCTTTCCCATAGCCTGCAACACAATAATTCTTAAATTTAAGTGAAAGCATATTATATCTCTGCTCAATAGGGTCCAAAGCCTAAGTCCTTACAATGACCCATTTGCATGAATATTTTCTGACCCATTACTCTTCTGACTTCATCTCTGGGTAACCCTTCTCAGTTACTGGAGTCATGCCAAGCTATCATCTTTGATGTCCCTAGATCACACCAGATACAACTTTACCTCAGGGACTCTGACTACTGTTTCTTGGGCCTCCTACTTCTCCTCCCAGAGAGCAGCACGTTTTTTATCTCACCTCTTTAATGTTTTACTTAAATTCTTAAATTTCCCCTTTCCAATAACTCTTCCTGGCAACCCTAACCCAAATTAGAAGCCCTTTTCAGATCTATGAGATCATTATTAACACATCATAATCCAACATACTCTTGTCTCCTTCTTTATAGTACATAGCTCTAGTGGAAGGAGACAATAGTATGTTGGACTTTTGTATGGCTGGCACATAATAGGTGCATAGGGTGACCAACTCATTGTAATTTGCCTGGAATTTACCTGGTTTTAGCACTGCAGGCAACCTCTGAGGTCCAGGCAAACTGACACAGTTGTTCACATCAGCTCAATAAATATTGGTTAAATGAAAGAATGACAGCAGTGTTTGTGTGTTAACTCTACCTAAATCTTAATTTCATAGGGTATTTAACCTAAAGTTTTATAAATGATACAGTGATCCTGAAATGAATGGATATAACCACATCCAGTGATACAAAGAAAAAACACAGGCTTTTCCACAATCACCACCAAGTGTCATGTAAGAGGTATCTATCCCTAAACAGGTAACAACTATTATTATATCAGTACATGTAAGTCATAGCTATAATTCTATCATGAAGAGTAATTGCTTATAAGATGCTTATCCTTTACACTGACAGCAAATTTATAAAAATATTGAATACAACTGTAAAACATACACAGCACTGAGATGCAACCACATCATTACTGACTGACAGAAAATGATGGTCCTCAGTAAATGATAACAAAATATTGATTTTGCGGACTTAAGTTATGTTTCCAATTAATAGCTGTGTGTGGGCTCAACCATTAGCTAAAATCTATCCTTTAGGCATGAATGTTTGTGAGATTCATAAATAGACTCATGATTATTGTAGGTTCATATGATTATTATGGTATTATATAGATTTAATATCTTTATATTATGACATAAGTATAATTGCTTTATATATTTATATACATTGTTAAAATATTAATACCAGCTTAAATATAAATATTGTGAACTTGTAAAAATGTAGTTTAAACATTTTTAACATAAGCATTCAAAAAATATATATCCTTATCCAAAAAGTTGAACAAAGAGAAACAAGAGTAGAGGGTTACTTTTCTTAAGACTGACTTCATATAGAGTGGCTTCCTGGAATGCTCTTCCAGAAACTGGCTACACCTGAGTTCAGTTCATTTTGATAAAGTGTGAAATGGTAGCTATGCCAATTGGTTCTGCCATGTTGTACAGTTGAAACTAACCTCTGATCATACCAGAGAGTGGATGGTGCGCTATGAGCCATTATTACAATGAAACAGAGATACAGATCCAGGTTCTGACATATGCCAATTACTCTAGGGGAGAAGCTGGTACATCCCCTCATCATGAAGTTTAAATATACAACAACGTAAGGCAGGATCCCTCATTAGAATCTGATGTCTGGTACTGTTAGATCCCAATAAGCTGCCTCTCAGAACTTCAAGGAGAATCTGATTGTCTGTGACTACTTGTCTCTAAGCATCACCCCCAGAAGGCCCTGTGTGTGCATTGTTGGACTAGGTACTTTTATTTGCTTGACCACTATTTCAGCAATTAGCATGTATTTCTGGACATGAGTCAAAGACCAGAGACCAGTGACTCATCCTGGGTGTGGGAGATATTTGCTTGGCATAGCATAGCCAGGCATTTTCAAGGATTAGCATGATTGATCATTGATTGGTCATGGAAACCAACCCTTTAAAACTCAAGGAATGTATAGGTGGAGTGGTTAGAGTCCCCAAGATAACAGTGAATAGCTATTATTGGTGATCTTGGAGATGTTACACAAGATAAAATGGATCTCCACAAAGAAAAATAGCTAAAATGGACCCTTTTATGAATACACTAGAGGCCCGGTACACAGATTCATGCCTGGCCTGTGGGGATCGGGTCGAAACTGGCTCTCTGACATCCCCTGAGGGGTCCCAGATTGCAATAGGGTGCAGACCAGGCCGAGGGATCCCACCGGTGCATGATTGGTGCTGGGGAGGAACCATGGGAGGGCTCCAGGGCATTTCTGGCCAATCTCACCCAGTCCCCATTGGCTGAACCCCAGCAGCAAGCTGAGCTACTGGTCAGAGCATCTGTCCCCTGGTGGTCAGAAGTGACTGGTCAAATGGTCGAACAGTTGGACACTTAGCATATTAGGCTTTTATTATATAGAATTTTTGAAATGGATAATAAATAGTGTACCCTGGAAAAGGTATATTTATGCAAAGTATGTCATATGTTCTTATTTAAGCAAGGCTAACAAATGGGTCATTTCTATGACCCTCATTCTGTGACTGGGTCAGTCTCAGAAGGCATAGTGTTGTTTAGGTTCTCCAAGCACAGAATAACTGCAAACTAGAAGGAAGGTGGCTCAAAGGACACAACCCATGTGAGGTCTCCCTGGTGAACAGATAATTCCTGTAACTGCAAGTAAGCCTCTCTTTTATTCCTACCAGAATCTTCGCCAAACTTCTCTGCCTTGATCAATGTCTAAGAGGATGAACCTTGAAGAGTGTATTCTCCAGATACCCTTGCTGGATGGTTTTGATTTGGGTTCATTCAATGAAAATCACCAGTAGGACATAGCAGGGTGAGGAGAGACAGAAGATTATTTCTTCCTTGTTCCTTCAGCAAAGTTACATCTTTGCTATTAGCTACATTCTCACATGACTACAGTGGCCTCTTCCAAACTTTCTACCCTCAGTGGACCCTGGTCATTCTATTTCCTTCCATCATCTTTTTAGCTTTTAGGTGTTGAGTAGTTCCCTCTGTTACTAATCTCTTGGAGTGTGTCACCCTCTTTTGTTTGTTCTCATAATGCTGCTCACACCTCTGTTAAGTGGGCTTTATAATGTTTTTATTGTTTTGTTTAGAAAGACAAAAGAAACATCTTTCTTTTGTTTCCTCTTGCTAAAACATTTTAATCTTTACCGTTCATATGTTAGGTTAAAAGGAGTACACAATGGGGATTTGTTTTGGCCATGGGATTAGATTGATTAGTATAAACTGAATAACAGTGCACACAAAAACTAAACAAAAACAGAAGAATTACTAGAAACTTGTGAATATTCATAAAGAATTTAAAGTTCTGCTTAAATTTCAAGAAAAAAATAATGACTTGTTGAAAATTTACCATGAGCTAGGACCAATAAAGATCAGCTTTGTCTTCTAGTATAGTTTCTAAATAATGTCATGATAAGCAAAGTGAAATTTTGCTAATGGTCAAATAAATGCATTGCCATATGTGTAAGAAAATAAGAGAGAAAAAAATTGATCAACATATAATTTGATGTGAAAATGCAATGGTCTACTATGGTCAAATATTCAAAATAGAGTGACTAACACAGTAATATGTTGGAAGAAGGCTAAATTGTCACCATTAGAGATCTGGACAACTGCAATGCTGCAAACTACGAAAAGGTAACTTTAACATTGACCATTGCTTTTATGGAAACTCATAGGGCAATGATGCATTACTTTTTGGGAACCTAGTAAGTACTGATAAAGGGGAATTAAATATTCACATTAGAGTCTATGAAATATACTTTCACATGATGCTTGCCATTTGCTCCCCCCATAGCTTCATCCAAAGTTATTAAATTTTAAATTTGCACTAGGATGTTTTATATGTAGTGCATTTATAGCCTCTGATTTATATAGTACTTTTCTTCTATACAGTCATTATATCCTCATTCTCCAATTCAATTGTGCTTATGGTTAAATATAGCCAGCAATATATGTGTGTGAATTAAATATATATAATGTTATGTAATTATTTTCTTGTTTCTTTGTAGGACATATTTTTTGAGAATGCAATCACAAAATGACTTGAGATATGAGATTTGTGTCAGGAATATGGTATGTTTCAAAATTGTCTCTAAATAGCAATGGTTATGAAGCAGATGGCCTAATCTAGATGAAGTGCCATTCTATGTGCACTTAACTTACATAAAGTCAACTATATGTGCTTTGCAAAGAGAGAGAGAAAATAAATAAAAATTGAAATTGTGGAGACCATTCTCTCTGTTGTTCCTCTCTTTCTGAATGAGGCTTACTGGAGAGATTCTAATTTGTCTTCCTCTAACATCAGTGATGGCGAACCTTTTGAGCTCGGCGTGTCAGCATTTTGAAAAACCCTAACCTAACTCTGGTGCCATGTCACATATAGAAATTTTTTGATATTGCAACCATAGTAAAACAAAGATTTATATTTTTTATATTTATTTCATATATTTAAATGCCATTTAACAATGAAAAATCAACCAAAAAAATGAGTTCGCGTGTCACCTCTGACACACGTGTCATAGGTTTGCCATCACTGCTCTAACTCATCTGTTTCTTCTCCATTATTTTTTTTTTCAGGTTCCATGGGTTATATAGGCAGAAGAATTTTATTTTCAGAATTAAACTTGAAGATTGTCCCCACAAATTCTTGTTGGGAGATAATTACTAATGAGTAATAAACATTATCATTGACTAAGGTTCAGCATTTAGTAGGCACTTAGTTAATATCTAGTATATTTGAAAGAAGAAAGAAGACTCAAGTATTCCCTCTGTGCTTTATATATCTTCCAGCTGCTGGACAGGACATACTTGTTTATTAACGACAGGTGCCTATTCTTTCATGAAACAGTCTAGGTTACAGTGGTTCTCAACCTTCCTAATGCCGCGACTCTTTAACACAGTTCCTTATGTTGTGGTGACCCCCAATTTCATTGATACAAATTGAACATAATTAAAGCATAGTGACTAGTCACAAAAACAATATGTAATTATATATGTGTTTTCTGATGGTCTTAGGCGAGCCCTGTGAAAGGGTCGTTTGACCCCCAAAGGGGTCGCGACCCACAGGTTGAGAACCACTGGTCTAGAAAGTACTTAGAATTATAGTCTCATACTGTATGAATAATTTTTAAAGATTGAATTTGCTACATTCCTTGAAAGCCCACTTTCTCAATGTCTTAAAGGTCACTAGCCTATTATTTTTCTCACTCAGTCACCATGTGAAAAATACTCTTTCATAGAAGCACCATTTTTCTTTTCTTTTTCTTTTTTTTTTTTTCTGATTTGCCTACCATCTTACATGAGATGAAAAGAGAGTGTGTGGGATGTAGGAGATAAAACAATTGAGATGTTCTTTCCTTGGACAATCTTTTTCTCACTTATGACTTATAAAAATAGAAAACCCACTTGCCACCACTACTCACCACTCCTTTTGTATTTTTTCCAGAGTCATTAATGGAGCAATCAGAAATTAATGTAAAGATGCAGTAGAGGTTTAGTTATTTGGGAAAAAATAATATTCAATATATTTTCCTTTTTTGATATTTTATTTTAGCTAAAAATAGGATGCCAACTATTTAATATGACATCGTATCATGGTATTTCATAGGCTAAATCAAACAGACATAATGTGTACTATTTAATTTTACTATTTTTAAGAAGCCTCCTTTTGATAAGCATATGGATATCTGAGGAATATGTATATTATTGTCTAGTTTGAATGACTATGGTGTTCAAGTGAGTAGGAACTATCTGAGTAAATCAGAAAGTGTTTTATTAGGATAAGTGGCCATACTACTTTTATCACCAATGCTAGGCAAGCATACAGGAACAAATGAAGGGATCAAGAATGTCTTGTCCTCAAAATATGCTTCTTCCCTTTCTCCATGAATTTAGGTGACTAAAATGCACTTAGGTTCTCCAACACCACTACTATCATAGAGACATACAGAATCAGGGAATCTAATTTTTATGTGCTTTGGTTTTTACTTTGTTTTTCTATATCTGCTGCATTTTCTTTCAGTTTCCAGGGTAGCACTGTGGGAACATTCTTCTCTCACAATTGGCTCCTCCGGAGTTTCACCTAACATTGAGTGTGGGGGACTCTTTTGCTGGGTAGGGTTATATTCTATGCTAATGGGTTTGTGAATATCTCATGTACAAAACAGCATCTGTAAGAGAAGAGGAAAGAATGGAATGTTGATTTTGTCTTTCTGAACCTTGAACTGTCTCTTGTTGGGCCCTCCCAAACTCCCGTGGGCTGTATGGGTCACTATGCAACATAGGGTCACAATGATTTTGCAACAGGAAGACACTTTTTAAAAAAATATATATTTTATTGATTTTTTACAGAGAGGAAGGGAGAGGGATAGAGAGTTAGAAACATCGATGAGAGAGAAACATCGATCAGCTGCCTCCTGCACATTCCCTAATGGGTATGTGCCCGCAACCAAGGTACATGTCCTTGACCAGAATCGAACCTGGGACCTCTGAGTCCACAGGCCGATGCTCTATCCACTGAGCTAAACCGGTTAGGGCAGGAAGACACTTTTAAGGAAACCCGCACCGGTGTGAGAGCCTCCACTGTCAAATGACAAGCTAAAAAGTGAACAGTGCACTAAAGATTTTCTTTTCTTTCCTGTTTCTATTTTTTTTTTAAACTCAGCAAAAGGCAGACATTTGTCAAGTATGCATTACAAATACTGGATACAGAAAAAAAGACAAGTGAGAATTTGTTTCACTGTTTATGAACTCCCCAGCCTATTATTAAAAGAAGAAAAAAATGGCAAGATGAAAGGGCATTGCTTCTAAAGGAAAAGATAAATCAATGGCATCTCTCCTAAAAGAAATATTCCCAACTAGGGGTGAATTCAAAATGAATACATTGCTATAGGAAAACAAGGCAAAAAACAACAGTAACAAAAATAAAAAATATAGTGGTAGTGCAATTGGAAAGATCTTATCTTAGAAGAAAAGACAAGGGGCACTCTTTGAATATAGTGATGTCATTAGCATAGGAAATGTCTTCTTCCTTAGAATTTGTTGCCAACTGGTATTTTAAATTGGGTTAGCATATTAGTAAGAGGCTCTGGATTTCAATTCTAGTTTCAGGATGTAATAGCAGAGTAAGAGTGGACTGGTAATTTATTTTTTCATGGGCAAAATGGGGATAATGATCATGTTTTCTCACATTAGTTTTATAAGAATTAATCTGTTTGGCAGTAGTTTGCATGTTCTTAGAGTTTAATTAGCTTATCTTTCCATATATGATCCCAGTTATGAAATCCTTAAAGATAACAAGCCTTTCTATCAAATGAACTAATCAGAGAAAAGTAATAACTCTGGCAGGTCCTAATTTCAGATCTTTCTAATAAAGTTAGCTGCTCATTGTCTAAGATCAAAAGCCTCACCCTGAAGCTGAAAGTCTGTAAGTTATAAATATGGTATATACTCCATGTCTTTCTAAAAATGACTCTATAAATCTCTTCAAGGAGGAAAAAGCTGGTTATGAGAAGTAAGAAGTAGAGAGAAAGGAGGAAAGGATTCCTGGGAGCAGAGCTCCAGGTATGCAGGAGAAAGAAATGGACTCTATTCCATTTTCCAAAATCCTCTGTGTGTTTTATTCACTGGATGATGCCAATGGTTGAGCTAGTCTTAGCACTTTCTCTCTTTTTGCTATAGGAATATGACAGTATTATGAGCTTACCTTGTATAGTGCCATGTAAAGGAGGTACAATTCACATGAGTGAAATCTTATGAGCCAAATTATTCAGTGCCCTAATCACCAAAACATTTAACAAAAAAATTATTATCTACATATATAAAAGTCTAATATGCAAAGTGTCCTCTCAGTTGAACCGACCAGGAGTACGATTGCTCACTATGATGTGCGCTGACCACCAGGGGGCGGTGTGAAATGAAGGGAGGCCCCGGCCAGGAGCCTGCAGCCACTAGGGACCCCACCAGTGCACAAATTTTGTGCACCGGGACTCTAGTAAAATATACATGAGTTTTACCATACGAATATACCCAAGAAAATATTTTGAAATGAGCTTTTCTACAGAAAAGTTTTATTCTATTTATTGTAGTCTTGATACTTTGTAAGATTCTTTGGGAAGAGAAAGTCCACCCATGGCCAAAAAATAGATTTTAGCATAGAGTTTTTCATTTTTATCATTACTATTAGAGGCCTGATGCATGAAAAATCATGCAAGTGTAAACCTTCCTTCCCCCCGCTGCTGGCATTGGTTTCCCTCCAGCACCCGGGACCCAGGCTGCTTCCCTCCTCTGGCCGACCACAGGCACCCAGGACCCAGGCTGACTTCCCTTGGGCCACCCACAGGCACCTGGGACCTAGGCTGGCTTCCACTGGGCTGCCCACAGGCACTCGGGACCCCAGCTAGCTTCCCTCCGGCCCCAGCTTCATCAGGAAGGATGTCTGGAATGACATCTGGAAGACATCCAGTCTAATTAGCATATTATCCTTTTATTATTATAGATTATTATTTTCTTTTAGCTTTAGGTACCATACTGTGCCCATTAGTGACTTCTTGGAAGAAAAACCTTCCCGAGAAACAAAATGTTCTAAAACAGAATCCATTTTTTAATACTTTCTTTCAACATACAATAGCTATTAAATCTACCTACTGACATTAGTACCTTCTGCACCTTGGAATCAGCTGTCTCATCATTACTTGCTGTCTCTTATTCTCTGACAGTCATTTTGAATTGATTTTTACCATATTTTACTCAAGAAGACAGATAACTTCACCTCTTCCATAGTTCCATTATTTCTTATATGGGAAAGAAATTGTCATTAGTAAAGGGAAGGGAAGATGAATACACTGTTCTTTTGTTTTAGGGGAAACAATACAAAGGAAATAGAAATTCATTTTAATTTTGTCCATTATTTGAGTTTGTTTTTCAGATCCAGTTTTATCAGGAGCAAATTATTTAGGAATGTCATATAAATGTTTAACTTTATTAAGAGTAAAATAATAATAGTAAAACATTTTTTTACAAACATTCTGGACAGAAAGAAAGTGTAAAATGGGAGGGGAAATTACAAAGGAAGTAGCCAGGACATAGAGATAGCTCTAACTTACATATTTATTAATCCATTGATCAGCTCACTAACCCATAAAACACTTATTAAACAACTACTCTATGCAAGATATATTTATACCTTGTTGCAAATACCTTTAAGAGGCAACCAGTCCAATGAGAGGGGAAGGTCAATGTTTGAATAATATATATAGTTTGATTAGTTACATCATTCATTCCTTCATTCCAAAAATATTTTCTAATTTCCTAAAATATGAATCACATAAAAACATTAGGAAAACATAGAAAAACATGGGATTTTACAGACTTCCCATAGAGCACACAGAGAATGTATTGAAAGCAGTGAGTATGGGAAGAGAAATCAGTTATAAGCCCAAGGGTATCAAGGCTTCCTCCAACTTGTGTGGAGCCTTAAACTTATATTAGTGAGGGGAAGGGACAATTTAAGAAAAAAAAAAGGCAAAATTAAATCCATAGGTAAATATTTATTTCAAACTAGAGGCTTGGTGCACGAAAATTTGTGCACTTGTGGAGGGGGTGCCTCAGTTTGGCCTGTGCCCTCTCACAGTCTGGGACCCCTCGGGGGATGTCCAATTGATGGCTTAGGCCTGCTCCCTGGGGAATCAGGTTAATCTAGCAGTCAGACATCCCTCTGGCAGCCCGGGAGCCCACAGGGGATGTCCAACTAACGGCTTAGGCCCACTTCCACATGGGGAGTGGGCCTAAGCCGTTAGTTGGACATCCTTAGCACTGCCATGGAGGTGGGAGAGGCTCTCGCCACCATCACTGCACTGGCCAGCCATGAGCCAGCTTCTGGCTAAGCGGCACTCCACCTGTGGAAGTGCACTGACCACCAGGGGGCAGCTCCTGCCTTGAGCATCTGGCCCCTGGTGGTCAGTGCATATCAGAGCGACTGGTCATTCCAGGTTATTCAGCCATTAGGTTGAATTTGCATATTACCCTTTTATTATATAGGATATGAAGTCACAAATTACAAATCTTAGAAAGTTGACATTATACACAAACATCAGACAATATATAAAAGTAAGATACTATTTATATAAACTAACTCACTGACACTCCCTATAATATTTTTCTTAAATCTTATTAATTTTTTGAATGACTATTTTTCTATAGAGAAAATAGACATATGTGGGGAGAGAACCAAGATGGCGCCATAGGTTAACGCCGGAGATTGCTGCCTTGAACAACCAAATCAAAACACACCTAAAAGACGGAACAGACATCATCCAGAACCACAGGAAGGCTGGCTGAGTGGAAATTCTACAACTAGGAGGAAAGAGAATATCATACCCAGACTCAGAGGAGGCGCAGTGCTGAAGTGAAATACTCAGGTACGGAGTGCGCTCGGAACAGGCTGGCGGCGGAGGGCGTGGTTGGTGCTTTCAATCCGGAGGGAGTCTCAGATTCTGAGCTCCAGATCTGGGCGAGTCTCTAGGGACCCAGACTCAAACGGGAGAAGCGGGACTGTCTGCCTTCAGTCGGAACTTGAAGGCAACTTTCTCTCCAAGGTTTGCAGCGGTTGCTGGGACTCTGTCAGGCAGAGCCCCTAGGGACGGAACTGAGAGCCGCCATAACTGCTCTCTCTGGCCCACCCTGTTGATCCCGAGTCTGAGCGACCCACCCGCCCTGCCCAAGCCCTGCACAGAGCCATTTGCCAGATAGCCTCAGGCAAAGGCTAGATTAGCACCTCCCTAGAGGACAGAAGTTTTCCCACTGCAGACACAGCTGATTCTCACAGCCAGCTGGCCTGGAGGTCAAATCCCCCTAGTATTAACTACAACAATCAAGGCTTAACTACAGGAGGACTGCGCACAAAGACCACTAGGGGGTGCACCAAGAAAGCATAAAAAATGTGGAGACAAAGAAATAGGACAAAACTGTCAATGGAGGATACAGAGTTCAGAACCACACTTTTAAGGTCTCTCAAGAAATGTCTAGAAGGCGCTGATAAACTTAATGAGATCCTCAACAAATCTAATGAGACCCTCGATGTTATGATAAAGAACCAACTAGAAATTAAACATACATGGACTGAAATAACGAATATTATACAGACTCCCAACAGCAGACCAGAGGACCGCAAGAATCAAGGCAAAGATTTGAAATGCGAAGAAGCTAAAAACACCCAACCGGAAATGCAAAATGAAAAAAGAATCTGAAAATACGAAGATAGTGTAAGGAGCCTCTGGGACAGCTTCAAGCGTACCAACATCAGAATTATAGGGGTGCCAGAAGATGAGCGAGAGCAAGATATTGAAAACCTATTTGAAGAAATAATGACAGAAAACTTCCCCCACCTGGTGAAAGAAATAGACTTACAGGTCCAGGAAGCGCAGAGAACCCCAAACAAAAGGAATCCAAAGAGGACCACGCCAAGACACATCATAATTAAAATGCCAAGAGCAAAAGACAAAGAGAGAATCTTAAAAGCAGCAAGAGAAAGACAGTCAGTTACCTACAAGGGAGTACCCATACGACTGTCAGCTGATTTCTCAACAGAAACCATGCAGGCCAGAAGAGAGTGGCAAGAAATATTCAAAGTGATGAATACCAAGAACCTACAACCAAGATTACTTTATCCAGCAAAGCTATCATTCAGAACTGAAGGTCAGATAAAGAGCTTCACAGATAAGGAAAAGCTAAAGGAGTTCATCACCACCAAACCAGTATTATATGAAATGCTAAAAGGTATCATTTAAGAAGAGGAAGAAGAAGAAAAAGGTAAAGATACAAATTATGAACAACAAACATGCATCTATCAACAAGTGAATCTAAGAATCAAGTGAATAAGTAATCTGGTGATCATAATAGAATCAGGGACATAGAAAGGGAATGGACTGACTATTCTTGGGGGGGGAAGGGGTGTGGGAGATGTGGGAAGAGACTGGACAAAAATTGTGCACCTATGGATGAGGACAGTGGGTGGGGAGTGAGGGCTGATGGTGGGGTGGGAACTGGGAGGAGGGGAGTTATGGGGGGAAAAAAGAGGAACAAATGTAATAATCTGAACAATAAAGATTTAATTAAGAAAAAAATAAAATAAAATAAAAAGAAAATAGATATTTAAGTCTTTCCTCTGATGATTAAAATTTGATTTACTCTTTTTTAAATTAATGATTCAAAAAATACTTTAAGCTTAGTAACTCATTGGTAATGCCATAAAAGTCCTTTCAGTTTGATATAAAATTTGGTGATATCTCTATCAAATTTATTTCATATATAAGTGAAATAGCATTTCAAGTTTTATCTGTTTGTTTGTTTGTTTGTTTGTTTTGCATAGTGGCTGAAGTGAAATTCTATTTAAATTATTGTTACAAATTTATTAGTCCTGGATGTCTCTGCTATCATGGTCCATTTTGTGTTTTATGTTATCTTCATTGTTAACAGTATTTAGCATTAATCACCTTCTAGCTAGATTAAAAAAAATGCCCATAAGCACATCAAACCAAGCCACTTAGATGTGGCTTAGTGGTTGAGCATCAACTTATGAACCAGTTCATATGTCAAGGTTCAATTCCAGGTCAAGGCACATTCCTGGGTTGCAGGCTCCATCCACAGTGTGGGACATGCAGGAGGCAGCCAATCAGTGATTCTCTCTCATCATTGATGTTTCTGTCTCTCCCTATCTTTTCCTCTCTGAAATCAATAAAAATAAATAAGTAAATAAATAAATAGATAAACAAACCAAGCCACTTAGGAAATGTGAAAGAGAAACTAAGGGAGAAAGAGAATGTTAAACAGATTATGGTTCACACAGCTTCCTCTTGGAGATTTTACATAAACACAGGAACACAATGCCATGGTCCTTCCCTGGGCCTTAGAAGAAGCCTGGGTATGTGAAAAGGAGCTCTTTTATGAAAATCCGTCTCTGTTTGAGAGCTGTCACAGTCGAAGAAATGCATGAGGTTTATAACTGACATGATGGCAGGGATGTACTAATTTGAGGAATATGAAGGAGGAAAAATCTATAAGTAATTACATGATGGAGATGAGTGTTTAATTTTCCCCACCTAGTGCTGTCTGTTCTTTTCTCCTATCACCAATTTATGTAATTACAGGGCTGTGCATACTTGTAACAGGTACTGTTTGTTCAACCTGGGAGAGGCTTCAGGGGAGAAATTACAATCTAAGCAAGCCCTGGAGCCAATAACTAAAGAGGAAAGTTGGCTGGAAGCAAAGTCCTGGCCACAAGAACAAAAGAATCCTTTAAGTGCCTGGCCAGTGTAGCTCAGTGGTTGATCATTGACCCGTGAACCAGGAGCTTAGGGCTCGATTCCTGGTCAAGGCACTTGCCTGGGTTGCAGGCTGGATCCCCAGTAGGAGGCCTACAGGAAGCAGCCTATCAATGTTTCTCTTGCATCACTGATGTTCCTGTCTCTCTATCCCTCTCCCTTCCTCTCTCTAAAATCAATAAAAACATATTTTTAAAAAAGAATCCCTTAAGAGGGAAATATGGCTTCCAGTAATATGCAGATAGATAGTACATACTAGATCAGGGGTCCTCAAACTTTTTAAACAGGGGGCCAGTTCACTGTCCCTCAGACTGTTGGAGGGCCAGACTATAGTTTAAAAAAAAAAAAAAAAACTATGAAAAAATTCCTATGCACACTGCACATATCTTATTTTGAAGTAAAAAAACAAAATGGGAATAAATACAATATTTATATTTGCATGTGGCCCGCAGGCCATAGTTTGAGGACCCCTGCACTAGATGGTAATCACAAATAAAGGCTGTAATCTATTGGGCTTATAAATACAAGGGTGGGAAAAGTAGGTTTCTAGGGGTTTGTATGGAAAACAATGCGATAATTGATAAATAATAATCTATAATAATAATAAAAGCA
This sequence comes from Myotis nattereri, assembly GCF_964212035.1. Lineage (NCBI taxonomy): Eukaryota > Metazoa > Chordata > Mammalia > Chiroptera > Vespertilionidae > Myotis > Myotis nattereri. The sequence goes on from NC_138075.1 coordinate 14,223,470, forward strand.
TAATATGCTAATTATACCAGACAATCTTCTGGACAAAGCCAGGGTTGTGAGGGAAGCCGGAGTCCCGGGTGCCAGAGGGAAGCTAGTGCTGGCAGCCAGGGGAAGGAAGGCCTATTCTTGCACAAATTTCGTGCATTGGACCTCTAGTACAAGAATCAACTCTTATGTCTCATAACTGTAAACCTACTTTTGCCCACCCCTATATATAAACATATAAATACAATCTAAAAGGTAAAGAGGTTTCTTGAAGCCAGAGGACCTAGTGTTGGATGCTTCCAGAGATCATCTGAAAAGGAAGCCTAGAGGAGGTGAAGCTTGAGCTAAATCATGAGATAACCCAAGAACTTAGCCATGTGGTGAAAGTAGAGAACATTTGAGGAAAGAGAATGAACTAAGCAAGGCTCTCATCAACTGCTTAAAAGGGTATATTACCCGATGAAGATTCCTGGTGTAGGTTTCTATTTCTGACACTACTGCAGGTTAGGTGTTTCTCAGTGAAGCACTAAAATACTACAGAAGCCAAAAATAAATATGAAAATGTGATACTGTTCTGGCACAAGAGACAGTTGCTAAAACAAAGTGAAAGCAAGATGCAAAGCGACTGGGACACAGAAGCTCTATGGGTGGGTGTGGAAATCCCTGCAACCACTATAGACATCACTAAGTATGCTTCTTAGTAGATTTGAAGGTGCACATGCTCTGTGGTCCAGCAATTCCACTCCCAGCTACTCTGTTTCATTGATTTCAAAACACTCTTTTCCCCACAGTTTACTGTTTCCATAATGAAATGCATTCTAAAGTAGCATGTGATAATATATGCATTTAATTGGAAAATGTTCTTTCTTAGTTGTTCACACAATGGGTATGTGCCTTACTATTGATGGCATCTTAGACTTAATGACACATGATGTGCTAACCCTAGAGGAACTCTTGTATGTGTGCCTTTGACAACATATACTGAGTGTTCATTGAAGTGTTTTGCACAACAAAAGCCTGGAAATGATCCAATTGCCCATGAATGACAGAAAGAATAGATACATTGTGATATGTTCAAAGTAGCAGATGTGAATGCACTGAAGTAATACACATCAATTTAGATACATTCCAAATAGCTATTGTTCAAAAGAAGCAAGTGACAGCAGAACACACATGGATTAATTCATTGAACAAAGTAAATTTTCAAAGTCAATGATACATATATGGATGGTAACACTGTAAACCGAAACAAGAAAATTATTAATGAAAAATTCAGGGAGCTTCTGAATCCCTGGTAATTAGCTATTTCTTAAGCTGGGTAATAGGCAGATATTATATATATTCTGAAATATACTTATACAATTAATATATTATTTTCTTCATATTTTACATTAAAATATATTTTTAAAACTGATATAAACTTAAAGAGATTTGGGCTTAATCTCTCAGCAATTTATCAGACAAAGGAGAGCAAGAAGCTTGGTACGAAATTCCACTGTAAGAACTGAAGTGCTCCAGTATCCATAGAAATCCAGAACACGTACTCACACTGGGAAAGATAGTCCATTGAAGACTAATAATTAACTGGCAGTATTGGCCCATTTAAAAATGCAAAAACTAAGGTATACCATCATTATATAAATGCCTCAGTTTTTTTTTTTTTAATTAATTAGTGGTAGAGCTGGAATCAAATTCACTTCCCTGACCACAAACCCAGGTTCTACAACTTTACATGGTTAAGAGGCCCAAAAATGTATTGGCAGGTTTGGATATAGGGTATAGGGTATAGAACACTGTTCACTAGGTAGATTGCAGATGGTTGAAATAGAAGCCAATGTCTATTATATTCCATTTTCAAACAGCATTGTTTTCCTGTTAGCTCCATTTTTTAAGGATTATGTTGGTTCAAATAAAATAAATGCAATTGAAATTCAGTAATTTAAGCAACACAGAGTTGTCCCTACTGTAATCCCAAGGGCCAATTGCATGCAAGGGGATACTCTTTTCAATAAAACACTAGCTCTGCTATCCAGTAGGGAAACATGTATTTCCATTCCTGTTAAGCTATAAGAGAAATTGATTACTGCCATGAAAATGGCATTTTTAATGGCCATTTCTTGCTTTTATTAGGTGTTTTAAGGGTGGGACAGATATCATTTACACCTTAAGAAATGTGACATATAACAAAATGTAGAAGGGTAGATAGAGCTCAAGGAAAAGTACACAGGGATAAACTCACAAACAAGCAGCCGGTCTTCGGCTCATCTGTACTACATAAGCCCACTTCATTTCTGGGGGGCCATGCAGAAGGCAATGGTGAGAAAATTTCACACTAAGAATCAGCCCCCTATGTAAGCAGGAGGAAAAAATTCAATGGTCTGAGATCATAAATGGTAGGGATAAGCTTGAAAATACAGACCAAACAAGTAATAAGAAAATCATTTAATTAATCTAAAGAAAAACACAAAACTCCCCAAATCTTTTATAAAAATTGTGACTACAAATTATTGGGACCAGTTCCAAAATTTCCTCGTGGCACACAGAGTGTATATGTTCTTTACAGTGCAGAGTAGGAATATCAGTTGTTCATATTTTTAAAAGGCAGTGTGGATCCTCTGAACTCCCATTCTTCCTTTCTCTTACCCTTTCAGCTGCTAATGAGCATCCGAGCAAATATTACATATGACTAAAAGGCACTCTTCCTAACGTTACTTAATCTTTTAAGGTAATTGTGATCTTTAAAAGACATGGCTCTAGTGCAGTGGTTCTCAACCTGTGGGTCGCGACCCCTTTGGGAGTCCAATGACCCTTTCACAGGGGTCACCTAAGACCATCAGAAAACATATATATAATTACATATTCTTTTGTGATTAATCACTATGCTTTAATTACGTTCAATTTGTAACAATGAAATTGGGGGTCACCATAACATGAGGAACTGTATTAAAGGGTCGCAGCATCAGGAAGGTTGAGAACCACTGCTCTAGTGTTTGTTTCTTTCATCTAATAATAATTAACTTCCCCTCGAACTGTCCCTTTCAAACTTCTAGCTGGATAAATCCATGTCTCTCCATTTTAGATCTGTTTCTAAGAGTGAATGAACAACTCATTTTTATTGGATCCTGATAAATCACATGGCAGGAGATTTCCTTCCTGTCATTGCTAACAAATTCTTAGAAGAAAAGTATATTTCCTTTTCAATGTGATAAATAAAGCACTTCCAGGCCCTCGGAGCAACTCTGTACCCCAGCGTGTTTGTTGGTGCTCTGGGAATTTCCTTTTCTTCTTCCTGACTAAAGACTTGGGACCACATCAATTCACAGCACCTATTTTGTCCTGCCATAATTAAAAGTGTGAAGGCTTCTCCCCTGAAAGCCAGGGGGGGTTGTACATATTAATGAGAGCCAGGATCTCTTTTGATATCAGCTTATAATTACACAGCTTATTGTGATGATGGCAACTGTGAAGACTACTTACTGATACTTTCCAAAGAGGCTTATGGGATTTCAGGGCTAATTTAATTCGACCTTCACTTTATTATGCCATCAACCATGTTCTGACCCTTATCTGTAAGTAGTCCATTGGTATTCCAGCACACCTGCTATAAATGAGAGGTATGAAAATGAAAAGTTTAAACTGGAGATGGGAAATATGGATAGCAGAACTGTAAAAACGGTGCAGCCTCTTTGGAAAACAATTTGGCAGTTCCTCAAAAGGTAAACATAGAGATTCTATGTGACCCAGTAGTTGGACTGTCAGGTAGATGCACAGAAGAAATCAAAATGTGTCCACACAAAAATGGAGTTGCATAGTAGAAATATGCACATTAGCCAAAAAGTAGAAAAAAATCCAAATGCCCATTGGCTGATCAAAAAGTAAACAAAATGAGGTGTATCCATTTAATGGGCTGTTACTAGGCAATACAAAGGAATAAAATACTCATACATGCTACAATGCACACCTTGAAAACATAATGCTAAGTGAAAGATATCAAAAGGGTACATATTGTATGATTCTATTTATATAAAATGTCAATAATAGGCAAATATATAGAGCCAGAAATTAGACTTGTGGTCGACTAGGGTTAGGAGTCTGTGGGAGTGGGCGTCAGGGGGAAGGTGACTGCTAATGCATACAGAGTTTCTTTCTGAAGATGATAAAAATATTCTTAAGTTAGATTGTAATGATGGTTATGTCACTCTATGAATGTGTTAAAACCACATATTGCACACATTAAATGGATGAATTTTATGGTAGGTTGATTGCATCTCAATTTATTTATTTATTTTTTATAGTGGGAATAGCACAGTGCAAAAACAGTTGGGACATGTGTAGCATCAAATGTCTCTCTGGTTTTATCTGTCCTCAGACGAGCTCCACAGGGAATGAATCTAAGAATTCCTGTATTCACTCCATTTTTCTTATTAACTCTTCCTTTCACCTGAGTGAGTGAGGCATCGTTCCCCTCTGCCACTGCTTCTTTCAAAAGCCCCCGTTATGAAATTTCAGGATTTTGTTTTAGAGAAGCAGAAAAAAATAGCCGAAAGTGGCTCTATATTTCATAGTACTTCTGCTGCATCAACCGACTTCTGTCCAAGGGTTAGCAAGCTCTGGGGTAAAGGCTATTTCTTTGCATTCAGAACATGACAGATTCTACCCAATGGCTTATTCCAATGCCATCTTTTGAGGGATTATGTTTTACTACTGGCAGATAATAGAGTTTCTTTTCTCTGTCTTTCCGTCTGACCCCAGCTTCCTCTGAGTTTTATTGCTGACCAACAGCCGTCTCTATAGTTTTAAAACTAGCACACTGCGAGTCAGCATGGCTTCGTGTCCTGGCTACAGAGCCTTCCAGGAAATGCAGTTTTCTCAGGGTTTTTATTGACCCAGCTCTAGCTTTCAAAGTAACAATAAAGTAAAATTGAGTGTAGGGCCATAGGTTTTGAAGACACAGACACGGAAACCTTCTGATTTTTTTCTTCTTAGATTTTTGGAAACAAGATTGAACACGGGAGGAAATAACTGTAATCTTCTGGGGGCACAACTAATAAAGTAACTTCTTATTACAGGGGCGTAGAAGCCAACCCGAGTGCAAGATGGGAGAATCTGCAAGTTTGGAAACATCTTTTCTCGTTTTCTTTAAAATATTTGTAATGTTAGCTGCTGCTTAAACCATATAAAATCTAGTTGCATGATTTTTTTTTTTTGCTCAGCACTGGCAAACTTGCAATAGCTACCTGGCATCACCAGTAAAAATAAAAGTAGATCCAGCTTACTTTTTAATAGGCATTCCTTTTAAATGTTCACCAACACTTTTGGTCTAAGTGAGGGGAAAAAAGGCCAAAGTATAGTATTAACTGCTCAGAAATAAGGGACATTTTCCTATTTCCCTACCCTAGAGGTTTTAATCCATTTTTTTTTGGGGGGGGGAGGGTAGAAATTAACAACTTAAACATTTTTGGCTCATGGAGCATAAAGCCAAATTGTTCCTAACTCTATATTAAAATATCCATGGACATAGATTCCGTGATTGCTTCCAAGTGTTTTCCTTCCTCTCCTCCTCTTCTTTCTCACTGCAGGATCTTGCATCCAGACTACTGTCGTGTGACTTGCAGAACATCTCTGTAGGAGGAGCACCTGTCTGTGTCCTATGAATGCCAGGCTTGTCCACGTGACATGCGTTGGCCAATGCAATGGATACAGAGTAACATATGCAGAAAATTTAAGAGGCATCTCATGGTTCTGACATTTCTCTTTTCCCTCTAATTCAAGAACTATGGTACAATGGGCTAAGTTGCTATTTCTATGGAGGAGTACCAGAAGCTAACGAAAAATACTCCCTACTCTCGGGATTGAAAGCCCCCTAAACATCTGTACAACAGGATCTCAGAATTGCCTTGGGACAGGAGCTATGGTATTCCTCCCATTGTCCAGCTTTATGAATAGGAGTGGCAACTGTGCCTGTTCTGCCTTTTACCTACCATTCTACATTGAGCAGGTTTTGGGGGAGGGAAAGGTAAGTTTCCTTTATGGCTAAACAATGTCTACATCAATAGGATTCTTATCTGCATTTGATGTAGAAACTACCACAGATTCTGGACTTTGAGTCTAATGCTATGACTGGATGAGGTCTTTAGGACATATTCCTTTGGAAAGAAATGAGTGCATTTTATGTCCTGGAGTAAAGGAATCTTTGTGACAAAAAGAGGTGGGCATTACTAGATTACACTATTATTATTTTCAATTACTTTCTACCATTCCTATACTCTTACCAAACACCATGTAAAATGCAGTATATTTCTGAAAAATGATTATATTTACATATCACTGACATTAGTCTTGGCAATAATATTTGGTCAATGCAATATAAATGGAAGTGCTGGGTAACATATCTGAGCATGACATTAAGAGGTTCAAGATAACATTGGTTTGTTCTCTCTCTCTCTCTCTCTCTCTCTCTCTCTATATATATATATATATATATATATATATATATACAAAAAAACAGATGCACACACAAACATATTTATAAGCTTATTTTTCATTGGCGTGCTATTATCTAAAACCTATTTCTTTCACTTAAATCATCACCAACATTTTTGACATATTTTAAAATTTGTCCTTCTGAAGATCTGTTAATAATATAGAAAAGTGTTCTTATTATAGTATTCAACAAAGGCACATAATGTCAAACTGCATTTTGATCTTAATTAGATTGCTATAGGTTGAACTATCCCCTTCAAATTTATATGTTGAAGTCCTAACTCCCATTACCTCAGAATGTGACCTTATTTGGAAAAATGGTCTTTACAGAATAATCAAGTTAAAGAGAGGTCATTAGAATGAACCCTAATCTAACATGGCTGCTTCCCTTATAGAGAGGGGGAATTTGGGCCCTAGCCAGTTATCCTCAGTGGATAATGCGTCGGTCTGTGGACCGAAAAGTCCCGGGTTCAATTCCGGTCAAGGGCTTAATCCCCAGTAAGGTGTGCAGGAGGCAGCTAATCAATAATTCTCTTTCATCATTGATGTTTCTATTTCTCTCTCCCTCTCCCTTCCTCTCTGAAATCAATAAAAATATATTAAAAAACAAAAGAAAAGGGGAATTTGGGGCACAGAGGCACACATGGAAGGAAGATGATATAGAGACACAGGCAGAAGATCATCTACAATCAAGAAACAGATCATTCCCTCAAAGTCCTCAAAAGAAACTAATTTTGCCAACATCTTGATCTTGAATGTCTGGCCTCCAGAATAACAAATTTTTGTTGTTTAAGCCATTTATTTGTAGTACTTTTTGAAACAGAGTCCCAGCAAGCTAATACATAGGAGAGAAATTAGGAAAAATGGACCAAAAGTATCAGAGTAGTTAACCACCATGGGGTAGTATAATTATACCTAATTTGTGTTTATGTCTAAGTAATTTTCTGTAATTCCTACATTTTCTATACTAAGAACACATAATTTTTATAAAAGAGAACATTTTTTCAAATGTCAAATATGCAAGACGTAAATCTTGAAAATGTTCTGGGCTTGGCAAAACAGATCAGACATGATGGCAAGGCATTCATTTAGACATGTATGGTTAAAACACAGAATATTTACATCTCATGTGCTCAGCCTCTTAGAAAAGCACTACCTGCCAACTCGGTTATTTCCCATATAAACCTTCTGATAAAATATAGGAAGGAAGGGATTATAAGACTAACCTGAGAATAACCATTTTGGGGGTTATCAGATTTAGGAAAAGGAAGACACGAAAGTGAATTTTGCAATGATCTTTTGGTTCTTTGACCAGATGCCTTCCCTGATGACCAGCCACAGAGATGAGCTCAGGAATGTGATTGAGTCCAGAGTTAGGATAGCAGAGGAGCCACTGCATGACATTTCTCTTAGTTGCCTATGGTTAGTGCACATGCAGTTCTTAGAATGCAGATCATTCCAGGCATAGGGATGGTCAGCTGCCACTGAGGTGCCCGCCCTTGTGGTTACAAGGGTGCCAGGAAAAGACTGTCATAGTGTTTGAGGAACACATCTGCACACTCTTGGTGGAAAAAAGGCTTTGCTTCTTAGAAAATTGTCATGTAAATTAAACACCCCTTCTCCAAGCCCTTAAATATATTTTGAAATTCTGTCAGTATATAATTCAGATGCTTTTTCTTGTTTTTGTGTTTGTGTGTGTGTGTGTGTATGTGCGTGAAGTCACAGTATGGCGGTCACTCTTATGGTGCAAGTATGTAAAATAATCCCATCTTTGCCCTAGCTGGTTTGGCTCACTGGATAGAGTGTCGGACTGCAGACTAAAGGGCCCCAGGTTCGATTTCAGTCAAGGGCGTATACCTTGGTTGCAGGCACATCCCCAGTAGGGGGTGTGCAGGAGGCAGCTGATCCATGCTTCTCTCTCATTGATATTTCTAACTCTCTATCCCTCTCCTTTCCTCTCTGTAAAAAATCAATAAAATATATTTTTAAAAAATAATCCCATCTTCAAAATGCATTGTGTCTTTCTCACCACAGATGTTTGTCCACGCTCTTGAACTACCTGGAAAATCTCCCATCCACTCAGAAATTAACTTCTCATCTTTTCAAACACCTCAGGAGTCTCCTTCCCCTAGCAATCTTCACTAAGTCCCATAAACAGTTGGGTGACCCTGGAGAAAAAAGCTTACACATATTCTAGCAAACTTCTGTCAAAATTTCAACACACTATATTTTTAAATTTGACTGCTTATACTTCCAAGAAGGCAATATCTGGCTTCTTATTCACATAATGTTGACACCTAGTGTGTTTATCTGGTGCTTAAAAAACATCCAGTATACCTATTTTGAAAATACTGGTGTATTAGGAAGTATCTTGAAGCACAATACATTAAAATTAAGAGAACCCAAAAGAAGGCGAGAGGTTTAAAAAGTGAATGTAAGTAAGCTGCAAAATAGATTCTTGCAAAAACACTTACTGAATATTTTTTTAAGTTTTATAAAAGTGGTTCTCATAAGTTATCTTGGTACTGCAAGATTTAAGAATAAAAAAGTTATTAAAGGCATGGAGATGTTCTTAGCCAGCTTTCTGCATGCTGAGGAAGCATTTGTAACTTAATGAAGGACATTGCGGCTCCTCCAACCAAAACTCCCAGGCCAGCTGAGAAAAAGAAAATGATCTGAAAACACAGTGATCAGGAAAAAGGAAAGATCTTTTCCAGACTGAACACACAGTTTAAGCAGTAAGAGGATTTAAGACACCACTAAACTCCATTGTCTCAAAAGGAGGCCATCAAATACCTAATTAATTTTTCATTTGCTTTATAGCTCTAGCAGATGTTGCATTTTTTATATAGATGAGCCCGTCACTGAGATGCAAGAGGAAAAAAATTTCTTTTGTGAGATGTTAAATTAAAATACTTGAAGTGACATAGAGAATGTATGATTGGTGCAGTCCCGAAGATCCTGGTTACCCCATCCCAAAATATGCATGTCAATAAACCATGATTTCAATATAAATACAAATACAATATTTAAATTTCTTTTTAGGGGGAGAAATGGAGCATGGTATTATAGCAGCGAATTTATATAAACTTCATCATTTTCTAGACAAGTTATCTTGGTACTGAGCTCAGGTGAATACTTTTAATGACCATGGCTCTTGTATTTTTCATCTACTAATTATCAAAGGAAGAAATCAGCTTTACAATTTTAAGAAAGGGATAAAAAGAAACAGTAAGAAAAAGATGAAATATGACTCAGACTTGACCTTGACAACCACCTCCAAGGCACTCTGATCATCTTGTCACAAGCTCAGTGATCTGTCATATAAAATGGTAACTATTTTATTTCTCCTGGAGAGGTAAGTCAGTGGTTGGCAGCCCTCTTGTGTATGACTCACTTTAACAGAAGGTGAATGTTTGCGAAATGTTCATCATTTTTACCTTGTCCCAAATTTCTGTCATAGACAACTTATCCAAATCACCATCTTGGTGACAGGAGTTGTGTACTATGGAACCCTTTGCTATCTACTTTGCTCCCCTCCATCCACTGTCATCTTCCCAATTCACCCAAGAAAATTTGAACTGAAGGTAGACTTTTAACTTATAGAGGCAGAATCATGAAGACAATTTGGTCCAGAAGCAACTAGTTATATTAGGTGTGATCTCTGGACCAGCATGTCCACATGACTTGGGGCTTTGGGAAGTGAAGCTAATTCGGGCAGCCGGGTCAAACCATGAGTGACGAGAACACACGGGCCCAAAGAGGGTGAGGAGAAACATTTTCTTTGTAGCCAATGACATGTCAGCTGCTGTGACCAGCCCCTCTTAGGCCTGACCACTTTCTCTGTCCATGTGAAATCTTCACAACCTTCCAAAAAATCTTTTTTTCCTTAAATAAATTTGAGTAGCTTTCATTTCCTTTAAATCTTTGATTCGTGGGGAAGGGAGTAGCCAAGCAAACTAAATTTTATTTTATTTTACTTTTGCAAAATAATCTATTTACATTTTAAGTGGAAAAAAGAGATAGCTAATAAGACTTGAGTTTTTGAAATCAGATAATCACATGACAAAAAAAAAGATGTCAGAAAAATAATTTATGAAATGTCAGTTATGTGACAGAGTATAATAGATACTTGTTCATAATTGATATAATCTAACATCTACAATCACACAGAAAATAGGATTACAATCCCTTTTTGTAAAAGAAAACTGAGGTTTAAAGATATTAGGTGGTTTTTACAGATTTTACAGTAATCATTTTCTAATTATAAATGCATGTTCTTTTCTCTAAAATACTGTACAGCAAGGGGGGTCAAATAAATGGTGATGGAAAGAGATTGTTTTTTAATTTGGGTGGTAAACATATGCAACATATAGATGATGTATCACAAAATTGTACACTTGAAACCATATAATTTTATTAGCCAATTTCACCCCAATAAATTTAATTTAAACAAGTGCCTCATGTTGATATACGAAAAACAGATTATTGTGGGCTGTGGGCCAAGGCATTGGGCCTTATTCCTAAGAATTGTTAATTCCGTAGGTCATCCTGTAAGGTAAAATGATCTTTATTGGTTTTGTTTTATATATCTCTAAAGGATGTCCTGTCTGATTACAGGGACCACTTGAGTATTTGGTTATTTCCCCCTAAATATCTAAGTATTTTTCTCTAACTATTCAAAGAGAGTGCCCCCAAACCTAATCTCTATAGTTTATTTTTGACAGCCTTGGAAAACATATACATAGATAAGTCCTGTTCAAACCTTGTTATTTTAAACCCCGAAGCCTAAATAGCTTCTAGAAACCTTTTTAGCAGTAACTATAATCCCAAATTATTCTGGAATGTATCCCCAAATTAGTTAGGATGTTCAATTTTCTTCAGTCACTCATTCAGAGCTAACGTTTATAAATGGGAGAGACATTTATAAATTTTTCTCTTATGAAAAACCTCTATCATCAAGTATCAACATTTAAGACCAAGTAAAACAAATTTCAAGTAACAGGGGTTATAATTTATTTCTGCTTTATAAAATTGCATGTCTAGAATCAGATGTCATCTGAAAAGCCATTCCTGTCCTCTACTTATGAATGGTGTATTTGCCTGCTCCCATGAATGTTACTCCTGTAAACATTTTGAAAAGAACTCATCCTAAGCAGCTACCTGCTTGCCTGGTGAGGCAGAACTTAAAATGCTCTAACTTGAGAAGAGAGTAAACACTTTAGTTTTTAAGAACTCAAAGTTGCCTTGCTAGGACTCTCGCCACTCTTTCTAATCTAGAACAATTGAAGGGCTATTTCAGATTATGCAGATGAAAGGTCAGTAGGCATCCTGCGGCAGACACTGTATGGTCTAATGATGTGATCCCTGGGGAGAACCCTGGTATAGTTGCATAAAGTTTTATTAGCCTTTTGGGTGGCAAGAGATCATTTCTCTGACCATTTTTCTTTTGATGTTCAATATTATTAGAACCTTTCTTATTAAATAGGATGACACTTCCTGAGATGATCTAAAAGGGAAGAAGTCAGGATACACTTTGCTGAGGAAATGATGTCTGAACTTGTGACAGGAAGTGAAGACGTTTGGAAGTAAGAACATTGGAGGATTGGGACTCAGAGAGGAAAATGTAGAGAAAGGAGGAAACGGAACAGATATGTGTGGACAGTGAGAAAGTGTTTGTAGCTGTGTGTGTGTGTGTGTGTGTGTGTGTGTGTGTGTGTGTGTGTGGAGTTATAGCTCATTGGAGAACAGGTTCCAGCCCATGTAAATAAGAGTAGAATTTCCTTTTTTTGTGACCTGTTGAGAATAGTGGTGATATTTTCAAAAACAGTGGTTGACCACATCTGTGTGAAGTAAAAGATGCATAAAGGATAAAAGGTTTGATTATAATCATGGCCTATTCAGGTATCAGAAGCAACAAATTTCCCCATCCACTAGTACACAGGTGTCCTTTATGCAAGTTATGATTAATTCTCAACAATAAAACCAGAGAGCTAATAAAGAGAAGAATCCAGCAGTGAACTTATCAGACTCTCCAGTTATCGTACTCTCTTGGAAATTGGGGACAGGCCTGAGTATTTAGAGTTTTTTTTAAAAAAAATGTTTGAATAAAATTTTACCATTTGCAATAACATGGGTGGGCATTTGCATTTTGTTAACAAATAAAAATGTGACAATGATCAGTAATGAAAATTTCACAATGAAAAATGTGACAATTATCAGGAATAAACAACTCACACTTTCTTCTATCAAATACAGTCTTCTACATTGATATACTTAATCAAAATAAACCATCTGCAGAACTTGCTGATCTGAAATTGATGTAGAGGAGGTGTAATGGAAATGTTTGGAAAGTCATTCATCAGGGTGCTGAAAGACTGCAGGAGAAAGGTTTCACAAGCTCCCAAGATAAATTGATAAAAGACCAGAACACAGATGAAGAGGAAGCATCTGAGCAGCATGTAGATCCCACTGGGTCCTGCTTGGACCAGGATCAATTCCATGGCTATTATAGGACAGGTCACATATACAAGAATAGCAGGATTTCTTTCTCATTATAATGTCCTCAAAGGCTTAAAATCTCTGCATTTTAATTTATAAGAAACACTATTTTCCAGGCTGAAAATATGTAATTTATTTTTAAAGAATATTTCTATTTTTCATCTCACAAAGAAGGCCAGCATTGCAAGCCTTTCAGAATGAGTCTGAAGTTTGAGATTGAGGTGCAAGTGGAACAGTCTGACAGCTGTCAGAGAGGAGGATGGGGGGACTGGATGACAGAATGTGAAGGGATTAGCCAAAGAACATATATGTATAACCCATAAAAACTGACAATAGTGTGGTGATGGCCATAGGGAAGGGGGTTGGGGGCTGGGTGGAGGTGGGCGAAGGGGCTGGGGGTAGGAGTGGGGACACCTGTAATAGTGTCAACAATAAAAATAAAGTTTGAATTAAAAAGGAATTATGGAAATAATGAGGTGAGCTTTAGAATGATCAGACCATCAATATGGTGCCATTAGAGGTTCTCAGGCAAAACTATACCATCAGGCAACTGAACAGAATTCATAGAATTCTGCTTTGACAGGAGACTAGAAAGAGAGAAGCTCCACCCATAGCACATCAATGTCCTTTCTCCTCTGAAGGACATGAAAGACTTTCCATTCTTCACATCAATCAGGGAGAGATAGTTAATCTGCTTAAAATAAACAGCCTCAAGGTATAAAAAAAAAAGACATTGTCACCTCCAAGTTGCTATCTTTGTCTAGGAGGATTGGATTGGATAGAATGCTTTTAGAAGCAAGTTATGCATATACTGCACAATATTTTTAATTGACAAATTAAAGTAATTGACACAGTACCAGAAAATAGCATTTTAATTTATATTTCAAGCTTCAGAAAACGGGGGACATAGTTACTTAATGATGCCATCGAGTACCAGCTTCCTTTCATCTTTCAGCTCTCACTTCTCTTTTCCACAACCTAAGACCACTGCTCCCTGAGGTAGTGAGTTAGCTGCCAGCAACAACCAAGGCTGTTGGCATCCTCATTCATATTTAACAGGAACAAATGTTTTCTTCTCCCAATTGTCTGACAAAATCTTGACCTGCACCACTCATATTAGATAAGCCTGAGTTACATTTCCTCTTCTGAACCAATTATTGTGTAATAATTGATTTTAGTTACCAAGTACTCAGATCCCTCTATATCCTGTGTTTTCCTCAATAACAGCACACAATAAATGTTTCTATGATTTGTACTGATTTTGCTTCCATGATGTCTAACCTAGCATCTGGTCCTCAGTAGGTACTCCTCAAATTTGACAAATGAATGAATGTGTGAATGACTGCATGAATGAGCATATGAATGGATGCAAGCAAAAAAAAGGTATGCCATAAATAATGACAGGCTATGAATAGAAGTAAAGTACCTAAGGTCTTGACTTCCAAAATGCCACTATTTTCTTTACACTTCACACAAATAAACACATTATAAAAAATGTGTTAGTCAATGTTACAAGCACGCACCGTTTCTAGGAGATCACTGAGGTACAGACAGACACATAAGTCAGCCCCCAGTGTCAGGAGTATGGCCAAGAGAGGATTTCCATTCTATCAATCATTAATTTCAGTCAGCTTTTTTGTTTTTTTTAATTGCCATGAAGTCTGTGTCCTGGCCTTTATTACTGGTGTTGTTGATTAATCTCTTTGAGCTCCTACTTTGTTTTAAAGAAAAAAAATATATAGCTTTGTTGTAAAAGATCTTAAAGTTCTTTTAAGAAATTGGCTGCTCATTAATAGAATTTTTTCTGAAGTAACTGTCCATACCTTGTTGGCCAAAGCATTTCAATTACACTTGATTAGACTAGTGGTTCTTTCTGGGAGATGATTTTGACACTCATTCCCTCAGGACATTTTTGGTTGTCTCCTGGAGACACTTTTGGTGTCTCAGAAGGAGATGCTGTTGGCATCTAGGAGGCTGAGGCCATGATTTATCAACATCCTACAATGCACAGGATTGGGCCCCACACTTAAAACTTTTCTGGCCCAAAATGCCAACAGTGCCAACATTGTGACATTCTGCTTCAGATATGTTATTATTCTTTTGCCTCCTAATATTAATATTTATGTATTTATAAGAAGTGATGATGAAATAAAGCTGAAAGACAAGAAAGTATCTTCTTATAGCAGACCGGGGAAAGAAGCTATGGATCAGAATGAATTGCCTATGGAATGAGGGGACCTACTTATTATTTATTTATTTGTTTGTTTATTTATTTATTTAATAGAGTGGTGTCAGGGAGGTTTGAAAATACCTTCTCATAAAACTTTCTCCACAATTAGTCTTTTATTATATTTCAATCTGCAATATTATTGTTAGGGTTTGAATGTTATCCCTCAACATTCACATGTTGAAGGGATCACTTCCAGTTGCTAGAATGTGTCCTTTTGTGAGAACAGAGTTTTTATAGATGTAGTCAAGTTACAGTGAGGTATTAGGTTGGAGCCTCATCTAATGTGACTCCTGCTTATGAAAAGGGAAATTTGGACTCACAGACAGGCATACAGAGAAAATGAGGTAAGAATGGGTAGTCATCTACATGCCAAGAAAAGAGCCAGGTCATGGATCCTTCCCTCAGAAACCTAAGAAGGAATGAAACCACCGACAGTTCGATTTTGGACTTCTCCAGAAAAGTGAGATAATAAATTTTTGTTGTCTAAGTGACCCAGTTTTTTGGTACTTTGTTATGGGAGCCCGAGATGATAATACAATTTTTAGGATTCCTTTGTTGAAGGGAGAACATTCTTCCATGGGCAACACATGCATTATCAATCATATGAAATATAGTCTATGAGATTGCTTTCAATATGGTTACTAACTGGGAGCAAATGAATGTATTGCTACTCGGAAAAATAGAGGGAATTTTGGAAAGATGTTATTAAAGGAAATCAGATATAGGAAGAAGGAAGAGGATGTCAGCCAAAGAATGTCAACAAGGGACGGGGGCTAGTGGCAAAGATGAAGTTGGGCCATATCAGATGTGCCTTCCCTTAAGGAGCACTGAGTGAGAATGCAAGAACATAAACTCCAGAATTAAACCAGTTTCAGTCCCTGTTCTGCCACATATTAACTATGTAAATCTGAAGTTTCCAACCTTTCTGATTTTCAACAATTAAACGGCAATAATGGCCTTCAGTGTGAGGCTGACTTCTCCATTAGGCACAGTGCCTGGAGCCTGAAATACTTTCAGGGACCAACAAACATGTTTTAACTTTTTTTCAAAATCAGAAAGAAAAGAAAAACACGCTGAACTTTTAGGCCAAAAAATGTTTTAACATATATTAATATGTATATTTGCCTTTGTACCAATTTAGTTATAAAATATACTTTATAAAAATTTTATGGAGGAAGGGGCCCATAAAAACCCTGATTTGACGAGGTGGGATTGGGAGACAGGGTCAGATCAGATACTATGCCAAGTTTGGGGAACACACTAAGAGTAGATTCCCTATATACTTTGTACGTATGTTATATATTCTCTGGTTATTGCTTTTGGGTTTATCATGTGCCAAGCATTATTCTAAGTGGTTTACACACATGGACTCATTAAATTCTTACAAATGTCCAAGAGAGGGTGATAATGCCATCCCCTCTTTACTGATGAGAAAACTGAAACAGACTCCCTGAAACAGGGCGTCTTTAAGTAACCTTTCCAAGCTCACAGACTTAGTCAGTGGCAAGGCTAGACACTGAAGGGGAAAATAAAAAGTCTTTAACTCTTAGAAAGTTCCAGTGGCACCTGTCATTTAAGCCATTCACAAAGCCCTGCTGGAATTTTCTCTTTGAAAATGTTTCCTTATTCAGGGTCAACTTTCAATCTTGTATGTAGGTCTGCCTGGTAGATATGGATGAGTTCTGTTGAAATTAGTCACTCAGACCATGTTATAACATGGAAAGGCTGTAGAACAAAACTGCAAAGAGTACATGTTCTGTGGTCATTTTTACACAGTAAACACAAAATGTGATCTGCCATCTGCCTTGAATCACTCTTCTGCTTTGCTTATTGATAACATCACCAGGACTCACTCCATCCCTGTATGCATTAGCAAGACCATGCTGGAAAACCAGGGCTTGCTGCACATCTGGATTGTTCTATCACAAGATCAACTGTGAGGCCAAACAACACTGTCACGAATCAGACATTACTGTGTGTGAAATGGTTTCTGTGCCAAGGAATTCCATTTTTTCCAGATGTGTCATCAAGGCACCTCAAGAACTAAATTTAAATTGTTATGAGTTTAAAATGTGACTTCTTAAATAAAAATTGCTTCATCTTCAGCCCAAATTCCAGAGCAACAAAGTACATTAACATTGGATGGATTGTTTTCTTATGAAATAGCAAAGTTTTAAATTAAGATTGGTTTAGATTTATACCTGACCAAGGTTAGCTGTAAGGATCATGGTGTTATTATTACTTAAGAACTAAGAGTTACTGGGAATGCATTATATGCCAGACTTTGTGCTAAGAAATTTGTGTGGAATTAATCCATATCATTTTTACAAAAAGCTCAAAAAGTAAGCAGTTAACTTCTTTTCATGTGGGGAAACTGAGCCGAAATCTGAAAAGAGTAATTTTCCCAAGCTCAGGTACCTCTAAAGCAGCAACACCAGGATTGGAACTCATATGGTCAGACCCCATATTCAAAACAATTAAATACTGGGGTGTTTCTCAGCATCTAGAAGGGTTCAGGAATCTGGAGAAGGGCTACGAGTAAATTAATAGAGACCAGACATGAAATATAAATTTGGAAGGCATTGTGGGGAGCCAGAGGAGACCTAGTTTCAGTAACCAAGTTCTCTCAATCTCTGGACCCCTAGCTTTTTATGAACACAAATTGCCCTAAAGCAAAGCAGATATACATATCAAAGGTAAGGTTTGGTATACAGTAGGCATTGTCAGGTTGGGGAACTGCCTTGGATGTCTGGCAGCAGGCAGTAATATATGCAAATCTTTAAGTTTGGGGAAATGCTTTCAGCTATTCCAGCAGGCAATAATATGTATCTTCAGCCCTGCTGAAGCCTCAAGGTCCACCAACCTTTCGATGAACTTCTTGCATTTATGACCTGCTGGAATTAGCCCCCAGCAATTAAACACTAAAGAACATATTTCTTATAGAGCACATATAGACTTCCCTTTCTTCTTTCCTTCTCTCTATTTCATCCTCCTCATTCTTCTCTTTCTGCTTCTTTATAAAAAATAAATTAAAATTTTAAAAAAATCTTAAATATGACATCATTAAAAGATATAAATATGCTTTATTTCAGAATAAGAATGATAATGGAGATGAGGAATTGGAGGAAAAAGGTAAATCTATAATTTCAATAGGCCTGGTTCTATTTTGGAAAGTCAATGGCTAGAATATATTAATGACAAAATATTTTTGGTTCAGAAATTATTTGGAAGCTTCAGATAAGGTTGCCAAGCATAGGCTTATGAAAGCTAATCACTTGTCCTTTTGTTGTTAAGCTAAGACTTTAAGTGTTTATGTACGTACTAGAGGCCTGTTGCATGGATTCGTGCACCAATTGGGTCCCTTGGCTTGGCCTGCAAGGGTGGGGCCCAAATTGGCTCTCTGACATCCCCCAGGAGGTCCCAGACTGTGAGAGGGCAGTTCTTGGGTGACACATCCCAGAATCGGGCTCCCTCCTCTCTGGTTCCAGGTGCATCACCCGAGAACTGCAGCTGCCAAATCACTTCAGCTTGGCAGCTCCTGTGTTGTGCGTCTTCCCCCTGGTGGTCAGTGCGCATCATAGCTACTGGTTGGAGGGTCTGCCCCTTGGTGGTCATTGCACACCATAGCTACTGGTTGGACGGTCGGACAGTCGGATTGTCGAATGGTTGGACAGTTGCTTAGGCTTAGAGAGAGAGAGAGAGAGAGAGAGAGAGAGAGAGAGAGAGAGAGAGAGAGAGATATTCCAAGCATGGATAACAATGCTATAAACTTATTTATTGAAGTTATATCTAAATATTTATTCATCTCTGAACATTTCTCATTTAGGAGAAAAAAATACATGACATTATTTGGGGATGGCTTAAAGTTATCATTTTTAAATTTTAAATGGAGGTATAGTGAATGAGTAGTTACCAAATTCCTGCTGTGACAAAAGTTAATAGTACTCCCAAGGCATGTGGTTGTGATAAGAAAAGAGGTTTATTCAGATGCTGGCAGCCTCCTGTCCCAAAAATACATCTTAACATCTCTGGTCAAGCCAGTAACTTATATAAGAAAAGGGGTAAGGTAGCAGGTAGGTACAGGCAATGTTCTACCATATTTTGATGAGGATCTTTGCATCAGTATGTTGAATTGATCTGTGTCAGCCAAATTCCCTTGGTCGGGCTGCTCCCTTCCAGATAGGAACTGGAACTGCTGGGCCCTGCAATATGCTACAGACTGTTAGTTACTTTTGTTGTTGTTCCTGTTTTTGTTCCAATACGCTTGTTAGTTTGTACATTTATTTTGGTTATTGCAAGATTACATATTCTCTATTCTCTGTTACAGAACCTTCCATAAGAAAGAGAATATTAAGAAGGGTAACTCATTTATATATACTAGTAAACTGAGTATATTTATATTTTTAACTTATTTCAAAAATTCATCTCCTGCTGTGTGAGTTTGCATCAGAAACATAACATAAGCAATGGTGACTTCTTTGCAATATCCCAAACTGCTCTCCTGGAAGGCTACTTAAATACCTATCATAATGACATGCTTATGACAAGCAAAGAATGAATTCCGATAAAATACAGCAACTAAATCATAAGGAGGACTGGAAAAATCTGTGTCTCCTCTGCTCCAGTCAGCACTCATAATGATAAAGGCAAATTTTATGCTCTAAATCCAACACTGAGGAAATTAAGCTTTCAGAAATATAAATACTCATTACTGTATACTTTCTACTTTTTCAGAATATGATTTTTCTTCTCTCCAAATGAGATGGAAAGCATGATGAATTCCCTCAGCTTGATTCACATAGCATTTACAAGATTGAACTTGTCAATTTGGATTTATGAAATTTATGAAAAAATTTAACACTCACAGTTGGGCTACTGTGTCAGCATGTTCATGAATTTTTTAAGAAAGAAACAATCCTTTGCATATTTTTCTACTTTTCAATGCTCAAGCTGGCCTTTGTTTACAGCATAATTTGTAGAATGAAGATTAAAAATGGGAAACATCTCAGTTGTATGCTCTGATCAGGAATTTCATAGAGTATTACAATGCATTAATCTTCGAAGAGAGAAAAAAGAACCAAGATATAGGGCTATTTGCTTCTATATAATCTTAAATCAGGAAGAATTCCAGATCCATTGTCACTCATGTATGTAAGAATAAAGACACAAGCTAGTCTCTCAGTATATTATTAATTGTCCTTTTAAATATAAAAAAAAATTGATTTGAATAAAAATATTCTTGAGTAACAAATCAACCATTGGGTATAATCACCCAGATGCTATTTTGCTCTATTTTCCAAGTATATTTTTCTATTTTTCAAAATCACCATTAACTTTTTTAGGGAAAATCACATTTCAAATTGATTAACAGTAGCCACATTTTCCAATTATGTTGGTAATGAGTTCAGGAGCAATGACCCAGAAAATGGACAGGAGACTCTGTTCCAAACTAATATTAATAATATTTTGGTATTTTTGAAAAAGAAAAATAGGAGACTCTGGAACTAATGATGACAGATCTTTGCTGTTAATTAATCAAATCTTCTCAAAATAGAGTTCAGCAGGTGGAAATAATTACCAGTTAATTGTCTCCTGTTATTACTCTTTAGAGATATAAACCCGACCATTGCACTCATTTTACAATATTTTTCCTAAAAATCCAAAACTAAATAAATCAGAAGCATGATTGTTGTTATGGAAACAATATTTGTCTTTTCTCTCTGAGATAATACACATAGTATGAAAGAGCAACATTTCCTTTGAATTAAAATATCTGTTGGCCAGGTTCATAAATTCATCTTTAAAAAAATTATTTTCCTTTTATATGTTTTTAATAAGTTTAAGGAGCTGATATGAAACAGAGAAAGAACTTTTTCAACAGGAAAAAAATTGTCAATATGAATCCTGACAAGAAGACAATGAGTATCTTTGAAAGTTTACATTTGGTAAGAAATATACACCTTAAAAATATTATTGTATTTTCTGTTTAATACTAGTATTCAGAACAAAAATATTCTTTGTGTACTAATTAAGTGGTTCAAGATAACATTGGTTTGTTTTTGTTCTCTCTCTCTCTCTCTCTCTCTCTCTCTCTCTATATATATATATATATATATATATATACAAAAAACAGATGCACACACAAACATTTATAAGCTTATTTTTCATTGGCGTGCTATTATCTAAAACCCTACTTCTTTCACTTGATTCACATTGTTCTGAGGGTCTTATTATCCAAAGGTTTGTAACTGAAATAGATATTTTTAGTACTTTTATCTGTATCATCCCTTATAATTAGATGTTTATCTTTCATATTGTATTGATATTTAATTCAAATTCAAATATAACTTTTACATATGCTACCTTCATTCCTTTCAGAAGAAGACAGGTATGATAAACAAATAAAATGAAACCATACCTACTTTTTAAAATATCTCTGAAATATCTCCTCTTCCATGAGGTCTTTTTATAACTACAACTAGAAGCCCGGCACACAAAATTTGTGCGCAGGTATGGTCCCTAGGCCTGACCCGAAATCAAGGCCATCTTCCCCAGCTGCCCTGCAGCTGGCCCCAACCCCCTCTGCCACCCACTCCCGGTTCCCTATTCACCATTGGGCAATCAGAGGCTGCCAGCTGGGGGGAGGGGCTGAGAGGTTGGCCATTCTGCCTGCTCACTGGCCCTTCCCCTGCTGCAGGTTCCCCTCTGTGTGGGGGGTGACTAGCGGAGCAGGGGCCTTGGCCTGGCACCATTGGCATCCCCCGCCACCCACCCCCAAGTTCCCTGTTTGCCATCAAGTGATTTAAGCCTGCTGGCCAGGGAAAAGGACCAAGAGGTGGTCAGTGTGCTTTATAGTGACTGGTCAAGCAGTCATTCTGCCATTAGGGTTAATTTGCATATTATCCTTTTATTATATAGGATTAGTCTTTGTCTCTTTTGAATCTCAACCAAACTTATTTCCACTTTATTGATAATGATGTATATATCACAATATTGACTTATCTAAGTATGCAATTCAATTATTTTTAATAAATACAGAGTTGCCTAGCAACATCACAATCCAATTTTAGAATACTTCTATCTAAAAACAAATCATTAACTACTACTCCTTATCCCAACCCATAGCCCTAGGCCAGTGGTCAGCAAACAGCGGCTCGGCCAACCACGGCTCACGAGCCACATGCTGATCTTTGGCCCCTTGAGTGTGGCTCTTCCACAAAATACCAACTTCTGCGCATGGGCCACAGAGTTTCAATCACACTGTATGTGTGCACCCACACGTGGTATTTTGTGGAAGAGCCACACTCAAGGGACCCAAGAACCGCATGTGGCTCACAAGCCGTGGTTTGCCGACCATGGCCCTAGGCCACCACTAGTCTACTTTCTCTATGTGCACATTGGCCTTTTCTGCATATTTTAACATAAACTGTTTCATATAGTAAGCGCTTGCTGTTTTTTATGACTGACTTCTTTCAATTATATTCGGGGGGGTTATTCATGTAGGAACATATAACAATAGTCTGTTCTTTGTTACTGAGCAGTATTCTACTGTATGAACTCACCATTGTGCTTACAAATTCACTAATTGATGGATATACATTTGGGTTGTTTCCACTTTCTTGCTAATATAAATGCTGCTATGAACATTCACATATAAGCGTGTGTGTGGATGTGTTTTCATTTATTTTAGGTGGATGCCTATGAACCTCAACAAAATTTCTGTGTCATGTATTACTTTACATTTTAGCATGATTATTTTTTGGGTCTGTCTTTACCTACGCCAGTCCTCTAAATGCAGGTATTCTCCAATGTCCTTTTCTCATCAACTTTTTAATATACTGTTTTCCTTCATTAGGTAACTTATCCATTCCAAAAGTATAATTCTAATTTCTACTTGAGTGAATGAAGTATCTTTTTTTTTTAACCCTCATTCAAGGATATTTTAAGGATATTTTTCCATTGATTTTTAGGGAGAGTGGAAGAGAGAGGGAAAGACAGAGAGAAACATCAATGTGAGAGAAACACATAGATTGGTTGCCTCCTGCATGAGCCCCAACCAGGGCCTGGGCCGGGGAGGAGACTGCAACCAAGGTATGTGCCCTTGACTGGAATTGAACTCCGGACCCTTTGGTCTGCAGGCTGATGCTCTATTCACTGAGCTAAAATGGCTAGGGCATGACTGAAGTATCTTCCTCTTCAACCTTTTATATACTACTTATGTAGTACAATTTGGGGGGAATGACTGCTAGAATGTTAAGTAAAGCATAACATTTTGGTTGATAAAATATTAATATTGTGTTTTATAAAGTTTTTAGGTTATCATTATTTTAAAAGTATCATCTTTAGGCAGTTAATAATGCTCATACTAAGTCTATAATGAAATGTTTAAAATATATATTTTTTAAAATAATGATTTCAAACCATGCACATTTGTTATCTCTTTATATCATCTTCCATTGCCATTCATAAAGGAAACCCTGAAACAAAAAGAATTAAGATGTCTACTTAGATCATCTCATATATGGTAAATGAAGAATTATTTCTTTAAATGGCTACCTCTATTTGTTATTGATTTCTTTTTCATTTTAATTATTGAAAAAAATCATTTGTGCCTGAAAGAATTTTTGAAAGTGAAATAGTTTCAAACTCAGTGGTTGCCCTTGCCTTTTACTTTATATAAAGTTATTTCAATGGCAATTGTGTGCAAATTTGGTGTTGGTGGAGTTGGCGGAAACATCCATTATGTAAAAATAAAGTGTACCTGGTTGGGGCATTAGAAAGGTTGTAATTTCATCTTCTGGTTCCCACTTGCAATTTCTGACTGCAGCAATTTCAATGAAAATTACAGCTTGAGGCCCCCACATGGTGCACTTTATTTTCTATTCTTAAAACTCGAGGAGGTAAGGGACAGCTAAATCCATGGCAAGGAACCCACAGTAGACTGATGCTTAAGAATGTAACTTCTAAATAAAAAATTTTAAATATACAATCTTACAGGATTCCTTCAATTTTGTTTTTGCTTGTTTTTTCTCTTTTGTTTTTCTTTCCTTATTTTACATTTGCAACAGTCTCAAGCTGAACTTAGAAAAGTCCATTATGCTTTACAGGCACTTTGCATTAGATTAAATAGAAAACTTCAATACTCTAATTTTTAACCAAAAAATTAGATACTGTAAAACTGGAACTGATTGCACACCTTTTTGTAAAATATTGTAACGAGTAAAATTTGAAGAACTCAATAGAAAGAGAGAAAAATTATGCTCATTTTAGCTATACTGATGTTACAGGTGGTTGATATACAGCGTAGGCTCTAGCACAATCTTTCAAATCTATAAAACTGTATGAGAACCGTATTATACCATTTTGTTCCTGACTTATAAAAGATAACTTTGGCCCTAGCAGGTTTGGCTCAATGGATAGGGCATTGGCCTGTGAACCAAAGGGTCCTGGGTTTGATTCCAGTCAAGGGCAAGTACCTTGGTTGCAGGTTCCTTCGCAGCCTGGGCCCTGGTTGGGGCTCATGAAGGAGACAACCAATCTATGTGTTTCTCTCACATCAATGTTTCTCTCTGTCTTTCCCTCTCTCTTCCACTCTCCCTAAAAGTCTATGGAAAAATATCCTTGATTGAGAATAAATAAATAAATAAATAACTTTGTTTTGCTCATGGTAAACAAAATTACCCTGAAAAGTTTGAGACCTGATGATACATATTAGTCATATATATTCCAAATCCCAACATAATGTAGATGCTGTTTTGTCCAACAACAGAAAACAAATTCTTTGAAAATTGAAGGTGACAGTTTCTACCCTTGAATAGATAGCTATAGATCTTTACATAGGAAGAAAATCTACATTTTTGTCCTATATTATAAGCTTATCTATCAATTGGTTGCAAATTAACAGACATGCTTTTCATTTCTTCTCAGAGTGAAATCTAATTAGACCTTTAAAATTTTGCAAAAAAAAACAACCTAACTTTATCAAGAATACAACATTGAGGACATGTGTACACCAAATATGGAAGTGTATATTGATATAATAGAAAATATTTGAGGTATTTGCATAACTATTAAAATTGTAAAAATATTATTGGAATGTGTCCACATAAATAACTCAAAATAAATATTAAAAAACTTCAAACTAAAAATATGTTTAATGCAGTATCACGTATTTTGGAAAAACAAAATAATTTAAGCACTCCAAAGTAGAAGTATGATTTGCTAAGATATTACACAGTCATTTAATGTTGTACAGTGATCCATTATTACAAATTTAAATAATATCTTATCATATGGAAATGTGTTACTATGTGTTGTTAAGTAAAAGAATAGAATGTTGAAATTAGATTTACATTATAATTATAAGTTTATAGAGAAATGAATCAGGAGAAATTGACAAGCGTGGCTGAATCCTGGTTTTATTATATCATGGTTTAAAAATGGCTCACAATTTATTTATATGCCAATATTTAATGCACGCACAAGTCACACCCATACACATTTTGTTTATTAGCTGAACATAAAACAACCTACTTCTTTATCTAATTAGTTCAAAGTTGAATTTTAAAACTTGCTCTACTCAATTATTCTTCCCTGTGTATTCCATTATTCTTCTTTGACTTTTGATTAATTCTCAAGGAGATTACATTTCTTTTCTAGTCACTTTCAGGTATTAAAAAAGCCAGTTCAATCGAATAACACACGTATCAATCCCTTCTGGACTCCTAGTCCCTCTGGAACATGCCTATGTATCTCTTTGTCTGTCTGTCCATTCCTATTAAATGTCTTTTTGTAATAAATCAGTAGTCTGGTATGTAAGCTATTTCATTGACTTCTGTGAGCCACTCTAACAAATTAATTGAACCCAAAGAGGAGGTCATAGGAATCCTGAATTATAGCCAGTCAGTTAGAAGCACAGGTGACAAGTTGGACTTGTGATTGGAAACTGATATGGAGGGAGGGGACAGTCTTTTGGGACTGAGCCCTTAATCCGATGTTTCCTCCAGGTAAATAGTGTCAGAATTGAGTTGCATGTATAGGACCTCCCAGAAGGTGTCACAAAATTGATTAATGTGTGGAAAATCCACATTCTGATGTCAGAAGTGTAGTGTTTAGTGGAATGTTAAGAGACAAAGAGACATTTTTCTTACACAATAAAAAGTTGTTGTTTTCTTTTCATTGCATAAAGTGTTACAACTTAAAAATATTAAGTGCTGCTTCATTTTTTTTTTTTTTGGTGGTATGTAACTCTTTTAGCTCCTCATTTATTATCTTTTGACCAAAACAAAATACTACTTTTATACCATCTTATAATTTACATAAGACATTTGCCAATAGATATTAAATTACATAATGGCATCCCACTTAAATATAAAAATCTCATTTTCTCTCTTAAACTCTAGCTTTGTGCCAATAGATTTATCTTCTCATATGCTACTTCTACTTAACCTGAGTTCTTCATTACTTATTTATCGTTGTAGATTTTTTTATGTTTTTTTTTAAAAAAACACACTGGGAATCATGTATAAAGACACAACAAGAATAAAAATAAAATAATAAGCCCCTGTGAACCACACTCACTCTCAACATTTGATTTACAGCCAGTCTGGTACTATTGACTCTCCAATTCAGAGATTTAATTTCCCATGTAATTATGAATCAAATTCCAGGTATCATAACATTTGAACAGAAGTGGTTTCAGTAGAAGCGGTTTTAGAGAGAATTCTTATTAAAATGACCACCTTTTCAAGAAACAAAGGAAACAGATTAAGAATTTTCAATTCTACCATCCTAAAATAGATTCTGTAATTTAAACCAAAATGGCATCATTTTAGGCACAGATAAAATTAACCCAAAATAACTGGACATATACACTTCTTTCTAGACATGCAGAAAATCTGACCTTTGAATAATATCACATTACACTAGCTCCATATAGAACAATATTAGAAACTCATGCTCAAATAATTGTGGGGGGTGATGGGTTAATTAGAAGTAGCCTAAAGCTAGAACCATGAGAAGAGAAAATATAAAACACACTACATTTTATTTTTAAAGTTCTGGTTGTTAGGAGAGAATCTCAGTGGTTCTCTGGGACCTAAATAAAAATGAACTGGCTATTTTCTAAAAAGTGGATATGATATGTAAATATATTCAAGCATAGGAATCATATAAAAATTCCTTCATAAATGATATTCATCTATCTACATTTAATTACATAGTTCCTTAATAGTTCCTTCCAATTGAAAATGCTCTTTCCTTTTAATAGTTTTATTGAGATTTAATTCTGACATTTTATATGAATTAAATTACATGTTACATGTCCATTTGTGTATGTCTTCTTTTCACTTAATGTTTTGAAGGTTCTTTCATGTTGTAGTATATATAAGTCAGTCTTTCATTTAAAAAAATATATATTCTTATTGATTTCAGAGAGGGAGAGAGAGATAGAAACATCAATGATGGGAGAGAATCATTGATGGGCTGTCTCCTGCATGTTCCACACTGGAGATTGAGCCCACAACCTGGGTGTGTGCTCTGACCTTGACCAGGAATTGAACTGTGACCCCCTGGTTCATAGGTCAACACTCACCACTTAGCCATGCCGGACAGGCCAGTCATTCATTTTTATTACCTAATAATATTCTATTGTATTAATATATCATATATTATTTATTTATTCAATCATTTGATGGCTATTTGGGTTGTTTCTACTTTGGGCTACTCTGAATAATGCAGCTATAAACATTGTGCAGATATATGTTTTCCTTTCTCCTAGAGTTGAATTGCTAGGTCACATAGAAACTGCTTAAATTTTTTTTTTTTAATATATTTTATTGATTTTCCACAGAGAAGAAGGGAGATGGATAGAGAGTTAGAAACATTCATGAGAGAGATCGATCAGCTGCCTCCTGCACTCCCCCCAGTGGGGATGTGCCCGCAATCAAGGTACATGACCTTGACCGGAATCGAACCCGGGACCCCCCAGTCTGCAGGCCAACGCTCTATCCACTGAGCCAAACTGGTTTGTCAAGAAACTGCTTAAATTTTTGAGAAACTGTCAAACTATTTTTCCAAAGCAGCTGTACCATTTTACAGTCTCACAAGCAATGTATGATAATTCTAATTTCGCCACATCCTTACCAACACTTGCTATTGTCTTCTTGATTATAGCTATCTGAGTAAGTGTGAAGTGGCATCTTCTCATGGTTTTGATTTGCTTTTCTCTAATGACAGATGATGTTGAATATCTTCTTTTGTGCATATTGCCAATTGGCTTCTTTGGATAAATATCTATTCAAATTTTTGCCTATGTTAAAAATTGGATTTTTTTTTTCCAGTGCTGAATTGAAGGAGTACTTTATATATTTTGGATAAAAGCCCTTATCAGATATATTAACTATAAATATTTTCACTATCCTGTAAGTTGTCTTTTTATATTCTCAACTAGAGGCCTGGTGCACAAAAATTTGTGCAGTGTGTGTATGTGTGTGGGGCAGGGAGGGGTCCCTCAGCCCAGCCTGGCCCCTCTCACAATCCAGAAGAGCTTAGGGGATGTCCTACTGATGGCTAAAGCCCACTCCGGAGTGGGCCTAAGCTGCAGTCTGGCCTCGCTCTGCAGGAGGCAACTGGGTGGATCAGGGGAAGGCGCCACCCCCACCCCGCTGCTGCTGCCACTGCTGGCCCTTGCTTCTTTTTGCTGGCACCACTCCCCACCCACTGGTGGCTGGGGACAATCTGGGGCCAAGCTGGCTGTGGGAGGAGCTGTAGGAGGCTGAGGCACAGCAGGTCACACCCCATCCAGCCTCATTGGAGGCATGGCGCCAGAACCAGCCTGTGCCACCCCTCTGTGGCTGCCCCTGCGGAAGGGGCAGCACTGGGACCAGGACCATGCAGCCCTCTCTCCTGCTGCCTCTGTGAAAGGGCCCACAGTGCCGCCCTCTCCCATGCAGCACCACCCTCTCTCATGCAACACCGCCCTCTCCCATGGCCTCGGCCTCTCGGGGCTCTCCCACGGCCTCTTGCACAGTGCCAGGCTCTCCCATGGTGCCAGGCTTTCCCATGGCCTCAGCCTCTTGTGCAGCGCTGTCTCTCCCATGGCCTCTCGTGTGTCACCAGCTCTCCAGCGGCCTCTGCGAAAGGGGCCATGGCGCTGGACCAGCCTGCACTGCTGCCTCTCCCACGCTGCCGGCACTCAGCCATCGCAACTGCTGTGGCTTTGTCCACAGTCTAATTTTCATATTACCCTTTTATTAGTATAGATGGTATTATCTATAGTGCAAAAGTTTTAAATTTTGAATTTATATTTTTGTTGTTGTCAATTGCAATTTTTGGCTTCAATTAATCATTGCCTTACCAAAAGTCATGAAGATTATCTATTCCCAAGCTTTCCTTCTAAAGTTAAAGTTTTATTTCTTACTTTTCGGTTTATGATCCATTTAGAGTTTCTTTTGTTTATGGTGAGAAGTAGTAGCTCCCCTTCTATTCTTCTATATGTGGTATCCAGTGTTTTCAGCCACCACTCATCATAAATTTATTGGCCATTAATGTAAGGTTTATTTTTGTCTTCTCAATTTTATTCTATATGTCTTTCATTTTGCCAATATCACACTATATTGATTGCTGTAGGTTTGTATGAAGAGTTGAAATAGGGAAGTATAAAATCTACTACTCTGATTTTTGAAAGATATTTTTGCTCTTATGAATCCTTACATTTTCATAATAATTTTAAAATTAGCTTAATTTATACAAAAGAGACAACTGGTGTTTAGGGAGGGATGGCATTGAATCTGTAGATCAATTTGGGGAGTATTGTCATTTTTACAATCTTGTCTTTTCCCCCAAGCAATACAGGAAACATTATTCTAATTACTTAAGTCTGCTTTAACTCCTTTCAACAATGTTTTATTATTGTCAGCATACAAGTCTTGCATTTATTTTGTTAAATTAATTCCTAAGTATTTTATTAATTTTCATGCTATATTAAATGTAATTGTTTCATAAATACATTTTAAAATTGTTCATTGATAGTTTAGGCAATACAACTTACTTTTTGTATATGAAATTTGTAATCCATAACCTTGATTAAATTTTTATTAGCTCTGGTTGTTTTGTTTTATGTGTGTAGGTTTACTTGGATTTTCTATATATAAGATCATATAATCTGCAAATAGATATAGTTTCATGTCTTCCTTCACAATTTAGAATCCTTTTATTTCATTACTAGAGGCCTGGTGCACGAATTCGTGCACAGGTGGTGTCCCTTGGCATGGCCTGAGCGGATTGGGATGATACTTGCAGTCCAATGCTGACTTCCGCTCCTATCTGCCACACCCACTCATCCTGTCCCTGTTGTGCCTGCAGCAGGCTCACTCCCAGTGAGTCCTGATTGGGAAAGGCTTGTGCCACTGCAGTGGCGCTCACCAGCTGTGAGCCCTGCGTCTGGTGCCCATTCCAAGGGGGTGGAGGGTGCTGGGATGCAATTGGCCCTCTGGGTGGGCAGTGGGTTGCCCTTGCCAGCCTGGGGTCCTGATCTGTCCCGCTGATGTTTGTGCCAGTTGTTGGGAGCCACCTGGCAGTCACTTTTATATTGTTTCTTCCTTACAGAGCGTCTAGGGAGGGGAGGCAGCCACTGTGCCCGAGGCCAGCAGCACTGCTGGGATCATGCTGGCGGCACCTGTCCATGGGTGCCTGGCCCATTCTCCTGAGATTAGATATACAGAACTACTGAGGCAGTGAGTGGCTGCTGCTGGGCTGGTGGGCCACTGGGATGGGTCAGTCATCTGAGCGGCATTCCCACTGTGGAAGCACACTGACCACCAAGGGCAGCTCCTACGTTGAGCATTTGCTCCCATAATGGTCAGTATGCATCATAGTGACCCGTCAAGCAGTCATTCAGTTGTTTGGTTGTTCGGTCATTTTATTGTTCGGTCGCTTAGGCTTTCATATAGAGAGATCTTGCATAAATGCCAAAGCTAAATCCTATAGTACAATAATGACTACAAGTGACAAGAATTCATGTTTTTTTCTTATGCCTGACCTTTTGGGGAAAGTTTTCAGTCTTTCATCATTATGTATGATGTTAGCCAAGGTTTCATCAGGTTGAGGAAGTTCCCATCTATTCCTAGTTTGCAAAGTGTATTTTCATGAAAGGTGTTGGATTTTGTCAGATGTTTTCTTTGTACCTATTGAGACCATTATGTGTTGTTCCCCCCCGCCCCCATTTTTCTATTTATATGGCATATTACATGCATTTATTTTTGTATGTCTTATATTTCTAAGATAGACCACATTTTAGCATGGTGTTTAATCCTTTTATTATAAATGCAGAATTTGGTTTTCTAGAATTTTGTTGAGTATTTTTGTGTCTATCATCTATAGCAGTATCTTTCAACCAGTGTACTGCAATAATTTTTAAAACATGCATCTGATTACGTAGTCAGGTAGTCAGGGGCACTAACCTCTTTTCCCTCAGATTGTCAAATAAAAAAAAATGTCATCAGCCAACACAACAAAAGGCATCCAGTGTGAGTGAATAAATAAAAAAAAAAAACCCTATTATTTTTTGTTATATCAGCAAAAAATATGACATATGTTTGGTGTGCCACAGAATTTTAGTAATAGTTTATGTGTGCCATGAGATAAAAAAGGTTGAAAATCACTGGTCTATAGTCATAGGAGGTAGAAAAATCTGTCATTTTTTGTGTGTGTTTGTGATGTCTTCACTTTCTCTTGGTATCAAAGTAATATTGGCCTCACAGAATGCATTGGAAGTGTTTCTTCCCTTTCTAGTTTTTTTGGAAGTTTGTGAAGGATTTGTGTTAATCCTTTAAACATTTGGTAGAAGTCACCAGTGAAGTCATTTGCTTCTGGGTTTTTCTGGTATGTCTTATCTTGAAAAATATTCTAAGTATGTTTGAAAAAAATATATTTCTGATGCAGTTGAGTGGAGCCCTCTATGGACATCTATTAATTCTTGCATTTTTTAGGCTTATTTCTTTGTTGGTCTACCACCTAAGTGCTCTATCCATTACTGAAAGTAATGGCTAAAAGTCTGTTATCATTGAATTGCCTATTAAATGTTGTTCAAATTTTTATTGATTTCAGAGAAAGAACGAGAGAGGAAGGGTGAGCTAGAAACATCAATGATGAGAGAGAACCATCAATTGGCTGCCTCCTGCACACTCCCTCCTGGGTGTCGAGCCCACAACCCAGGCATGTGCTCTGGAATGGAACCATGACCTCCTGGTTCATGGGTCGATGCTCAACCACTGAGCCACATGGACTGGGCTATTTCTATAATTGTTGTCTTCTTGATGGAGCAACTCTTTTATCAATATTATTGGCTTCATAGCTTCCTTTAATCCTTTAAGCATGGTTTCCTTTAGTTCTTGAAGCATATGTATTATGAGATAATATTTTTGGTGAAAGTTGATCATTTTAAATACTGTATCAAGAAACTCTGGAGACTGATCACCACTCCCACTATAGGTTGTTGCTGTTTTCTTGGTCATTTATTTGTTTAGTGAGTTGGCTGAACAAAATTCTGTGAAGTCTTTTTCTCCCAAAATATGCAATCTCAATGTCTCCGCTCAGATTTCCCACCCTTGTTTATGTCTTTTAATTTAGCTACCAAGGGTCACCCCTCTTAGTGATCACTTAGTGATCAAAGGTTGTGCTTAAGCCCTCTTAGTTAGATGTCTGCCTATTAGCATCAGATATATGTGTGGCTTGTAGGCTACTCTCAAGTTTCAGTGAAATTATACCTTTGTTTAAATTCCACATTTTGCCAGGGACTTTTAGCTGGATGTTAGCTCCCTGATCTCTACTAAGAGGCTGTAGCCTCAGGCACACATAGACTTTTAGGATGCCAGAGATGTGTGTAATTTTATTTTCCAAGCTGGTTTCTTGGGATTTACGTTTGAGTCAGATATCTTATTGTCAGTGTTTGTTTCGAGGTTACATTTAAGCCCCTTTTACCAGGGAAGCTTCTGTCCTGTCTTGATGGGTCTGGGTGCAGCTGGGTAATGCGTCAAAGTAAGACCCAGGTCCTGCTTGGATTGCTCCTCAGTAGGTTCAGCCTTTTCACAAGTGCGCAGATTTCCCGGCCCCATGGGTTACTTGTGAACCCAGTGGGCACTTCTTTGTTATATTCTTTCTCTAATAAACTTCCTGCTGTTCTACCACTTTGCTGGTGGGAGTAAGAAGCTATAAGTTCTTCTCAATTGCTCTCCTCTGAAATCTCCAATGTTTACAGCAATGCCCTGAAGCAAGGGTTTATCCACGCTTTGTTCTAAATAAAGTCAGTCCCTTCAGGCAGAGTTCTGGAGCTCTTTATTCCGAAGGACATTCTTTTACCCTTGGTCTACTGGAGTTGGGGGCCAAACTAGAACCTGCTTTTTCTGGAGTGACACTCTAGTTCAGGGGTGGGCAAACTTTTTGACTCAAGGGCCACAGTGGGTTCTTAAACTGGACCGGAGGGCCGGAACAAAAGCATGGATGGAGTGTTTGTGTGAACTAATATAAATTCAAAGTAAACATCATTACATAAAAGGGTACAGTCTTTTTTTTTTTTTTTTTTTTTTTTTTTTTTTTTTTTTTTTTTTTTAGTTTTATTCATTTCAAACGGGCTGGATCCGGCCAGCAGGCCGTAGTTTGCCCACGGCTGCCTGCTCTAGTCCCATAAGGGCACTAAGAGAAATGGTGTCTGCCTCTTTCACATGAAACCTTCACCCTTAAAGACAGGTGGAGGGGTGGGGGTGGTGGTCATGGACTCAGTATTGTTAGCCTACAGCCCCTGAAATAAAGTTTCTATCCCATGAGTGTGAATGAGTGGTAGGGGAGCCTACCGTTGGGGGCTGGGTAAGCAGTAAGGTGGGGAAACAATAACCTGCCCCTCCTGCTATGAAACTATAACCCCCACCTTGGAGCTGGGAGAGTAAGGAGCCCCTGTCTTCTTGGCTATACATAACCTGGGTAGAGCTTCTGCAACATGGGATTGGGCTGCAGCAGATTAGAGATAGGTTATGTTGAAAGGCAAAGTTGAATGGATTAAATTTGAAGATCAGATTGGCTTTATTAAGAAATTCATTAACCTGGTAGCATCCCATCTGGAAACTAGAGGAACACTACAACTATGGGTTGTATATGATGAAAGGGTTTTAGAGGAAGAATTGTGGGGCAAGGAAGCTACTAACAAAAGAAAAGAAAGGATAATTGTTAGAACAAAACATTTTTGGGGGAGTGCAGCAAGAGACTGTATCAAGCCCATTGCGGTTTCTTTCTATGATGAGGGAAGAGGGAGGGTGTGAAAAGGCCACGTGACAGATTACCCTACTGGTGCTTGGCCAGAAAATTCCAGATTGGTGAAGATTACACTTAGGGGAGAGGTTGAGACTAAAATTGGATCAGGTATTAAGTCTAGGTTTGCTATGATGAGCTTTTAGCACAAGCGGTGCCATTTTGTGTCTATGATTAGCTCTTTAACAGTGATTTCACTGTTCCTGCCAAGATTTAGGAGACTTTCTTGAATGAATGTTTCTCCATTTGGAAAAATTGGATTTCAAACGATAGTTTTAAAAAATCTTCACCATTTAAATTGCTGTTTTGGTGGGTCGAGGGTCTGCCAAGTTCCTTAGTTAGAAGTCCCACCACCTGAATGTCTACTCTTTAAAAAATTGAACAGTATCGCCATTTCAGTTTTTCCATAGCTCTCTCAACTGCATCCCCTCACAAGCAGCAACAGCAACAGCTCACTGCAGCCAGTCATGCATATTGTCTGCATAGCTCACATTGGAAAGCTGAATCTTTACTATACACACAGCAGATAATCTATTGCCAGAGCCAATCACCCATGATTTAGAAGGACGTGTCTCCTCCTGGTCTTAACTGTTGTATGCTTCAACTAACCCAATGACAGCAATGTGGATTTCAAAGTCTCCACTGCTTTCTTGATTACCTTTTGATTTAAGAATAATAGTGAAAATCGTTGCATAAAGATTCCAATCATATAGGCTCTTTATACAAGTTTACCACTTTCTCCAAACTGCCTAACCTGAAAAATAAGAATGACTATTCAAAGCCTTCAGGTTCCTCTATTCATCTGCTTTCCTCCCCTGCTTACACTGTCACTGTAGTCTGAATTGCTCACTTAAAATAAACCTTTCACACATTTTTCCCTCTCTTCTATCTGTCAACAATTTAGGTTAATGGCATATTTTTCTCTCTTCAGAAGACCATTTTATACTCTCTCCATAAACTTTTCCAAGTTCATTTCCATTTCACTATATTCCTTTCTGAAGCTTTTGCAGTGTATGTTCCTATCTCTGTAAGAAATTGAGTTGTCACGTCGCTTAACAATAAGGATATGTTCCGAGAAATGAGTCATTGAGCTACTTCATTACTGTGCAAATATGATAGAGTGCACTCACAAAAACCTAGATGGCACAGCCTGCTATATAGTCTGGCCTATTGCTTCTAGGCTACAAACCGGTATGGCATGTTACTGTGTTGAATACTGCAAGCTATTGTAACACAATGGCATTTTTTATTTCAAACATAGAGAAGGCAAAGTAAAAATATAGCATAAAAGCTAAAAAAAATGGTATAATCTGTAGAGTGCACGTACCATGAGGGAAGCCTGAAGAACTGGAAGTTTTCTGGGTAAGTCAATAAGTGAGTGGTGAGTGAATGTGAAGGCCTAGGACACGACTGTATATTACTGTAGACTTTATAAACATTGTATCCTTAGGGTATACTAAATTTATAAAACAACCTGAAATTAAATCAAGTGTAAGAGAAAATAATTCAATCAAGAGATATGATAAACACAAGATGTAATCTGTCATAACAGAGCACACTGTTTTATGGCAATTTTTTAAAGTAGAAAAATACATTATAAAGTAACAATAAAAGGTAAACACACAAACCAGTAATGTTGTCATTTATTATCGTTATAAAGTAGTATGTACTGAACATATTGTATATGCTATACTTTTATATATAACTGATAGCGCAGCAGGTTTGTTTACACCAGCATCACCAGAGACATCACCACAAATACATGAGCAATGCATTGTGCTATGACATAAAGACAGTTATAATGTCACTAGGTGACAGGAATTTTTCAGGATCATTATAACCTTCGGGACCACTGCCATGCATGTGGTCGGCATTGACCAAAATGTCATCATGTAAAACATGACTATATCCCTTATAATAAAAGGCTAATATGCAAATTGACTGAATAGTAGAATGACCAGTCCCTATGACACACACTGACCACCAGGGGGTAGACGCTCAACACAGGAGAAGCTTCCTGGTGGTCAGTGCACTCCCACAGGGGGAGCACTGCTCAGCCAGAAGCTGGGCTCATGGCTGGCAAGTGTAGCAGCAGTGGCAGGAGCCTCTCTGGCCTCTGTGGCAGTCGGACATCAGTCAGACATACTCCCAGGGCTCCCAGAATGCGAGAGGGCACAGGCCAGGCTGAGTGACCTCCCCCACCGCCCCTGAGTACACCAATTTTGTACACCAGGCCTCTAGTATTTAATATATATTACTCTCTTCAACTGTTGAACTGTAATTTTTAAAAAATCTATTTTTTTCTTAAGATTTTTAACATTCTAGGAGCATGATTACATCTATGCTTTTTTGTGTCTAATGTACAATCAGCATTTCTATGATCTACATTAATTTGATTGTTTAATTTTAGTAGACTAAGTAGTTCACATTGGGAAAAATAATTTAAACCTGTGTTGTGCTACTTCTCATAAATAGTTTGGTTTCTAATCTTTGGAAATTCTATTATAAAAAGCAAAATCAGTACACTGTTGTTAAGAGATCTGAATTCTAGTCTCAGAAGAGTTAATTTCAAACTTAAATATTTTTTGGAAGACATACATGCATTGCATCTAGTTGTTTGATTTTGGGCAAGTTACTTAATATCATTGAGCCTATACTTCCATATCTATAAAGTAAAAATTCTGGACACAATGATTTCTAGTGACCTCCTTTGTTCTAAAATTCTCTTCTTTCTGTAGTCTAGAAAGTTGCCAATTATGGTTGACCGTAATTGACTTGTTGATGTCAGAACCTGGCTTGATAGATAGTGGAATGGTTGTCACTGCCAAGTCCCATCGCTTTGGTGGCATGCCCTCTGGAGCAAGCCATATCTGGAAGCTTTTAGTCTGGCACTCATATGTGGCTATCACATCTCTTAGGGCAAGCAGGACTTTACTGTCAGCAACTCCCTTTGTTAGCATGTAAGCAGGTCCCATGTTTCAAGAATTCCAGAAAATGTGAAGTAATGCAGATCAGGCTTCTTCTACACTATTTAAAGAAAGTTTGTTTAATACACTTTTAATACACTTTTAAAACTTTTAAGATATTACAATATGCTTATCTTACCCTACCCCCTACTTCCACCACGCACAACCTTTTCAATATGTCCAAGACTGCTATATTCCCACTTGAAATTAGCGGTAGAGGGGTGGTGGAAGAGACCAGAGCCCAAAGCAATACTGAAACTAATGAGGAATCCCAATTTGCCAAGTCAACATAACCGTTTACCAAACAATGCTTTAAATGATTTAAATGGCCCAGTGTGTACTATAGACCAGTTCCCAGGTAATGCTAACCTACACACTGACAAGTTATGTAGAGTTTCACATTCTAATTTACAAACTCAGAAGAACTAAAGAATGCATGTATCTTTTAATTCTCTACAAACAAGTTATTGAGTTCTTGTTTAGACAACACACAAGACTTGTATTCCACATCAAATCAATGCATATCTACCATATTAGTCTCCCTATCAGGTTACACTGAACACTCCCTCCTAATAACACTCAATAAACATTCTTATCTGTGTATCACAACCTTTGTTATATGTGCCAGGCTGAGAAAGAGCAGAGGAGCTCTGTGGAAGGTCGTTCAGTCCCCGGTCATTTGCTCATAAATTCAGTCAGAGGATGAACAAGGGTGTTTGGGAAGGGGAATTAATACATTCAACAATGATATTTGCCCAGGAGACTCATAGTGTTATAGGCCAGTTTGAACTACAAGGTGAGAGACCAGAAATCACAACTGGCAGCCTCACTTGAACAGGTGACGAGAGAGCTGTATATGGATCATTAGTCAGTGTGATAGGAAATTGTTATAATATGTGAACTACTCTATTAGGTGTCAATCTTACAGGACTTGGAGACACATTTTAAGACACTTTTTGATTCATCCTGCACTTATTCAGAAATAGTGGGAATGATCATTATTTAGCTTTGGAATGAGACCTCTGTTAAAGGCACAAAGGGTTATGCCTAATGAAGTTGAATCGCCTGGAAGTTGAGCTCTTCTTGACCAATTTGGTACACCATCTAGGGAAATGGAGATATCCACAGACCCCATAAGCCAGGATATAACATATATGCTGAGAAATGAGATACTTGCAAGGTTTTCTCTTGGAATAATAAGATCTGAAATATA
The DNA here is from genome assembly GCF_964212035.1 of Myotis nattereri. Taxonomy (NCBI): domain Eukaryota; kingdom Metazoa; phylum Chordata; class Mammalia; order Chiroptera; family Vespertilionidae; genus Myotis; species Myotis nattereri. The sequence goes on from NC_138075.1 coordinate 14,262,138, forward strand.
ATTTGTTTTTAGTAAAATTATAAATAGTTAATGACATGGTCTCTCTCCATTTAAGAATATTTTAAAGCACCAGTTATGCACCAAGCCCTGGCCAGTTTGATTCAGTAGATAGAGCATCAGCCTGCAGATTGAAGGGTCTTAGGTTCAGTTCCATTCAAGGGGTACGTGCACTGGTTGCGGGCTCAATCCTGAGTAGGGTGTGTGCAGGGGGCAGCCAGTTAATGATTCCCTCTCATCATTGATGCTACTATCTCTCTCTTCCTCTCCCTATCTGAAATCAATAAAAATATATTTATAAAAAAGTATGCACCAAGCACTCAAAATACCTGGACACTGTGTGTGATTTTAATATTAATAAACAACTATAATTTACTTGGTGCCTGTTATGGACAAGGAGTCTATTTTCAGCATGTTATAAGTATGGTCTTTTTAATATCCTTAACCATCCATGAGATAAATGCAAATTTTCCTCTTTATAGATAAGTGAACTGAGACATAAAGAATTTAATTATTATATTTTTAACCACACAGCTAATATATGATGATAAACAGATATCAAGTCTCTAAAATACATGTGTTGTCACCATAAGATAGTATTATAATATATATCTTATGTATGATATATTGGGGTAATATAACACATATATAGTGTGATATGTGTCATATAATGATGCATGTATCATGTTTATACATATCTTGTATGATATATAAGGTATATTTGTTAATATATTATATAATAATGTAAAAGCATATATCATATATGTGACATAGATAAATGTATACATAATCAAATATATTACATATATATGGAGAGAGGAAGAATGACAATCAGTTCATTCATGGAGGCAAAACAATAACTGAGAAATATAAAACTAGGATGGATTTTGAAAAGGATAACATGGAAAGGACATTATTTATATGCAGAGAATATTTTAGATAAAAGCAGGTGATGAGAAAAATAAAAATAAAAAAATATGGTCTGGCAGTGAAAGAAAAGAAACGCCTCAGGCTAGGGGAGAAAGTGATAACCTAAAAGACGTTATTGAGTTTCCTAGTCTCCTAGAAGCACAAAATACCTCTGAAAATTTTCCCAAGTCTATCAACCACCCAATAAAAGAGAATTGATTGAATTTTTATTTTCCACTTTAGAAGGAAGAAACTTTAGAATTGATGTCTCAGAGGCATCCAGACTGCAGTATCTACAAGGACAAAAATTAATTGATTACTCAACTGTTTTGTGAGTATATAGATAGGGAATTCTAGAATAAAGATATGTTTTGTTTTTTATATCTTGAGGTCATTATATTTACACAAAGAAAGTGAAAAATGTCATGAAACATTGAGATACTATAGAGCCAGAGGCCTGGAGGACATGGCATCTGAATCAGATGTCAACTACCTGTAAGGCATTTGAGCACAGGGTAGATCACCTTAAGCAAGGGGATTTGAGGTTCTGATAAAAGTATTAAAATAATGATCACAGCTGTGGAAATGGAAGTACACCAGCCTGGCCAATAGGTGATTGAGGGTTTTTGTTTGTTTGTTTGTTATTTTTCCTGAGAGTTTGTCATCCAGAGCTACTGGATACTCCCAGTGATAAAGGACGGATTGGCTTAGCTCTAATTAGCAATGGTATCTTCTAGTATTAAGGGGGCTTTCCCTGCATTGTATATATCCATGAGTCTTTGTTATAGGCTCTGGAGTTGTAGTGAATGAATGCCCCCTCCAAATATTTATAAATAGCTGTCACAGTGTGTTTCAACACTGAGGTTGGTGAGGCTCCCCTGCTCGCTCTCTCTCTCTCTCTCTCTCTCTCTCTCTCTCTCTCTCTCTCTCCCTCTCTCTCTTTCTCCTTCCCTCTCATTCCCCAGCCCTGTTGAGCTCTCACACTCCACTGGGCATTCATACACACCTTGTGTCTTTCTGATTTCTTTTTTTTTTAAAATATATTTTAGTGATTTTTTACAGAGAGGAAGGGAGCAGGATAGAGAGCTAGAAACATCAATGGGAAACATTGATCAGCTGCCTCCTGCACACTCCCCACTGGGGATGTGCCGGCAACCAAGGTACATGCCCTTGACCAGAATCGAACCTGGGACCCTTGAGTCTGCAGGCCGATGCTCTATCCACTGAACCAAACTGGTTAGGGCTGTTCCTGATTTCTGAATTCATCTTCTCCCCACCATAAGAAAAGATTTCATTGTTATCAATTACATTTGCACCAAAACTCAGTTGCAGTTTAATAAGATTTTTAAGGCAACAAACTGCCTCCTCCTTCTTCAAACTCTTTAGCTTTATGTCACTTGAGTTAGCACAATAAGAAGCTCTAAATCAGCGGTTCTCAACCTGTGGGTCGCAACCCCTTTGGCGGTAGAATGACCCTTTCACAAGGGTTGCCTAAGACCATCCTGCATATCAGATATTTACATTATGATTCATAACAGTAACAACATTACAGTTATGAAGTAGCAACAAAAATAATTTTATGGTTGGGTCACAACATGAGGAACTGTATTTAAAGGGCCAGAAGGTTGAGAACCACTGCTCTAAATTGTTCTATTCTGTGATTTTAACTCCATTTACAAGAGCAGAACATTAGTGTAAGGTTGGAGTGTATGTTCCAAAACCAGAAACATTCATTACAAAGATTGTATTAGTCAGATCAGGGTAAAAGCTAAAACAAATAGCCTCAAAATAGTAATAGATTAAGAAAAAAATTGTTTTAAGAAAAAATGGGGATACTAGTGGGTCATTCAGGGCCCCAAGATTTTTTCTCCATTTTGTGAGTTCTTCCTAACTTTTTCTGTACCCAAACATATTTTTCAAGTAGCATTTTTTATTTTTTATCCACATTCCATTACCAAGACCTCAGTGACACATCATCTCTTATCCAGAAAAGAGAGATCAGGAAATAATTTTGCTGGTGCCTAGCATAAAGATAAATGAGCAAGCTCTGCCCTGGAGGCTTATATATGGTATATATAGGTAAGGCTGGGCAGAAAAACAGAGGTGGAAACAAATGAAAACGATATATTGGGCCCTTTAATCCAGTACCAGTGAGTCATAGAGAAGAGTATCTTTATGCTTTATGTGTTATAGAATGTGATGTAATGGCATTTAAAAAAGCATTGAGACCTGTTACTCCATGGCATTTAGATGGATAAGCTGCCTTGTTTAGAATTGTTGCTCCATACATGTTGTTAAATGAATGTATGTATAGTGTAGAGCTAACAAACTTAAAATACAGACAGATCTCCCTGGACTGGCTATGACAACGTAGGATTGCTTAACGTTTATGCTTATTACGTACCTTTATGGGGAATTACTCTCAGGCAATAAAGATGAAGAGTTTGATTACATACTACACAGATGAACATAGCGTAAGGATTATTTGATTGCAGTAGTAAACTCTAAAAGTGTGCTCAGTCTTTTGAATTTGATGGTGAACTACTCTGGGTTGGAAAGCGTAGTGAACAAAACATAGCAAAGTCCACAGGGATTCAATTCACTATGCAACAGTGTACTTTCAAGCAGACTGCTTTATACCTACTAGTCACAGAATAATATGTGAAAAGAGAGAGGATGAAAATGACAAATTCACCTCCTCACATTTTGCTTGAGGCTGACCTTGGTGTCTAGCTTCAAAATGCCAATATTTTTTTTACTTTTTAATTGATTTCAGAGAGAGGAAAGGAGAGAAAAATAGATACAGAAACATCAATGATGAGAGAGAATCATTGATCGGCTGCCTCCTGTACGCCCCCTAGTGGGGATTGAGCCTGCAAACCAGGAATGTGCTCTGACCAGGAATTGAACTGTGACCTCCTGTTTCATGGGTCAACCTCAACCACTGAGTTATACCAGTCAGGGCATATAGTCAATATTTGCTGTCAGTGTTGTCCTACAAAAACTGCCCCAATTTAGGTTCCATGGCATTAAAACAATGCTTTGAAAGGAGAGAGGTCTTCCTGTAGGAAAATATCTTGTAATTTTACCAACTTTATATTTTTCTAGCTCTAAATATATGGTATTTTTCATTCTGGTTGAATCAAATGGTTTGAGTGTTGATTTTACTATTATTTTTCAAGACAGCCATCACAAACTATCATCTGGATGCGGTAAGAGAACTAAGACATTCACAAAGAATAAGAAGGTTAAATTACAAATACATGCGTCAATGTCCTATTCTGTATTTATGCAAAGTATTATTAATTACAATACAATTATGTATAATAGCAAATAAAATATGTTATATTTCACATATACTTAACTAGATGCATATGTTTATTATTTTGAATTATATAAAATGAATGGTATTTGGTTATTATTATTTTCATCTTAAATAATATTGATTTCAGAGAAGAAGGGAGAGAAAGAGAGAGATAGAAACATCAATGTTGAGAGACAATCATGATCAGCTGCCTCCTGCATACCACACACTGGGGATCGAACCCAGAACTCAGGTATATGCCCTGACCAGGAATAGAACTGTGACCTCTCATAGGTCAACACTCAACCTCTAAGCCGTGCTGGCCGGGCTGATTATTTTTTTACCTATAAAAATGGTAATTTCATATGGTTCAACCTAACACACACACACATACACACACACATGCACAGAGTCAAGATATTTTCTCATAACATATCTTTTCATCAACAGTGGCCCAACCAGATGGATTCATTCAACTCAAATTAGTGGTAAAAAAGACAGACTCTTAAAACTACATTGATTTATGCTAACAGAACCCTTTTGAAGAACATTTTTCTGCTGAGCTAGTGTGAGGACCAAATTTCTAACTGGCTATGTGTTTGGTATCAGAAATACCACTAATGATGCAGTAAATTTATCCAAAAATTTCCATAGTAGCTGCTACTTGTTTGGAGATTTGTGACAGATTTTCAAGAGAAAAATCTTTTTAGTCATTATATAATGCCACAATCTTCCAAGTAATTTCAGAGACCTTTTCGACACACCTCTCAGTGAGATTGTAAGGTAGAAAAAAAGTAGCGAAATAAGTTCCAGCTACCAGTGGAATTTTGAAAAACTGAGCTTTCTGTAGCATGGATTAACTAGTTCCTGTTCTGTGCTTCATCTCTTTAAACATCCCTCCCATGCATGCTTAAGTTCATTATTCCTTTACCCATTTATCATGTTTATCAGACAACATGCCAAACTTCCTTAAATTAAATCTCTTCTTTTGTGACTGCACGCAGGAACTGACGGTATTTGGATAACATTTATATTATGAACTTCATTTTAAAATTATATCTATAGATCTCAAGTGGGCCTTCAACAATATCAAAGAATCCTACTAAAATTTCCTGATCAAATAGCTCTCCCAATCATTGAGGAGATGATACAATGTAATTATTTTTACATTTCCTTTTATATCATCTCAAAACTTCAACAATTTGTTTTATTTTTAACAAAATAGCAGCAGAAGAGACAAATCTACCAGCCTATAGTCATCTGTCCTGGCCCAGCCTGATTTTCCGTCTATCACAATAGACAAACTATTCTTATTTCTATTAAAAAGCACCATGTATTTGAGATTCAGATCCTATTTTATCTGATCAAATTCAGGAAATTGCTATTAACAGGATCTCTGTTCTTTGCTTGCTAAAAGACCCATCTCTTCAGCCTAAGTATCCTTAAACCAACAAATAAAATCTGTTTATTGTCCCCAGGCCTTTTCCAATGTTTCTGCTCCTCGCTTTTCCTTTTTAGAGGAAAAGGTAAAAGTTATTTTAAGAATTGTCTGCAGCCATTATTTACCCTTGCTCTCTTTTCATTTGGTCCTTACCAACATCAATTTTGTTTCTTCCCTAAAACTGCTCATGTCAAGGTAAACTTCAGGTTCCAGGTGACCAAACCCAATGGTCCATTGGAAGTCCTCCTTGTAGTCCTTCCTTCAGTCACACCAAATTTTCTTCTGAAAGTTTGTAATTGATTCAACCAGGCAATATGAGATTTACACTGGAATTTTAATTTTAAAAGTAATTTAAAAAATGTGTTAAAATTTTCCTGGCAATCATTTTCATTGCATTGTTAGACCAGTGTTGAATTGATTGCAAAACTAATTCGTTGAAAACTTAGTCCTTTTGCCCAGCCAGTGTGGTTCAGGTGTTGAGTGTTGACTTATGAACTAGGTGGTCACGGTTCGATTACTGGTCAGCGCACATGCCCGGGTTGCAGGCTTGATCCCCAGTGTGGGGCATATTCTCTCATCATTGATGTGTCTGTCTCTCTCTCCCTCCCCATTTATCTCTGAAATCAATAAAAAAAAAAAAAATTTAAAAGAAAAGAAAGACAACCTAGTCCTTCAAACTCCAAACTTGGATGGCTCTTTTACTTCAGGAAGACAATGCATTTTTAACCATGTCTACTTATTGATGCATGAGAGAAAAACATCTAAATATTTGAGAAAAAATGGTATCTTTAATAGTACAGTGGGGGCCTTGACTTACGAGTTTAATTCATTCCGAGACCAAGCTCGTTAAGGAGCTCATTAAGGAGCTCGTTAACTCAAATTACTCTATCAACTCAATGCAAAAAATCTGGTGGAGAGACAGCTGGTATCTCAAAAAACTCTTTAGTTGGGACACTCGTAAGTCAAGGCCCCACTGTATTAGGATAGACAAATAATTCCCTGAGCATGTTACATTTTTTATTAAGCCCATGGAATTATATATTATTTCAGAGTCAAAATATTTTAAATTGATTAGAAAGATTCCTCATGGTATTTACAACTAGATTCAGCAAAACTGAAACATATCATAAAAAAAAAAAACTCGGAGTCACAGATTTTCCATTTTACTTTTAGGATATCTGGAGGTTCAAACAACGTGAATAATGTTTTTATGTAATAAGTTGTCTATACTTTAATACATATTGAGATTCAATGTTACATATTTGGCCTGGTAATAACAACTTTTCAGTTAGTTATTTAAAATTATTGTGTATGCTAACATAGGATTTCTTAAATGGATTCAATATATAACATATTGGATTTTCATCATTAAAGGTTTGTGGGTTTCCAGATTTTTGGGGGGAAGGATGGGGAAATTTTTGGAAAATACATAGACACAAAAGAAATAATATAATAAACATTCACATTACTACCACATGAAGTTAAAATCATGCTAATGTTAATCATAACTTTTCTAAGGCAGTTTAAAAAAAATAACTGGTGCATGAAATGTATTTTTGGCCTTCAACCAATGGAAAGCTCACATGCTCACTATCCTAATAAAAGAGAAACATGGTAATTAGCCGTACCTCCGCTACCCTTCCCATTGGCTAATCAGGGCGATATGCAAATTAAATGCCAGCCAAGATGGCGGCCGGCAGCCAGGCAGCTTGAAGCGAACATGAGGCTTGCTTGCTTTAGTGATGGAGGACTCCAACGTTCCCCGCCTGCCGCTTCCGGCCTCTGAGCTTGCAGTTTGAAACATTGTTACAAATATAGGAGCTAAACAAAACCCCAGAAACCTGCTTTCAGCCAGCTGGGATCTCAGTGCTAGAGTTGAAACAGTATTTCAATTATAGAACCCAAACAAACCAGATACCTGCTTTCAGCAGCCGAGGCCTAAGAGCTGGAGCCAAGCCTCAGAGCTAAAGCTGGCCCAGAATTTTAAAAAGAAAAAGAAAAAAAGGAGCGGTTGAGAGCTTCAGTCACCCACCAGCCTGAAAACAGCCCTCAGCCCCTCACCCAGACTGGCCAGGCACCCCAGTGGGGAACCCCACCCTGAAGGGTGTGTGACCAGCTGCAAACAGCCATCATCCCCTCATCCAGGCTGGCCAGGCACCCCAGTGGGGACCCCCACCCTGATCCAGGACACCCTTCAGGTCAAACCAGCTGGCCCCCACCTGTGTACCAGGCCTCTATCCTATATAGTAAAAGGGCAATATGCCTACCAGCACTGGGATCAGCATGACAGGGGGCAGCGCCCAACCCCTCTGATCGCCCCGCGGCTCTGTGTGTGACAGGGGCCAGGGCCACAACCTTCCTATCCGTCCTGCTCTGTTCGTGACAGGGGAAGGCACCCCAACCTCCTGATCAGTCCTGCTCTGTGCCTGATAGGGGGGAGCTCCCAACCCCCTGATCGCCCTGTGGCTCTGTGTGTGACAGGGTGCGGCTCCCCAACCCCCTGATCGGCCCTGCTCTGTGTATGACAGGGTGCGGTGCCCCAACCCCCGCCCCCTCCCCCCACACACACATACACACGGCCCCTGCTCTGTGTGTGACAGGATAGAGCCATAACCTCCCATCGGCCCTGCCTTGAGTGTGACAAGGTGTGGTGCCCCAACCCCTGATCCGCCCTGCTCTGTGTGTGACAGGGGGTGGTGCCCCAATTCCCCTATCGGCCCTACTCTGTGAGTGACAGAGGGGAGTTCCTCAACCCCCTGATCGGCCCTGCTCTGTGCATGACAGGGGGAGCTCCCCAACACCCTGATCAACCCTGCTCTGTGCATGACAGGGGGCGGAGCCCCAATCCCCCTGATTGGCCCTGCTCTGTGCGTGACAGGGGGAGGCGCCACAACCTCCCCATCAACTCTGCCTTGAGTGTGACAGGGGGCGGTGCCCCAACCCCCCAATCAGCCCTACCCTGAGCGTGACTGAGGGTGGCATCGCAACCTCCCGATCCACCCTGCTCTGTGCATGACAGGGGGCAGCGCCCTAACTCCCCAATCAGCCCTGCTCTGATTCTGACCAGGGGCTGCACCTAGGGATTGGGCCTGCCCTCTGCCTCGGGAGCAGGCCTAAGCCAGCAGGTCGTTATCTCCCAAGGGGTCTGAGACTGCGAGAGGGCACAGGCCGGTCTGAGGGACCCTCCCTCCCCCCCGAGTGCACAAATTTTTGTGCACTGGGCCTCTACTCTATAATAATAAAAGCATAATATGCTAATTAGACTGGACGATCTTCTGGACGACCTTCCGGATGAAGCTGGGGTTTTTAGGGAAGCCCAGGTCCCGGGTGCCAGAGGGAAGCTGGTGCCAGCAGCCAAGGGAAGGAAGACCTACTCTTGTATGATTTTTGTGCATCAGGTCTCTAGTATTTAATATTTTAAAAAGGACTTTTAGTACTTGACATAAATATATTGTACCATATATATGTTGCTATGCAACACTTGCACTTAAATGCTATTTTAGTTTTTGTAATGTTATTTCATCGTGTACTTTTTTAGTACTGAATTATATAAAATTTTATATTCACTGTCTTTATAGTGGATCCTTAGTTTATTTCCAATGTTTCACTATCTTAATGTTCCACAAATTGGTATCCAGAGAGGATATAATAAATAAAATAAATTTTTTTTAAAAAAAGGAGTGGGATAAAATGATGGAGGAAGCCATAGTAGGCAGATCTGAATCAAAAGAACAATATGATAGCATTCTTAAAATGTTAAAATAAAATTTGAAGCAAAACTGTATCATACAGGAAAAGTATAATAATACATAATGGTAATTATCAACCAAAAAAATCAGTACATAATATATAACTTACAGTAGCAACAAAAATGATAAAAATATAACATCAGTTAACAAAGAATGCACAATATATATGTGGAGAATAAAAATTAAATTACACAAATAATTATATACAAATGGGGACACATATGTTCATGAATGCAGCAGATTAATGTTGTAAAAATGTCAATACACCCAAATTAAATATATGAATTCAAAGCAGTCTGAGTAATGTTTTAGTTATTTTTTTTATAAATTAAACTCACTCTAAATTTACCAGTATAAAGAAGAATATAGATTCATAAATACCAAGGACATATATCACAACATGCCAAAAACACATTGTAAAAAATGCAAAGCATTCTTGCAGGAACTGTAATGCACACCAATAAACATGTCATTAGAGATCTCTGAAGCCCATGGATAGTAAGGTGACCTCACAAAAAATTGTGATGAAGTACAAACTTTGGGAAACAAATGGCATTAAGAAAATTTATCCATAATACAAAAAATGTCAAACTAAATACTATCTCATTATATCTGATACAGTCCATTTGAATTAAACTTATGTATAAAGATTATAGGTAAAAAGCTAATAGAAGAAATTATATGTAAATATTATTGTGATCCATGGAAAGTAAAAAATAAAAATAAAAAAATCAACAGGTTCCAAAAACCAGAAATAAAAAGAAAAAAAATATGATGTATATGTAATTCTCTCAAATATAAAAAATTCTGTTCACATTAAGGTTAATGTAGAACTTGATGTAGCATATGAAATCCAAAGTCTTTTTTTTATAATAAATATTGTGGAGAAGTCTCCTTTCTATGCTTAAACATTATGATGCCAAAATCTACTAAAACATATCATTTAAAAAGCACAGTATATTACTGTAATATATAATGAAATAATATGAATTAAATTTATAATAAACTATTTAGTACTTGAAATGATATATACTTGTTCAGGACTATGTTAGCATTTATACATAGACTATGACTTCAAGGCTACACTGTGAATTATGCAATAGTTCTCATATATCAAGAGGCTCATTGGCATCAATGATTGAATTTTTAACAGCTTTATTAGGTATCATCTATAATAATAAAAGATAATATGCCAATTAAACTGGACATCCTTCTGGACGTCCTTCCGTCCTTCCAGACGAAGCCGGGGCTGAGAGGGAAGCCTGGGGCCCAGGTGCCTGCCAGCACCAGAGGGAAGCCTGAGTCCCGGGTGCCAGAGGGAAGCCTGTGCCAACAGCCGGTGGAAGGAAGGCCTACTCTTGCATGAATTTCGTGCATGGGGCCTCTAGATGATATATAAAATGCTGCACATATGAAGATCAGAGAGAGATAATGTCTAATCTCGACATTTTATTAGGCATACATGGAGGAAAGACAATTTAGTCAGAAGGGGAGAGTAGGTACAAAGACTGGAAATGAAAAACATCATAAAATATTTTGGAAACAAGGTCATTTAAAATGTCTAGAGAACTAAACGCTAGATTTGGGATCACAAAAGCAATGGAAGAGTAAAAAGAGATGGTGTTTTCTGAAGTGTATTTTATGTCTATAGCTATGGCTGTGTGGGTGGGTGGGTGGTGAGAAGGTGTGAGAGTTTGTACGTATTGTTATAAATGTACACAGTCATATCTATCTATTATCTATCTATCTATCTATCTATCTATTATCTATCTTCTATTTATGACAATATCTTAATTATGATGTGTTTTAAATAAACTACATTGTCTTGGATTTTTTTGTGTTCTAGTGTACCTAAAAACAATAAATTTCAATTATTAAGATGCAAATTACAGACCAAGTGCAAGAAATCAGAGAAGACTAGGAAAACATTACTTTAGAAATATGGTTCCTTGAACGCTGTTTTTCAATATTTACCAAAAAAATTGCTTCACTTGCTATTGTGCTCTTGAAATGTGCTGAAACTTATGAAAAATGCATGTATATTGATGCGTTTTATTTTCCACTGCCACTTATATGACCTCACTCATTGTAATTTATGAATTTCACAAAGGAATATATGCCAAAATGCATAAAGTGAGCTAAATTGTATCTTTATCCAAACTGTAATTTCTTTTACCAATTAAATAATTTTATTGGACAAAATATATGGAATAATTTATAAGCCAATAAAATTATAAGAATACAAAATGTGATCAGCATAATTATATAACTTCTTTGGAATACAATTTCTAATATTTCCAATCCACTGAGAATTAACCAGATTTTATTTTCAGTTATAAACATTAATGCTTTACATTTGCCAGTATGTTATATAAACTCATTCAATATTAGCTAACTTAAAAGGCATCCCACCAAATTTTCTTTCCATGGAGGTTACTAATGCTCACCACCTAACTCCAACTCCAGAGAAACAGATGCTCAGACAGTTAGCTAGGGCTAAACTTCTCTTAGAAAGACTCCCATTTAGCATGAATACTCTCTTGAAAATAAGAGAGCATCTTTCATCAACAAAGCAAAACCTTTCTCTCAGATATGATGAGTAAAATACCATAACTGCCTTTGCTTAATTTCACACATCAAATGAACTTTGAGGTTTTATTTTATTTTATTTTTTTTAAAAAAATATATTTTATTGTTTTTTTACAGAGAGGAAGGGAGAGAGATAGAAACATCGATGAGAGAGAAACATCGATCAGCTGCCTCCTGCACATCTCCTACTGGGGATGTGCCTGCAACCCAGGTACATGCTCTTGACTGGAATTGAACCTGGGACCCTTGAGTCTGCAGGCCAATTCTCTATCCACTGAGCCAAACCAGCTTCGGCAAGGTTTTATTTTTTTAAATCTAGGAATGTGTGTTCCCCATAGAGTTGGCCATGGGCTAGAGAGAAAGCACAGCCAAGAAAGCCTACTAACCCAGGTTCTAGCCTAAGGTATCTCTCTCTAATATATTTTAGTACTAAGTCATTTTTACTGCTCTGGGTCTCAATTTTGTCATTTATAAAATGATGGAGTTAAAACACATCAGTGGATTTCAATGAGGGGGCAACTGAAGTTTAGAATTCACTGTCCTTAAGATCTAGGAATGGGGAACTTTACTGTGTCCATTATATATTTAGATATAAGGCTTCTCCATAAAATTTTGTTTTAATAAAATATCTCCACCACTAAAAATTTTAGAAAAAAAGCTATGTGGAAAAGAGGCTATATGAAGGCATCCTACTCTAATATCACTAGAACTTCTGAAAACTAGAGTGTATCCTATCCTGGGCCTTGCTTGTCTGTAAGTACTGACCACTATAAGAATGCCGTGGTAAATTCATGTGGTGGGTCAGGCAGAGAAATGTTCAAAACAAAGCAATAGGGAATACTATCATACACAACATGTCCGAAAACCAAACAAGCTATATTTGAAGATCCAAGTGTCTGGGAAAGTTTTCAGACCTCAAATGTCAGTAGATCCCAGACACCAACTCAACACACCCATTTAGAACCTATGTGTATAAAAAAGAGGAGTTTCTATATCTCTGAAAGAATCACACCTATACATGAGTATGTGAACACAGGGACACATATACAGGGTGGAGTAAAATTAGGTTTATAGTTGTTCATGTGAAAAATAATACAATAGTTAATAAATAATAACATAAGAATAAACTGTGTTTCATGCACTCACAAATATAAACACACTTTTGCCCACCATGAATATTTAGAAAAAATACTCTAGTTTTCTATAAAACCCTATGCTGAGTTACATTCTTGACACAGTGACAGTAGAATTTTTTAAAAAGTAATGCACTTCTCAGTGAAATCACTTTCTCTTCCCACTTGCTTTGAAATGACACACTGTTCACACCCTAAGTTATCAATATCAGGACCACTGATTTTCTACATAAATCTAGACATGGCCTTACATGTTTCTCAACTAACCAATGAACTGGGGTTCCATGAGGGTAGAGTCAGGAGTCTATAAGCCACTTTTGGGTGTCTATAAAACCCTGATTCTGTCTTTTGGGGTTCAGGACATAGTACCCCAAAATATAGTGATTTGACATATTCAATGCAGGAAGGGCTATCTGAACTTCCTCTGAAGCAGCTCATATAATCTTCATGTGAACAATGCCCTCCCTATAATTTGAGGAAGAGAGCATCTTTCTATCTGAAGACCAAGGGATACACAGAGGAGTCTGAACCAACAGGCTTGCTAAGGTTTCCTCAGTTTACTACACTTACCTAATACTTTGTCCCATCATAACTTTCTTTCTTTTTTAAAAAATATATTTTATTGATTTTTTACAGAGAGGAAGGGAGAGGGATAGAGAGTTTGAAACATCAATGAGAGAGAAACATCCCCTGCTGGGGATGTGCCCGCAACCAAGGTACATGCCCTTGACCAGAATCGAACCTGGGACCCTTCAGTCCGCAGGCCGACACTCTATCCACTGAGCCAAACCGGTTAGGGCCCCATCATATCTTTCTATGAGTTTCCAGTTTTCATCAAACCTAGCACAAAACCAGTTAGGTTTAACCTTTTCTTCAGGTCATTTCTTCACAAATGAATGCTCCCAAGTCACTTAAATCTTGAATAAATGTATACACTTTTCACTTGTTAATGTATCTTTGTTATAATGATCTCAGTCAAGAGCTTGGAAGGACAAAGGTAAAAGATATCTTTTCTCCCCAACTCAATTTCCAACTCAAAGTTCTGAAAAATTAGGGACTAAAATTGCAGGCTATGCCACACCTACTCCTTATCAAAATGTCTTCATGATTATCTTTTCTGTGAAGGCTGTTGCTTAGACTTAATTGCCAATACTGAATCCTTTTCAAATCAACAAAGTGACTACATAAGCACAAATAATTCTTTCTTATACCTGTTCATGATAGATAATGTTAGACTGGGAGAAAGGGGGATGAGAAGCACAGTCACAATTAAGAGTGCCAATTAACAGGAAAAGGTAGGCTAATAAAGAAACTAATTAGCAGTATACAGCTGATTCCTGCAGAAAGGAGAGGCCTGGAGAAAGTCTTATTATAAAGGTGACTTACAGGGGAGATACTTAAACTTGACTTCTAGTTCGCCTGCTTTACATAATCAGCTGAGCATCTTGTTTCTCAGTGTGTTTTGCTGTCAGAAAGCCAAAGGCAGACCAATTTTTGAAAGAGGCTCCGAATGAAGAGATGCTAAGCAAACCATCAATACTGCCTCATTAGGGAAAACACACACAAAAACCGCACGTACACCTGCACATTCAGTATTGTTTTTCAGTTGCTTTTACTATGTGTGTCTGGGTGAGGAGGGTCTCTAGTTCCAGGATATTTGCAATGTTCCTGTTTTCAAAGTTTCCTTAGAGGACCAAGACTAAGGTTTGGAAATGAGACACCATTGTAGCCTCCCTGACAGAACCCTCATTTTGTCTACTTTCAAATTTCTAATGTCTTCAATTCAACAATGCATTGTTCCAGTCAATAATGTGAATTGTTTTGTAAGTTTAAAGTCAGAGAAGTTTTGTTTGTTTGGTTAAGTGTTTTTCAGAAAAAAAAGAATGTGGATCATTTAAATTAATTGCATATTAATTTACATTTAAATTGTTGCCTCTGTAGCTAAAGGCTATGTTCCCCAATAGTATGGCAGTCCTTGCATTGTTTATTAAGAAAGATTTCTCCCAAGACAGACTTAAATCCAGTGAAGACTGAATTGTATCATTCACAATCCCTGTTTCAGTCACAACATCTACCATACCATAGCAGAGACACAAACATATTTGTTGAGTGAAGTATTAGCTGTGTGACATCAAAAAGGATGGGAATGGTGCATAAGCAAACTACATGAGGAACAAAAGTAAAACTCAAAGTCCATAATTTTCTATGTAGGAATTAAACAAGTCCTAAGGAGGAAAACAAAATCAATGAGATTTTTAATTTAGAGACCATCCTCAATGACTTTTGACATTTACAGGTATGTATCAACTCTGAAAAGTATTGAGCTTTAGCTGAGATAGAATAAGACACCCTTACCTTCTCTCCCACCTGCCAATGTAGGATCCTCAAATAACTGCTACACAGTAGAAGCTCAAGAGTATTTGTTGAAAGAATGAGTATATACTCAGTTACTTTTTATTTAATGAGTCCTAAATCATCAAATGAGAACGATCCCTCTACAGTAGCATTTCCCATAATGTGTTGTGCATTTTATACATACAATACAGTAAATGTCAAGGCTGGATATAAGCCAGGTTCTACTAGGGATGAGTGCTTTAACTTTCCCTCTATTGCCCCCTATCTTGCATTATAACAGACTCTGGAAATCTGACTTGCTTGATTTAGAACATTCTTAACCTTTGACAATGGGGCACCATTACCCTTACTAAAAACAAACAAACAAACAAAAACTGGCTACTTTTACATTTTTAGTAGCAGAAAATACATATCTTCTAAATTGCACTAGCATGACTAAGTTTCTTTGTGAGCTACATGGGAAGAAGCAGTTTATATCAGAAGAATTATGTGAATAATAGCTATTATTTAAATATGTTGAAGTTTATAGCTTAACATGAGGTCAATTTTTGTAGATGTTTCATGTATGTGGGAAAAATTACACCTAATTTTTGGGTGCAGAATTTTAGATGAAGAATTTTCTGCATGTTATTTAGATTAAATATTAAATTATTTACATTTTAAAATATTTTTGCTGATTTCCCCCTTAACTATATATATATATATATATATATATATATATATATATATATATATATATAAAATCTTCCACTGTAAGAATGACTTGTCCAAGTCTTCTTATATTTCAGTGACTTGTTGATTTACATATTTTGAAACTATCTTGTCAGGTGCATTCATTTTCAAATTTTCTGTAACTTCCTGATGTTAAGCCAAAATTAATCACTGTGCTATTAAACAGATTATTTATATAAAAAATAATTTTGACTGACATTGCTAGTTTGATAAGCTTCATTTTAACAGTTGTGATCTGACAAATCTTTTTTTAATCCCAGGATTTATGCTTTTATTATACCCCTGTAAAGAGCATTTAGTTATATTTGTTGTACTCTAGTTGATAGTCTTGACTTTTTATTGGCAAATGTGCCCATTCAAGTTTACATTGATAATAAATACA
Organism: Myotis nattereri; assembly: GCF_964212035.1. Taxonomy (NCBI): domain Eukaryota; kingdom Metazoa; phylum Chordata; class Mammalia; order Chiroptera; family Vespertilionidae; genus Myotis; species Myotis nattereri. The sequence goes on from NC_138075.1 coordinate 14,278,729, forward strand.
TTTGGTCTTTTGCTACCATCTGACATTTCATTTGCCATTCATTTTACTTCTTTTTTTAATGTTTTTATTTCCTTTACTTTTTATTTACATGGACTGGAATTTATTGTTCTTGTAGTTCTACTCTCACCCTTCATTTTAATAAGTATGTTAAACTTCACTGAGACTTCAAGTAAATGAATTATTGATTATATGATCCCTTCTCCCAAAAAAAGGACGTTAGTTTTGCTAAAGTAATTTCAGCTCAGAGAAAGAGAGTCTAATTTAGCTTTCTAGTGTTTTGTTTTGTTTTTTTGGTGTGTGTGTGTGTGTGTGTGTGTGTGTGTGTGTGTAGTTTTGTTATTAATTCCTTGAAAATTAGAGCATGTGATAACAAAAAAGAGTTGGGAAGCTAGGGAAATGGTTCCCATAAATAGGAGCAGATATGTCAATGGGGCTCTCTCCAATTCCACTGGTCAGGACTATTCTCTTCACCTTGCCTAACCTCTAGGTAGCTGTCGATTACAGTATACAACATGGCCCAAATGCAAGGATAACCAACTACTTTGATGGGATTCTAACAAAATACTTAATGGTGATTTTTTGAATTAATAAAATAATTAAAAAATTACTCTGGATAGAAAAAAATATATATATAATAGCATAGGGAATTGGGAATAGAAGAGCAATGATACAGAGCCTAACCCTAATGGATGAGTACAGGTGAGAACTCACTTGTTTTTCAGCAGCGAGTGGAAACCTTGCAGTATTTATCCTATTACAGAGCTTTAAAGAGAAAATTAAGCAAGCGTCCAAACAGAGCATCTAAAAAATCAGAGGAGAGTGTATTCTTCCCAAGAGAGGGATTTACTTACCATTGGAGGGGCGAGGGTTTCCTCCATTACTGTGTCCACTCACGGAATATTAAGACTTCCAGCAGAAGTTTAATACATGTAAGTATCACTCTCTTCAGCTCTATTTTAACCTAGGTAGAGTGAGAGAGAAATTAGACTCTAAAATCAGGCCTGATCCACAGGTTCAGCACACCTAGATGAAGGCCAAGGGAAACAACTGTCCAAGGAGTACTACAGGAATATGGAGTTGTGTCTGGCTTGTGCTAAGAGGTTAAATGTAGCCAGAAGCAGCTTGAAGATTGAAAACACTGGGAGGGATCAAGTGACCGAGTGATTTGTTCTATATTAAAAACCAGATGTTTAATTACTTGACATTTCCAGTCATTTAGTTCATTTGAATCTCTCATAAGTCTCAAGTTGAATGATGGAGGTTAAAAGTCCATCTATTGAAACAAATGGGTGGAATCTTCAGAGAGAGATAGAATTAAGATCAAAGTTATCCTTGGGGTTGATTCCCTCTTTTAGAAACAATAGTGATTTTTTGCAGGTTTCGAAAACTTTCATAAAAATACATTTTAACCATGAATCATATTTAAAACAGTGAAGGCACATACTGAATCGTATTTCCATTCCTTCTAAATAATGCATTATTTGTAGTTTGGAAGTTGAATTGATTAACATTATTGGTGGATTTCTTGTCTTATTTCAACATCGAGCACTATTCTTTAGTGTATGTAAGATCTCTACCCCATGTTAATTAAAAAATAATCATCAAGAATTGCCATAAAAAGGAAGAAACAAAAAAAAGCAAAATGTACTAAAACTAGTAACATAAAAGGGGATAGAGCTTTGTCAAGAGAAGACTACTGCATGGTTTAGATGTGCAATGAAGGAAAAACAAGGCAGAGTAACTAGCTTTGCAATTTCTACCCTGCTCTCCTGGACAAGTTACCACTTCCCTGCACCTCTATTTTCTTGTCAGCATTTTGAGGATAATAATAACATCTCACTAATCGTGTTTTTATGAGGATGAAGGGAATGTCTGTGAAATCTAATTATAAAGTGTAATGCACTGATGATCATTGAAAATCAGCAGAATTTCAATCTTCAAACCATTTGTATAGGAACATGCAATGCATTTTCTTTATTTGCTCCAGTTTAAGAATAGGTTTAAACCATTCTAGAGTGGAGATACCATTTGTCAGATTTAACAAAAAATTCATGTTTGCCCTGCTGGACAGTTGTCTCTGAATTCAAGGACTGGAGAGGCAAGTGCTCTGTTGCTAATGTCATGTGGTCTACTTTTCACAGGGAATTTAGGTTCTTGGTGAACAGTCACGGATGACTTCCAGTTAAGAAGAGATTGGACTACAGCTCATGGTCTTCAGGGTTAAAAAGATGTGTGCATGAAACAGGGAGGATTGGAAGGAAGAAAGCCGGATTGGGAAATTGCAGTAATGGGACCAGTTAAAGTCCAGGAGAAAAATCTATTTTGAAGGTAACTAGTTGTGTTCCCAAAAGACCTGCTGCCTTGGAACTCTCACCAACTGATTGTGCTGCTTGTATATACATAAATGTACGAAGAACCCGAGCCAGTCAACCATCCAGTCTTTAAGTGAGTAGGGGAATTCCAGCCTTTTTACATCAAGCCTTCTTGCTGTCTAGCTGCTAGTAAAAGCCATGTGGTACAAGCCATGGCTTGTCATATTTTGATAATTTCTAGTTACCCCTGGGAGATGCCTCCCTATCAGGCTCCAGAATGACTAAGTCATCACACCTTTTGCCCTATGGTATATCTCAGTTTGGTGAGGAAAGTAAAGTTAGTTACTTTTATTATTAATAAATAAAGATGAGGTGGAAAGTTTTATCAGAATGTCTGAGCTAAGGAGAATAACTCCAGGCAAGCTTAAACTCTAGCAATGAGCTTCCTAGAAGGAAACAGTCTTACACACGCTCTTTGTATAGTAACAATTACATAATGAGGGATGCTTTTTTCCTAGTTGTTGTGTAGATCTGCTTATGAGAGGGATTGAATAACATAAGGAAATATTTCTGAAGGAACAGTCCCATAAAAGGTTATTCTTTATTCCACACATTTTAAAATCTTATTTTTAAAAAATATTGTTTATTTAAACTAAAAACAAAAAAACAGTTCGCCCATTTCCCCCACCCTGCACCCCCTTGGCTCAGAAAACCAGTATTTTGTTCTTAGTACTATCTATGATTACATTCTGTTAAATTCCATGTGAACGATCATACAAAAAACAATGAACAATTCATCAAATACTCAAAAAATAAAAATACAGAATACATAAAAATGCTGTTATGAAGTCAGATTATATAAACTCTTTGGCTAATCCCAAGAAATGTTAGATACCTTGAAAAGATATTGTTTTCTCAAGCCAGCCTTGTAGATTTGTTGTTGTTCTCTTTAAAAGGAAAATAATTTATTTTTTTTTAGATGCCACATATAAAAGAGACAAAACAGTAATTGTCTTTCTCAGTCTGATTTATTTTACTTGGCATATATGCCCTCAAGGTCCATCCATGTTATATAATTATCAAATATATAATTTTTAAATATTTTATCCCATTCAGAAATATTTTCTCCCATGCAACATATCGTAAAGTCCTTGTTCTTGATATAAAACTGAAAGCATAATCAGAAAATTTTAGGTCTACAGACACATTTTGAAAGGAACTGGGAAAAAAATTACATCAAGGTATTAAATTATCTAATTTTTCAGGAAAGTTTCTAAAGTCAGAATCTTTATTTTCATGAGTACAACAAGCTAACATATATAGCATGAACTTTATATATATATATATATATATATATATATATATATATATAATAAAATATACACATATATATAAAAATAGGTTTGTATTTATTATGTGTAAAAAGAGAAAGCCATTTCTGCTTTCCTTTTGTTATTTGGTCTAAGATTTGTCAATGTACCAGGTGTCCTTACAGCCCCAAATATATTGAGTGCCAACAAAAATGAAAATGCCTTTTCACAGCTGAGGCTTGAAGCAAGCAACAGCCAGTTAGAGGTACTTTGGGGACTTTCTAAGGCAGATTTGTTCTCCAAGAAACCCTGGATACTGACATTTGAAATAAAGTGACATTTCTTCAGGTTTGTGGCATCAGGTAAGTACACATTGAGCAGAGTCTGGGTTCCCATAGCTTTCATCACATTGCATGTAGCAGAAAAAATTGAAACTAGAGAAAATTCACTTAAAGAAAAAGAAACCAGACAAATAGGGAATACTCGTATACCTAAGAGGAGTTTCATTTTCTCTCTTTCCCTCTCCATCACATAGTTGGAATCCAGTTGCTATTACAGATAGAAAAACACTACCCATGGAAACAGTAAAAAATGAGAGGCCAAGCATCTGAGTGCCCACCTCTTCTGCTCTGGCAGGAAATTGATCATGATCACATGCATCTGATCCTAATAGATAGTCCCCGTTCTGAGCCCCGGGGAGGACAGCCAAAGAGGAGAGGAAAAGCAACCCACGATCCCTGCCAAAATGCCAAAATGCCCTGAGGAAGAAATTGCTTCCTTGAGTTAAATCTGCAGATGATTTTGGCCTTGTGTTTATGTGCAAAAAAGAAGTCAACAGCATTACCATCTAATTCCATTTATGCCCCCAGATAGCGGTGGTATTCTCTCCAAAGTTACCAAATTTTTGTTTCAAATCCGTAGAAAATTAACATTCTGTTAAATTCCATGTGAATGATCATACAAAAAAACAATGAACAATTCATCAAATATTCAAAAATAAAAACACAGAGTACATAAAAAATGTTGTTATGAAGTCAGATTACATAAACTCCTTGGCTAACCCCAAGAAATGTTAGATACCTTGAAAAGATACTATTTTCTCAAGCCACCATGATTGTCATCAAATTAAAAAAATGCCATTCTCCTAAAAAGGATGAATACTTCCAGGATAAGGAAGGTATTTATTATGAATTCTTCCATTTAGGAATTAGAGTAGATTTGTTGTTGTTCTTTTGTAATATCTCTGGTTTTCATTCTGGCCACCTGGAACTATTGGGCAACTATGTCTATGTTACTTCAGTATCTCCCATTCTGTATGTTATAAATAGTGGTACATAAATGTTATTAGCACATGGCTACAGGTTAAGCCCTCTTGCCTTGAAGCACTAAAACACATTCATCTATATATATAAAAGCCTAAGCGACCGAACGACTGGTCGCTATGATGGGCACTGACCACCAGGAGCTGCCCCCAGGTGGTCAGTGAGCTCCCACAGTGGGAGCACCTCTCAGCTGACTGACAGGCACCAGACGCAGGGCTCACGGCTGGGAAGCACTGCTGCAGCGCTGCGAGCCTCTCCCAATCGGGACTGACTGGGCATGAGCCCGTGGCAGGCGCAGCGGGGCTGGGATGAGCGGGAGCAGCGCTCAGGAGCAGCAGGTAGCATTGAACTGCTGGTTTCGGCCCAATCCCCGCAGGCCACGCCGAGGGACCCCACTGGTGCACAAATCCATGCACCAGACCTCTAGTACACACATACATAAATAAATACACACATAAATAAATTATAAATCAAACTAGAGGACCAGTGCAATAAAACTCTAATGCACTGGTGTGGTCCCTCAGCCTGGGATCTGGCTGAAACAGGCTCTCTGACATCCCCCAATGGGTCCTGGATTGGGAGAGAGTGCAGGACAGGCCGAGGGACCCCACTGGTGCAGGATCAGGGCCAGGGAGGGACTGCAGGAGGGCTCCAGGGTGTGTCTGTCCTGTCTCACCCAGTCCTGATCGGCCGTACTCCAGTAGCAAGCTAACCTACCAGTTGGAGTGTCTAACCCCTGTTGGTCAGTGCATGTCATAGCCACTGGTTAAACAGTTGAATGGTTGGACACTTAGCATATTAGGCTTTTATTATATAGGATTATTCTTTTGCTAAGGAATATAATTAGAGGTAATGGCTTTGAAAGAAAATGTCTCTGGTTATGTCTAGATGAAAATTTTGTCCAAAGTTATTTTTTTCCTGCATATTATAGTAATAGGAATTTGGACTTTTCAAGTTTCCCAGAGACATGTATTAGGAACCTGATATAGAAAATAAGAGGGAAGATTGTGAGATATAATGGGTCATGAATATTCTGGTGCCAGCTGGGGCTTAGGGAGGGCCAGAAACACCAACAAGTTCTCTGTAGGGAGAAATGGAAGGAATATTTGACATTAACCTTGTGTGCAGTTTATGCTCTTTTCTCTATTGCCTCCAAATGTTCACTAAAACTCTAATATAAATAATGGGTTTGTATTCTTGGGGTAAGGAACGAGTACAAGACTATTTCAAGTCTGGCAGTAAATAACAGCAAAATTGGGGGGGGAGGCTTAAAAGGTGCATACCATTAAATATATATTGCATTTATTTGATGTGAATACATGTTATTCACAGGTGTTAAAATGGGGCAGCATAGGGTCATAATAGGTGAGGAAATACTGGAGGGTAAACATGCAGGCATTAACCTAAAGCAAGCATGTCAAACTTGCAGCCCGCAGGCCACATGTGGCCCACAATTAACCCTTTGAGTGCCAACAAATAACCTAGGAACTATGCTAAAATTGCCAAGGCATTTTTGCTGATTTTACAGCAGTTTAGGAAAAAAATTATGAATCACAAGTAAATGAAGTTACATATTCAATTTTAGAACTACTAACATTCTGCATCATAAGTAATCTGCACTTAGGTGCCATCTGTCAATAAAGAGTGAACTACTAGCATTTAATAGTGACACTGCAGGAGGAGTGAAATAGTGCTCCCAGCACTTTGGCGAAAGACAGGAGGAGCGCGATCACGCTCCCCGGCACTCTAGGGGTTAATATTTTTGCAGCCCAGCCAATATAACAGCATGTAAGAAATGTTTTAATAAAAATTTTGTAACTTAATTTTTACCATATCCTGTTATACATAATCTTATATGCCTAATATGTTCAGTGTCCAGTCATCTGGTTGTCTGTTCAACCAATCAAAGCGTAATATATTAATGATATACTAAGGCTGCTTAACTGCTCGCTATGATGTGCATTGACCACCAGGGGGCAGACACTCTGACCAGTAGGTTAGCTTGCTACTGGGGTCTGGCCGTTCAGGATTGAGTGAGACAGGCTGGACACACTCTGGAGCCTTCCCATGGTCCCTCCCTGGCTGGCCAACCTTCCACGTCCCTCCTCAGCCCTGATTGTGCACTGGTGGGGTCCCTTGGCCTGGCCTGCACCCTCTTGCAATCCAGGACCCCTTGGGGGATGTCAGAGAGCCAGTTTTGGCCCCATCCCACAGGCCAGGCTGAGGGACCTCACTGGTGCACAAACTCATGAACCAGGCCTCTAGTTATTAATAACAAACTACAACGTTCGCTAATGACTGATTACTAGAATCGTGTTGCATTCATTTCCCTTCTGTGCCTTCCATGCAGGTGCACCATTTCTCTCCACTAATACCAGCAGCGAATATTTTAGCAGCCGATTGCCATGTCATTAGTCTTGGACTGACTTGTTTGGTGTGCACAACAGGAAATATTTCACTTTTGGAGAACAAGAAAAATAGGTTTATTTGCATTACCCTTATTTATTTGTGCAGTTATTCAGTGTCTGGTAAGTTAATGTTCAAGAAAAAATATTAATTTTTATTAAAATGTTCTATTATTTTATGTAAACAATTACTAATTTATTTCAGCCATTTGTAGTCAGCATTTCCCTATCAAAATAAACCCATGTTTCTATGAAAATTAAAGCTTTTGTTTTTTTGTGGCCCACAGAAACTTAAACCCTGTTTATTTGGTCCCTGTTAGCCTTTGTGTTTGACATGCTTGAAAAAGAGATTATTCTGAGCCTGACAATCTCTTCTAAATCAAGAAAAGCCCTTTAGGTAATATTCTCCGGGAAAATCTAACCCCTCTCATATACTTTCCTAACTGTAAAACAAAGAGTTGTTTCTCACAAATCACTGGTTCAAATTTAGGCCAAGCTATTAAAAGTTTACTTCCAAAGAGATCCTATTTCTGATTATGTTTTAGTGACAGATCATCACCGATTCATCATGTAACTCCTTTGCTTAAGATTTTTTTTGTTAATCTTGGGAAGAGTTAATACATTCAGTAACTATAAAGTTTTCTAGAAGGAAGAGAATTCCATATTGTGTATTTAAGATTACAATAGAAGATTATGTTAACAAGCTGATGTATATTTTTATCAGTATATAGATGGTGTTTACATATTAGGCACTTTACTGGAAGCACTTCTTATTTGCATAAAATCATTTTGCATAATTAAATAAAAATGTGCAGATATTGTATTAATGTAAATAAAGATGATTTATTTTCACCAGACCAAAACTTTCAATTAGAATTTAAAACTTTTACAGAAAGAAGGCAGATAAATCTATTATATTTTAATATTTCATGGAGCTTCATGAAATAGTTCTTTGAATTTTGCTTTTAGAAAGAAAATAGCTCTAATATTAAGAACTACCAATACTATATCATATTTACAAAGATTCATGCTATGTCTGTCAATTTCATAGCTTTCCTTAAATTATGGTGATTCATTGTTATGTGAATATACATAAAGTAATCTTCTCAACACTTTGCTATAGGCTTTCTTGTAAAATTTAGCATTTGCATTTATAATAGCACCATCGTGTGTCATCACTGAGCTGACAGTAATTCTGCTAACTCCCAAATGTAACGACTTCCTGAGATCTTGTTAGTCAATTTCAATCTTTCCAGTCATGGTTGGACAGACATCTTAAAATAAGCTCTCCACTTTTGCTTAAACTAATTCAAGTTTGTTTACATTGATCATCCTAATTGGTAGCATATAGGAAATTATTTATAACAACAAAATTGCTAAGGTGTACCAAAGAACAATGAATTTAGATTAAGAAAGAAGAACTTCAACTAGAAAAGCAATCTTTACAAAGAGATAAGCCTCAAAAAGAATATGGAGGAAAGTTGAGGAGAATTCACATGAAGTCATGTCTATACTTTGAAGTGGATATGAAAACCATGCATCTTCCAACTCATCCCATGCAAAGACATAATCGAACTTGGACCTGTGCTAAACATGTGGGTCTAAACCAGCCGTGGGCAAACTACGGCCCGCGGGCCGGATCCGGCCCGTTTGAAATGAATAAAACTAAAAAAAAAAAAAAAAAGACCGTACCCTTTTATGTAATGATGTTTACTTTGAATTTATATTAGTTCACACAAACACTCCATCCATGCTTTTGTTCCGGCCCTCCGGTCCAGTTTAAGAACCCATTGTGGCCCTCGAGTCAAAAAGTTTGCCCACCCCTGGGACTGAAAGAAGTCAAAGAGAGGACAGACATGTGAAAGCTGTTGTTGTCCCATCTTCTGAAGAGCTTGGGAAATCTGAACTGCATGCAAGACCACCTTTTAATCTAATAATTTATAATGTCCTTTCTGATATTTTCAGAAATTCTTACCCCGAAGCCACAGTAAGAAATATATGTTCAAGGCAAATATCACAACTTTCAGTTCTGGAATGTGTTCTCTTATCTCCAGATTTATTCTGCTCATGTTATTGTTCTCGATAGTTCTGGTTCAAGGTCTTAACGAAATTATATCAAAGATGTCAGCCCCAAAAGCAGGCACGTAAAAGGCTGACTGCCATGATAGCTTACATGCTGGCAAGCTGACCCATGCTACTGGACTCTCTGTTCCTTGTCATTGGACCTCTGCATAAGGCTGCTTGAGAGCTCTCAGGACAGGGAGCTGGCTTGGTGGTTGACTTCCTCTAGCCGTGGTCGGCAAACTGTGGCTCGGGAGCCACATGTGGCTCTTTGGCCCCTTGAGTGTGGCTCTTCCACAAAATACCGACTTCTGCGCATGGGCCACAAAGTTCAATCACACTATACGTGCGCGCCTGCACATGGTATTTTGTGGAAGAGCCACACTCAAGGGGCCAAAGAGCCGCATGTGGCTCACGAGCCGCGGTTTGCCTAGCCGCAGTTTGCCGACCACTGCTCTACAGTAAATGATATAGGAGAGAACAAGGTGGAAGTAACAATATCTTCTGGTGTATGTATGCTGCTTCTTGGACTTATTCATAAAAATATCCTAATTCCCCGTATTTGCCCTTTCTACCTTGATTAGCTTAGTGACCTTGGAAACCATTTGTCAAAAAAGACAAAAGCAAAAGTGAGAGCTGGTTTGGGATTACTGCTTTTTCCAACCAGGAACCCATTTTAAATTTCATTTAGGTCAGGTGAGAAATAAATGTATTGTGTTAAGCATCTGAGACGTAGGGTTTTATTTGTTAGGGCAGTGAGAAATTACCAAATCAAACAAACAGTGTGGGTTTTGTTAGAATTTGAAAGTTATTTAGTAAAATCCAGGATAACCCTTTATTATTTTCTGAACAATTTGTTTTTCTTGATCTAATTCAAATTAAGTTTAAATTAAGCTTATAAATCTCTGTTAATTTTTGAGAAAATAGTGGTTGAAATGCAATGGAATGGAAAAACATAGTGTGCACATTTTTATTAATATTTTTAAAAAGCCATTTATATTTATAGCATTATCTACTATTTAAATGGCCAAAAATAATATAGAAGTGAGAGACTGTAGAATTTTCAAAATATGTGCTTTAATTGTATATATATTTTGTTACACAGGTCAAGAGGCTTACCATTTTAGATGGAAATCATGGTATGGGTATCTGCTGCAAGAAAACAAAGTAACAAGAAGGAAACTAAAATACCTCAAAAACTGAAAATAATCTTTTCTATGTTTTGAGAACAATGTGAAAATTTTAGCTTATCACATTGCTATTAACTCAAAGATGCACCTACTTCAAAGTATAGAAACATATATATATATGTATATATAGAGAGCATATATATACACATACATGAGTATTTTCTATATATTCATCTATATGTTATCTATAAAATATTTAATATATAATATGTATATATTTATATGACAGTTAAAGAAATAAAACTGAGTCAAATATTTTTGCACCTAAAACATCTTGAGACTTATTTTTTCTTTTACTTCTTATACTAGAATAGACTGTTGGTTCCCAAAGCCATCTCCACTCCCCATGTCTTTCTTGCTATCAAAACTTTATTCAGATATTAGGCTGACAGTTCTTGACCTGTAGGAAAATAGGACCATCCTTTTATTTCTATAAGATCAATGAAGTATTAAGAAGTTGGCTCAGGGGGGTGATGGGGAATGTTTTTCTCTTCTGGTAAAAGACTCTAATGCAAACAAAATCTCCACTGAGCATTTCTTTTCTTACTTCTTTGGCTGAAGTTAAAAGAACACAAGGCTTGGAGATAGTACAGCCAACTAGCAACTATGACAGGAAGGTCAAGAGAACTACAGAAATGCCATCCTGAGCTCCCACTGTGTGAGTGCTGTGTCCTTTGGAATCAATGCTGGCATCTGCTAATCTTTGGCTTTCAGATATTTTGAGAGGGTCCCTTTAATTTAATGCCAATGTAGCAGATGCCATTGGTGTCCTGCCCATGCTCACTACCACTTTAGAGTGCATTGGCTTCACTTTTAATTAAAAACACCTGCATTCTTTCCTTAAGAGCTTTCTCATCCATCAGGTCCTACTTTGCACCCAATTAGCAAAGCAGCAGTGATCAGGGACCACTGCCATGCCCATGTATCAGAGCATGTCTCAACCAATGACAGAAGGCAGTTGGTGCATGGATACTTCCCCCCTAGAGTGAAATAACACTGTTTACACTGGTGCCCAGAGTTCCCCGCATGGCTAAGCTACGCATATATACCGTGGTTATTGCTTGATAGCAGCCCTGATTGGCTGACTTTCCATCCTGGTCTCACTTCCTCACTCCTTTACCAGTGTTTCCTGGGATCACCTCCAAGATAAACGAAATGAACTCCAATTTTTGCTTTAGGGTTTGCTTCTGGGAAAGTTCAAACTAAGACAGCTTTTATGAATTGAACTTAAAAGATACACATCTCCAAATGATTTTCTTTTTGATGTTATAAAATAAAGGGTTATTTTAACAGTTGATATTAAATATAACACAATATGTTAGATTTCCTTTTTTTCATATATTTACAATGTGATTTGATCTTCACTGTGTCACTGATTTATAATTGTATTACTTTATCAATATAAGTAAAGGTTTTGGTAATAATAGCATTTGGCTGGCATCCTCCAGTGAAGGCTTCCTAATTGCCAACTAAGATATCATTGAAATAAAAATAAATAAGTAAAAGAAAGGAAATAAGAAATGAAAAATGTTTAAAAATGGCAATAAATAGGACTGATAATTAAATTACTTCCTGACACTTGAAAGAATTATTATTTAGTACAAAACAGGTGAAAATGATTTTTTAAAGTGTAAAATGAAAAGCGAGTTTCCTAAAATTGCCACAAGAAATTACCACAAATTTGGCAGCTGTAAACATCAGAACTGTATTCTCTCCCAGTCTGGAGACCAAAAATTCAAAATGAAGGTGTCAACCCAGTTGGCTCCTTCTGGGGGCTCTGGGGGAAAGTCCTTCCCATGCCCTTCTCCTTCCTACTGGTGGTTGTCAGTGATCCTTCATGCTTGGTTTAGATCTCTTGCTTCTATCTTCACATGGCCTCATCTCCATGTCTCCACCTCAAATATCACTCTCTTTTCTTTGCAAATTTCAGTCGATTTGCATATATAGGGTTTTATTATTGGATTTAGGGTCCATCCTAAATTCAAGATAATCTAACCTTGAAATATTAACTTTGTATCCTTAAAGACCCTATTTCCCAAATAAGGCAATATTCACAGGTTCTGGGACTTGGGACTTGAACTTTGAGGGAATATGTTCCAGGGGTCCTCAAACTACAGCCGCGGGCCACATGCAAATACAAATATTGTATTTGTTCCCGTTTTGTTTTTTACTTCAAAATAAGATATGTGCAGTGTGCATAGGAATTTGTTCATATTTTTTTTTAAAACTATAGTCCGGCCCTCCAATGGTCTGAGGGACAGTGAACTGGCCCCTGCTTAAAAAGTTTGAGGACTCCTGGAAACCCTCTACATGGGGTTTAAACATAAGATCAAAAAGAGAGACATGAAAACTAGGTATTTGATAATAAAATACAAAGCTGCATCTGAGGCAGAAAACAGATTAATAGAAACAATAGGACATTAAGTCAGTGAGTGTATGATAAATAAAACAAGTTCTCCCAGAGGCAAGAAAAAGAACAAAGAATTCAGGTGTGATTAAAAGAAAATGGAAAGTCGACCTTAGAATTAGAGGAGGATCTGAGGAAGAGTATATAAAAAATCAGCTGAAAAAAAAACGACGCTTATAGACATAACTGAAGAAGAATTTTCATAGATGAAAATGACATCTGACTGTAGCTATACTGATTGAAATGCCTCCTCATGAATCAGAAAAATCAGTCTTGAGAAAACCACTTGTCCTTTCATTAAGTATGAAAACAATGCACCTTGTAAGCACCTATTTACAATAGCAAAGTCATAACACTAAAAACAATAAAATAATAAAATTCAAGCCAGCTTCATATTTATTCTCTAGCATATTAAACACTAAAAAAAACTTAGAAATCTGAGACACAAAACCTATGACCATGACTTTTTCTGCTAAGTTGCATCCCTTATGTAATGAAAGTAAAGGGATCTCAAGATAATGGTAATAACTATGAGTGTCAAACATAGTGGTTAACTATTAAGGAGCTTTAATTCATTTCATTCCTACACCAACTTTATGAGTTAGGTAATAGTTTCATCCTCATTTTTTTTAGAGATAGGATGTGAAGATTAAAGAGGTCAAGAAATTGTGCTTATAATTAAAGTTCTAGGTTATTTGTGTAGGCAAGAAACAGGAAATCACTTATCCTTTTGAAATATTTCTTAAATTGTGCAATCTAGACAAATAAAAACAAATCAAATGTAAAATTCAAGACCTGCTGTTGAGTACTAAAACCAGTTATGTAATACAATACTGATAACTGTCAAATTACAAGTATCAGTTTTTACATTTGAAAGGGAAAATATAAAATGGAAAAATTATATTTTAGTAATCACAATAAGAATCTAAAACTTCAAATTAAAAAAAAAAGAAAAGAAAAAGAAACCCCCAATAATTTGTTATTACATTTCAGATGTGGAAAAGGCTTAAAAATATCCTGTTTAATTTATAGCAATAATAAAAAGCTAAAGAATATTTATGAAAAACAAAGAGAACTACTACTGGGCTTAAAAAACAACTCACAGATCTTCTAGACACTGAAAAACAGAGAAGTAAACAAGATAAGAAGGTTCACATTATTGAGAAAATTAACATTTTGGAAAAATTTATATTAACATCTCTTGATATCCTATATAATAAAAGCCTATTATGCTAAGTGTCTGGTTGTCCATTCAACCAAAGCACAATCTTCTATAATAATAAAAGGGTAATATGCAAATTAGACCACATGTCATTTATGACGTCCTTCCTGATGAAGCCCGGGCCCAAAGGAAGCCAGCCTGGGTCTCAGGTGCCTGCGGGCGGCCGGAGGAGGGAAGCCTGGGTCCCGGCTGCCGGAGGGAAGCCGGTGCTGACAGCTGGGGGAAGGAAGGCCTACTTTTGCATGAATTTTCGTGCATCGGGCCTCTAGTCTGAATAGAAAACGGGTATAAAACACACATAAAACTCTTAAATTCACAGAATTAGAGGGATTGAAGAGTTCAATATAAAAAAAGTTAAAAGAGTGAAAAATTTTGAGTAAAATGTAGCTTAAAATGTATGTAATCTTCCCATAGAAAGACTTGTACAAGGGAAGTGTAATAGAAGAAATTTAAAGAAAAATAAAAAAAAAAGTTGATCATTGAAAAAGTCATTTTCCACTAATATTGAAACAAGTTATTGGGACCCAAAGGAAAAGCTAAGTGCATGTAGATTGTCAAAAATGACAATTAATCTGCAACAGAAAAAAACATATTTTAGCCAAAATAATTCAAATAAATGGAGACAAAATCAAGGTAGTATTAATAATGTGAGAATTAAATAAATACACAATGGGGTATAATTTTTCTTCACCAAACATACTTTTAAAAAGCAAACAAGTGCCTGGCCAGTGGTTGAGCATCGACCTATGAACCAGGAGGTCATAGCTCCATTCCCTGTCAGAGCACATGCCTGGGTTGCGGGCTTGAACCCCTGTGTGTGTGGGGGAGGGGGGGTGCAGGAGGCAGCTGATCAATGATTCTTTCTCATTATTGATGTTTCTATCTTTCTCTCTGAAATCAATGAAAATATTAAAAGATAAAAGAGCAAACTATTTGGGAAAAAAGAGAAATAATTCAGTGTCAAAATGTGAATGGCTGAATATTCAGAATAGTTTATTTTTTTAATCTTTCCACTGTTACATATTGTCTGGTTTTCAATCCAGCCAGGTATCATACTTTTTTTCAGGTGAAAATTAAGTGTTTCTTCCTTTCCTTTTGTTCAAAATTGACATAGTAAGATGACATTAATATATTTTACTTATTTAAAAATATGCCAGTAATTGTGTACGTCACCTGACATAGGTTATTTAAATTAATCACCCCAATAACAAAATAGATATTAAGATAATCACCAGATTAGCAAAATATAGTTTAGAATAGTGATGTCTCAGATCTGCCTGTGAATCTATATCTGTGTGATTATGCTTTTCTAGGCCATTTCCCACTGGCTCTGGGAATGATGGTTAGCAAAAGGAAGTCACTTGCATCTATTCCATCTTGACCCCACCCCCAACCTATTATATGGGAATTCGCTGGAGGAGGTGGCAGGAACCTTGAGATTCATGGCTGACAGGATGGTTATTATTGCCCATTACCCAGAAGAAGAGCTTCCAGGTGTTAAAAATGACCTCTTTTTGCTCTCTGCAGATGGTGTCAGTCAATTGCAATAAACATATATTTAAGCAAAATTGGAGGGAGCCTGTAGACTGACCAAAGAGTTTGACCACATTTACAAAAAGCCAACCACTCTATTAACATCTCTAAAATATTTGTAGCTAATAACTGAGAGAATACTTAAACATAAGATAAAAGTAATCTTTTCTCATGTATTTCCTAAAATATTTTCTTCACTGATAGTAGTTCCATATCTAATCATATTATATGCCATATGTAGAGGGTTGCACAGATGTATATGTACATATAAACATATTATATACATATATACATGCATGCATATGTATATATAGAGGAAGTATGTAACTCTTACATTTGCACCCACTCTCAACCCCAGAAGAGAATAATATATGACAGTGAAAAAATGTGTTGATTAGTCAATTGAATTAATTTCATCAAGGGTAGATTCTTAGAATATTAGTGTCATGAGACAGAAATCATTTACTGTACTCTACTGATATATATTAAATAAATATTTAGAAAGAAGCCTGCAACATAACATGCGTGCTCAATAAATGTTGTTTGAATAAGTGAGTGGCAGACAGAAAGAGACACACAAAACAATTGGTAAACGTGCATTAGAAAAATGCGAGTCAATTCATGTAGTCATCATATGTTCATTGAGTACCTAATATCTGTAACACAATGGAAAATTCCTGGGCTAAGGGGACCCCTGAGAAACAATACTCCTACCTAAAGGAAATAATTTGATTTTTTAGTATAATTTTTATTGCAACTGATAAAACAATGAAAATGTTCCCATTAAAGAAATTACTAAAGTTCTTGGAATCTTTCCCAACAAATGAGAATTTCTAAAAACATACAGCCTCAAAGTTAAGCCTCAAAGTTTTAAAGCAATAATTTTTTTAGGGAATTCATCAGGATAGATATGTCAAGTGTTTTACATAACCAGCTGAGATTGTCACTCTTTTAGTTTTATGGTAACTTCTCTGAGTAACTTTTTTAACTGAGACTTTTTAAAATAAGATAACATTTATTAATTTCAGGAGAAATTTATAGTACCAGCACTTTTAATAATTTTTTCTATAGTACAAGTTAATTATTTTTCATGCCATAAAATATTTTCCTCTAATGCTAATACTACAGCGACAGTAGCTATAAACCTATGTTTAGGACTTTGTTTAATATAATCATCTCACTTTAGAAAATCATCTCTTTTTTAGAAAAAGAACATTAGAATGGCAAAACAACAACAACAACAAAACACCCTTTCAAATAATGTGAAATGAACTCCTCTTACCTTGCCTTATGGAAAGGTGAATAGAGTTGTTCTAGTCAAAAAAGGTAGGTTTTGTCCCTATTTCATTTTGAAAACATAAAAAAGTGACAAGAAAAGTGATGAAAAGCACATTTAAAAGTAAATGACCATAAATTGAAATCTCTTTTAATGGAAAGTTTCCTGTAATAAGAAAGTCAAATTGAAATAATAAGCTATTGAACCTGGAAAGGGAAGAGGAATGCGCAACACTTTCGGGAACACAGTCAACCAAAGATAACCACCGCCAAAGGTAGACATTTCTAGCCAGGGCTAATGCCGAGCTGCTGCTTGTCTCTGTAGGTGATGACAACCATCAAAGTGACAGGAAAGATGTGTGTGTGTTTCAGTCTGAAGGCAATTTTCATAATAGCATTAGAAAGATTGGGACTGGGAATGTATGGATGGAACTGATTGCCCATAGCCTGTAACCACCGCGATAGCACAAACAAGGAATAGATCTGTCGCTTCAACTTCCTTTTACCATCTGCTCTATTTTATTACCTGTGACACATCCTTTTGGGGATGGCCCTTGCAAAATTATAGATGAAGGCGACTTCACTAGTTTCACATTTCCTGAAGAAAACCCTTAAATCCTAGCTGTAAAAAAATGATCCAAGATGATAGTTCACAACCTAAGTATTTCAGTAATGATGAAGCTCTAAAATTGGTGTAGCATTATACCATTTGCCTCACCTGAAAATGACCTTTTAGTTTTAAATATCATTATTAAGACTGACCTGGCACATTATGGATGATGATGCATATTATTACAATATTTTCCTCCATAAACTTCAGCTAACAATCTTAAGCAACTGAGATAAAATTCTGAAGATGAGGATCTTTTGCTACTGATCTTTTAAAGTCCTAAAGACTTACATCTTCGTAGAATATATTCTGTGACAGCCAACCTTTCCAACTAAAAAAAAAAAAATACACAAAGAAATGCTTATTACTTGTAATTGTTTGCTATATTCTTTAAGGTTGCAAGAATTAATATTAAATAGGAGGAAACTTCAATTCATCCAGAAATATGCAACAAGATGGATGGAGAATAAACAAAACAGGTTCTGAAAACCACAGTGTAATGCCGGCGGTCATAAGTAACCCTATGGTGATGGCCAACACAATTACTAGTAGACAGAAATGTATATATGTACAGACACTGACATAATGGTAAATCTTGGCCCTGACAGAGACAGCACAGCAGATTATTATGGGGTATAAATCTTGCTCCAGAAAAATGGTCCCTTTGAAGAATCTACTCTATGAATTACAGAAATATTATAGAAATTAATTTAATACTTTGATCGTTATGGCAATCGGAGTCTAACAAAGACTGACTATTACACTTACTCTTTCATTTTTAGCAAATGTAGGGAAGGGGGTAGAGAGAATGATAGGCTATTAGTTTTATAGTAGAGACGGGTTTTTTGTAGTATAATACTCAAAAAAATATTTGGAAGAAGAGATTAAAATTGTTAATATTTGTGTGGGTGTTTTTGTTTTTTATTTTTCTTAAAGTAACATGAAGGTCATGGTGCCTTGCCCTACATGGATTAAAAGTAACAAACAATCCACATATATTTGTTAAACAAATGCATTCAGCCATGTAGTCACTAAAAATTAATAAGCATCTACTGTGTGCCAGGTACTGTTCTAGTCACTTGGAATATAATGTGGAAAAAAATAAAGGAATCTCTATCCACATGTACTTAGCATTCTAGAACAAGAAGACAGACAGATGAACATTAGGATAGCAATGAACGCTGTAGAGGGAACATAAAGCAGAGAAGGGAGTAGAGAGCACAATGTTGGAGAAGTAAGTTATTTTAAATAGTCTTCAGGTAGTCCTGAATGATAAGGTAACATTTGAGCAGCGACTCAAAGAAACCAGTGGCATGAGGAAAGCCACGTGATTGTCTGGATCCTTTCATTGAACTATGAAGAAAACCAGTCTGTTGAACCCCTGAGGAGACTTTTAACTTGATATATGTGACTCAGTTCATAGCAAGGATGACCCTGCCATGCCAAGGGGTGAAATTCAGGATTTGTGTGCTATGTCGAGGAAGAATAATCTGGCATCATGATCACACATGATGTGTTGCTGCCCCAGCACACACTTTTCTCCAAGACTCGGCCTACAAAAATGAAGGATGTTTTGTCTTCTGAGATGACTGCACTAAACATCATAAAAGCCAGTGGTCTAAATCATCACCTCTTCATTGCTATGTTTTTTTGTTTTTAAGAAAAAGTACCTCACACACTGCTTCTTTCCTTAGGGGGAAAAAAAGGTGTCTTTTTTTGAAGCTAGATACTACTGAATTTCTAAAATAAGTGAAAAATAAATTCATCCCTTTCTTCACCATTGAAGTAATTTAGTTAATTCACAGAAAGTATAAAGTTTATGCTATACCTCAGCATTTGACAGATATATTTAAATACTACCATGTGAGGATGAGATGAGCCAGAAAGAATCTGAGGATTTTTATTAGAAAATTCTCAGTTTTGATAAATTGAGAGTAAAAAACAATCACTAACTTTATTCTTCTTGAATAAATATTTCCTTTATGGAAATAAAGGAAATGCCATTGAAACTGAAGTGACAGTGATTTTACACAGTTGAGTAAGTTCTCCTGTAAAGATTGTTCTAATGGAGACCCTGGTGTGACAAAGAAGAGAATGTTGGATCTAGTAATTTTCCATGTAACGTCTACTAATGCTAGTGAATTTAGTAAAATATGATCTTGTTGAATTAGTTCAAAAGGATTCAGAGTAGACTGTGTGTATGGTTAATTAGTAGTTTGGTTTTGGTGTGATAGGAGTTTCATGCATTTTGCACATCAAATCACAGCCAGGAACTACATACATGTGAGTAATATTTGTTTGTGACTATTGAATATACTTTGCTATTTCTATGAGCTATTTGAATTATAGCTGGTAAACTTAGTGAAGGTGTATAATTCTTGGTGAAACATTAGCATGGCTGCAAAATTAAGGTTAACTGTGATGATATGGCTCCTTTCTAGAGATACTGACAAAATTAAATTTAAGAACTAAATTATTCAGCATTTGTGGAGGGTACTGGTTGAAATATAATGGGTGAATATTATAACACAAGATTTTTTTTAAAGTTTGGGTTTTGTGGAAATAGACTCTGAGGCTGAGAGTTATATGTAGAGGTTTTATTGTGAGATGCCCTCGGAAGAGAATCAGAAGGAAAACCAGGAGTTTTACAGTGGAAAACTTGGCAGATCCCACTTTAAGCAAATAATCAAGATGGGTGTCACTAGTCGTAAGTCATGTTGATATCATGTACCGGTGATATGATGCAATGAGAACACTTCACCTCTGAGGTAATTTTACCTCATCAAGTAACTCCAGGGAGATGATGAGAAAACATCAGACAAACCCAAAGTGAGAGACATTCTACAAAGCACCTGGCCAAGACTCTGTAAAATTGTCAAAATGATGAGAAACAAGGAAAGACTGAAAAATTGTCGTAAATTGGAAGTGACCAAGGGGATAGAACTAATAAGTACAATGTGGTATCCTGATTGGATCTTGGAACAGAAAAATGACATCTGTGGAAAAACTGATGAAATCCAAATAAGGTCTCTATGGCCATCTCTATATATAAAAGACCAAGTGACTGGCCAGTAGGAATGATGCACACTGACCACCAGGGGGCAGACAGTCAACCCAGGAGCTGCCAGGCCACAGCAACTTTCAGAGTGCCCTCTTGCACTCTGGGACCCCTCTGGGGATGTCAGACTGCTGGTTTTAGCCTGATCCCCCACAGGCCAGGCCGAGGGACCCCACCTGCCAGAGGGACTCTGCTCACTCCTCAGATGCCCTTCGGCCCTGGCATGTGCACGGATCTGTACACCAGGCCTCTAGTTTTTTAATAAAAGGTTTTATATGGATTAAGATAAAAATGCATAAACATAAATACAGAAGAAAAGTATATAAGTGTGATGGTATACACCCACCCACCCCTGAAAAAAAAACAAAAATGAAACGTGAGGAAGACTGATTGAACAGTTGAAGGTGATCAAGTTTCAGTTGCAAGTGAACTTTTACCTGGAGCTCTGGGACTGGGATGGCCCTTTGGAATTATCTCCAAATGAGGCAAGGGGTACCTGGGCTTCTGCATCCTTGCCTCAGTCAGTCATTGTTTAAAGCTGACCCCTGGAAGGGGCCCTAGCCTTGGGCAAGTCTAAACAAGGGCTAGGCTATCAGCTGGCCACAGCTGACACTAAGCATCTGAGGAAGGGTTTGGGCCTGAAGAAGGAAGCTGGGTGGGTGGTGGGGGCAAGACACCATCTTCTCTCTATACACATGAAGAACTGTTTCTCTCCTCCAAACATCTTTGGAACAAAATAAAGTGACAAATAATTAAATGATAAATATCATGGTAAAAGTGAATAACAATATTAACTGAAACATGTGTGTGCATGTACACATATTTATAAAATGTCTCAGGTTCCAAGTTTAAATGGATAGTCTGTAAATTCTACAATTCCTTTGGGGATAGGAAACAAAATATAGAGGAAGATCTTAGGAAATTTATTAAGGGAATTCATCACTAGTTACAAAGTGAGGCAACTGAATGGAGTGGAAAGAGTGAGATGAGGACATTATTTTTCAATTATTTAAAAATTTGAATCATGGTATTATTTTTGAAAGCACTATATAATTTTGGTAATTTTTTAATTTAGGATTTTGTTGCTTTTTAACAGTTGGCAATATTTTTTCTTCCTCACATAGATACTAGATTTAAGCATGATTAAATCAACTGTTTTAAAATAGTTCCTTTTGGCCCAGACAGTGTTGCTCAGTGGTTGAGCATTGACCTATGAACCAGGAGGTCACAGTTCCATTGCCAGTCATGGCATGTGCCTGGGTTGCAGACTCAATCCCCAGTATGGGGTGTGCAGGAGGCTGCTGATCAATTATTCTCTCTCATCACTGATGTTTCTATCTTTCTCCCTCTTCCTTCCTCTCTGAAATAAATAAAAATACATAAAAAAGATAAAATAGATCCTTTGTATAATTTTAAGTATAATCTTTTTAGTTTTTAAATAAACTTAATTATAGAAAAGGTTTAAAATAGTCTGTGTAGCTTGTGTTTGCACTATGTGCAGTTGTATCAAAACACTAAGGAATAGTTTATGTTTCTTTTGTGAACTATCTTTGCCTCTACAGACATAGTTCACCAATTCTAAAATATCCTTAATATTTTTACAAAGCAACTGATCATTTGGTATAAACAATAGGCTCATGAACAATAGGATAGGCAGTTGATGACCACATTTCTCCGTCTTGAATCACAGCCAGTAACCATCATCAACCTTTGACTTCTTTTTGCCTCATAGTCTTAAAAAAGTCTATCTTTCTTTAAAAGAATCAAGCTAGATTAGCTTAGAGATTAAAAAAAATGGTTCTTTCAATTCATAAGAGAAAAAGTTATACTAGCCCTAACTGGTTTGGCTCAGTGGATAGAGCGTGGGCCTGCAGACTGAAAGGTCCCAGGTTCAATTCCAGTCAAGGGCATGTACCTGGGTTGCGGGCACATCCCCAGTAGGAGGTATGCAGGAGGCAGCTGATCGATGTTTCTCTCTCATCGATGTTTCTAACTCTCTATCCCTCTCCCTTCCTCTCTGTAAAAAATCAATAAAATATATTTTAAAAAATGTTATACTAAATAAGTTGTCATCAATTTCTCTATCATGGATTATTAATTTAGGGCTGGTGGGTTCATGTGCTTTAGTAGATTGCTAAGGGGGTCTCTAAACCCACTGAGTAGTGTATTTTCTGTTCATGGAAAAATATGTATGAGGGGATCAATAGTTTTTACTAAATTATTAATGAGATCTGTGCCTCTTAATTTTAAGTCCACTGTCCTGAACAAATATTTTGTCAGCTCTTCCAAACCAGATGCTATTTGTCTGAAATGCTATCTTTGGCAAGGAATCTGCAGAAGAATCAAAGTTCACACATAAGAAAGATTTCACTCCTTGAGTTAGATGGAATACACTCATTCTTAGCAAAGAATCCTCCTCTGTGGAATCCTCCCTCAGCCATGGTTACCCTGGGAGGGCATCTTCAAATGGGAATGCAAGTCTTTCTTCTGGTCATCCTTTACCCTTTAATTCTGTTTTTTCCTTGTACAACCTAACGATATTTTGATTATGTCTTCTCCTTTCCACCCCTTTCTTTAATGATTTCACATTGCCCCTAGACCTCCCTCTCTCTGTGTTCACTCTGCATCTGAGTGGCATTTGAGTTTAGAACAACATTCATATTCAGGAGAGCCCAAAACACATCTACTAGGGTGATTGATTATAAAGGCACCATTTAGATTCACCTTTCCTCTACATTAGAACACTGCCTGGAAACTTTACCAGACTAGGATGAGTTCCTAAGCTTCTCAATGACCCCTATCTGCACTCAGCTGCCCTTTTTGTAACTGTGATTCCAGCCATAATTACACATAGCTATGTGCATGCTTGTGCCTACCGTATAAGAAAAATCTCCTGGGAAGGGCAGCTTCTCCATCTATCCCAGGTGGAGTTCGTCACTGGAGGGGGAGGCCAGTGTCTACCTGACATCCTTTAGGAAAGCAGCAGGTAAAGGAACTCCTGATATGAAGAAAGGATTTTACTACTATATTTATTTTTCTCTCTTTCTTTATCACTCAGTCTTGGGCAAGACAGTTTAAAGAATGCAGGTTTATGAAGGCTGAGAGTATGCATTCCAATCACAAAATTTTCAAGGCTCACAAAGCTTGCATAATTACACTGGCTGCTGGGGCCTTCCGGCACTTTTCGGCTGTAATGGCAATCTGGCTAATTTCCCACTGGCTTAATCTATAACTTCAAAGACTCTTAAAGCAATTATGATTATTCTGTTTGCTTTTCAGGTGACCTATACCATTCATATTGAGCGGCTAAGCTCTGGGGCTGATTAATTAAGTAAGACCTGTTTAATTTCATTTTTTTTTTCTAAAAATTGTTTCTTTCTAATAATAACCTATGGATGATGCAGTAGCAAAACGCTTCTCATCACGGGTCACTTCTGCAAACTTGAGAACAGTTGAAAACCAACTGCTATCTGACTTTTGTTTAAATTGCAACTCCTTATTGAAATACCGAATAATACATGTTCAGATTTTACAACTTGGAAAAACACACAGAGAACATAAAGAAGAAATATTAAGTCATCAAATATTCTACCACCCAGCCATAACTACTATTAACATTTTCTTGTATTCAATAATTAATTCAGTAGACGCTCAGGAGGCTATTAGGCATCATCGTACTGTACTACATGTTGTGTATCCTTTAGTAATTTATATTTTTAGAATAATTTTGCATATTTATAAATATATTTTCCTCATATTCCTTTCCTTTAAAAAAACAAAATCAGGATCATGTTAACTGTCTAGTTGTGTATCCTGCTATTTTTTTCTCTATTTTATGACCTTTGCCATGCTGTTGCAAATTAAAAAAAAAAAAAAACAAACACACACACACACACACACACACACATTAAAATGGCTGTGTAGCCCTAGCTGGTTCGGCTCAGTGGATAGAGCGTTGGCCTGTGAACTGAAGGATCCCGGTTCAATTCTGGTCAAAGGCACATGTCTGGGTTGTGGGCTCAATCCCCAATGGGATGCATGCAGGAGGCGGCCAATCAATGATTCTCTCTCATCACTGATGTTTTAATCTCTCTCTCCTCCCTTCCTCTCTAAAATCAATAAAAAATATATTAAATATTAAAAAATTGGGTGTGTAATATCTCTTCCTATGGGTAATCATCATATATTTAGTAAATCCTTCACTCTTGAGCATTTGTTACACATAAAATAATTGAATTTTGATGATCTTTCTCCTCTTGTACTTTAATTCTTTCTACTCTTTGAACCTTCTCTGAAATTTTGATTCTTAGTCTCTTTTTCATGTTTTCTGACTATGCCTTCCTTTCCCCCCCGCCCCCACAAACATGTAAGTGCCTTTTGGAAGCCAGAAAAAAATTTTAAAGCCACACAACACTGGTTAGTTTCCTTTGGGATGGGAATGAAAAATAATAGCTTGATATGGTATTTTTGTTTCCAAACCAAAATTACTTAATATAACTCCATTAAAATTAAAGCAGGTTTCCTGGATAAAATGTGTAATTCTATGTACATTATAGCTATTTCTTAAATGGTTAATATAGGCAATAAAAATAAAGTATACCATGCCCTGCCAGTGTGCTCAGTGGTTGAATGCTGACCTACGAATCAAGAGGTCACAGTTGGATTCCTGGTCAGGGCACATGCCCTGGTTGTGGGCTCCATCCCCAGTAGGGGGCATGCAGGAGACAGCCAATCAATGATTCTCTCTTATCATTGATGTTTCTATCTCTCTCTCCCTCTTCCTCTGCTCTGAAATCAAGAACAATATATTTATTTTTTTTTTATTTTTTTTTTTTTTTTATTGCTTAAAGTATTACAAAGGGTATTACATATGTGTCCATTTTATCCCCCCGCCCTAGACAGTCCCCCAGCCTCCCCTATCCCCCAGTGTCTTATGTCCATTGGTTATGCTTATACGCATGCATACAAGTCCTTTAGTTGATCTCTTACCCCCCTACCTCCTGCCCCCCAACCCTCCCTGGCCTTCCCACTGCAGTTTGACAATCTGTTTGAGGCAGCTCTGCCTCTGAATCTATTATTGTTCAAAAGTTTATAATGGTCTCTATTATCCATGAATGAGTGAGATCATGTGGTATTTTTCCTTCATTGACTGGCTTATTTCACTTAGCATAATGCTCTCCAGTTCCATCCATGACGTTGCAAATGGTAAGAGTTCCTTCCTTTTTAGAGCAGCATAGTATTCCATCGTGTAGATGTACCACAGTTTTCTAATCCATTCATCTACTGATGGGCACGTAGGCTGTTTCCAGATCTTAGCTATGGTGAATTGTGCTGCTATGAACATAGGGGTGCATATATCTTTTCTGATTGGTGGTTCTGGTTTCTTGGGATATATTCCTAGAAGTGGGATCACAGGGTCAAATGGGAGTTCCATTTTCAGTTTTTTAAGGAAACTCCATACTGTCTTCCATAGTGGCTGCACCAGTCTGCATTCCCACCAGCAGTGCACAAGTGTTCCTTTTTCTCCACATCCTCTCCAGCACTTGTCGTTTGCTGATTTGTTGATGATAGCCAGTCTGACAGGTGTGAGATGGTACCTCATTGTTGTTTTGATTTGCATCTCTCGGATGATTAGTGACTTTGAGCATGTTTTCATATGTCTCTTGGCTTTCTGAATGTCCTCTTTTGAAAGGTGTCTATTTAGGTCCTTTGCCCATTTTTTGATTGGATTGTTTATCTTCCTTTTGTTAAGTTGTATGAGTTCCCTATAGATTTTGGAGATTAGGCCCTTATCAGATATGACATTGGCAAATATGTTTTCCCACACAGTGGGTTTCCTCGTTGTTTTGTTGATGGTTTCTTTTGCTGTGCAGAAGCTTTTTATTTTGATGTAGTCCCATTTGTTCATTTTCTCTTTAGTTTCAAGTGCCCTAGGAGCTGTATCAGTGAAGAAATTGCTTCGGCATATGTCTGAGATTTTGTTGCCTTTGGATTCTTCTAGAATTTTTATGGTTTCCTGTCGTACATTTAAGTCCTTTATCCATTTTGAGTTTATTTTTGTGTATGGTGTAAGTTGGTGGTCTAGTTTCATTTTCTTGCATATATCTGTCCAATTTTCCCAACACCATTTATTGAAGAGACTATCTTGGCTCCATTGTATGTTCTTGCCTCCTTTGTCAAATATTAATTGAGCATATTGGTTCGGGCCGATTTCTGGGCTCTCTATTCTATTCCATTGATCTATATGCCTATTCTTGTGCCAGTACCAGGCAGTTTTGAGAACAGTGGCTTTGTAATACAACTTGATATCTGGTATTGAGATCCCAG
This sequence comes from Myotis nattereri, assembly GCF_964212035.1. Lineage (NCBI taxonomy): Eukaryota > Metazoa > Chordata > Mammalia > Chiroptera > Vespertilionidae > Myotis > Myotis nattereri. The sequence goes on from NC_138075.1 coordinate 14,305,761, forward strand.
CTACTTTGTTCTTTTTCAGGATTGCTGCAGCTATTCGGGGTCTTTTTTTATTCCAGATGAATTTTTGGAGAGTTCGTTCTAGATCTCTGAAGTATGCCGTTGGTATTTTAATGGGAAGTGCATTGAATTTATAGATTGCTTTGGGTAGTATGGACATTTTAATGATGTTGATTCTACCAATCCATGAACACGGTATGTTCTTCCATCTGTTTATGTCTTCCTCTATATCTTTTTTCAACGTCCTGTAGTTTTCTGAGTAGAGGTCTTTTACCTCTTTAGTTAAGTTTATTCCTAGGTAGCTTAGTTTTTTTGGTGCGATGGTAAACGGGATTGTTTTTATAATCTCTCTTTCTGAAAGTTCACTATTGGTGTATAGAAATGCCTCAGATTTCTTGGGGTTAATTTTGTATCCTGCTACATTGCCAAATTCATGTATTAAGTCTAGTAGCTTTTTGATGGAGTCTCTAGGGTTTTGTATGTATAATATCATGTCGTCTGCAAATAAGGACAGTTTTACTTCCTCTTTTCCAATTTGGATGCCTTTTATTTCTTCTTCTTGCCGAATTGCAATGGCTAACACTTCCAGTACTATGTTGAACAGGAGTGGTGAGAGGGGGCATCCCTGTCTTGTTCCTGTTCTTAGGGGAAATGGTGTAAGTTTTTGTCCATTGAGAATGATGTTGGCTGTGGGCCTGTCATATATGGCTTTTATTATGTTGAGGTATGATCCTCCTACTCCCACCTTGCTGAGAGTTTTTATCAAAAATGGGTGTTGAATTTTGTCAAATGCTTTTTCTGCATCAATTGATATGACCATGTGGTTTTTTTCTTTCAATTTGTTTATGTGATGTATCACGTTTATTGATTTGCGGATATTGTACCATCCTTGCATCCCTGGGATAAATCCTACTTGGTCATGATGTATGATCTTTCTGATGTACTGCTGGATCCGATTTGCTAAGATTTTGTTGAGGATTTTGGCATCTATGTTCATGAGGGATATTGGCCTGTAATTCTCTTTCATTGTGTTGTCTTTACCTGGTTTTGGTATTAGGGTGATGCTGGCTTCATAGAATGAGCTTGGAAGTGTTCCTTCCTCTTGAATTTTTTGTAGTAGTCTGAGGAGGATAGGTTTTAGTTCTTCCTTGAATGTTTGGTAAAACTCCCCTGTGAAGCCGTCTGGTCCTGGGCTTTTGTTTGCTGGAAGCTTTTTGATGACTGCGTCAATTTCTTCCATAGTTATTGGCCTGTTGAGATTTTTAGATTCTTCCTGATTGAGTTTTGGAATGCTGTATTTTTCTAGGAATTTGTCCATTTCCTCCAGGTTGTCTAGTTTGCTGGAGTAGAGCTGTCCATAGTATTTTTTAACAATCATTTGTATTTCTGTGGGGTCTGTTGTTATTTCACCTCTTTCATTTCTGATTTTGTTTATTTGGGTCCTCTCTCTTTGCTTCTTGGTGAGTCTGGCTAGAGGTTTGTCAATCTTGTTTATCCTTTCGAAGAACCAGCTCTTGGTTTCATTGATTTTCTGTATTATTTTTTTGGTCTCTATGTTATTTATTTCTGCTCTGATCTTTATTATCTCCTTCCTTCTGCTCACTCTGGGGTTTTCTTGTTGCTCTCTTTCTAATTCTTTGAGTTGTAGAGTTAGCTGATTTACTACCATTTTTTCTTGTTTTTTGAGATAGGCCTGTAGAGCTATAAACTTCCCTCTCAGGACTGCTTTCATTGTGTCCCATAGGTTTTGGATTGTTGTGTTTTCATTGTCATTAGTTTCCAGGATGTTTTGAATTTCTTCTTTGATTTCATTGGTAACCCAATCAATATTTAATAGCATGCTATTCAGCTTCCAGGTGTTTGAGTATTTTGGGTTGTTTTTATTGCAGTTTATTTCTAATATTATGCCATCGTGGTCTGCGAAGACGCTTTTTATGATTTCAATCTTCTTGAATTTGGGGATACTTTGCTTGTGACCCAATATATGGTCTATTTTTGAATATGTGTCATGAGCACTTGAGTAGAATGTATATTCCGTGGCACTGGGGTGAAGTGTTCTGAAGATGTCTATTAAGTCCATCTGATCTAGTGAGTCATTTAGTATTGCTGTATCTTTGCTGATTGTTTGTCTAGAGGACTTATCCAGTGATGACAGTGGTGTATTAAAGTCCCCTACTATGATTGTATTGTTGTCGATCTCTCCTTTGATATCTTCCAGAAGATTTTTTATGTATTTGGGTGCTCCTGCATTGGGTGCATATATGTTTATCAGGGTTATATCTTCTTGTTGTATTGATCCTTTTAGTATTATGAAGTGGCCTTCCGTATCTCTTGTTATGGCCTTCACTTTGAGGTCTATTTTGTCCGATATAAGTATTGCTACCCCAGCTTTCTTTTCTTTTCCATTAGCCTGAAAGATATTTTTCCATCCCTTCACTTTCAGTCTGTGTGAGTCCTTTCTAATGAGGTGGGTCTCTTGTAGACAGCAAATGTATGGGTCATGATTTTTTATCCATTCAGCCACTCGATATCTTTTGGTTGGAGTATTTAGCCCGTTTACATTTAAAGTTATTATTGAAAGGTACTTGTTTGTAGCCATTTCTTTTTGTGTGTGTGTGGCTGTTTTCTTTCTGGGATTTTTATTTCTTCTTTTTACACCAGTCCCTTTAGCATTTCTTGCATTGCTGGCTTGGTGGTGATAAACTCCCTTAGCCTTTTTTTGTCTGTGAAGCTTCTTATTTCCCCTTCAATTTTGAATGATAGCCTTGCTGGATAGAGTATTCTTGGATTCAGTCCTTTGCTTTGCATCACTTTGTAAATTTCCGTCCATTCTTTTCTGGCCTGATGTGTTTCTGTTGAGAAATCATTTGATAATCTAATGGGAGATCCCTTGTATGTAACTTTCCGTCTCTCTCTTGCAGCCTGTAAGATTCTCTCTTTGTCCTGAACATTTGCCATGGTAATTATGATGTGTCTTGGTGTGGGTCTTTTCGGGTTCACCTTGCTTGGGACTCTCTGGGCTTGTGTGACTTTTTTCTTCCCCACCTCAGGGAAGTTTTCTGATATTATTTCTTCCAATAGGTTTTCTAATCCTTGTTCCTCTTTCTGTTGTTCTGGCACCCCTATTATTCGTATGTTGTTTCGTTTCATGTTGTCCCAAAGCTCCCTTAGGCTCTCCTCCTGTCTTTTAATTTTTTTCTCCAACTGAAGTACAGTTTGGGTGTGTTTTGCTTCCCTGTCTTCTAATTCACTAATTCGGTCCTCCGCTTCTCCTAGTCTACTGTTGATACTTTCAATGGTGTTCTTTATTGCAGCTATATCGCACTTCATTTCTTCTTGGGTCTTAGTTAAGTTGTCGATTTTTTCATCTGTTTCTTCTTGCTTCTTGGATAAGTTGTCGATTTTTTCCTCCATCCGGTGTATGCACTCTAGGACCCTTATTCTGAATTCTTTTTCTGTCATGTTGTATGCCTCTGTATCACTTAGCTGCTTTTCTGGTGAGTCCTCCTTTTCTTTCCTTTGGGGATTTCTTTGTCTACCCATGTTTGATCTCACTGACGTATATAGATATTGAGTCGTTCAGTGGCTGCTCCCTAGGTGGCAGTGGCTCCTCGGGCTGTGGTTGCTCCTTGGGCGGTTGTGGTAGCAGCTGCTCCTCTGTTGTTAGCGGGTCTTCTGATGGGTGCTGTTCACAGCTGTTGTGGCTCTTCTGGCTGGTGGAGGGAGGCTTCACCCACAGCAGCTGTTCCTCAGACAGAGCGTGTGGAGATCAGGAGGCCGCTGTCGCTTGGATCTGCTGCGTTGATTTAAAGGCACAAAATACAACACAACAAGGCACAACGTACCAGGCACTGAACACAAATGAATTACGGTATTAATAACCCCAAATAAAGATGGCCACCCAAGCTAAGAGAGTTGGGGGGTAAGGAAGAAAGAAGAGAAAAAGATAGAGAGAAAAACAGAAAAAAGAGAAAAAAAAAGAAGAAAAAGAAAAAAAAAGAAAAATAGAATGAAGTAGAAGAGGGGAGGAGACTATTCATATGCGGAGAAAACTCCGATAGAACCGCCACTAACCCCAACAAATTCCAGCAACGGATCTCTGGAGTGAATACAAACTACAAACAGCCAATAATATCAAGTGAGGCAAGGGAAAGCAGAAGCACAAAAATAACTGGCCGGGGGTGGGGTGGGGAGGGGGAATGGGAGACAGACAAAGAAAAAGAAAAAGAAAAAGCAGAACAACCTCACATACAATCCTTAAAGAAAAGAAAAGAAAAAAAAAACACAATATACTCAACAATCGAGCAAGCAACAACAGAACAATAGAGAAAAGGAGAGAATAAAAAATTTGGATAGTGAAGAAAGATAAGGGAGAGGTGGATAAGGATTTAGAGCAGGTGATTGGAAAAGGGATATATAAGTAGGGTGAAATTTAGACAGGGCGTATGAAGAATAGGAAAAATCTAAAGCAGGAATAGGGAAAGAGAAACAGGACAGCAAAAGGGGAAAAGTGGGGAAGAGAGTTTTAGCACAGCAGCACAATTGAGGTAGAGGAAAATGATGCTAAAGGAACGATGAAAATAGAATGGAGAACCTTAGTCCCAAAATAAAATAAAGAGAAAATAAAATGACACTTTAAATTAAAAAAAAATGGTAAAATGGCAGCAGTAATAGTACTGGTTAAAAATAAAAATGTAGTAATTAAAAGGGAAATATCAGGTGATGAAAAAAGAAAATAAATGGTTTCTTAGTTAAAAGGTGAAACAATAATTAAAAAAAATAATTTAAAAAAAAATGGGCTGTAATGAAGGTGCTTCAGATCTTTTGCTCCTCTTTTTGGCACACCAGGTATTCAGGAGAATGTTGAATTTTCCTCTGATACACTGTTCCTCTGTGTTGTAAGCCACAGTCCTGATTTTAAGGCAGGCTACATTGGTTTCCCAGACAGCCCTTATCTGTATTTACAGAAGAGTCAGTTCATGGCTCTGCCTCTGGGTGGCAGTGCGTCGGGATTGACCTCTGAGGGTATAGGACCTCTCTGACCAGGTGTTCTCTATTGTACCGGAAGCTGGTCTGGGAATGTCCTCAGCCCAGAGCTGGTTTTCCAGTAGTCACTCCCCGCTCTGTTTCCCAGGCTCCCCCAAAACAGCCTTCCCTTACAAGCTCTGTGACTGACCCCAACTGGGTAGTCCCTTGCACTGGGTTCAACAATCAAACGCACAGATTTAAGAGCCTGGGAAGTTGTGCGTACTCGAAACGCTTCACCTTCCAAATCTGCGCGAAGTCTCTGCGCGCGCTCTGGCTCCTGGCACCGAGTAGCCGGCAAACTGGCGTAATCTGAGGCTGCCCGTTTGTGTCCCGTCCAACTGTGGGCTTATTTATAGCGTTCCCTTCTGCCAGCAGCCCTGGGGGTGCCCTTCCACACTCGTGGGTCACGCTGGCTCCAACGGCCGCGGTCTTTGTGGGGCGCAGAGCCCCCACCCCCCTGCGCGCGTTCCACTCTCCAACCTAAACTGCAAACTGCACCTTTGGGGAAAGTCTAACCTTTCTGTGGGGAGAAGCCGAGTTCCTCTGAGTTCACGTAGTCGCGCTGCTTGAGAGCCGTTGTTGCCGGGTTAGTAGCTGGTCTCTGGATGCCGGCGACAGTCACCCAAGATGGCACGGTCTCCGCGGCTGTGCCGGCGCACCTGGAGAGGTTTCAGCCTCAGCCTCTAACCGTTCCCTTTATCTAGGATTTCTCTGTCTTTCCTGGCTGCAGACTGTCTCAGCTGAACCTCCTCTGCTTATTCGGGCTGTATGCTACCCGTTTCAGCTGCCCGCCCTTATCTGCTCCGGGACAAGGCACCGACACGTCTGTCTAAACCTCCGCCATTTTCTCTCCTCCTGTCAAGAACAATATATTTAAAAAAATAAAGTATACCAAGTCCTAACATAGAATACAAAAAATAATGTGTGAGCTTAATAGTATGTGTCTGTAGTGACATAAATAAAGAATTGAGTAAACAACGGTAAATACAGGAGAGAAACAGGACAGATTTTCTTTACAGAAGAATTCCAAATAATAAATGTAAAAGGGATGAAATAAATAGAAAATAACCATAAGAAGAGCACAATAATAATTCTTACAGGCAATTAATGACTGATAAAATCAGTGGGAAAACTTTAAAGAGTAACAGGATATTTGGTTAGCCTCAAAGCACTTCCTCCAAAATAATTATTAGTTACTGTGGTGGTGTTAACATAGACTACAGATTTATTTACACTCTTTCCTCCAGAAGGGGAGCTTAATTCCCCTCCAGAATGGAGAGCTTAATTTTCCTCCCCTCCAGTGTGAAGTGGATTTATCAACTGGTATTAAAGAATAGAGTATGAAAAGTAGTATAAACTACTTACTTTACCCAACAGACAGCACTTCATTCAAGTGATCAAGGTTAGCAGCACCAGTAATAAGTCATGTTATTATCACATTCTCACTTAAATGCTGTGAGAAAGACACCTTGTCAATGGTATTCTTCCTACAAACCTATGGATCCTATCCAATCATGAGGAAACATAAGACAAACCAAAATGAGGTGTATTTTGTAAAATAATTGATCAGAACTCTTCAAAACTATCAAGGTCATGAAAAAAAAAAAAAAGACCATGAACTTCTCACAGATTAAAAGATATTGAGAAGACATGCTAATTCAATGCAATGAATTATCCTGGATTGGATCATGAACAAGAAAAAGGACAGTAGAGAAAATCTGGTGAAATTAAAAATATGCCTGAGGTTTAGGTAATCGTAAATATACCATTTCTTATTTCTTAGCTTTGATGAATGTATATGACTGTGAAATGATAACATTAGACATAGCTGGGAGAAGAGTTAAATTAAATCTGTATTATTATTGCAATTCTTCTGTCAATCTAAAATTATTTCAAAATAAAAAGATTTAAATATTATTCTCATTTTTTTAAAAAATTGGCTCATAAAGCTGTCAAATGTGTTTAAATTTGTAGAGGACTTGTTAACAATTCAATGAGGTAGAACATATGTAAGAGCTTATAATTATCAACATATTGTCCTGACATCTGATTAAACAAGCAGGGGCATAGTGCCTACTAATCTGTTCCCATATGATTTAGAGATTGTTTTCTGCCTTTCTTATATTTGGTTTGTTTTTGTAGGTTAGGGAAATGTAATTATTGAGTCCTCTCAAGTAATTCATTCTAATAAGCTCTTTGATCCTGTCATATTAAAGGCCTACAAAGTTGTTTCTTAGTCCTAAATCCTAGAGGATATACTTCAAAAGACTCAGAGCAGGAAAGGGACAAGTTATTTTATTTATTTATCAATATATTTTCTGGTTTATCCATGCTTTTAGTACCATTTCTGGCAAATATCAGCAAGCAGTTCTTTGAGAGAGGAACTCAGAAGTCAGAATGCACAAAAAGAGACAAACTCATTGCCTTCATTCAGAAACTTGATGTAGTACATTATAAAAATAGTTTACTGTTCAACCTGTTTTCTAATCTCACCAACTAGGAAGACTTCACTCCACATTGAACAGTAAAGGGAAAGTGTTACAGGAAACCATTTGTTTATATCTTTATATATCAGTGAGGAAAGAAAGACTTTATTTTTTTAAATATATTTTTATTGATTTCAGAGAGAAAGGGAGAGGGAGAGAGAGATAGAAATATCAATGATAAGAGAGATTCATTGATTGGCTGCCTCCTGCATGCTCCCCACTGGGGATCGAGCCTGCAACCAGGGCATGTGCCCTTGACTGGAACCAAACCTGGGACCCTTCAGTCTGCAGGCTGAAGCTCTATCCACTAAGCAAACCCACTGGGGCAGGAAAAGAAGACTTTAGATTAGTGGTTCTCAACCTGTGACCCCTTTGGGGTTGAACAACCCTTTTACAGGGGTCACCTAAGACCATCGGAAAACACATATATAATTACATATTGTTTTTGTGATTAATCACTATGCTTTAATTATGTTCAATTTGCAACAATGAAATTGGGGGTCACCACAACATGAGGAACTGTATTAAAGGGTCACAGCATTAGGAAGGTTGAGAACCACTGCTTTAGATCATTGGCTCAAATTTACCCTTTGGCAAGAGTCAGAGCTCACCCACCAAAATGGAGAGTCCCATTATCTTTCTCCTATTACCCCTGTGGCATGACATCATACAACAGTGTGAGGAGCTGCATAGACAGAGAACTTGAGGCACTCGCTATGAGTCTGTCTCAGCAGCATGGACAACATTTTCTGTCACTGCCCTGGGACCATAAAAGAGCTTCAACACCATGACCATAAGGAGCTACTTCCAGACACAGGGGCTTCCTAACGTGCACAAACTGTATGGACTTAGATCAGGAGCAATTTCCTCCAGTGAGGCTGTCACCATGTTCTAGGGGTGCTGTAACTCAGTGGCTTCACAACAGAAATACATTGTCTCATGATTCTGGAGGCTAGAAGTCCAAAATCAAGGTGTTGACAGGATTGTTCCATCTAAGAGCTGTGAGGGAAAATCTGCTCCATGGCTGTCTCCTAGCTTTTGGTAGTTGACCCGAATAGTTGGTGTTCCTTGGCTTGGGATCATAACTCCAATCTTAACATGGTATTCTTGTGTCCCTGTGTCCAAGTGTCCCCTTTTCATAAGGTCACCAATCATATTGGATGAGGAACCTGCCCCACTCCACTATTACTCCATCCTAACTTAACTACTTATGTCTGCAAAAACATATTCTGAAATAAGATGACATTCTCAGGTCCTGGATATCAGCACATCAATATTTGAATGTTGAGGAGGACACAGTTCATCCCATAACAGAGACCCAGGCTCTTCAAAAAAGGACATAACATTTCTAAATGAGAAATTTTGCAAGGAAGCCTGAGAATATAGTAGATATAGAAAAGTTAGCTGTGAAACTAGTCTATTGGCTTGTGAGAAAAACTAGATGGGAGGTGCCACCAGGTGGCACTCAGTTCTGGAACAGTTTTGGATGGCAGCACCTCAGGCAGTCACCAGAGGTGTGGAAACTACATTCATAATAATACACACTTACAATATGTCTGGTATGCAAAGAACTGTTCTAAACATTCTATGTTCTTCAATGTTTATAATCCTTACTACAGCCTTATAAACTCAGTGCCATGTTAAATTTGTTTTGAACCACCAGGAGGTTACTTGATTTGCTATGGATCACACAGTTTATGAACTCAGATAATAATTTTTAACCCAGGCAGCCAGGATTTAGAGTCTGTGTGCCATATCACTTGATATTTAAACATTTAGTCATGCACTTCCTTTCTTTTCTTGTTTTCCATTTTCTACCTTTTTTAATTATTGATTTTAAAGATGGGGGGGAGAGAAAGAGAGAGAGAGAGAGAGAGAGAGAGAATGAGAGAGTATCATTGATTGGCTTCTCCTGCATGCCCCACACTGGGGATCGAGCCTGCAACCCGACCATGTGCCCTGACCAGGAATTGTATCATGATCTCCTGGTTCATAGGTCAGTGCTCAACCATTGAGCCATGCCAGCTGGGCCCATTTTCTACCTTTCTTTTGATATCCTCTTTTTCTTTTATTTCTCTTATCTTGCACTCCTTTTACTCCTTTCTGTCCTTCCTTCCTTAACTCCTTAAGGAGCACCCCTCATAAAATATTCCATATTTATATGCACCTTCTTACTGAAGAACTTAATTCTTGCTAATGCAAATCCACATGAACTATTCAAGATAAAGAAAGTCAGTTCTTATAGATGTATTTCCAGACAAAGAGGTATGGCAACCTCCATTCGAATAAGTTGCCTTGATTTCATATCCAGGCTCATTTTCACTCAATCAAGTGCCTTGACCAGTCAACCTCTACTCTTAAACCCTAGGGGTAAGTGGGAAACTAAATTTATATTTTCTACTTCAATATCCAAGTCCAGGGTCCTTCCTGCCGCATGATCTTCAGAGCAAAAGCATCAGGAAATTCTTAATCTACTTTGTCTCCACAGCTTATAAGCAGCTGTCATTATAAATAAAGGCTGGTGTCACTTGCATCAAACTTGAAATTTAACACATGCTTTTGCCACTCAATGAGGGATTTCCTCTAACACACTTACTACGTAAATCTCCTGTTCTCCAGTGGTTTTACTTTGGTATTATAGTACTATAAAAGTCCATTTGGTGACAAAGCCTTAAAAATATAAAAGAGTAATAATGAACCTTGAAAATAGGGCTGAAATTTCCAAAACATGGATTGTTTTTCATAAAATTTGTCATTTTCATATCCCAAGCCAGAATTATTACTCAGAAATCAGACATCTAGATCAAGTTGAAGTCAGGAATGGGAAATCATATGAAGTTGACTGTTTTAGGCCTAGTATTTATTTCAAGTTCTTGGTTAATCAAGGGGAAGTTTTTATAAAAATGTTACTACAAAATAATAAAAATTATAAAGCATAATAATTTTTATTGTCGCACTTTCCAATTCATGTGTACTGGAAAAAGTCATGTGAGTATAATTCAGAAAGTTTTCTCAGGTCTGGTATATAAAACAAAGACTAAAGCCCTAGCCAGTTTGCTCAGTGGATAGAACGTCAGCCTGCAGACTGAAGGGTCCCAGGTTCAATTCCGGTCAAGGGCATGTACCTTTGTTGCAGGCTTGATCCCCAACCCTGGTGGGGCACACGCAGGAGGCAACCAATTTATGTCTCTCTCTCATCATGATGTTTCTATCTCTCTCTCCCTGGCCCTTCCTCTCCGAAATCAATAAAAATATATTTTATAAAAGAGACTGAAAAATAATTTGTTCACCTTATACTTTATGTATTGCAGTCTCTAAATGTATGCATTAAAATTCTTCAATGTCTTCTCACCTTTGAATTTTGCATTACTCAGCCAATTTTAACTGCATATTCAAATGACTCTATACATATATAAATTGTGTATGCCCTGAGTCAAATAGATAAAGGAGGAAACGCCTCATAAATGTGTTATAATGGTGTCAGCACTCCGGTGTTTAGCATGGAAGCACTGCATCAAAGTTCCAAGAGATGTTTTAGAAGTTTATCTAATCTGCCTCCAATGTCTTAAGTCAAGACTTAATTTCAGAGCTGAAATAAATTATTTTTTTATATTATACTAGAGGCCCAAATTATAAAATTTGTGCATGGTAGGATCCCTAAGCCTGGCTGGCAACCAGGGCCAATCTGTGGGGTGACCAGTGGGGCGATGGGGGGGTGGGGTGGGGGAGGGTCCCTGCTGGGTTGGCTGGCCTGGGGCCTGCGAGCTTGGGGCAGTTCCTGCACTGAGTGTCTGTCCCCTGGGGTAAGTGAGCGGCATAGTGACTGGTTGTTCCACTGGTCATTCCCCCATTCTATTGATTTGCATATTAGGCTTTTATTATATAGGATTCTGAAATCACAGCCACTAAAATCAAGCTAGTGTCTTCACAGTCCCTGAATATTCAAGGCTTGCAAAAGAGTAAGGATACTGTTCTTACATCCTTAATTATGAGTTATAAAAACTGAGTATTAATTTCTTAGACAACCAGGCAACATATTGGAAGAATATCAGGAATTCACCGAATTGATAGGATGCTGAAAGGTTAAGTTTGGTGAAATGACAAGAGCTAACGATTTGCTCTAGAAGTTAAGGAATGTGAACAACAGCCAAGGTCTCACATTTTGGGAAGACTGTTTTTTTTATTGCTCATTCAGGATTCAATGTTGTTAGAAAGTGTGATTGACTAAGCACAACCAGGAACAGCATGAACTGACCCATGCAGCCTTTGTAGATGCATCCCCACACAAAATGCTCATATTAAAACATTATTTTTTAAGGCAGAACAAAACGAAATAAAAAATTTGGAATGCAACTGAATGAGAAAAAAGATGATGCAAAAGTGAGTACTATCCAATGTGATGTGTGGTCTGTGTGAGTGTCTGTGTGTGTGTGTGACATGGCTTTCTCTGTTAGTAAGAATGTCTGCAAGCTCATGTACACGTGTTATATAAATGCTTCCATATCCAATCCCTAAAGACTCAAAAGCATCAAAGTGCCAGTCAGAAGACCGAAGTGGGAATCCTATGAAAAGGAGCATGTGATTGTGTTTCTTGATCTGTAGTTACTTTATAGTTGAAAAGTGAGATTTATATAAAACTGACAACATAGAATGTTGTGAGATGAGAATATTCCATGTCAAACCCATTTCTAAAATATAAAACACCACACATAATTTACTTTTTCATTATTCGGATTTCTTTGTCTGGCTAGGAAGGCTGATTCTCTTTTCCCCCCTTTCCTTCTTTTAAGAACAGATCTCCTGTGCTTGTTCAATTCATACCAGAAGAAAACCTGAACAGGCCTCTAAAGACTAGAACTACTATCCCATGGCTGAGAAAGAAGTGCCAGGAAAACTGAAGAAGCAGTCATATATATATTTTTTAAAGCAAAAACAGTTATCTTAACAGTGAAGAAAGTCGGGTTCACAATTTGAGCTCTAAGCAAAGGTGTAGCTTAGTCATTTTTATTTATGCCTTTAAAAGACCTCTTTTCTGGCCTTTATGAGACTTTTTCCTATTAGCTTGGATGTATTTCTTACCGCCCTGTGAGGAATTTTATAAATTGTTTATTATTTTTCTTTTTCAAAAATAAAAAAAGGATTTATATGTCCCAGATTTCCCCCCCTTCCATGTGGCCCTTATTAGTCTTCCCTGGGGGCTTTTTTACCCCCTGCCCTCCAACTTGAGACTTAGCTGGGATGGTTCTTGCAGTCATAATTGAAAATTAATGATGAGAAGCAGCCCCAAACCACACCATTCCCTTTCCCTCCTCGGTCCAAGAGTGTACAATGCAGATTTTATTTCAGAGCCTGGAGAGGTGATTAATCGTCACAGGGCCCTGACACTGGCTTCAGATAAGTGGTGTAGTCTGGCAGGAACACAAATATGTGGACAGCATTCCGATTAATCTCTGAACACCGCATGGAAAGGAAAAAGTCTTTGCAAGGCCCCTATAAAGGGAGTTATTATTAGGAGGCCAAATTTTCTATAAAGAAAGGCTAATTTGCAGCCTCTGTGAACCTACCCAGGAGCAAAAGAGTTTCTACACTCAACTTATAAGGAGACTTTTCTCCAAATGAGAAGATGTAAATGGAGTGTGAGGGTGAATAAGAAGAAAACAAAAGTAAGAGGAAACGGACAATAAAAAATCTATGGAATCATTACTGCTGGTCTGTGGGCCCTAAGAGGTTGGCCGGGAGCCATGACTTTGTTATTGCTCCAGTTGAAGAACGCAGATGGCCCTCAATATATATTTGAGTGGATGGATGAATGGAAAGTATGCATTTTTCAAGATGCAACACTTATATTTGATCAATGATAGCTGAAAAAGAATATAAAGATGTTTTCTTCAACCTTTGATATCATTATTTTTATACTAATACTAAATAATACGATGGTTTTCATAGTAATCAATGCCATGTTTTCCACCAGGATACTCCAAATGCATCATTCTTCAGGTTGGCTCACCATTCCCTTTCTGAATAAAGTCTACTACTTCTTACCACTGTGTTCCTGCATGGAGTACAAACTTTGTTTACAGTATTTATAGATGTTGCAGTTACATGTGTGGGTTCTTTCTCTTTGATCAGCCTGTGAAGACCTTGATGCATAGATCATAAGACACTATCTTATCCATGGCATTGCATCTAACAGCTCCACAAATGTTCTTTAAATTAAAAGAAATTTGTATATCAATAAACTACTTTGATCCCAATCTCACATTTTCCTCTGACTTCACGATGTGTAAAAAAAGAAAAAAAAGTTCTTCTAATTTTTAAAAATATAGCTATTGGATGGTCTTGCTTTGGATGGGACATCACTATTCTCTTGATGGAAGGTGGAAATTTGTCTTAGTGGGGACTACATAAGTGTAAATTTTTTTCTTTCATCCGGTCTAGACGTGACACCTTTCTCTCTAATAGAAGCATAAGGGCTTTGTTGAGTTGGAGCTGGCACATAATTATTCCTATTTAACACTGGTAGTTCAGAGAGTCTGATAGCTTCAGAGGTAAATATTTTTTAATCTGTTATATAAAACTAGAGGCCCAGTGCATGAAATTCATGCACAGGTAGGGTCCATAGGCCTGCTGGCGATCAGGGCCAATCGGGGCCTTCTGGCTGCCAACCAGGGCTTTCCTTCCAACTGCCAGTTGCTGGCTAGGGCCTCCCTTCTCCGGCTACCAGCCGGGGCCTTCCTTTGTTCTGCGTCGCCCTCTGGTGATCAGTGCATGTCATAGTGAGCAATCAGTTTCTGGTTGAATTCCTGTGGGGCAATTTGCATTATATATATATATATATATATATATATATATATATATATATATATGTCTTTTTATTTCTAAATAGTATTTGTTTGTTTACACTATGAGAAGAGGGCCAATTTACTAATTACTTCTGTCAGTTAAACTATTTTATATTGATTAAATAGGTCTTGACATTCAATTGATATCAACTGGTAGTATTCATTTAAAAAAACTTGTATTTGGAAATATTTAATGAATATAGAAGAGTCCATAAATTATATTTTAAAAATATTAACAGAATCAAAGTTATGTAACCATTACCAAAGTTAAGACATTGCCAGTAGAGGAGGATCTTCCTGTGCATTGTGTTTGGGTCTCATACTAACCTTCTCTCCCCAATCAGGATAATCACTCTCTTGACTTTTATGATAACTACTCTCTTGATTTACTGCAGCATTATCACCTATGAATATATGCAACTATTATATGTTATTTTAAATGTTCAGGCTTGGAACTTTATATAAATACAGTAAAATGGTCTGTATTCTCTTATTATTAATTTTTTATCCTCACATTATGTTTATAATTTTAATTCATGTTGACAGTTGTAGTTATAATTCATTTATTTTAATTGCTCTTCAGAATTATATGACTAGACTACAATCTATTTTATCTATTTCATTTTCACTTACATTTAAATTATTTATTTTAGGTTATTTAAAGCAACATTCTTAAAAAAAACAACACCTTTATAAACATCTATTGAGATACATAGAAAGATATGCAGGGTTTTTCTAGTGTATATACCTAGGAATGGAAAGCATACATTTAGCTTTTTTAGGTAATGTTAAACTTGTTTCCAAAGTAATTTTTCTTACTGACTTTTCAGACAGCACTGTTTGAGTGTTGCCACTCATTTCTTCAATTCTTTAGCCGTACTTGGTACCTATCAGATTTTCTACATTTTTGCTTATCTGGTGGTGTGTAATATTGTAGGGTTTTAAAATGTAGTTTCCTGACTTAGTATAATTATTTATAAGTTTTCCTTTTTAGTGAAGTGTTTTTTAAAATATTTACTAATATTTCTATTATAAACAAAATTGTATTTTAAATTTCATTTTTGTTCTTATACATAAATATTATTGATTTTCATGTATTGACTCTGTACCCTACAACCTTCTTAGAGTAACATAAATTCTAACAGTTTTTTTATTTTTGTTAGGTTCTCTAGAAGAGAACTAAAATTTTCTACATTTTCAGAAAGCAAAGTGTCTTTAAAGTTTTACTTCTTCCTTTCCAGTCTATATGTGTTATATTTTTCTGGATTTATTGTACTTACTAGGGCCTCCAGGACAATACTGAATAGCAGTGGTAAAGAAGAAATCCTAGGAGAGAAAATGGTGGCCGAATAGGCAGCAATGTGGTCTATCTCCTCCTAGGGCCAGGCCAGAAAAGCAACTAAATTGGAGAACATCCACCCTGAATTAACATATTAGACACAGCTGAGGAGACAATTTTCAATAAGGGAGGGCAGAGGACACCTAGAGAACACTGCTTGCCAGCCATAGCCCATGTGGAACCACCACATTGCCCTGACAGTGAGTGGCACAATACCTCCTGGCAGGCTCCCAGACATCTGCAGGGAGCGTGCACTGCCAGAGTGAGCTCCCACACCAGGCCTTCTCACTGGCTCGCGGGGACTCAGCGTCCTATGATCTGTTTCCAAGACCCCACAGTGAGTGTAAGCTAAGGGGAACCCTGAGCCCCTCCCCAGCCTGGACCCCAGAACCATGCTGATAGCCAGACTCAAAGCCACCAGGAACCTGCTTCACCCCCAACACCAGAACCTGCTGCTGGGGCAACCCGGAACAACCCATAGTTTGGCAAAGGAGCAAAGAATCACAGTGCATGTCTCACTCCTGGCTCAAGAAAGCAGGCACTGTGCTACCCAAAGCAACCCACATCCACTTCTCCCCAGTCCCTGGAACAGTCCTGCAGTGGCTACCTGGAGCAACCCAGCACATGCCTCACTCGGGGCAATAAGAAAATGCTGCCTGGAAAACCTGGAGAAAGCTGATATACACAGCCTGGAGCTACAAGACTGTGCCACAAAAGCACTGCCAGAGTGACCTAGGATGCCACCCTGCCACGGGTGCCAGGGCTGCACAGGAAATTGCATGTCAGAGGGCTCTGGGTCCTCACAGGGAACTGCACACCAGAGGAACTGTGCTTGTGCTCCCACCACCTCAAGCATCTGAAGCATACAACTGAGGGACCAGATCCATAGGAGAAGAGATACAACTCAGAACAGAGACAATAAAGGTGTGAGACTCAAGGCAAACCCAGCTTCTGGGCTAATGTATTTCCAGACGATTGCCCTGATAGGGTCGTCAACCTCTCAAACCCCAAGCAGGTTGCCAAGGGCCAGAAAGAGATAGCAAAAGTAGGGAGACAAACCACCCCTCAAAGAAAGAAAAGGAGAAATCACCAGGTAAGGAACTAAATAAAATAGAGGCATGCAATATGTCAGAAAAAGAATTCGGAGTAAGGGTCATGCAGTTCATAAACCAGATAGATGAGACAATCAACAGCTTATGTAAGAATAAAGAGAAAATCAAAATTGACATAGATAAAATAAAAATCACAATGGAAGGTTTCAATAGTAGACTAGAAGAAGCAGAGGACTGAATTAGTGAGTTAGAAGATAAGGAAGAGAAACACACCCGATCTGAAAAGCAATTGGAGAAAAAAGTTAGAAATTAGGAAGAGAGCTTAAGGGAGCTTTGGGACAACATGAAATGAAGTAACATACATATAATAGGTTGCCAGAAGGACAAGAAGAGGAGCAAGGATTAGAAAAGCTATTTGAAGAAATAATGACAGAAAACTTCCCTGATTTTGGGAAGAAAATGTCACACAAGCACAGAGAGTCCTAATGAAGATGAACACCAAAAGACCCACACCAAGGCATGTCGTAATTACAATGGCAAATGTTAACGACAAAGAGAGAATCTTAAAGGCTGCAAAAGAGAGACAGAGTTACCTACAAAGGATCTCCCATTAGATTATCAAATGATTTCTCAACAGAACACCTTAGGACAGAAGGGAATGGAATAAAGTATACAAAGTGATGCAAAGCAAGGGACTGAATCCAAGAATACTCTATTCAGGAAGGTTATTATTAAAAATTGAAGGGGAAATCAGGAGCTTCACAGATTTAAAAAAAAAAAAAGGCTAAGGGTGTTTATCACTACCAAGCAGCAATGCAAGAAATGCTAAAGGGAATGTTGTAAAAAGAAGAAATAGAAATGGAGGAAGGAACACAGGCATAAAGAACAGAAATGGCTACAAACAAGTACCTATCAAGAATAACCTTAAACAAAAATGGACTAAATGCTCCAATCAAAAGAATAGAATATCTGTATGGATAAGAAAACATCACCCATATATATGGTGTCTACAAGAGACCTACCTCAGAACAAGAGCCCACTGAGATTGAAGGTGAAGAGATGGAAAATATTTTTTTCAGGCAAATGGAAATGAAAAAAAAGAGGGGGTAGCAATAATTATATCGGACAAAATAGACCTCAAAGTGAAGGCCGTAACAAGAGATAAGAAAGACCACTTCATAATACTAAAGGGATTGATACAACAAGGAGACATAACTCCGGTAAACGTATATGCACCAAATGCAGGAATACCCAAGTACATAAAAAAACTTCTGGACAATATAAAGGGAGAGATTGACAGCAATATAATCATAGGAGGGGACTTTAATACCCCATTGATATCACTGGATAAATCCTCTACACAAAAAAATCAGCAGCAAAGAAACATCAATCCTAATCGACTCACTAGCTCAGAAAGACTTAATCAACATCTTCAAAACATTTCACCCCAAAGCTACAGAATATACATTCTTCGCAAGTGCACATGGAACATTTTCAAAGATAGACCACATATTGGGATACAGGCAAGGTCTCTTCAATTTCAAGAAGATTGAAATCATATCAAGCATCTTCTCATATCACAATGGAATAATATTAGAAATAAACTACAATAAAAAATTAAAAAAATTCAAACACCTGGAGGCTAAAGAGCATGTTATTAAACAATTATAGGGTTACCAAAGAAATCAAAGAATAAATAAAAAAACATCCTGGAAACAAATGACAATGAAAACACAACAATCCAAAGTATATGGGACACAGTGAAAGCAAACCTGAGAGGGAAGTTCATAACATTATATCCCTACTTCAAAAACCAAGAAAAAGTGGTAATAAATTATCTAACTCTACAACTGAAAGAATTAGAAAGACAGCAATAAGAAAAGCCCAGAGTGAGCCGAAGGAAGCAAATAATAAAGATCAGAGTGAAAACAAATGATTTAGAAACCCCAAAAACAACAACAACAACAAAAACAAATACAAAAGATCAATAAAACCAACAGCTGGTTCTTTGAAAGGATAAATAAAATTGATGAACCTCTAGCCAGGCTCACCAAGAAGCAAAGAGAGAGGACCCAAATAAACAAAATCAGAAATGAAAGAGGTGAAATAATAGCAGACCCCACAGAAATACAAAGGATTGAAAAAAAAAAAAACTACTATGAACAACTCTATTTCAACAAACTCGTCAACCTAGAAGAAATGGACATATTCCTAGAAAAATATGACCTTCCAAAACCCAATCAGGAAGAATTAAAAAATCTGAAAATACTGAAACTATGGAGGAAATTGAAGCAGTAATCAAAAAGTTCCAGCCCACAAAAGCTCTTGTCCGGATGACTACAGAGGCGAGTTTTACAAACATTCAAATAAGAACTAAAACCTATCCTCCTCAGACTATTCCAAAAAATTCAAGGGGAAGGAACACTTCCAAGCCCTTTCTATGATGCCAGTATTACCCTAATCCCAAAACCTGATAAAGACACTACAAAGAAAGAGAATTGCAGGCCAATATCTCTGATGAACATAGATGCTAAAATCCTCAACAAAATCCTAGCAAATTGGATTCATCATTACATTAGAAAGATCATACACCATGACCAAGTGGGATTTATTCCGGGCATGCAAGGGTTGTACAATATCCAAAAATCAATAAACATGATATATCACATAAACAAATTAAGACAAAAATCACATCAACCAATGCAGAAAAAGCATTTGACAAAATCCAACACCCTTTCTTGATAAAAACTCTTAGCAAAGTGCAAATAGAGGGATCATATCTCAAGATAATAAAAACCTAACATGACAAACCAACAGCCAACATCATACTCAATGAACAAAACTAAAACAATTTCCCCTAAGAACAAGAATAAGACAGGGATGCCCACTCTCACCACTCTTGTTTGACATAGTACTGAAAGTGCTACCCATAGCGATAAGACAAGAAGAAATAAAAGGCATACAAATTGGAAAAGAAGAAGTAAAACTGTCATTATTCACTGATGACATGATATTGTACATAGAAACCATCAACAAACAAACAAAATAAAACCACAAGAAAGCCCACTGCATGAGAGAACATATTTGCCAATGCTATATCTGATAAGGGTTGAATCTCCAACATTTACAGGGAACTCATACAACTTAACAAAAGAAAGATGAACAACCCAATCAAAAAATGGGCAATGGACCTAAATAGATACTTTTCAAAAGAGGACATAAGGAAGGCCAAGAGACATATGAAAACATGCTCAAAGTTACTAATTATCTGAGAGATGCAAATCAAAATGACAATGCAGTACCATCTCACACCTGTCAGAATGGCTATCATCAACAAATCAATAAATGACAAGTGCTGATGAGGATGCAGAGAAAAAGGAATCCTCCTTCACTGCTGGTGGGGATGCAGACTGGTGCAGCCACTGTGGAGAACATTATGGAGTTTCCCATAAAACTAAAAATGGAACTCCCATTTGACCCAGTCATCTTACTTCTAGGAATATATCCCAATAAACTACTAGTAGAAATACCAATCAGAAATATATATGCACCCGTGTTCATAGCAGCACAATTCACCATAGCTAAGATTTGGAAATAGCCTAAGTGCCCATCAGCAGACGAGTGGATTAGAAAACTGTGGTACATCTACACAATGGAATACTATGCTGTGGTAAAAAAAAAGAAGGAATTCTTACTATTTGCAACAGCATGGATAGAACTGGAGAGCATTATGCTACGAGAAATAAGCCAGTGGGAGAAAGATAAATATCACATGATCTCACTCATTTGTGGAATATAATAAACATAAACTGATGAACAAAAACAGATCCAGAGACAGAGAAGCATTGATCAGACCATCAAACCTCAGAGGGAAGGTAGGGGAGGGTAGGGGTAAGGGGGAGAAATCAGCCGAAGAACTTATATGCATACATTTTGGCCTAACCAATGGACACAGAGACCAGGGGGGGTGAGGGCATGAGTGGGGGTGGGGGTGGGGAGCCAATGGGGCGGTGGATAAGGACACATATGTAATACCTATATGTAATCAATAAAGAAAAAAAATTTAAAAGACTCCTGGAATCCAGTGAAAGAAAAGCAAAAAACCCCCCACAAAACAAACAAACAAACAAATAAAAACCCTAAAGACCCCATCAAAAGCTACTAGATATAATAAATGAATTTGGCAATGTGGCAGGATACAAAATTAACACCCATAACTCTCCAAAAATTCATATGGAATAAAAAAAAGACCTTGAATAGCCGCAGCAATCCTGAGAAAGAAGAACAAAGTTGGAAGGATCACAATACCAGATATCAAGCTATATTACAAAGCCACAGTTCTCAAACCTGCCTGGTCCTGGCACCAAAACAGATATATAGACCAGTGGAACAGAACAGAGAACCCATAAATCAACCCAAGCCATTTTGCTCAATTAACATTTGACAAAGGAGGCAAGAGCATACAATGGAGTCAAGACAGTCTCTTCAATAAATGTTGTTGGGAAAATTGAAGAGACACATGCAAAGAAATTAAGCTAGAACACCAATTTACACTATCTACAAAAATAAACTCAAAATGGATAAAGGACTTAAATATAAGATGGGAAACCATAAAATCTTAGAAGACTCCATAGGCAGCAAAATATCAGACATACGTCGTAGCAATATCTTTACCAATACAGCTCCTATGGAAACTAAGGAGAAAATAAACAAATGGGACTACATCAAAATAAAAAGCTTTTGCACAGCAAAAGAAACCATCAACAAAACAACAAGACAGCCCACTGCATGGGAGAACATATTTGCCAATGTTATCTCTGATAAGGGCCTAATCTCCAAAATTTATAGGGAACTCATACAACTTAACAAGAAGAAGATAAACTATCAAATCAAAAAATGGGCAAAGGACTTAGACACTTTGATGAGTGGATTAGAAAACTATGGTACATTTACATAATGGAATAATATGCTGCAGTAAAAAAGAAGGAATTCTTACCATTTGCAACAGCATGGATGGACATGGGGAGCATTATGCTAAGTGAAATAAGCCAGTGGGAGAAAGCTAAATATCACATGATCTCACTCATTTATGCAATATAATGAACAACATAAACTGATGCACAAAAATATATACAGAGACATAGAAGCATGGAACAGACCATCAAATTTCAGAGGGAAGGCATAAGAAGAAGGGGAAGGGAGTTAAGAGATCAACCAAAGGACTTGTATATATGCGTATAAGCATAACCAATGGACACAGACACTAGGGTGGTGAGGGCATGTGTGGGGTTGGGGAGGATAGGGTGGCTGTGGAGAGGTCAATGAAGACATATGTAATACTTTAAACAATAAATAATTTTTTAAAAAGTAAAAAATATTTAACCTAAATTTTTTTAAAAAAAGAAATCCTTGCTGTGTTCCCAATAGTTAAAAATTATTCAGTCTTTCACCATTAATAATATATTATCTATAGGGTTTATTAGATGCCTTTTTTTAGGTTTAGGAAGCTCCATTTAAAAATATATATATGTTTATCCATTGATTTCAGAGAGGAAGGAAGAGGGAGAGATAGAAACATCAACACTGGATTTTAGAGAAACTAAGATGGCGGCATAGATAAACACCGGGAAATTGCTGCTTCCTGCAACAATTGATAAATGCATCAAAAACACAAGGTGGACATCATCCAGAACTACAGGGGGGCTGGCTGAGTGTAAATTCTACAACTAGAAGGAAAGAAAAGCACACTGAGAGCCAGAGGAGCTGCGGAGGTGGAGTGCAGAGGTACGGGGGCTTGCTCGCGCGTAAAGGGTCTGGCACCTGAGGGCGTGGCTGTCTTTTTGAATCCGGAGGGAGACACAAGCTCCCGACGGCTCTGAAATCCGGTTCCAGGAAGTCTCTGGGAACCCGGGACTCATACGGGGAGAAACTGGACTTTCTGGCAGCGGGCGAGCTTGAGAGCGGCTTTCCCTCAGAGGTGCTTGCAGCCATTGCCAGGACACTGGGACTCGCGACTCCTTAGGGCAGGGCTGAGGCTCCGCCATAGCTGCTCTCTCCGCCCTTTGATTCCTTGAGACCCCGCCCCTCCCAGGCTGTGGCAGAGGCTTTTGCATATGAATGCCCTGGCCATTTGCAACCTGTAATTACCTAACAAACTGCAGCTGGGCAAGACAGACCTAGAACTTCCAAGAGAAGGCCCAAGGCCCCACAGCGGCTTGCATTGCTTCACAGCTGAGCCTCATCAGGGCACCTCCAAACTCCAAAAAAGGAAGGGGAAGCTGCAGTTCTCCTCATAGCTCCTGCTGTGTAACCTCAGGCAGAGGCTAAATTAGCACCTCCTTAGATCCAAGAGCCACTGTGCCCAGTGGTCAGAGGGGGGCCATCCAGATCACAACTCCTCAGATCCATAAGGGACACACTCAGGGTGCAGTCTCAGTGAGCACCAAAGCCCCACTGAAGCAAGTCTTGCCCCAGAAGGGTGTCTCCAGCACAGAAGTTCTCCCACTGCAGACACAGCTGATTCTTACTGCCAATTGGCCTGGAGGTCAATTCCATCCAGTGATCCTGCAACAACCAAGGCATAGCTACAACAAGACTGTGCACAAAGCCCACAAGGGGGTGCACCAAGAGTGTCCACCTCAGGCAACTGGGGAGGCTGAGCCACTGGGCCCTACAGAACACCTAGCACACAAAGCCACTCTATCAACACAGGGAAGCAGCCAAAATGCGGAGACAAAGAAACAGGTCACAAATGGCAGAAATGGAGGAAAGCAAACTACTGGATATAGAGTTCAAGGCCACGTTTATAAGGTTTTTCAAGAATTTTATGGAAACCGCCGATAAATTTAATGAGTCCCTCAATAAATATAGTGAGACCATGGAGGACATGAAAAAGGACCAACTAGAAATTAAGCATACACTGACTGAAATAAAGAATAATCTACAGAGATCCAACAGCAGATAAGAGGATCCCAAGAATCAAGTCAAAGATTTGAAATACAAAGAAACAAAAAATACCCAACTGAAAAAGAAAAAAGAAAAGAGATTCCAAAAATATGAAGATAGTGTAAGGAGCCTCTGGGACAACTTCAAGCGTACCAACATCAGAATTATAGGGGTACCAGAAGAAGAGAGAGGGCAAGATATTGAAAACCTATTTGAAGAAATAATGACAGAAAACTTCCCCTACCTGGTGAAAGAAATAGACTTACAAGTCCAGGAAGCGCAGAGAACCCCAAACAAAAGGAATCCAAAGAGGACCACACCAAGACACATCATAATTAAAATGCCAAGAGCAAAAGACAAAGAGAGAATCTTAAAAGCAGCAAGAGAAAGACAGTCAGTTACCTACAAGGGAGTACCCATACGACTGTCAGCTGATTTCTCAACAGAAACTATGCAGGCCAGAAGAGAGTGGCAAGAAATATTCAATGTGATGAATAGCAAGAACCTACAACCAAGATTACTTTATCCAGCAAAGCTATCATTCAGAATAGAAGGTCAGATAAAGAGCTTCACGGATAAGAAAAAGCTAAAGGAGTTCATCTCCACCAAACCAGCATTATATGAAATGCTGAAAGGTATTCTTTAAGAAGAGGAAGAAGAAAGGAACTCTTACCATTTGCCACAGCATGGATGGAACTGGAGAGTGGATAAATACCACATGATCTCACTCATTTGTGGAATATAATGAACAACATAAACTGATGAACAAGGACTGATGCAGAGACGGAGAGGCATTGATTGGACTGTCGGGCTTTGGAGGGAGGGTAGGGGAGGGTGGGGGTAAGGGGGAAAGATCAACCAAAGGACTTACATGCAGGCATATAGGCCTAACCAATGGACACGGACAACGGGGGGGTGGGTGAGGGCATGAGCGGGGGGGGGGGGTAGAGGGTAAAGTGGGGACAAGGACACATATGTAATATCTTAATCAATAAAAATATATTTAAAAAAAAAAGAAACATCAACACTGAGAGAGAATCATTGATCAGCTGCTTCTTGCATTCCCTGTGATCAAGCAGGCAACCCAGGAATGTGCCCTGACCTAGAATTGAACCATGACCTCCCAGCTCCTAGGTCAACACTCAACCACTGAGCCACACCGGCTGTGGTAGGAAGTTGCATTTTATTCCTGATTTGATGAGAGTTCTCATGCAGAATAGGTACTGAGTTTTGCCAAATGATTTTCTGTAGCTATTGACACAATTATGTTTTTCTCTTTTCTTTGCTTAAGATTATGGATTATATTAATTTATTTTTAAAAATTAAACCGATTTTGCAAAATGAGGTAAACGCCTCTTGTATACAATATAGTTTCTTTTCTCTACATTAATGGATCAGTATGATCATTTTCATTAAGGATTTATTTCCATATTCAGGAAAAATATGGATCTGTAGTTCTTTGTTTGTTTTTGTTTATCTTGTAATATTATATCTGCATTTGGTACCAGGGCAATGATGTCTGCGAAGTGTTCCTTTCTCTTCTATTTCCCGGCAAATATTGCATAGAATTGGAATTTTTTATCCTTTAAATACTTTGTATCATTCACCAGTTAAACTAATTGTCCTGGATATTTCCTTTTAAAACTAAAAATTAAGTTCCTTTAATGGTTATAAGATGATTCATGTCATTTCAGCTTGGTTACATTTTTATAGTTCATGAGATTTGAAGACGTGGTCTACTTTAAGTTGATGTATCTAGTATTTCCTTCTTATCCTTTTATTTTATTTTTTTCATCACTATTTATCCCCTCTATGGCCTCTTCCACCTTCACACCCCCTCCAAGCTCTACCCCCCACCCTGCATTCACCACAATGTTATCCATGTCCATGAGTGCTCTATTCTTTTTTGTTCCATCCCCCACATCCTCTGCCCCAATAGGATCTGTAGTGAAATTCCTTCTTTCATTCAAAATAGTAGGTTGGAAAGTGCTTTGCTTTTTCCTCTTACATTTCTGGAAAGAGTATTTTATTATTTATTTTAAATTAATTAATTATTTTTTAATCCTCACCTGAGGATATTTTTCTATTGTTTTTTAGAGATAATGGAAGAGAGAGGGAAAGACAGAGAGAAATATCAATGTGACAGAAACACATCAATTGGTTGTCTCCTGCTGGAGCCCTGACCAGGGCCCGGGCTAGGGAGGAGCCTGCAACTGAGGTATGTACCCTTGACCCGAATCAAACCAGGGACCCTTCAGTCCTCAGGCTGATGTTCTATCCACTGAGCCAAACCAGTTAGCGCTGGAAAGAGTACTTTAGAATTGTTTTATTTCTTCTCTATATATTTGGAGAAATTTATTTACAAGTGATCTCACCAGGATCTCAGTTTGGTCATTGTTGTCTGTGATGATGCTTCATTTATTTATTTTTTAGAGAAAGCAATGAATAATGAATGTAACTTCTTTAATAGATATAGCTGTATTCAATAATCTAATTAAGTCAGCATTGCTAATTGTTTCTTTTAATTAATATTTCCAGTGTCTCAAAGTTCTTAGTATAAAGTTGATTAAAATATTTAATGTCTATATAATCTACAGTGATATCTTTTATTTCAGATCTTGGTAATTAATCTTTCTTTATCTTGATAACACTCAGTTTATTGATCTATTTAAGAAACCAGACTTTATTTTCATTGATTTTACTGTATTTCAATTTTTTTTAATTTATTAACATTTTGTTCAAAATTTTATTCTTTTCTTCTGTTTCCCTATTTTGGTTTAAAATTACTATTACTATTTTTTCATTAGTTTTTTAAGGTAGACACATAGACCCTTAATTATACACTTTTTTATGTTTAATATGAGCTCTTAAAGCCTATACATTTCCATCTATGCTTTGCTATAGCTTTTTCCCATGAAGTTTGATAAGACGTATTTTAATTATCATTCAATTCAAAATAGTTTCTAATTTTGCTAATGGTTTCCTTTTCACTCATTAGTTTTTAAATATGTCTAGCTCAATTTCCTAATATTTCTAATTGCTCTCATATTGATTTATGCTCTCATAATTATTTATCTCTGGCTTTAGTTATTTGGACTAAATTAACCATCATTCTTTTTATGGTTCTCCTCAATGTAACCTACTCCTTTTCTCTGACTCCTTTTAATATTATTTTATTAGTTTTTGTTTTGTTTTTTAGCAATGTGCATAGTAATCAACTTATTTATACACTAGAGCTTAATTTAAATTTCCCTTATTGGTAGAAATGAGAGTAATTTGGTATCTTAGTTTATTAATTATATTACTTTATGAAATAGCCCTTTATATTTTTTTTGCCAATTTATTCCTGAAAAAGTTTATAGTGCTGATATTTCTTGGCCTAGAGGTAAATATACTTTTGTTAGGAGAAAATATGGCCTAATTACCCCTCATATAAATTTTGCTATTTTATATTCCTGTAACCAATATACAACAATGGCTATTTCCCACAGCCTCACCAACAAATATGTTACCAAATTTTGATTTTTTTCCCTTATCTTACTGATAAGAAATTTTATCTCAGTGTCACTGCTGTTATAACTGAAGTGACTGTATATTTGAGGCTTTGCATGCACACTGCTTTCCTATCTTAACTATGAAATAAAAACAGCTAGTGTAAGTCTTGTGTCTTAACAAATACGTTTCTTAGTCTTTTGAAGCTCCATATAAATTTAGAATCATTGCAAACATTTGCAAACAGACAGATACACATACTCATTCACACACAGCTTGAATTTTGAATGAGATTCCACACAGGTCAATTTTGGATTTTATTCTACATGCATAGACAAACAAATGGAGGACTCATAAAATTTGGCAGATGAGGAGAGTCAAGTTATATAAGCTTTTTTGTTGTTGACCATCTCAAATCCCAGTGATTTTATATAATAAACATATTTCTCTCTCAGATCATAGATGGGTCAAAAGGAAAGCTCAGAGAATGATGGTTATGCAAGAAGCAGACTGAGCCTCTGAAGCAATGTTCATTTTAACAAGTACTCCCGAGATTCCCACGGCACAGGCACAGCAGCGTGCACATGCACACTGTTTCTTCAAGCTTCCATCTAGAAGTTATATATCACCATCGTTCACAATTGCCAAAGCATGTCATAAATCCACACCTAACTTCAAAGGGGACAGGGATCTACATTCTTACTCTATGCCCAGAAAGAGGAGATTTGTAAATGCCTCTAATGGCTTATGAAAGTGATCATTAATGCACCCTCTCTACGGTGAATAGAAGAATCTATGAATCTATTTATTAAGCAGTCACATTTAATTATGCTGATTTATCAAATTAATAATGTGTCCTGGGTCTGTTTGTGGGCAAAGCACTGTATAATCTTACATGAAAAATGAATATGTACTAGTACATCAAAAAAATAAAAATAAAAAAATTATATATATATATATATATATATATATATATATATATATATATACACATACATGGCAATGGGGTAGTGCTTCTTTTTGTTTTTCCTGGCTGGATGAGGAAGAAAAAGTTGAATGTGTCTTGTTCATGAATATATCATAATTATAATTCTATTTGGACGATTTATTATTGGCAGCAGTTCTCTGCCTGTAAAAATGATCTGCTCAAACATATTAGGCATTTACTACCTTTGTCTCCAGAGTGCAGTCTCCAGGATGAAATTCACTGTCTTGTAATGTGGCTCAAGTGAGGCTTATTTCACTGCTTTCCAGACAAGGGAATGGGGTGATACTCATAATAATCAAAATAAAATCTGACTTAATTATGGCACCACTACCCCATTAGTCTGTGGAACTTTTCACTGAGTCTATCAAAACCCCAGACAGAGGAATGGATTGATGACCTTACCCAGTCAATGCTCTTATTCAGAGACATGGCAAAAAAAAAAAAAAATAGCCTTTGGTAGTTTATACACATTTATGTCACTTACTTTTTATAACAAGGCTGTGAAAGTATAACAGAGTGAAATGCTCAGCCTCTTCAGCTTCATCTTTGCTCCCATGGCCTTCAGCCTATTAGCTTCTGCTTATTCTCGCATATAGCAGACATGCTAATCATTAGAGGGATTCTGCTGGTGGCTGGAATTTTACAAGGGCAGCTTCTCCCATCTTCCATTCCCTTGTCATAAAAGCCTAAACTCTGGACTTTGATCAGATTGATTTGAGGAACCACTGAGGTTTCTATCTTCTCAGTTGGCACCTTCTTGATTAATAAACCTTTCTTTACACCAAACACTAACATTTGAATTTTGGTTTCTCAAGCATTAGGCACATGGAGTTTCGGTAAAGTCCAAAGGCATCATTATTAGTAATTGTTGGAAATCATATTTGAACATAGCCTATCTGATTTACAAAGACAAACTTTTAAAAAGATATATATATATATATATATATATATATATATATATATATATATAGATTGATTTCAGAGAGGAAGGGATAGGGAGAGAGAGAGAGAGAAACATCAATGATGAGAGAGAATCATTGATTGGCTGCCTCCTGCACACCCTTACTTGGGATCAAGCCCACAACCTGGGCATGTGCCCTTGACTGGAATCGAACCTGGGACCCTTCAGTCCAAAGGCCAACTCTCTTTTCACTGAGCCAAACCAGCTAGGGCTACAAAGACAAACTTTTAACTACTATATCACACTGATCTCTTATTCTTTTATCTGAATAAAGATTGATCATTGCATAAATGACTAAGTGATATCATCATGTCTCAATTATCTTACACTAGAGGCCTGGTGCACAAAATTCATGCAAGGGCCTTGGCCTCAGTCCCCACTCGCCTCCACCGTGGCTGGTGGCCTCTGTTCCCTCTGCCGTAGCACCCTCCTGCTGTGGCTTTGGAAGGAAGGATGTCCAGAAGGAAGTCTGGAAGTACGTCTGGTCTAATTAGCATATTATGCTTTTATTATTACAGATAAGAGGTATTAGCAAAAAATACAATAACTTTATAGTTGTTCAAAATACTTAATGTTGCCAAAACCGGTTTGGCTCAGTGGATAGAGCGTCGGCCTGTGGACTGAAAGGTCCCAGGTTCGATTCCGGTCAAGGGCATGTACCTGGGTTGCGGGCGCATCCCCAGTGGGGGATGTGCAGGAGGCAGCTGATCGATGTTTCTCTCTCATCGATGTTTCTGGCTCTCTATCTCTCTCCCTTCCTCTCTGTAAAAAATCAATAAAATATATTAAAAAAAATACTTAATGTTTATGAAAATACAAAAAAAAAAGAATCCATGGGTAGATGTAGATCGTGATTTTGGCTTAATGAACATGTAGTTTATCTTTTCAACAAGTTATTTTCTATTTGTCTTTTTTTTCTTTCAATTTCAGGACTAATGTCTTAACATGCACTCATAATTTTGCTATAGACATTTATTCATGCCAAGCTAAAACATATAAAATATAAATGACTTCTCTGAAAAAAACAGGCCTCAAAAATATCACCATAGAAGATACAATAGAAGTGAAATCATTTGTCATTTTTCTCTTGAAAGTAGTAAATATAGAATTAAAAAAAAGTCATTAGAGCTAAAGATGACCAGAGACATGTCTTAGTTCAACCACTCCTATGTCAGAGAAGGAGAAATAGTCTCATTGGAAGGAACTGAAGATTGATTTTCCCCAAATTGTACAGCTACACCTACCCTGTGAAAGAGTAGCTTAATAAGGTTTCTCTACTCTAGTAGAAGAGTCCCAGTGAGTAACAGCAGGTTACTTAGATATTTGTGTAGACTCAATCATGGGACTCCAAATAAGTGTATCTTGGCCTAGCTTAAGCTGTGACTTGATGAAAGAATACAGGCCTTTAGGGCCCTTCCACCATACACTTCAGCTTGTTATGACTTCAAAAGAAGAATAATTGTATCTTTCCTGAATCACAAATACATACTTTTGCCCAAGTACATTAAGGGAACTGAGCACCAAGGGAAAGTGTTTCATCGACCCATATGTGCTCATAATGAATTAGAAAAAGCTCAAACCACCTATGGCTAAATGAAATTATGGACTTGCGATAGTTTTCTGACCCATATCCATCAAAATGTCTAAAGGATATTAGCAGACAGCAGGCATGCAACCTGGAAATAATAGGGCAACTATTAATCTCTTACA
The DNA here is from genome assembly GCF_964212035.1 of Myotis nattereri. Taxonomy (NCBI): domain Eukaryota; kingdom Metazoa; phylum Chordata; class Mammalia; order Chiroptera; family Vespertilionidae; genus Myotis; species Myotis nattereri. Next base: position 14,336,601 of record NC_138075.1, read on the forward strand.
CTGCTTGATTCTGCTTCGGGCAAATGGGACAGAGACAATATATGTGACTAAACTGAGAAACATTGATTTCCAAAGAACAACATACTTGACTTTTGTTTTGTTTTGTTTTGTTTTGTTTTGTTTCTGGAAAGAACTATCAGGGTTAACTATAAAAATACACCTTGATCAGTTTCTCAAGAGTCTGGTATTCACTGAACATCTTTGCCTTGGGATCCTGTTAGGCAACTATGAGGAAATATTCCTAAAATTAAATTCCAGCCTTCAAGCTAGTTGTGGACTCTTGAGAAAAATATTTGTATCCCACTATTGTCATAAGATGAAGGAAATACGCAGCATTTACTAGTACCTCTCAACTCATCCATGAGAACTAAATGTGATACATTTAAGAAATACAGAAAGTGGTAAATAAACAGGAACTATATCACTCTGATCCTTATTTGATGCTCATGTTAGATGTAGCACAACAACAACAAAATACTTTGCTTATTGAGACATTCCTAGAGGAAAAGGGAACATTGAAATGCAAGAAAAGAAACATCTCACCAAGCTGAGTATGCCTAGGGTCTGCTATGAAACCCAAAATTGTTTTGCCAAAGGAACACCGCCCAGCTACTGATGCCAGTGTCCTGCTCCATGATAAACAATTCAAGATAAGGAAATGTTTCTTTTGTGGTGCTGAGCCTGCTAGTAATTTCTTAGGTGGTAGCTCTCCTTTACAATGTTCAGAATGAAGTGAAATGATGCTGAATTATAGATTACTACCTTTCCATAAGGACCAGCTTTGAGAATTTAACCTCATATATATTCTAGGTTAATGTGTTGTAGTACTTACATCTTCCTTAATAACTGAGTTTTCAAACTGGTTTGAGAACTCATTGTGGAGGTGTCAGAAGGCAAAGAAAGTGTGCATTTAGGAATTCAGAGTCACAGTTTCTGCTACCTCAGGATACACATGTTCCATTAATACAACGGGTACTCTACTTTTGACCATGCATACTCATAGAGACACTATTATGATGTAATTTTTTTTCATTTTAATTTATTACTCTATACATATTATGCATTCAATGAAAATGCAATCCAAAAGATAAATTTTGGTATTCTACCCCATGAAAATAATGCAATTCATTATGCTATAAGTAAATAACACTTGGTCAATAAAAATATGTGAATGGTAAGGATGGATAAAAGGTAATGTTTCAAGTTGAATGAAAAATAATTCTTTGATATGAAAGGGTGGGTTATGCAGTTGGGAAATTATCCCAGACAGTTGGAATCACTCACAAGAAACATTCAAGAAAAACAGAAATAATAGGGTTTCAAAAATAAAATGAAATAAACAAATATCTACCATGTATCAAGTGCTTTGCATATTTTGTCTCATGTTAGCTTCAAGATAACTCTGATAAACAGATATTATCTTCCACTTACAGAGGGAAATAAGAAAGATTCAGTTACTTGCTAAATATTATAGATTTACTCTGAATTTTACATAAATGAAATTTTACATAAATGGAATTATACAGTATGCATTCTATTTAGTCTAGCTTACAAATAGTCAGCATAAGAATACATATATTTCTCTTCCATAGTTAATGTTAAGCTTTAAATATCTGTTTTTCATCTATACCTAGAGTTCTCATACCTATTGGACCCAACATGGTAAGTCAACTTCATTGATGTATTACTTACATAAAATAAACTGTCCATAAATTGCATCATTAGATAAGTTATAAGAAATGTATTTTCTTGTGAACCCGCTTTCTAATTAAGATACAGAGTCCCCTCATGCCTAAAAGATTTCTCCAATCCATCTCCCTTTCACCATCAGAGAAAACCATTGCTCTGTTGTCTGACACTATACATTAGTGTGACTTTTCTAAAATTTTACATAAATGGAATTATATAGTATGCATTCTATTTGGTCTAGCTTCTTTCACTCAACAACCTGATTTTAAGATGCTTTCATATTGTCCCATGTATCAGTAACTTGACCTTTTGCTGCTGAGCAGTATTCCTTTCTATGAATAGATCATACTAGAAGCCCGGTGCACAAAAATTTGTGCACTGGTGGGGGCGGGTGGTCTCTCAGCCCAGCCTGTGCCCTCTCACAGTCTGGGACCCCTCGGGAGATAACCACCTGCTGGCTTAGGCCCGCTCCCCTGGTGGCAGATGGCACTGCCCGATCTCGCAGTGCCTGCCCTGTCTTCCCCGGTCGCACACTGCAGGCCCGGATTCCACTCTGGATGGGTGGCGGCTCGGGTTTGTGCTGCCGCCCACCCCGCCCCACCCAACCCGCCCACTCCGCCCCGCACATGGCAGGCCCAGATCCCACACTGTGGCAGGCAGCGGCTGGGGATTGCACTGCTGCCCGCACAGGGCAGTGCAGCGGGATCTGCCTGCAGTATGCAAATTTAATGGCCATCTAATTTGCATACTCTTCTGATTGGCTGATGAGCGTATTGAAGGTACAGTCAATTAGCATCTTTGTCTTTTATTAGTGTAGATGTTTTATATCCAATCAACTTTTGGAAATTTAGGTTGTTTCTCACATTTGGCTACTATGAATAATTCTACTAAAGATATTCATGTAAAATCTTTGTTTGGGTATGTGTTTTCACTTTTTTTTATTAAATATATATGCGTCCAATAAATTATTCTTTAAGAAATACATGTTTAACTGTTAGAGCAGTAATTTTCAACCTTTTTCATCTCATGGCAGATGTCAACTAGTTACTAAAATCCACAGCACACCAAAAAATATACTATATTTTTTGCCAATCTTTCAAAAAGTAGGTTTAATATTAAGTGATTAAAAAATAATAATAATAATAATTTACCTACCATTTTTGCCCCAAAGTGAGTTTTTAAAAATCAGGTGCCTATACTTGCATATAAATACTAGAGGCCTGGTGCATAAAATTTGTGCACTCGGTGGGGTGGGGATGGGGTCCCTCAGCCCAACCTGCGCCCTCTTGCAGTCCAGTAGCCCTGCTTAAGCCAGCAGTCGAACATCCTTAGTGCTGCTGTGGAGGCAAGAGAAACTCCCACCACCATTGCTGCGCTCAAAGCCATGAGCCCAGCCTCTAGTTGAGCAGCATTCCCCTGTGGGAGCTCACTGACCAACAGGGGGAAGCTCCTGCATTGAGCATCTGCCACCTGGTGGTCAGTGTGCATCATAGCAACCAGTCATTCTGCCATTGGGCCAAAACTGACTCTCCAGCATCCCCTGAGGGGTCCCAAATTGCGAGAGGAAATAAACAAGACTAAGGGACCACACTGGTGCATGATTGGTGCCAGAGATGGACTTAGGAGGTTGGCCAGCCAGGGAGGTACCAGGGGAGGGCTCCAGGGCATGTCCAGCCTTTCTTCCTCAGTCCCGATTGGCCAGACCCCAACAGCAAGTTAACCTAACGAACAGAGTAAATGCTCCCTGGTGGTCAGTGCACATCTTGGTGACTGGTAGACCAATCGACTGGCTGCCCCCTGGTGGTCAGTGAACGTCATAGTGACTGGTCGACCAATTGACTGTCTGACCTCTCATGGTCAGTACATGCCATAACGAGTGGTTGAACCACCTTAGCATATCAAAAGCATATTATGTTTTGATTGGTTGAATGGCTGACTGAGTGACCAAACACTTAGCATATTAGGCTTTTATTATAAAGGATGTCTGGTATCAAGAATTAATCAAGCAGACACAACCTTATTATGCGATATTACCAACAAGATGCAAATCTATTACGTGAACTATATATTTACTAGAGGCCTGGTGCACAAAAATTCATGCATTCGGGGGTGGGGGGGGTCCCTCTGCCTGGCCTGAGCCCTCTCATATTTCAAGACCCCTCAGGGGATGTCCATGTGCTGGCTTAGGCCTGCTCCCCTGGGCCTAAGCCAGCAGTCAGACATCCTTAGCACTGCTGACGAGGTGGGAGAGGCTCCCGCCACCACCTCTGCGCTCACAAGCCATCAGCCCAGCTTGTGACTGAACAAAGTTCCCCCTATGGGAGTGCACTGACCACCGGGGGCAGCTCCTGCATTGAGCATCTGCCTTCTGGTGGTCAGTATGCGTCATAGTGATTGGTCGTTCCTGGTCATTCCACAGATATGGTCATTTTGTATATTACCCTTTTATTATATAGGATAGAGGCCTGGTGCACAGGTGGGGGCTGGATGGTTTGCCCTGAAGGGTGTCCCAGATCAGGGTGGGGGTCCCGCTGTTGCCTGGCCAGCCTTGGTGAGGTGCTGATGGCGTTTTCAGGCTGGCCATGCCCCCAGGTGCCCCAAGCTCCCAGCCTCTCCTTTTTCTTCTGGGATTTATTTATCTTCTGTAATTGAAACTTTGCAGCCTTGAGCAGAGTCCAGGTCCGGCTGGAAGCCTGGGTTGCCCCTTGCACTCCAGGCTCCCAGCCCCTCTTTGAGCGGAGGCCATGGCCGGCTGGAAGCAGGTATCTGGGATTTATTTATCGCTGAGGCGGGCAGTCACTGGGGCTAAGCTTGCCCTCCCACACCCATCCCCTGGGGCTGGGCTTGCCCTTCTGATCCCAGTGGCTGCAGCTGAGCTTTCCCAACTGCTTCCAGCTGCTGCCCCTCCCACTCCCAGCCGCTGCGGCTGGGCTTGCCCTCCCACCTCCCGCTCCCACCTCCGCAGCCTTGGCTCCGTTTCTGTCCTCGCGGCCTCTGCTTAGCTCCCTTCTGTACCGCTCGGCCTCCATGTTGTCCTCAGTCTTCGCTCCCAGCTGGTATATGCAAATTAACCGCCGTCTTTTAGCTTCTATAATTGAAACATTGTATCTTTTGGAGCTGCTGCTTCAGGAGCTCAGAGCCGGGAGGCGGCAGGTGGGGAACCCTGGCTTTCTCCATCACCAGGGCAACCAAGCCTCCTGTTTGCTTCAGCTTCCTGGCTGCCGGCTGCCATCTTGGTTGACAGTTAATTTGCATATTGCCCTGATTAGCCAATGGGAAGCGTGTTGGAGGTGTGGTTAATTACCATGTTTGTCTATTATTAGATAGGATGGTTTCTGACAGGATATGGATGGCTATTGCTGCATTGCCTGTTCTCTCTCTCTCTCTTTATTTTTGACAATCTAAGAATCAAAGGGAAAAGAGGTCAGTACCCCTGACTAAATAATCAGGTATTGCATGTTTTAAAAATTCTTGTGACACACCAGTATACTACTAGGGGCACACCAGTTTAAAATCCCTGTTTTAGAGAAATTTCCAAAGAGTTACAAAAGCAATTGTTTCATTCAGTTCCTTAAACACTGAGTTACCATAAGACTCAGTAATTCTACTCAGAAAAAATGAAACATGCCCACAAAAAAACTTGCACAGCAATGTTTTGAAAAATAAAATAAGGCCTGGCCAGGTGACATGGTTGGTTGGAGCATCATCCCACACATCAATAGTTTATGGGTTTGATTCCTGGTCAGGGCATATACCTGGATTGCAGGTCCAATCCTGCTCAGGGTACGTACGTATGGGAGGCAACTGATCATTTTTTCTCTCTCACTTCAATGTTTTTCTCTCTCTCTTTCCCTTCCTCTTTCTAAACATATACACTGGTGAGGATTTTAATAGATAATAATAATAATAAATAAAATAAAGATAACTGTATCATTTTACACTTCTCCTAGCTGTGTATGAAAACTCTTGTTGCCACATGTCCAGGCCAGCACCAGGTATTCTGTTTTTAAATTGTTTTAGTCTCTCAGTAATTATAAAGAAGTAGCTCAGTGTGACTTTAATTTGCATTTTCCTAATAGCTGGCTAATGATGTTGAGAAGCTTTTTAATTGCTTATTTATCATTCAGGTATCTTCTCTGCGAAATGCCAAATCAAATGTTTTACACACTTTTTAAAACGGAGTTCTCTTGTCAAGGTCTTTATATACTGTTGAAAGAAGTCATTTGTATTGTGAATATTTTCTCCAGGTCTATCTTCTAACTTTCTTTTCTTAAGGGTGTCTTTGCAAGACCAAACTATTTTATTTTGAAAATGTTAGTTATTATTTTATATGATTACTGCTCTTCCTATCACATCTGGAAAACTATTGTCTAATGCAACATTTTCCTCTAGAAGTTTAATTCATTGAAATTTTACATTTAGATTTCTTAGTTCAAGGTCACTCTGCTAATTTGTATCAGGCTACTACTTGGGCTTAAACTGCTTGGGGCCAAGTCTTAATTGCTACTATCTCTTAACTGCTACTGTCTCCCATAAATATTAAAACCTACAATATTATGACATAAAAATTGTAAAATGTAGGTTCTGCTCTCAATGAGCTTTGCAGTCCTGTGGAATAAATTAGGAAAATACATGAAAAGGCTACTAGCAATTTCAAAATATAGCAAGGATTTTTTTTTCTTATAGAAATTAGAGCAGATAAAATTGAATTGAAGATAAATAATATATTCCTGAAGATGTGGTATTGGATCTGTCCTTAGAAATAAAAAAATAAATGGAGGAGGAGGGGGGATGTATATTTCTAACTTACTGGTAACTGACAAAATGCCCTATTGTGGGAATTTATCTCTGTATATCACTGCAATGAAGTTAAGGTGTCACAGAATCCATCTGTCCTATAGGTATCACTAGATGTTAAAATTAACCACTGACACAGTGATAGCTATTGAGGCTATTTGGCACTATTTAATTTTCAATATGCATTATCTGCAGAGAAAGGATAATTAATAATTAAGGAATTTTTTTTTATCCATTTACCTCTAATGGCTAATTCAAGATCTGTATTGGTGCTTTGACTTCAGAATTGCACCTGATTGTCTAAATTCTGGGAACTTGGCCAATCTAGTATATAGTCACAAGTTGATACTCTTGTGAAGAAATTCAATTAATTTTTTTTAAATTATGAAATTGTAACTTCCTCCATAGCAATTGGGAGCAAAATAATGAATATTTATCATCTTTCTCCATGTTGGAAGAGTGTAGGCTTCCTAAACGGAAGAGTATTTGGAGGAACAGAATCATCTCCCTGTTGAAGTCAGATCCAGTTAAATTGTAGCTGGTTTCTTGAACTATTCTAATTCTGAAAAATTATTTTGGCCTTGGTTTTGTAATCTGAAGTTTACCACAATTCCCTAAAGAAATTCCCTAAAGGAATGCGTAATACTATATAATAAAAGGGTAATATGCAAATTGTCCCCTCAAACCGGGAGTTCGACTAGGAGGCAGGATCAGCCTGCCAATCATCCAGGGCCTCTCCCCGCAGCTGGCCCTGCCCTTGATAAACCCCTGACACTCTGATCAGGGGTGGGGCTGGCAGGGCAACCTCCCACATCCCCACCCTCCAGCTGGCCCAGCCCAATCGGCCCCAATCGGGGTGGGCTGGCTGGACCCCACCCATGCACAAATTCATGCACTGGGCCTCTAGTATAAAAGAAACTACTGTTAATTAAATTGACTGTAGTTAAAAATAAAATAACCTATAACATCTTTGCATAGAGAGGATAACTAGTAGTTCTGTTGTCTAGTCCTCTTGTATCTAAAGATACAAACATACAATCCTTTACAAAAGTGGTCCCACATTCTACATAATGTTTTGCAAACTACATTTTCATCTAATATAAAGTCATGCACCTTTCTCATCTGATTTAATATTCATCTTGTGTGTATTTAGACCCCTGCATAGAATAGAAAGACATCAATAAAAAGCCTCATATACCAGGGATATCCACCTTCTGTTTCCAGATCCTAGAAACACCTTAGGGTTGCAGCATGAGTGTTTGCTTCCTTGTCTTCCTGACCTGGAAAGAGCAGATGCCATGGTTCCTGAGCTCTTTGATAGCAGACTTTAAAGGAGCTATGTCACTTTGCACTTTAGGCAGCTAGGATATCCAAATAAAATCTTATTAACCAATGTCATCCCAAGAAATTTAACAAAAAAAAAAGATTAAAAATAACACACCAAAAATAAATGAATAAATAAAGAGAGCTTTGTTCTCTTTAGTTTCATCTAAGCTAATCTCCTTTGTGTGGGAAAAAATAAACCTAAATTTAACCTTTACCATTATTAGTTATACTAGTAAAAGCTACTGAATTTATCTTTATTAATGGCAGATAGACCCATTATCCTCCATCATTCACCAGTGGGATCAAGTCACTACCAAGCCCAAACTAGTAAGGTAGTAAAATTATATAGCATCATGGGAGGCACTTGGGTGTAATTCATGAAGATAGTTACTAGTAAAACAGACCGATTAAAGAAATACATGCACCATTTTGAAAAATGAACTTTCCCCTCTTAGGATTAAAGGCAACATACTTTGATAGATACATCCTCCTAACTTCTGTAATTTATGTAAATAATTTATCTTTATTGTCAGGAAGTTTCTGTGTGGTTTCATCTTTGTCACTCTTGTTCAAATATATTTTTCTTTCAAATTTTAGTTATATAGAGTAATATTCAAAATGATCAAGATTGAAGAATAACTGTATTTTTAAACAATTTGATTAAAAGTTCAAAGAAAAGACTAAATATAAATAGACTATTACTATTCATGCACCTGTATAAATTTTACTTAGAATTTATATAGCAATTAAAATGATTATCTACACATTTCTTATTTTGTATGCATAATAATAATTTGAAAGAGATTTCCCTCCTCAGAAATACTTGAGTTCTGTTACAGCCAATCAATATGCAATTAATTTAATTTTTCTTCTTTTTTTCTATGAGGGAAATATTTCATTTTAATTATCTATGTATTTATAATTAACACAATGTTGAAATATATTTAGTTTTAATAACCATTTTAATAATGTCAAAAACCCATTAATACTGGTAGTTTAATCCATCAAAACAATCACTTTGCCACTAAAGTGCTTCAGATCCATACAATTCTTCACATTCTCTTTAAAGATTTCCCAATCAGATTAAAAAAGACCTTTGGACACAGTAGCTGCTAAATAAATAGGTGTTGAATGAAAGAATCAATGAATTACCTACTGGAATCTCAACGGTCCGCTTCTTTGAACTCCTTCCTGGAATATATAGTCTCAGACAGTCTGTACTATTCAATTCGGAAAGACTGTTTTCTGCTTTAGTATACAGATAGAATCCTAGATTCATAGTGTTTTGAGAGGAAATATAATATGTGAATGAGAAAAGAAACAGGAATCTTAGGGACACAGAGAACCTGAGTGAATCACTCCCAGGACACTCAGCTTCTCTTCTGAGGCTGAGACCTGGGATCTTTATTAGTATTTTCCTGTATGATCATTTGACCCCATTTTGTTCACTAGATTTTTCAACCTTATTAAGTCAAGAACACTAATTTATTTTTACTGTACCCACCATTACTTTGTAATATGTGTCATAAATGACACTTTGTTGACAGATTCATTCTAAAATAGTACTCCAATTATTAATATAGAGAAAAGGTAAATTTTTGGCTCAGCAATATAATATTCTCAAAATAATAGAAATAAAAATAATAGAAATAATGATCGTTTCTCAAATGAACTTCTTTCTCCTTTAAGTTTCTCATCTCAGAAAATATCACCATCACTATACACTTCCTGGCTCAAGCCAGAAATGTGGGTGTAACATTTGGGAGACATTGACCCAGGTACTCTGGGGTGTTGACGATGCTCCATTTCCTGGGTGATAGTTGTACTGATGAGGTCACTGTAACAATCCACAGAGTTGTGCATTAGCCTTATTCACTTTTCTGTGTAGGTTTTCTACTTAAATAAAAATGTTTTTAACTTTGTTTTTCTGAAAACCACATTCTGATACCATGGCCCACAGCCCATATGCAGGTATTTTATGACCCATGAGAGAGTACAGTGGGAAAGTCACTCTGTGTTCTCACAATCAGTACATTTTCTAGTACCAATGAAGCCAGCAAGGCGCAGTTAAAAGTGAATTCAGAGCCTATGGACTTGAATTTGTGAACTGGCTCTCAGATATTTAATTGTCACCTTGCTTAGATTATTGCTTTTTTTTTTTTTTTTTGTAATGGTAACTACACAAGAGGTATCTGCAAAATAAATGAGAAAGACTTAGCACTGACACTTTAAAATGTGAAGAAGGAAAAGAATCAGATAATTATATTCTTTTTCTACAAAACAAGATAAAGTGCCAAGCAAACACACATTATGTACATCTCAGTGTTTGTTTAATTGGTGTTCCTGTGAGGTGGTCCATATTTCTATTTTAGTTGCATGTATTACTTTGAAACAAAGCAGCTATTTTGTGGTTGTTGTTGTTGTTAATCGTCACTCCAGGATATTTTTCCATTGATTTTTAGAAAGAGTAGAAGGGAAGGGGAGAGAGACAGAGAGAGAAACATTAATGTGAGAGAGACACATCAATTGGTAGTCTCCTGCACATGTCCCAGTCAGGGCCAAGGATGGAGTCTGCAACCAAGGTACATGTCCTTGTCTGGAATTAAACATGGGACGCTTTAGTTTCCAGGCTGACACTCTATCCACTGAGCTAAACTGGCTAGGGCAAGGCAACTATGAGACATATATTTTGTAGATTTATAAACAACTAACAAAACTGCCAAACTGTCCTCAGTCTTATTCAAAACAGTAGGTGGTGTTTTTTTATTTGTTTTTTTTTTTGCATTTTCAGGCAGAAAAAAATCTGAAAAACTAGTGATCACATTCATTTCAGCTGACTACAAATATTTTTCACTTTTTGTCTCACTATATTTGCATTTATAAGTTGGTCAAAACAATAATATATTAGTTTTATTTCATACTAGAGGCCCGGTGCACAAAATTTGTGCACTCAGGGAAGTCCCTCAGCCTGGCCTGTGCCCTCTCATATTCTAGGAGCCCTTGAGGGATGTCCAAATGACAGCTTAGGCCCCATGGGGAGCGGGCCTAAGCCGTCAGTTGGACATCCTTAGCGCTGCTGGCTCAGGGTTTCTGGCTGAGTGGCACTCCCCCTGTGGGAGCACACTGACCACCAGGGGGCAGCTCCTGTGCTGAGCGTCTGCTCCCTTGTGGTCAGTGAGCATCATAGGAACTGGTCATTCTGCTATTCGGTCAATTTGCATATTAGCCTTTTATTATATAGGATAATTCTCCCTTTCCATGTATTTTTTTCACATTTTAGTGAACTTATTTTTAAGACAAGAGACTTAATTATAATGGAAAATTGTTATTTCAGTGTAGGTAACCTCAGCAATACATTTTGGATCTTCACAATTAAAAGAGTTCATAAAATAATTTACCTTTAGTCTTCCTTCTTTTCAAATAAAATATTGAGAGCTTATAAAATAGTTGTGTTTCTGTATAATCTGAGAGATATCCATTTATTATATCAGCAAGATATAAAAAATAAACTAGAGAAAGCACTGAGATAGTAAGGAACATGGTATTCACATACATAAGTGGATATATGCAAATATTTTAATATATACATAGAATATTACCAGGTGGAGGTAGCTAGGACTAGAGCAAATGGTCTAGTGCAGGGGTCAGCATGACCTCTGTTATGTAAATGAATTTTGTTGGAACACAGCCATTCTCATCCACTTATATATTGCCTATGTCTTACATATTAACAGGTATTGCATAGTGTCTGGGAGTCGAATAGTTGTGACAGAGACCGTGGCCCACAATGTAAAAATTATTTACTATGTGGCCCTTTATAGAAAATTTTCAAATCCTGATTGAAAGCAATGGTTCTCAAAGTGTGAAACCCAGGTCAGTATCATCATTAAGTTAGGAGCTTCTTAGAAATGTACATTCTTAGGCCCTAGCTAAGACTACTAAACTTGTAACGCCGGGGGAAAGCCCCTGCAGTGTGTGTGCTAATGAGCCCTAAGTGAGTTCTGATGTAGGGTAACATTGGAGAACCACTGTTCCACAGTAAACAAGCTTAAGAAAAGGGCAAGGCAGCCAAGCTATAATAGGTCAGATTCCAGGACACAGACCAACCACACACAGCTGGTGTAAATTACATTTGCTGGGTCAGAAATTATTAATGAATGCAAAATTAGTTGCTACTGAGTATTAATGTATGGCCCAAATCTGGCCATTCTTCATACTTCCTATGCTCCTGTGCAAGCCACCATTGTCTCTGCCCAGGTCACTGCAAAAAGCATTTAATTTGTCTTCTTAATAGTGCCTCCAGATAACATTCCAGTAGCCCTTTTGAAATATAAGTCTGTCCTACTAAAAATCCTCCAAAGATAGCTCATAATAATTAAAATAAAAAATAAAGTTTCTCTATAGCTTCCTCTCATTCCAGCCAAGCTATGGGCTTGCTGTTCACTCTAATACAAATGCCCTTCTCAGAGATATCCCCCTACTATGCTAATGTCCTCCTAATAGTCCTCTCTTCACAGGACTATTCCACGTAAAAACCTTTCCCAACCACATTATCTAAAATAGTTTCCACTTTAAGTGTATTTTTCACATGGTATGTGAATGATATCTCAATATATCTGCTTCAAAAGAACCCCAAAACCTAAAGGTGAAAGCTTCCTCCAATATCCGGTGTCACATATAGTTATGTTCCCACCTACACCATAAGATTAAATCACATCTGAAGTGTTCATAGCATCGTCCCTAGGTTATAGTAAGGGCCCATAATTTGTACTATTATATGCTATTTTATTATAAATTATATTATTATACAACATTTACTATTATGACTACCATATGATCATAATTTATGATCACTGGATGCCAATCTTGTTTAAGCTGACTCCTAGAAGACATATCATTGGTTAGGAGGTTACTCACATTGATATAGGAGAAAGATTAAGTTGTGTTGGCAGCAAAAGTAGTCAAAATATATATTTAAAATGGCCCATCGATTTAAAAATGAGACAATGCAGTTTCAGTTTGCTGAGGCATTTTAGGTCAGCCAGTTTAGATTTAGAACAGGAGGATATAATTTATTCAGTATCTTTTGGTTAAAACCCGTCTTACAAAATATTTAGATCATCTCAATCTTCCAGAGCTAAAATAACACTTCCCCTACTCCTAACTCGTGTATGTACCATTATGATTTCCACGCATATTTCACTCACCATTATTAACTACTTTGAATAATTCTAAGTGTGGACTCATTTTTGTAAGAAAGAGGTCTAATATAGAGTAAAATACTTGTATGATACTATTATCCTTCAAGTGCCTCAAATTTGAATAAATGCTTAATTTTTAATGCTGTATTACTCTTTAGAGCAGTGAAGTAAATTTCTCACAAATCTCTTAGGAAAAACAAAATGAGTTTTGTTAGGTAAGTGCCTCCCTTCTGTGCTACTCAGACACTAGCAAAGTTTTATCGTTCACTTAAGCTTCTGTTGTATAATTTAACTATTCTGTGAGAAAAGGAAAATATCATAGGATACAATTGAAACCTCAGTCAATGCAGCTCTGTAAAAAAAAAAAAAAAAACTACAAAAGTTACAAAACTGCCTTTGTAAACTTAAAAATGGATCTGAAGATGAGGATAGCTTGTCGGAAAGATAGCTTCTCATTTAGTCAATTTAAAGACTTTGTCTACATCTAAAGAGCAACTCAATGATGGATCTAGGAACACTTGTCATGAATTCTTGCCTACTATCTCCTCTATGTTCTATTTATGTTTATACTTCCTGTAGTTATGTGTTTATTCTCAAGTTAATTGTGAGTAAGAAGAAATATTAAACATCACAATGAAAATAGGAATAAAAAGACAGTAGAGGATAGCTTATGTGGAATGTCAGAAAAATTGAAACCTAAAGTATAATAATATGATAGAGGAATGTATCCCATCAGCATAATCATCACCAAGATCCTTGAACCAGTAGTGGTACATTAATCCAACAAGCCAAATGTGTCTTACCCCATTCCCAAGAGTCATCTAATTAGAGAAAACTGCACATTGTTAGAAGAAATGTTTATTGATTGCTTAATTTATTTTGCTTAGAACTTTATATTACCTCATGTAATTCTTATAACCAGCATATAAAAAAGAGCATTGTCCTCACTCAAAAAGTGCTGAAGTCTAGGGAGGTATAATAACTTACGTAAGATTTCATACTTGGTAAGAAGGAGAGCAAGAGTTAACACTCAGTTCTGTCTGACTACAAATTTCTTGTCCATAGCTATTAAGTAATACCGTTTTTCAGATCATCCTAGGGGCCATTGATGATAAAAAACAAACAAACAAAATAAAATCCAACAAAAAATAAAAGCCTAGCTTAGTTCTTTATAACTGGAGATCCTGGTGTTGAAAATTCTGAAAGTATCAGAAAGTGATGATTTATTTTTTTACATGCAAAATATTTGGGAGGACAAAGAACTAAGAACAAGCAGATAAATGGAACATTTAGACTTCACCTACATGGATAAAATAAAGAGCATTATCACTTTATTTGGCAATAGAGGAGAACAAAAAGAAACTTGTAAGTCTACTTTTATTTCAAAGACATTTTATTTAAACTGACACCAACATGATTGCTTTTCGCTTCCTGGTGTGTGAACAGAATAATCAATTGCAATGAGTGAATTCTTAAAAACTACATAACATATTGGTGGAATGAATTTGGTAACATGGAAAAGATCTAAGAATATATTGAGCCAACCCATTTATAAAGAAAAATAGAATATGTAAACTATGGTTAGAAATGTTTTCTAAATTATAAATGTTTTTGTTTCTCTGGGCAGTTGATAAAACTTAACATATTTTCAGTGTGATGGAAACTTCAACCTAAATATCAAAATCAGCTTGGGCTTGGGCTTGCTTTCTTGCCTAACTTCCTTTACAGCACGCGGACATTGGTATACAGGTTTGAGGTGGAGTTTGTGGCTCTGTAAGAACAAATATTACCATGACCTGACCTCCTGGATTTTCCTAGTTAGCTAGGGAAGAGTTAAAGAAGGAAATCCTAAGCATGTTCCATGTTTTTATATATTAGAAGTTAAATTGAAACTATTTTTGGTTCAAATAATACAGCAAATAGGTCCTGGCTGGATAGCTCAGTTGGTTAGAGTATTGTCCCCATATGACAAGGCTGCCGGTTGGTTCCCAGGTCAGGGCACATATAAGAATCAACCAATGAATACATAAATAAGTGGAACAACAAATCAATGTTTCTCTTTGTATTTGTCTCTGTCTCAGCCTCTTGCTCTCTCTCCCTTCCTCTCTCTCTCTAAAATCAATCAACAGAGAAAGAAATTTATTTTTAAAATACAGCAAACGGTTCCTGCTGGTGTAGCTCAGTGGTTGAGCCTTGACCTATGAACCAGAAGGTCACCATGGCTCCATTCCCAGTCAGGGAACACGCCTGGGTTGCGGGCTCGATCTCCAGTAGAGGTCATGCAGGAGGCAGCCAATCAATGATTCTCTCCCATCATTGATGTTTCTATCTTTCTTTCCTTCTCCCTTCCTCTCTGAAATCGATAAAAATATACTTAAAAATATATACAGCAAAATTTAGTTTACCTGAAAATACAGGAAATCCAACCTCAACATGCATTTAAAATACGCAAAAGACAGTGACATAGAAAGGCAAGATGACCTGTTCTGAATACCAGCTATGAATCTGCAGTCTGTGTAAACTTGGGCATGTGGTTTTCCTTCTCTAGCTTCACTTTCCAAGTCTCTAGATTGGGGTTGTTAATCGTTACCATGTTGGAGTTTTTCTGTGAGGATTCTATAAATTGCTCACACAAAAGAACCACCCCTGTGTCTGACACATAGCTCATCTTCTCTTAGCTGACCAGGACAAAAGATATCGAATTTCTACTTCACAGAGACACTTCTAAACTGTCTTACCCTGAGAGAGACTTTCACTTCATGCCCCGAAGACTCATTGCTCTTCCTTTTCTTCTCTCCTTTCTTTTTTCTTTTTTTTTCATTTCCTTTTTTTCTTTTCTTTCTTTCTCCTTTCCTTTCTTTTGTTTCCTTTTCTTATTTTTCCTGGTATTTTGATGTACTGTTATGCTGGGATTTATTGCCTAAAATTCTTTTTAGAGTAGGACTAAAAATAAGAATTTTTCTCTTAACTTTGGATAATCTTAGGAGGACTCAAGTTTTAATGAACTTTGCCTTAGAATTGGGGATTGATTTGAACTAAATAAAAATCTTTACTAAATCAGCTGTGATAGGTCTGTAGATAAATTATGCACTGTCTAGTGTAAGGGGTCAAGTGTTCTGTAATGTCAAAAATTGGTGCCAGGAAACGTAGAAAAGGGGATTAAAAATATCTAAATACCTGGCAGATACATGTATATCTATTAAGAAAAGAATGAACTAGCTGAGAGAGAGAGAGAGAGAGAGAGAGAGAGAGAGAGAGAGAGAGAGGAAAAAGAGCACCAAACCCTTTCACAGATCAGGGTGTAATTGGCAATAGGCAAAACCATTCAGGAAGACTTTGTGGTTATACTTGCAACTGAGCGTGGCCTGTGAGTTAGCCAGACCAGACATAGTCATGGAATCATCGGTGCCATGCTTTCCGGCTCCTGCAGAGACCGGTGGATGGGTACAGGATCTGTCTCAGCCAGTCACCAGCCAGCATGGCTGTGAACCAAAGCATGGCAGGGACCTCACAGCTTGAGTTGGAGGTGTGGCCAGGATGTCTGAGGGGAAGTAACACCTTAATAATTTCTATTGCTCAGTAATGGCAGCTTGTTTATCTCAAGCTGCACCAGGACAGATGCAGTGGTAATGAAATTGGGGTGGGGACGCTCAGCTCAGCCAGACACTTTCAAATTGGCTGTCACTTTCAAACAGACCTGCGTCAAAAGAGTCTCTGCCTGGCAGTCTGTGCTTGGGAAAGGATTTTATTCATCAAGACCCAGAGGCCAAATTGCTTTAATGCCAGCTCATGGATCCTGAGGGTTCCTTGCTTAGTCATTTGCTACAGGGAGTACTGCAAGCTTTGGAAAGTGACAAAGCCGCTGCTCACTGAGATGATTCTGGATTAAAAAAAAAAAAGCCATCGATTAATGCATGATAAGAATAAATATATTTTGCCTCGCATGGCCACAGACATTGCCATTGATTATTCTAGAGAGACAGTGATATTGATAAGGCTGTGGTAGGGCTGTCCTAGAATGCAGGTGAGGAGACAGATTTAGAGCAATGAGGTGTGACTCACCAACTTTACTCCAGGGGTCTTTAAACTATATCATACTGCGTCTTAAATTGATTCCTTTTTGTTTTTTTTAATGACCTTGCCACCGATAGATTTTGATGATCCAAAGTAATACCCCAGAGCAATCATTCACAGGCCAAGTCCTAGGATGGAATTTCTATTGCTCTCTACTCAGTAAGCTTTGGCAATAAACATTTACCACAATAAATACTAAACATTCTTTTCATTACTATTCTCACTCCAAATCGGCAGAAAGCCAGCACTAGATGATGTTTCAGTTCAATTCCTAACGTTTGCGTAGAATAATATTTGTCATAAATCTGATAATCATCCTTGGTCTGATAATTCACTGCCTGAGAAATAAAGTTCCCTCAGGTTCTGAAAGCCAGTAAATCCTAGGAGGAAAATTATCTCATTAATTCTGAGGCTGAGTCTATGTGAGACAAATGTCCGCAGGCCCTGCTTGGCAGTCCACACATTCCTGGCGCCTCCCATGGCCGCTGAACTTCCCTCCCCCTTCCTCTCCTTTTCATCTTTCATGGATCTCAGAAATGAGAGTCCCACACACGTGCACACACATGAACCACTGATGGTAAAAAAGAAGGCAGGACTCCATCTGGCCCACAACATGAATTACTAAGAAGTTATAAACCACAGAAAGCTCCATCCTATAGGAAACATAAATATTAATACAAAAAAAAGTAAAAGTTTAGAAGCATCCAGGGCCAATTATACAAATAGAATCAATTTTAGTGATCTGATGGTATACAGGAGTAAATTCTAATCCAAAAATTATTCCTTCATTTAGTGATTATTGGTGCCTGACTTACTGAAATGAAGACTGGGGTTTTATGCAAATACCAGAAGCCCTATGCACGAAATTCATGCAAGAGTAGGCCTTCCTTCCTCCAGCTGCCGGCACCGGCTTCCCTCTGGCACCCAGGACCCCGGCTTCCCTCTGGCTGCCGCCAGGAACCTGGGACACAGGCTTCCCTCGCAGCCCTGGCTTCATCCCAAAGGTCGTCCGGAAGGATGTCCATGTAATTAGCATATTACGCTTGTATTATTATAGATAGTTGAGAGTCGCATTTCCTGAATTGCAAGAGGGTGGGGATGATGTGTATAAGATACAACCCTTGATCAAGACCATTCACAATTCTTGGGAAAAGAGAAGACTCACACCCACTATCGTAAAGAAGAAGGTAAAACAGAGTATGAGCAAAACTTAAAACAGAATCCTATATAAATGAATAGGACGTTGTTCTTGTGAAGAACTACTGTGTTTAAGAAAAGTTCTGTAGAAAGCATTCAAGGAAACGAAGATCAATAAGCAGGATATATGTAGTTTAAAGGTATAGGTGAGAACTGGAGAAATACGATGGCCGCTATCCTATATAATTAAAGCCTAATATGCAAATTGACTGAACATCAGAAGGATCAGAACAACCAGTCACTATGACGCACACTGACCACCAGGGGGCAGACGCTCAATGCAGGAGCTGCCCCCTGGTCATCAGTGTGCTCCCACAGCAGGAGCGCCACTCAGCCAGAAGTCGGGCTTACAGCTGGCAAGCGCAGTGGCTCTGGCGGGAGCCTCTCCTGCCTCTGTGGCAGCACTAAGGATGTCCAACTGTCAGACACCCCCCGAGAGCTCCTGGACTGCGAGAGGGAGCAGGCTGGGCTGAGGGACCCCTCGCCCCCCAAGTACACGAATTTTGTGCGCCGGGCCTCTAGTTGACAATATAACCTTATATTTGTTTCAGCTATACAATATAATGATTTGACATTTGTATATATAATTACCACAATAAGTCTAGTTAACATCCATTACCAGACATAGTTACAAAAACTTACCAGCGGTCATAAATTGAAAATATCCTTTAAAATGCAGGCATCTTTTATGCATACTTCCTATTAAGTAATTTTGAGCATGTTAGCCTGTCTTTCAGAGCTGATCAACACTGGGCAAACTACCTCAATGTTTTTCTGTTGGATTTAGGACAGACCAGCATCCGGAGTCTATAAATTGTCAACAAGCCAAGGAAAAGAGAATTTCAAGAATTCAAAAAGACCGTGTAATGGAGAGACCATCAAATTCTGAAGCATAATTTTGTTACAGTAGGCAAGTTAGTTATTAGCTAAAGAGAAGGGAGCCAGACATCTGGTTAGGCCTGATTAAGTGGGGAAACAGCAGTTTCTCAGTCACCACCTGGAGTAACAGGCATCACTCTGGACAACATCCTGCCTTAGTGACTAAGCAGGAAAGATAGGTTTACAGCCACCCTGGGAGGTAACCGCCATTGTTCCGCTGGATTAACAGGGAAAGGGAGAAACCAGTGAGGGGGAATTTCTTTTACTAAGGGCATGAGCCCCAGAAACCAAATGATGAAGCAGAACTATGAGGCATGTGCAGTAGGAGCCAAAATGGGTACCATAAAGGGGAGGGCAAAGCCTGGGGAAATCTGGGGAAAAGATCAGGTTGAATATGGGCACGGAACTCTAGAGCATGCAGGACAGAGATTGAATAGTGGGAGGACACTCCACAACCCAGACAGAGCCAGGAAAGAGATTAGATCATTTGAAAGAAAGCCTGCCCTTCCCCAAATTCTGGTAAATATATGGAGGCTTATCAAGGACCTCAAAGCAGCCACTATTCCAACCTGCCCGCTCTCTGGCTCTGGAAGGCATATTACCTCTTTTCACTCTAATAAATATTACCACCATCACTTAAAATCCTCCTACGCGTGTGTACATGAAATTCCTTTTCCGAGACACTGAAGAATCCTATTTCCAGACCTTCCCCAGGAAGATCCTCCTCAGTCCCAGTCCTCTGGTAACAATTTCATCCATTTTCTAACAAGTCGCTTTGAGCAGAATTCTGCATGTAGGTTCTTTCCTGTTTACAAGAGTCAGATACAGTTCAAGAGAGAACTAGGTATATGCCTACCTACCATAAAACAAGGAATACAAATAATTCAAGGGTGTAGGTAATGAAAATACTCCCACAGAAGCAATGCAGAAAGCAAACTACAATCTAAATCAAAGTGGAAAGAGTATGCCTTTGGAACTTTATGTAATTAATTTTATGAGTCAACCTTTATTGAATTCCTATAATGTTTGGGGCTTTTTTCTAGTTTTTTTCAAAAGCTAAATTGGATGTGGCCTGTATGCAATGTTCATGCTAACAATTTTTTCAGTAAATAAGCTGCATTATGTAATCATGCACCTGGAACTTAAGTGTAAATATCAATATATCATATATGTAAATATTAAATCATATATAATTTATTAAATAATTTAAAATTTAATAATATAAAATGTATAGAGAAAGATAGATATGATACATACACCTATCTCTACCATCTCAGGTCTAAATCTACACAGACCCTGAACCATTTTTTTTTCCAGGTAACCTATCTTTTTAATCTATAGATCCCTTGACACAGAGATTCTGAAAGCGTGCCCTGGCTGAGCATCATCAGCATCACATCACCTGGGAACCTGAGAAAGTGTTATTGTCACTAAGGGGAGAGATGCATCTGAGGGGTAGAGTCCGGTGATGCTTCTCAACCCCCAACAATGAGCAGGACACCCTTTCCCCTCAACAAAGAATGCTCTGTCCCCAAGGTCAACAGTGCCAAGGTTGAGAAACCCTGGTATAATCTGCACTGCATAGTGTAGAACTAGACATATATTTGGTGCTAAATATTCTATCACCTTTTATTTAAAACGTTTCATTATCAAAGGATCCAGAATTGATCCTACAAGTTCCTTTGGATATGTTTGATCTGCTCAAATTAGCAAAACTTTTAAAAATGCACATATGGATTAGAGCTTGATTCCCCTTTTTTCATTTTTTTATAAATTATTCTTTTTTCTTTTTTTTTTTCAAATTGATTTGAGAGAAAAAGGGAGGGGGGAGAAACATCAATTTGTTGTTCCACTTACTTATGCATTCATTGGTTGATTCTTGAATGTGCTCTGACCAGGGATCAAACCCACAATCTTGGTGTATTGGAATGCTTTAACCAACTGAGCTACCTGGCCTGGGCCCAATTCTTTCTTTGCCAGACTGTCATGCTTCTGCCTAAACATTCCCCTGAGATAGGATGAGGAACCAGACACAGCAGGAAGTCTAATTCTCCAGCACACAAAGTTCTCCTCAAGGTGGCAATGAGGGGATATAATACTAGGATCTTACTGCCTCCAAATTAGACAAAGGAGAATGCCTCAGGCTAGTCTCAAGGCTTCCAGCCACCAGCCCCCTGCACTAACTCTTTTTAAATCATCAAGGCTATCTAATTTTATCTTAACCATCTTCAAATCTTAGCTTTAAGAGGAGCCTTTTTTTCTGAAAAACAAACAAACAAACAAACAAAAAAAAAACCACAAAAAAAATGATGAGAAAACAGAAAATGCATGAAAAATTCTGTGAAAAGAAAAAAAAAAAAAAAAACCCACACACTGAAATACAAAAGAACCCTGAGAAAGTGTCACTGTCACAACTCTGTTTGAAACTGCATAAGACATATTTGATAGAAACAGGGATATCTATGTCAATACCTCTATCTATCATCTATCTTCTATCTATCTATCTATCTATCTATCTATCTATCTATCTATCTATCATCTATTGAGAGCGACTCTAACAAAAACATGTCCCACTTTTGCAAGTATTAAATCAACTGATTGAATACCCCACTTTTATAAACAGGTAAACACATTGTGTCATAATGACTTGAAATGCCCCTATTTTTGTCTTGTGGAGGCAGCTGTTTTTAATAAGTCAAGGACTTAGTTTTCCCCATTTCTCATCACTTCCTCCGTTGGTTTAGGTCAGTGGTCGGCAAAGTGCGGCTCGCGAGCCACATGCGGCTCTTTGGCCCCTTCAGTGTGGCTCTTCCACAAAATACCAACTTCTGCGCATGGGCCACAAAGTTTCAATCACACTGTACATGCGCACCCGCACGTGGTATTTTGTGGAAGAGCCACACTGAAGGGGCCAAAGAGCCTCATTTGACTCGCGAGCCGCGGTTTGCTGACCACGGGTTTAGGTTATCTGCTTTCCAGAAGGCCTGTGTGGCTTGTTATAATATATCCTTATCCTCCTCTATACAGATGCGCCTATAGTTAGTTCCCTGTAGCAACTTAACCTTAAGCATCTCCATCAACCAACCTATGTCAACTCCGCTGGGAAAAGAGCTTTTCTCTTGTTATTATGTAAAGGGTGTTATTTATTAGGAATCTTTTACACAGGATTTTCATTTTCCCATGTGGCAGAGTCTCATTATAAGGCAAATATGTGCAGTGGAATAATGGTAGACCACATCAGATTAAAACTCAAAATAGGGCACCGAGCAGGGAGGAAGCCTGTCACAATTTTTACAGAAAGGAAGAAACTGTTATGGCAATTTTTCATTTCCACGGTATTTCACAATTGTGATACAAAACAATTCTGCCCAGGTAATATCTTCAGTTTAGTTTTGTGTGTGTGTGTGTGTGTGTGTGTGTGTGTGTGTGTGTGTGTGTTTGTTTGTTTGTTTTTTGCGGTTGGAGGGGTCTTCAGCCCCACGGTCCATGCGATGCCTGTGTGGAACATCCTCATGGCCTTGGATTGTAAATTACTAAAATCCATTTCTGCAAGTGACACATCATACAAATGCAAATACCCTATTTGACTTTCAAATCCAATGATAATGTGACAAACAAAATCAGTCACACTCCTGTGAAGTACGCCAAAGTCAATTCCTACCTCTTGTCACTGCCCCGTGCCTCAATTTGTTCACTGAGCACTTGCAACATAGTCCTTCTGAAAAGGCTTTAATAAGAATGAACACATTCATCCAGCCAAGAATGTGAGGCAGGAAGGACTGTTTAGTGCTTCCAAGCATGTGCGAGTGTGTTTACACACACACACACACACACACACACACACACACACACACCCCTTTTTAAAAGTCTTTACAAATTAGCTATTTACTGTATCCCACTCCCCAACCCAAATGCTGGTTCACTGTTTCTTAAATAATCCTCTTATTTCTCAGGAAGCACCTTCTCTTTGTCTAGGTGTGGATGAGAAAAATAAAATATAAAATGACACCAGGGCAGGGCCTTAGTAGAATAATATATGCATCATGCAGTCTTACCTTCTGCAGGAAAACATGTCCATGGTGGGCTCCTCGGCTTTATTTCCATATTTCCAACTGGAATAGGAGAGGGTTACTATTCATTTTCACGCCGTGTCTCCATGGGTTTCCAAACCACTGCCCTTCTCTACTCCCCCGTCCCCTTAAAGGTTGGTGGCAGTCCCCTGGTGATAAGAACTCCTCCAAATAGTTGGGAACATGCGAGGAGCATGGCCAAAGGAGACTGGGCCAAAAGGTTGGACTTTTGGCATTTTAAAAGACAAATAAGCATCTTTCATATTTTCATCCATTTATTCTTTCAACAAATATCTATTAAATGCTATTCTGTGACAAACATTAGTTAGTAAATTTCAGACAGAAGTTTTACAATAATAAATGACTATAATAATCTCCATACTATAAGCCCTTTTTAAAAAATTGGCTATTTCACTCTAGCCAGTGTGACTCAGTTGGTTGGACATTGTCCCACGGACTGAAAGGTTGTCAATTCGAATTCCAGTTAGGGCAAAAGCCTGGGTTGCAGGCTCGATCCAGGTAGGGTGTGGGTTGGAGGTAGTGGATCAATGTTTCATTCTCACATCGATGTTTCTCTCTCTCCCTTTCCCTTCTGCTCTCTAAAAATCAATAAAAATATTTTAAAATTGGCTATTTCATCTTTTTATCTTATAGGTCAGACATGGGTTTAATATTATCAATAGCTAATGAGAAGAACAACAAGAACTAAAAAAACTTGACTATTTCCTTAAACTAAAACTTTATAATACATTTTACTATAGATGATTCCAATATGGTACATTTGGTTCCACGGTTTTACAATTCTAAGATATAATCGTATGTATGCTGTAATTCTTTTCCTTTCAAAGAAAACAAATGGAGAGAATTAAAAGGAAAACATGTGCCTGAATCCTATAGCCTGAGCACATATTCAAATTATTTGGGAGACATTTTAATTAATCCTACCTTCAGTATATTTGAGGGAGACTGAGGACTCTTGCATAGAGGAACATTACCACACTAATGCCTTAAATAACTTGCAACATTGCCCAGAATCAAATAGTTTTATAATCAGCGGGCTAACTGGACTTCAACTCCAAAACCTGTGTTGGGGGCAAGTGCCTCCAAAACCTATTTCCTTCACCTTCTCTCACATGCCATGACCACACTTCACAAACTGGCATTTCCGCCTTCTCCTTTTCTCCCGAATGCTTTTCCAGGTACAGTAGGTCCTCGGGTTGCATTACGTTCCTACGGCGCAACGTAAAGCGATTTTTTCCATAAGTCGGAACCCACCTACGTCACTCACGTGGAGCACATACACAGCAGTAATGAAGTGAAACAGTAAAAACAATTTAAAAGATAAATAACAATTCCTGACCTTTACTTGTGGTAAATAAATAATAAAAAACATAAAGCACATATGTACATACGTCGAAATGATGAAACTTTTTCTTTTATAAATAAATGAGAGATGGAGACGTAATCACGAAACACGAATGTACAAATGCACGTCGAGTCCCACGTAACCCGAGGACTGCCTGTATTTTGTTTTGCCATCCCCAAATATCCTCCCTTTCTATGCCTATTTGATCCATGTCAATCCAATTTTAATGGTTGCACCTCAAACACAACTTCTGCAAATTTGTCCATTTACATATCACATTTATACAATTTTCATACCAATGTCTTATTGTGTCATATCCCCAGTCTTGTCCTTGCCAGAAGCAAATGCTGGCAAACCAATCCAAAATATTACAAAGTTCCCTTGCCTGAATAACTCCATGTGACTCTCAGCATGCCTTCAGAGTCTAGTACTTATTTCTTGTACATGTGGGAGGCTCTATTTCTAGTGGATGTGATGAAGAGGACCATGAAACTAGTAGTTCTCAAAAAAAAAAAAACAAAAAAAACAAAAAACCAAAAAACACAAAACAAACAAAAAAACACACCAAAAAACCCCCAAAAAACCAAAAATGAAAAAACCCCACATCTTCAGAGTACGTTGATTTTTCTTGCTTCTGACATAAAGTGACACTGGTTTCTTAATCTCAAGGGAATGGTTGTTTCTCTGTCTTCACAACACATTTACAAGCTTAGCACACAACCCTTAATCAGTACGCTTGCCCATTTCAATTCTAGACATTCAAAGAATGTTTCTGTAACCATAGCTTCTTCTAGGTAAAATTCTCTGATTTCTCTACATAACACAGCTATCACGATTAGATTCCTCTGTTCAGTCAAATTGTATAAACACTTTCCAATTTCGTAATTACAATGCTTATGATTGGCCTGACATATTTGCTAAAATTAACCACGTCCAAATCAAACTCAGTGTCATCATTAGGCATATACCTTATTGCATTAGCAAAGCCTTAGACCGCAGCTCATTTAACTAAGTTGGAATTAACAAGAAAAAAAAATTAATTCAACTTTCAATTGTCCAGTATTGCAGCACCTGAGCTAGGATACATCTCTACCAATGATAGTCCATTTGAGCAATGGAACGATCAGAAATATTTTATCCAAATGACAATATCCACAAACGGAAGGAAACATGGAATTTCAAGGGAGACGTGGAATTTTGGAAGAAAGTTTCCATTTTCCCCATCATTCTTGCATTTTTTCTTGTCTTGAACATAAATATTTATGACTTAAATGCTCCATTTTGAAAACATATGGAAGTATTGCACATTAATATTTTTAAAGATTTTATCGTAATCAAAATTATCTACAGTGATATGCCCAGACCTATTATAGTCTTTTCTTCCCCTCTTTTTTCCTTCCTTCCTTCTTTCTTTCTTTTTCTTCCTTTCTTCCTTCCTTCCTTTCTTTCTTTCTTTCTTTCTTTCTTTCTTTCTTTCTTTCTTTCTTTCTCTTTCTTTCTTTCTTTCTTTCTTTCTTCTTTCCTTCCTTCCTTCCTTCCTTCCTTCCTTCCTTCCTTCCTTCCTTCCTTCCTTCCTTTTTTCTTTCTCTTTCTTTCTTCTTTCTTTCTTTCTTTCTTTCTTTCTTTCTTTCTTTCTTTCTTTCTTCCTTCCTTCCTTCCTTCCTTCCTTCCTTCCTTCCTTCCTTCCTTTTTTCTTTCTCTTTCTTTCTTCTTTCTTTCTTCCTTTCTTTCTTTCTTTCTTTCTTTCTTTCTTTCTTTCTTTCTTTCTTTCTTTCTCCCTTTCTTTCTTCATTCTTTCTTTCTTTTCTTCTTTCCTTCCTTTTCTTATTTTTTTCCTTTTATTTCTCTCTCCTTTTCTCTCTGTCGCTCTCTCTCCTTTCCTCCCTCCACCCCCTCCTTGTTTCCTTTTCTTGTCTTCCTGATAATATTTTATGCTTGATTTTATATGATTTCAGAAATAATTCTAATAATGGGCTATGCTTTCTCTGCAGCGGTTCTCAACCTGTGGGTCGCGAACCCTTTGGTGGTCAAATGAGCCCTTCACAGGGGTCGCCTAAGACCATCATGCATATCAGATATTTACATTACAATTCATAACAGTAGCAACATTACAGTTATGAAGTAGCAATGAAAATAATTTTATGGTTGGGTCACAACATGAGGAACTGTATTTAAAGGGCCAGAAGGTTGAGAACTACTGCTTTAAAGGATAAGGTATGGATTTATTTTCCCCAAATAACTACTCCTCTGCATTGGCTTGGAAGCCTTCGTAGCCCTTTGATAAAAAGGATGCTTTTTCTACATATTGTTGTACAGACATTTATTGAATGGTGATTATGTGTTTCAAACTGTTCTTAGTACTTAACATATATTTAAATCATAAAACAATGCAAATAGTTCCTCCAATCACCCTTGTTTTGCAGATGAGGAAATTGAGGCACAGAAGAGGGATGTAACTTGGCAAGATATATACAGCTATACAGCAATATATCTGGAATGATAACTCAGACTGTGTGAACTTGAAGTCTGTTTTTTAACTACTATACTCTGAGGTCTAAATAATTTGTGTGTTGAGAGTTCATGCAGATTATGAATGACAAAACTGCTAGTTAAATACAGACATACTGATCACAGAGCTTGTGTTTTTGACCAATATAAACCCTGTCTCAAGGACACAGTGTTTGCTGAGATTGAATATTATATGTGGGATTTACTTGGAGCTTATCCAATGCCTAAAATTTTAGATTTTGGTTATCACACCTGCATAATGAAACCACAGGACATAATCATTTCGTAGTCAAGCTTCATTTTGTATTTTATAGTCAAACTTTACATCTGCTTTCATGTAATATTGTTCTTTTTAATAAAATAACTTGTTTGTTTCCTCAATATGGGAGTATGGGGGCGTGGAAACTAAGAGACTGAAACATGGTACATATCATCTCTCTCTCTCTCTCTCTCTCTCTTTCTCTCTCTCTCTCTCTCTCTCTCTCTCTCTCTCTCTCTCTCTCTCTCAATGATGGGCCAACTGGCTGACAGGCCAGTAGCTATGATTCACAATGACCACCAAGGGGATGATGCTCTGACCAGTAGCTATGATATGCACTAACCATCAGGTGGCAGATGCTCTACTCAGGAGCTACCATGCTGTGGTGACTTGGCAGCTGTGGTTCTCAGGTGACGTTCCCAGAACCAGAGAGGAGGGAGCCCAATTCTGGGTGTGTCACCCAAGAACTGCCGTCTCGCAATCCGGGACCCTTTGGGGGATATTGGTGAGCCAGTTTTGGCCCAATCCCCACAGGCCAGGTGGAGGGACCCCTCCGGTGCATGAATCTGTGCACCGGGCCTCTAGTTTTTCTATAAAAATATGTAATTTCCTAAAATTTAGATTAAAAGGTAAAATTTTAACAGAGGTCATTATTTTATGCCCTCATGGTTCTTTATGCCTGCTATTTTTGCTGTTGTTGTTTGTTTGTTTAGAAAATTAGCTGTGCTCTTAAGAAGAGATGCCGGAACATTAATCAGTCAAAGCCACAGTGTCTCCAATCTGGCGGTGTCCTTAGGGCTGACCTAGTCCAGTCCACCCCCACTCACCTCCTTCTTTCCTTGTGATGCTCTGAGTCCCAGCCCAGTCAGCTACGGCAGAGCAGTGAGTGCAACGTGCTCAGAAAGCCAGAGGATCTGAAAGCAAATCCACAACCTATTTCTTACTAACTTTGTTATCTTGATGGAGCTTATTAATTTTTCTCAGGCTCCATTTCCTAATCTATTAAATGGAGTTATTAATTCCTACCTACAGAGTTGTTTTAAAGAGCTAATGAGCACAGCATCTGGCATATGGTAAGGACTCAATTAACATTATGTCTTCTTCTCTCCCCTCCCTTCCACTTCATTTAGATCCGTTTTGGTATGGATCTATCTCAGTGCTGGTGCAGGCACCTGTCCTTTCCTGGTCCTTGGGGAATATGGACCATTCCCTCACCTGTGTCCTCCTAGTACTGTTCACTTCACTCCACAACCACATCATTGCCTCAGAGTTATTTGTTTATTTACCTCTTTGGTCTCCCAGACTATGAGCTTCGCAGAAAAGAAAGCTTAGCTATTTGTTAGTTGTATCCTCATCATTTACAAGAGTCCTTGACACATTGCAGTCAAAACATAAATAGGTGCTGAATGAAAATAAAGTTATTTACCTTTGTGAATTTGGTTTCCTCATTTTTTAAATTACAGTAATGGGCCCTTCAACTTTACAGATTACAGTAAATATCAAATGAGCCCAGCCAGTATGGCTCAGTGGTTAAAAGTCAACCTATGAACTAGGAGGTTACAGTTCGATTCCTAGTTAGGGCACATGCCCGGGTTGTGGGCTCAATCCCCAGTGTGGGTGGGGTGTGCAGGAGGCAGCCAACTAATGATTCGCTCTCATCATCTATGTTTCTAAATCTTTCTCCCTTTCCCTTCCTCTGAAATCAATAAAATATATAAGAAAAGAATCAAATGAGATATAAATTATTATAATTAATAAAATAATCCCAAATACCCAGTTGTATGAGCATCTATTTGGGAATTCATTATGTTATCTTTTGAAGTGGCATACTATTCAGTATTACCATATGTGCTTGCATTATTCTATCCTGTATAATGTAGTATGTTATACAAAGCTGAATTGTAGCTCATATCTCTTTACATTCACTCTCTCTCAATAAAATTGACTTTCAGTTGTTCCAAACCTTATTTTGCATTTGGAGAAATTCTGCCTTAGAAAGATAAGCATTATTTTCTGGGTAACTAGTATTCCATGCCGATAAATATTGAAACAGGAGTTTGAAGAGGATAGGTTTTCTTTGAAGTCTTATGGCATTTGCATTTTTCAGGCATTTTATTAATTTTGGGATATAACTCCAACTTTATCTTTTTTATATACATCAATTTGTGCAACTTTTTCAAACCAGGAAACCAAGGGATAGATACGTTTTTCTGCAGTGGATAAGGTTACAGGTGGGTTTCTGGCCAGCATATATAAAGTGTCAGACCCAAAAGAAAACCACATAATGGTCAAGTGATGGAGCATGCTTGCTAACTTATCCACACCAATCTTTAGCATTTGCCCCAAACTATAGAATAACATCTGGTGAAAGTTCTCCTTCAGGGCTACTTACAGACTTTTCCCACTACTTTGAAAGCAGATTCTCCCCTCACTTGAGCTTCCCTTTTACATCACTCAGATTCTTGAAATATCATCTTCTCAGAGAGACCATTCCTGATCATCCTATCCAACATAGATTCCCCTCTGATTGATAAGCTCCACGTGTTTGCCCTCTTTATATTTTCCATAGCACCAGTCACTCCCTGGAATGATATCTTTTCTTTGTCTCTATTTTTGTTGTTGATGATTGATTGGTAATTCTCATTAGAATATAAGAGGTAGAAGGGCATCAGCATCCCTCTCCCTTCCTCTCTGAAATCAATTAAAACATATTTAAAAAGGAGGTCTTTTGAGCCTCTTTCTCAGTCATTTCTGAATTAGCAGCCACTTGAAGAGTGCCTGGCACATAAAGAGCCTAAAATAATTGTTTGAAAGAATGAATGAAAGAAGAATTAACTGGAAGATTTTCTTTGAGAGGAAAATAGAGGCAAGATGAATAGCTTCTATAACCTTCGTTAAAAAAACTCATTCAATGTTATGTCAATATAAACTCTAAGACAATTCTCCCCTTAGCAACGGGGTGTGTGCAAATCAGCATGTTATTCCTTAAATCTCGGCAGTCCTTCACAAATAAAACTTTAAGAATGTTGATAAATGTCAGGCAACTCCAGTGACTAGTGTCACTTTTAAAAAGGTTCATTACCACAGTTTCAAAATCTTATGTTTAAATTGTGTTTCTCCTTAAATATGTATGTTTACACAAACAGATACACCAGCATATCTAGCTGGATATTCGGGACCCAGTTTTTTTTTCCAAAGTGTATTTTTGAAAGAACTCAATAATGCATAGAATTTGGCACTGTTTGAGTCTTAGTTTTTCTGATCTAGTTGCCAATATTATTATTGGTAGATTACTAATCATGTGAAGGTGAACTCAAGAACAACCAGATAAAGCAGATGAGATGGATTATTAGTTCCTCCATGAAAGCATGCATATGTAGACACACACCTAGCAATAACATCTATTCGAAATTAATCAGAAATAAAAGCAGACAACAGGTTAAAAAAAAAAGACTTTTACTACTTAAACATTTAGTTTACTGACCAATTGTAAATCTTAATAAAGATTTACATTTTCTTTTTGCCCCCCAGCCTACAGCTTTCTTTCCAATGAAGAGTGGCTCAAGCCACATAGCTCCTTTTGAGCTCCCTCCTTTATACGATGGTCAAGCTGGACTCGTCTCCCTACGACCTCAGTGTTGCTGGCTCCTTCCCTGGATCAGAGCCCTCTCCAGATGGTTGCTATTACCTGAGACTGTTTTTAAAAGGCAGCAGTTACCATGTGGATGGAGACATTCCAGGGCTGTTCTCAGAGAGCTAAGCAGGCCACGTTCATTACCAAGGAATGCAAACACCAAGTTCCACTTTATTTGTCCCACAGTAGATTGTAGAAAGTTGCGTTAGTCACAAACCATGGCCTACATCTCCACATTGTGGGGCTTCTAATGGTGAACTGTGTAGTCCTGCAGGTCCAGTATCAGGTGTGAGAGTAAATCCAGAGAGGTGTTAGGGCTAAGGAGAAAGGAGGTCTGTTGAGCCTCATGAGAGACGTTACCTTTTATTGTAAGGAGGTTTTGACATTTCATATATTTTATCCTACTCCCTCAACTTCTTTTATCTACCTCTGCTATTACTATTACCACTATGAATGCTAGCGCCATCACCACAATTCTGTGTATCCACATGGTACAAGGTACAGTTCCAGGAAATTTACAAGCATTTATTTGCACATTAATTTCTCCCCAAAACAGTCAAGACAGATATTATGAACAATTGATGGGCAGAGAAACTGGAAGTCACTTACAGAGCCAGTGAAATACAGACATAGACCTAGGATTTAAATTCACTGAGCTTGCATCCAAAGGCTGTTTCTGTCTCACTGTTCATCTTCACATCCACATAGAAGCCCAGCAGATTCTGAATCATTTGCTTTCTGACTTCAATAGATCAATATGGTTCTTCAGCTTTCCAGTATTTATCACTGCTCATGTTTGGGGTTTTTTTGTCTGTTTGTTTAATAACACACTCTATATCTCTACCCTGTCAACTTACAGTACAGAGGCTATATTCAGCATGTTCATGAGCAAAAGGGCAAGATCCTTCTATCCACTCATGCAAGAAGGAATTCAAGGGGTGCTTGCCAGCTTTGATCCACTCAAGCCCTATGAGTCTGACCAAGAATCACACAAATTTAAAGAAAGTCAAGGGAAAAGAAACATTAAGGAGTAAAAAAATAACATAAGTGTTACCTTTGTAATAATTTGTTTTTAAATGAGTACAAAGATATTAGTAAAGTCAAAAGTAGAATAATAAAGGGGGGGAGGGGAGAGAGAGAGAGAGAGAGAGAGAGAGAGAGAGAGAGAGAGAGAGAGAGAGAGAGAGAATTTACCTTAAATGGATGGGATGACCAAGGTGTACTATCCATACTTCTATTCATTACTCATGCAGTTGGGAGAAAAAGAGATTAAGCCTTTTGCTAAATAAAATAACTCTTCCAGAGTAAAACATTTGGTTGCAATAGCTAACAAGTTAATATAGGCAGCACCATTTCTAGAAAATAGTTCAAACATGCTATGACTATGACAAGCGGGACATTTAGCAACCAGCAAGAGATCCCCTGAATTTCTGTACATAGGTTGAAGTATGCTTTCAAACAAGCTGCCTGAGAGGTGGCCAGCCATATATTATGTTATCGTTTGCTTGGAATTGCTAAGGTTGCATCCTGACATATTTCTCTCCTGCATGAGTTGATAAGGGAAGTTTCCATAATAGCAGTGATGCTTGTCACTTTGAAGATTACTAGCTTGTAAGTGTGGTTTCTTATGGGGTAAAAATTGTGACAAACTTGAAATTTTATTTATCTGTATAACATAGCACATTGCAGATTCACTTCCTGTGATGGGAAATTATTAAAGTTGATGAATCTACCTGGGTCCTCAGGCTTCATCGCCATCCACAAACATATGCACTAATTTCAACAAAAAGGAAAATGAGATATATTCCCCCTTAAATTGGAAATATAATTTCCTTGATCCCATTAAATATCATTCCCTTGTAACAAGTATGACAAGGTGAGAGTATAAGATAAGCTAATAAAAAAATGACATACCTTCAACTCAATTTATATTCCAATTAGAATTAAGTCAAAAATGATGTCCTTGTTTTATTTCTGTTTAGGTAAGAATGCAGTCGCTAGATGCACCTTACTGTTTATAAAAACATTAGTTCAACTATTGATAAGGATACTGAATTGATTTTGTATATGTTTAATTGGGATGGCAGGGTGTTGAGTCCCAGCTAGTTGAGTAACCTGTCATGTACTCATCTAATACTACAAAAGTTGGATTCTATCCTTTGAGTTGAAAGGAACTTTAGTTTTGTCTTGTAATCTGTTACCCTCCCATTGTAAGCATTTCCTCTAAAGCATCTATAAACAGAAAGATCTCTAAATTCATAAGCTAAAGACTTTAAGATACTTCATTCTCTCTTTCCCCAAAAGAAGGGAGAAGGAAGGTGGGGCCTATTGCTTATTACTTTGGTGACTCTAATTACTGATCACTTTTAAATTTCTACTTGTCTCTATTTTGGGACTAGAGCTCACTGATGAGGACTGAGAATCATAGGCTGGCTCTGTTATCTTTTAAGTCAGTCATAAAGCGTCTATCACTGCTCCTCAGAATATGAGGGATAATGACCGCTATTACTTTTCCAGCTTTGTGGTTTCAGTAGAAATCTGAGACACAAAACCCTTATCCCCAACGTTGATTGAGGTAAAAGGGTCCATATATTGTGGGTTTTGTCTTATTGTTTCCCATTTCTAGCAGACTAAATTTTATCAACAGCTTGGTTCTGTTAACATATTTTCTCTGTATAGAAAGCCATGAAATAGTTGGAAACAGATTAATTTATATCAGCCTTTTGAAAGGCAATGAGTGAAAAAGAGAGAAAATTTCGAAGTGCAAGAAATAATACTTTCTGGGCCATTGGTCAGGATTTTCCAATTTTCAGTGGCTTCAGTGATTGTATAGAAAAGCATGGAGTGTAGGCATATTATAAGTAAGCTTTACTGTATTTAATGGATCTAAAAACTCCTTGAATTAAATTTATTCACCATTCCATTTGTATTTTAAGATTCTAATTGTGTTCCCACAATGAGTCGTTCTATATCAGTGGCTGACAGTTGCCAATCAGGGTGGCTTAGAAATGAACATTTTTTTTACCTATCAAATTAGGCTTTGTACATTTAATAATTGCTAAATGAAAGATGCTGACAAAAGTAATTTGATCACAATGTGGATTACTAAAATCTGCTTCTCATTATAAAACATTTCCAGAGACTATTAGGAAAATACTGGGGATTTGCAACATAGTAGATAAGCAGCAACAGACTCAAAAGTCTACATTTTAAAACTGACTGGAGAATTCCATATTTCCTTTAATATAATATTTTTTTAGATCTTTCTGTTTAACATGGTTTGATTGAGATGCACAATTGTCTAGCCAGTACAAAAACGTATTTTCTAGCCCCCTGTCCCCCAGTGGGTGGCACTGTGGCTGACTAGCATAGTCCAGGAAGCAATGCTATGCTTAGAAAATTTCTGAAAGCAGTTGGAAAAGGAATTTCTCCAAGATCAACCTCATAAGATATGGTGACCTTTACCTTCCAAATACTTGCTTAAAGTGCCATAATCAGTTTCTCCATTATGTCAGCTTAAAATATACAGCAATACCAAAAACAAACCCTGACTCTAGTAAGTAGACCATCAAATACAGTGTCAACAAACACCCAAAAATGGGATCCTAAAAATTAATGTTGTCTTACAGGGCTTTCAGGCAAAAAGAAAGCGTTTTACCTAATAATTCCCATGGGGAGAAAGATGAATGTTTCTAAACTACAATAGAAATGACAAATATTTGAAAAACATCATTTGACTAGACAGGTTCTGAGAGAGGGGGACAGTCGCAAAGCAATCATCAATGTTATGCTTTGTAAAGAGACTGGGATAAAATGAAAATCAGGGCAATTTCAATCCATCAGATAATTGCACATATTTCCTTGCATCTCTGGTATGCAGTTAATCTCACAGAGAAGAATATCAACAAGTAGTTGTTGATTAGCTAACTGCAAGATTTTTCTTCTGCTCAGATGAGTTTCTTGGGGGTAAGGTTCATTACTTATACTTTTTTTTTTTATGGTCCCAGCACCAGGCAATAGAGAAAAGAGCATGATAACAGACCAAAAGTAGATGACATAGGTCTAATGGAGGTATCTGTGCAGAAGCAAATGAGGGAGAAAGAAGAAGCTGAGACAATAGTTTCATTAAGATCAATACTAATAATAAAAATGAAGAACTGAAAAATGCAAGGCACCCAGACAATTTTGCACTTATTCAAGTAAAGGGATAAGGTTTAGCTTTGAGATGACCCCAGCTGTGCTGCTAAGCAGGTTAGAGACAATGGAACATGTTTCCACAGTTTGGACAGTCAGCATACTTTTGTTGTCCTGGAATCACTTGTGTTGCTTTATAGAATTAACATATACAAAGTCTTTCCTGATTATCTGTGATTCTAAACCTTTGGCTTGTTTGGAAAAGAAGTTTCTAAGTGCAGTTGATAGGGCCACCTGAGAGAGAGGAAACATCTGATTTCTAGATTCTTCTTCTGGTTTCTCTGATACACTGTTTGACCTAAATAGAATAATAAAGTATACATATAAACACACACACACACACCTTACAAATTTTAAAAATCTATGAAAATGGATTAAAGTTATTATGAACATTCTATCTATAATTGTAGAACATAGGGGCGTGTGAATTAATTTGAGGTTGATTTGCAGGGAGTGTCTGTTGGTTCTAATTGCTGGTAATGCTGCAATTCATTTCTAAGTGAGGATTCTTATTTCTATCATTGTGGGAAAATAGCAGCTCTGTGTGAATGCTTTCCTAGAGTGAAGGTAGGGTGAGTGGTATGAGAGACAGCAGAAAAACAGGGGCATAGGAATATCTGTATTTCTTATATTAATAAAACATAAAGAGATAAGGTATATATGGTAAAATTGAAGCAATCTCGTTCTGTCTGCAAAGCTATTCTTCAAAAAGAATTACTGGGGCATTGGTCCCATTCTAGTACAGGTGCACTCAGAAAACTACTTGAACTCTGTACCTCGATGACTCCACTATTGCTGTTCCCTTTATGTAAAATCCCATGGCTTCTCCCTTTCTCACTCCACTCCAAGCTGCTCATCATCCTTTGCATCTTTGGGTCAGGTATGTGCTCCACAAAGCCTTTTTTGATCTCTTTCTGGAAAGTAAGTACTTGTGCATACAATGGTATGCATGCAAAATAACCAATGAATTTCATTGTCACTCCCTTTTGATATTTTCCTCTATTAGTACACACCACATTTTATTTATTTGTACATGTGTTTTGTGTGTTTCTGATACCTAACAAAATGGCTGGCACATACAAAGCATTTCATCACTGTTTTTAAATAAAAAAAACTATGCAAAGAAAATAGCAAGGGTAGTGATTCAGGTATACCCGACTATATATCTCCTCATTCCACTACTTACAATTAGGTGGCCCAATGTTTAAATTGAGGATGTAATATTAACTTTGGAGATTATGGAGAGTTAAATGTGGAAATTTATCCTCAATTCTAAATTGTGCCTTGCACATATCCAATTTCAATGCACAGAAAATATTCCGGGAAAACATTCTATAGGTTTCCTGTAAGCATTTTGCAGCTTAAAGAAACAAAACATGTCCAAATGTATCTAGGAATTACGGTGTGGCTTTGTGTAATTTTAAGTTTCTATTACATGTATTTATTCTCCTAAAACCTTGACAAATCTATCCAAATTCTTTTAATCATTAGTGTGATTTAGTGAGACAATTACTGAGTTAGTTTTCCATAATGACACACATGCCAAAAAAAAAAAAAAAAAAAAAATCTCACCGAGTTTGTTTTCTTTTGGAAATTTATTTAGAAAAGTACCACAATCAAAGTTCAACTCTCTAGTTTAACTCTGTAGTTTGTTTATTTAGGGCTCAGGTGAACAAAATTCCACTGCAAAGCAGGGTGAGGATGAGGAAGTAGACTTCACTCTGAGCACAGGCCCTCTGTGTGGAGTGAGGACTGGAGTGGGAGGGGAAGTATTGGTACCTAATATTTCATCATCATGAATTGGGAGTGACACTGATTCTAAAGGCTTTAAGTGTCTTAACTCATTTAACCCTAACATAACCCCATGAGGCAGATGCTGTAATTATTCTTATTGTTACGGATTTGTATAAGTTAGGAAACTGCAGCGAACTTGCCTGAGGCCACACAGATGGGAAATGAACCTGTAATCTGAACACAAAGAGTCACCAGGTCAAACTGCTTCTATATTGCAATTCTGTAAGTTAACATATTGGCAATTTCACAGAAATGGACCTGTTTCTAGAAATGCAATTGGCAAAAAGTAAATAGTAGCAAATCTCTTTAGAACAATAACCATGGTAGCACACATGAGAAAGAGATAGTTCATCACAAATAAAAAAGATTTGGGCTTAGATGTCTTTGCAGTCCATGGTTCACCCAAATGGCATGGTACAAATAACATTTGTAAAATTTAAATATTTTTCCAAACCTTAGAAAGTTTTGGTAACTAATCAAGGTACTTGAGTGAATCTAGCATAATTGTCATAAAAACTTAGACAAGGTAACAGGAAGATACACACACACACGAATCATATGCATATGCTATCTTTTATTCACACATCTATCAGGCTCCATTCCCTGGGAGTTACAATGCAGAAGTTCTAAATAAAAGACTAGCAAGCAGAATTCAAAAGCATGTTAATTAATAATGCAGGAAGTTTATATGCCACTAAAACAGATGTGAATTTGCCATTCAGAACTCAGAAGCAAGAATTATCTTCTTTCTTTACACTTTTAATAAAATTTAAAGCTGGCTCCATGTTCCACTCAGTCATTCCCCACCCCTCTCCTATCCCTGACACCAATCCCAAGGTGTCATGCAAAGAGCCTAGTGATGACATGTTCCCAGAGCAGGAGTGAGCACGACCCTTCCTTCTCAGTGGCCTCCTTATATATTTCCTGCACTTTCTCTATTCAAGCACTCTGGTCCTGAGCACCTTCTAAATTCTAACGCTCCGGGCAGTTGAGATATACCTCCTTGTACTCAGCCACACACAGCCTCAGTTCAGGATACCCCACAACTGCCCTCGAAACCCCAATACTTATTGAACTCCAGGTGCTACTATTCTCCATGCTTCTGTTTCTTCCTTGGCTCTTTAGTGGAGAGCATGTTTGCATGCCTGAAAGGAACCCCTGGCCTGGTCTTTATCCCCTCTCTTCTGCCCATGGTCTGACCATTTCCCCAATCTCTATCCAATAGCAGCCTTTCTCCTCCATTACCCATAGTTCCACTCTGCTCTGATTCCTTGATAACTCCTATTGTCAAAGTAACACCAGGGTAGGTATTTTCTATAACTCAGTCCAGAACAGAAAATACTGTTGGGCTGAGCGGTGGGGTGGGAGGTAGAAATGACCTATCTTAGACCTAGGCATGTTCTGCTTTCCTGGAGGGAGAGAGACTAGATGAGTTGCTTTTATAGTTTTTCTCCTTATAACAACAAGGACACAACAAAAATTAATAGATTTTCCTAACACACCAGGAATACAGAGATAGTTTCATATTATTAAAGCCATTAATAAGCAAGCCATCAATGTCACATCAATATGCCAAATACGCAATAACCACATGATTATTTAAGTAGGTGTCAAATAAGAAAATAATAGAATGCTCATTTGTGGAAAAAGTCTTAAAAAAGAAACCCTTAGAAATGAAAATGGGAAAATTATCTTAAATTAAAATCCAGAATCCAGTGGTAAACTATTCAAGACAATCCTGCTTAAGAATGGTGGCAGTTTAAAAAGACACAATATAATAGAAAGATATCAGTGTAGGGGGTAGTAATGGCATGGAAATGTCGTTTCCCTGGAATATCACACTCATAAGTAGGCGATGGATGCAGTGGCTTTAAATTCACTGAGAGATAAGGCTTTCTGACAGAAAAGATAGGACCCTCGCCTTTCCATCTTCAAGTATGTGCGACCTGGGCAGACAAATGGGCCATGGGCTTTGAAGGGTCTGTGCCTATTTCAAGGTTCTGCTGTCACCATCCTGAAATTCTTGATACATTTTGAACAAGAGGTCTCACATTTTCCCTTGGTACAGAGCCCACAAATTACAGTGCACATTCTAGCCCCCAGCCTGTGGATCTGAAAATCTTTGATGATCTTCCCTGTGTGGGGACTGGAGCTGCTTGTCCAGGGTGGATCGAGAGATTCCTGGACCCTGGGTGCAACCTTCAGTGTATGGTGGTCTGGGAACTCCCAGGCAGGGAATCCAGGGGTGCTATTATTAGACCTGGTGCTGAGATCTCAGCAGAGAGTGAGAAATAAAGCTATTTTTAAAATTCTAGAACAATTAGAGTTGAAAATAAAATTATCTCCGGAAATGCCTTTTGAGTAGAAAACAATGGATGATGTAACAAAGAAACATATAGTTGGGTAGATAAAAATGAAAAAGAAATTATATGACAAAAAATCATGCCAATAAAGATAAAACATTATATAGGTATCATACACAAGCACATACAGATGCCAAAAATGTCAGCAATACTACTGTTTATCTAGGGCTTTAATCATGTGTCTATTTAATCACAGCAAATGCCACTTCTGCAAATATTCTCTTGTAGTATAGATCATGGATTTGGGAATCAGTTGATCAAATTCTAGTTCTAACCACCAATTTCTAGCTGCCTGATCTTAGTCCAGTTACTCAATTTTTTTGTACCTCAACATCTTTATCTGCAAAATGGGGAGACCTGTTATTCCTTCTTATTGTGGCTGCTGTGAAAATCAAATGAAATTATAGATGCAACAAATTTATCATAGTGACATAATGAACACTTGATAGATATCTGCTGTACTAATTTTATTGTTGCTGTTATTTTTGTTATGATTAAGTTCATAAGAAAATGATCAGCTAGGTGATGAAAAAGATATTTTAGATATGCAATTGCAGAATTATTTATATTTTATTTTATGACAAGAACACCTATACATCTTACAATAAGGAATTAGTTCAATGTATTTTTTTTTAAATATATTTTATTGATTTTTTACAGAGAGGAAGGGAGAGGGATAGAGAGTTAGAAACATTGATGAGAGAGAAACATCGATCAGCTGCCTCCTGCACATCTCCTACTGGGGATATGCCCACAACCCAGGTACATGCCCTTGACTGGAATCGAACCTGGGACCTTTCAGTCCGCAGGCCGATGCTCTATCCACTGAGCCAAACCGGTTTCGGCTAGTTCAATGTATTATGGCATAAAAATAATGGGAAATGTTACTGCATTGGAATTTATCCTATCTAATAATAGACAAACATGGTAAATAACCGTACCTCCGCTACGCTTCCCATTGGCTAATCAGGGTGATATGCAAATTAACTGCCAACCAAGATGGAGGTCAGGAGCCACACAGCTGAAGCGAACATGAGGCTTGGTTGCCCCAGCGATGGAGTAAGCCAAGGTTTCCCGCCTGCCACGGCGCAGCTCTGAGCTCTGGATGCAACAATGTTGCAATTATAGAAGATAAAATAAAACTAGATACCTGCTTTTAGCCAGCTGGCCTTGGAGCTGGAGCCGCAACAAAGTTTCAACTACAGAAGGTAAATAAATCCCAGAATAAAAAGAAAAAAAAGAGACTGGGAGCTTCAGTTGCAGATTGGCACACCTGAAAACAGCCCTCAGCCCCTCATCCAGACTGACCAGGCACCCCAGTGGGGACCCCCACTCTGAAGGGGCTGCAGGCAGCCTGAAAACAACCATCAGCCCCACATCCAGGGCGGCCAGGCACCCCAGTGGGGACCCCCACCCTAAATGGGCTGCGGGAAGCCTGAAAACAGCCATCAGCCCCTCATCCAGACTGGCCAGGCACCCAAGCGGGACCCCCACCCTGAACCGGGACACCATTCAGGGCAAAGCAGCTAGCCCCCACCCGTGCACCAGGCCTTTATCCTATATAGTAAACTGACCCTATATATATATGCAAACTGACCCTAACAACAGAAAGATTGGGAATGACTGGTCACTATGACACACACTGACCACCAGGGGGCAGGTGCTTAA
This sequence comes from Myotis nattereri, assembly GCF_964212035.1. Taxonomy (NCBI): domain Eukaryota; kingdom Metazoa; phylum Chordata; class Mammalia; order Chiroptera; family Vespertilionidae; genus Myotis; species Myotis nattereri. The sequence goes on from NC_138075.1 coordinate 14,377,620, forward strand.
TGCAGGAGCTGCCCTCTGGTGGTCAGTGCGCTCTCACATGGGAGCTCTGCTCAGCCACAAGCCAGGGGGATGGCTGCCAGTACAGTGGTGGTGGTGGGAGCCTCTCTTGCCTCCTCAGCAGCGCTAAGGATGTCCGACTGCAGTTTAGGTCTGCTCCCCCTGGCAAGTGTACATCTCCCGAGGGCTGCCGGACTGCCAGAGGGATGTCTGATTGCCAGCTTAGGCCCGATCCCCTGGGGAGCAGGCCTCAGCCAGCAGATGGTCATCCCCCAAGGGGTCCCAGACTGTGAGAGGGCACAGGCCAGGCTGAGGGTCCCCCCCCCCCAGTGCACAAAGTTTTGTGCACCGGGCCTCTAGTTTTTAAATATTATCCACATATACACAAGTGACCTTACTACCATATATTTTCAATATGCACAGGAGAAAAGGTAAGAAGTTGTTAAAGTATAAAAAAATATTTTCTTCTGCCCTAACCAATTTGGCTCAGTGGATAGTGCATCAGCCTGAGGACTGAAGGGTCCCAGGTTCGATTCTGGTCAAGGGAATGTACCTTGGTTGCAGGCACATCCCCTGGAGGGGGCATGCAGGAGGCAGCTGATTGATGTTTCTCATCGATGTTTCTAACTCTCTATCTCTCTCCCTTTCTCTCTGTGAAAAATCAATAAAATATATTTAAAAAAATAATAATTTCTTCTGTTGGTAAGACATGTTATTTTTATCTTATACATTTTACCCTCTGCTTTAAAAAAACTTCAACAGTGAGTTTGAAAAAGTTGTAATTGAAAATAAAAGTAGTGTGAAAATATGTGTGATCTCACACTAATGCACATGTTTTTCCATTTATTTGAAAAAAGTTGTCCTCAAATGAAAATAATATTTAGAGATTACTGAAACTAGGATTATTGGGAACAGGAAATAGTCCTAGTAATCCTTTAAAAATATTCTCCTCTAAAGAAAATATAACTATGAAAAGTTAAAAGTATTGTCTATTATATTTAAACTCAGTAGAGCAAAATAATGTGTATTAAATTACTCTAACAATATAATGAAGGAGATATAATTTTGAAAAATTATAACTGATTTTAAAGACAAGTCTGTGCACTGTATTTTAGTTTGAAAATCTGCTAATTTTTTTTTCATGAAAGCTATTATTTACTTGGCCTTAAAATGTATACTTTAGTTATTATTAAAGTGTGAAAAGTGAAACAATCACAAAGAAGGTAAAGCATTAAAAAAAATCTTTTGAATCCAAACAAATATAAGCCAAGATAGCAGACTATTATATGAGTCATGAATACATGATATTAGAGCAAAATAAGTTTATTGAGAATTTTATTTCTCATAGAAAGATTTCAATGATTTTGGTTCTTGTCTTTGATATCAAAAATTACACCCACAAAAGATGAGAGATTATCTCCTAACAATGGTCACTGTGCAAAAATAGGTCACTTTTTATCAGCCAAGTTTAGCCCACTAAAATGTAATTTATTATATATTCCAATAAGCATACTACAAATATCAGTTAGGATATCACTTTCAGAACATAAAATTTCTCCCTTTCAATACACTTGTCCTTTGATTAAGAAAATCTAGGCTTTTTTGGAAGCAATCAAAAGTCTATACCTAGTACTAATAAGAATACAGTTTACATGTCCTACTTTATCTTCATAAAATGATGAAACTCTTACAAGAAAGAACCACTTTTTTCCTTGCAGAACTGCAGTCTCACTTTTTCTAGTTTTATTTCCCAAGTAGAACATTTCCTTTCCATGCCTTCTGTTTTATATGCTGTGTGATATTTGGAATTCTGAAACAACCAGTAATAAACTTACAATGCAAAATTAAAGGCATTCTGATATATTGTACTCTTTTATGTTAAATAAGAATGACCATTAATCATTTCAGATTTTATCAACCTTTGATGTGCAGGAGCTTCACAGTTTGAAGATCCAAAAAACCTTTTGAAATCTGAGTGGCTTTCAAAGTATAATTGAGACCCATTATAGCTCATCGTTATTCATAGTTTTATATAATCATGGCTAAATTGTGTCATTTAATTCACAACAACCAGCTTTTTGTAAAAGTTTTTTGATAGTCAGAGCTCTATGTTGAAAATGACAGGATCTCTCTCCTAGAGAACATCTTACTGTTTTCAAAGCCATTGTTGTCAACAATTTGTAAGATCAGATTATTAATAAAGTGGGTCACCATACCGAGGAAACTTTGTTTTATTACATTGCTTTCTAAGAATGAAAGGTCAATAATAGTGTCTATTATATTTGTCTTATTTTGGATCCCAATTTATAAATTTACTGAAATATACTATCCAGTTACCCAAATGGAATTATGCTATCTCTATATATTTTTGTACAAAGATGACACTAGCCTACTCAGAATAATAGAGTAAGTAAAAAACAACAAAGTAACACCTTTGGGTTACCTTTGTGACCTATTTATGTGCTACAGGGATAGGAAAGAATTGCAATAATACAACAAATTGTCAATCCACAATATTTGTCTTTAGAGAATGAATTTAGGGTTGGAAGATGAACAGTTTTAATGTCCTATTTTATACGCTTTAAGATACATAATGGAATTTTAGATAGTCATGCATTTAATTTAAATAAAATAAATAGTAAAATTAACATCTAATATGATTTAATATGACTTTTAGACTCTACTTAGTATTACATGAGGACTATAAAAATATCTAATTTTTTTCACCTATAGAAAATAGAAGCTAGTGAACTTCATCCTGTTTTGTACATAGATATTCTGAAGAAATATGTCCAGAACAGATTGATTTGTGACCAGGGTAATGGATTTTTTTTCAAAATATATTTTTATTGATTTCAGAGAGAAAGGGAGAATGAGGGAGACACAGAAACATCAATGATAAGAGAGAATCATTGATCAGTTGCCTCTTGCATCATTCCCTCCCCCTGCCCCACTGGGGATCAAGACAGCAACCTGAGCATTTGCCTTGACCAGGAATCAAAACTCAACCTCCTGGTTCATAGGCTGACCTTCAACCACTGAGCCACACCTGCAGGGTGAGGGTAATGGATTTTAAACAGGGATCAAGGTTCATGCAGAGAAAATATTGAAAGTATCAATGTGATCATAAAATTTGAATTGCACAATATATGCAATTCCAAGTGGCAGGGGTCAGAGGAATTAGGGGAGGTAGTTAGAGAGTAGACTACAGCTACTGGGCACTTTAATACCAGGCTCTGTTTTAGATGTTTCAGAAGGATTGCTGAGTATCAATCAAGGCAAAGTGAAGACTTATAAGGTTGAATTCTTAATGAAGCAGGTTGGACCATTATTGCATATTTCTCTAATAGTACTTATCAGTTGATGCTCAAGCAAGGAGAAAGGACATGAAAGGGTTGATCTGAGATAAAATAGCCAATGCAAAATAGGACACTGGGGCAATATTGACTTGAGGGTAGGAAAAACCCAGAACACTAAGAGGCCATTGGCTTCAGAAAAGTCAACAGGATTCAGTTGCATATACAACACAATGAGAAAGGTTATAGGTGGAAAGTTTCATTAAGTGAGAAGATTATAACAATTGAATTGGATTATTAAGAGACACTTGTGAAGGGTTAGCCCTTGACTGGATATACTGACCATAAAATGATGCAGAAGTAGAAAAGGAAGTCATGGCTTCAGAAAAGTAAATAAACTGATTTAAATTTGAGTAATTGATTATTTGTGAGAAAAAATATCACAGTGATATCACAGTGATATGAAAGAAGTATAAGGGGACATTATAAATAAGGAAGTAGTTTTAAAACATTTTGGAAGAAAGCCATGTGGCAGTAGAAAATAGTGGGAATGACTATGGCAAGTGGATGATGGAAGAATATCTAGCCTTCATCTGACAGAGAGAGAGGTGTGGAGTTCTGATAGGGACCAGGAAAGAGTGACAATATCAGTAACAGTTTATTGACATTATATGAATCTTGAGTTAGTGGATGAGAGTAGTATTAATGTTGATTTTCTCAAAATTTGTCCTTTGTTTTATGTATTTTATTATTTTCAGTTATCATTTACATTCAATAGTACTTTGTATTAGTTTCATGTATACGGTGTTGTGGTTAGACAATCATATACTTTACAAAGTGTTCCCCTTGATATTTCCAGTGCCCATCTGACACCATGCATAGTTATTACAATGTTATTGACTATATTTCCTATGCTGTACTTTACACCCCCATTACTATTTGTAACTGCCAATCTGTACTTCTCAATCCCTTCACATTTTTCACCCAGATCCCCACCTCCCTCCCCTCTGGCAACCATCAGTTTGTTTTCTGTATCTCTGAGTCTGTTTCTCTCTTTTTTATATATATTTTTTGATTCCACATAAAAGTGAAATCATATGATATTTGTCTTTCTCTGACTGATTTATTTCACTTAGCATAATACCCTCTAAGTCCATCCATGCTGTTGAAAATGGTAATATTTTGTTCTCTTTTAAGGCTGAGTGACATTCCCTTGTATATATGTGCCTTAAGATCAAGAAGACAGGATGTCCTTTCACTACTCTTATTCAACATCATACTGGAAGTCCTAGTCAGAGAGATCAGACAAGACTAAGAAAATATGGCATCCAAATTAGAAAGGAAGAAGCAAAACTGTCATTATTTGCAGATGACACGATACTGTATATAGAACCCTAAAGAGTCTGCCAAAAATAACCCCCACCTAGAACTGACAAATAAATTGAATAAAATCGGTTGCCTTTTTATACCCTAATAATGAACTCTCAGAAGGGGAAAATAAGAAAACAATTCCACTTGTAATTGCATACAAAATGCACACCCGACAAAAACAAACAAACTAAGAGTAAATTTCACCAAGGAGGTAAAGAACCTGAACTCAGAAAATTATAAGACTGAAGAAAGAAACTGAAGAAGACACAAATAAATGGAAGCATATACCTTGCTCATGGATAGGAAAAACTAACATTGTTACAGTGGCCATACTACCCAAAGCAATTCCTGTCAAAATACCAATGGTGTATTTCATAGAACTAGAACAAATAATCCAAAAATTTATGTCGATCCACAAAAGACCCAGAATAGTTAAAGCAATCTTGAGAATGAACAAAGTTGGAGGCATTTTGCTTCTTAAATTTTTATTTTTGCTCTTGTATCAAGTATTTACTTCCTTACTTTGGATTTGCTTATCTCTTTTCTAGGTGCTTAGGATGCTACCTTAGGTCACTGATTTTAGACCATTATTTTTTTTTCAAAAAAATATTTAAAGCTATAAATGTCTCAGAAAGTATCACTTTAGGAGTATCAAAAGATTCTTGGTATCTTTTACTTTTTATGTTAAGATAAAACATTTTCTATTTCTCTTTATGACTTTAAATCATGGGTTACTTGAAATTGTCCTTTATTTAAAAAGTTGAAGTGTTTGAGGATTTTCTAGCTATCTTTTTTTGTTATTTATTCCTATTTTAATGGATTCTCCATAAGACAAACAATAGGTGTGTTAATGGGATGAAAACCTCAACACAGTAGTGGTGAAGGGGACTGTAGAAAGGAAGATGTATAAGAAGGTTTAGGTGGAGAGAATTATCTTGAGTAAATATAGGATCTATTAGGATGGATGGGGAGAGGTGGGCTAGCATTGTCTTAAAGGATATGATTCTGTTTTGTGATGAGTTATATCTTTTCAGGGTTAGGATTGTCTCGGGAGTTTTACTAGCCACTAGACAATGTAATTCAGAAGCAAGAGGGAAATGAAGGTGCTGTTTTAGCTCATGTTGAAGTTCTAATGTACCCCGTCTTTCCCGGATAAGCCAGTTTTTCCAAACCACTCCACAAGACTACTATTTTCTGGTGCATTAAGAGCAAGAGTTTTCTGAGCAAAATATTTGTTTAACCTTATAAAATTTTCTTTATTTAAGTGGTAATTAAAGACCCAAGATAGACTGATATAATCACTTGTTTATGTCTGAAAATCAGGCCATGTCTATACAATTTCTGTTCCCCCTTTAGAATGTCTCTGGCTCTCCGTGAAACCACATTTTAAGTACATATCCATCTTTATTATGTGTGCTCATAAGTCTGAGCCATAGGTAACTCTGAGTGAAGGAAGCAAATTTGCATTTATCAGAGCTCCAGATTCTTCTGACACCTCGCCTGAAATAGAATCTGTCTCAATGTTATTGTCCTAATTAGTTACTTTATTAATATTAATAACAGAAAAAGAGCAAAAGGAAGGCCAGACATTTGTAAGCCTGGTCATCCGGGCAGCTTATCCAGGAAGCTACAGCTTCACACTCCCCAGAAAACCACTTTTCTATTCTTTACATATCATTGGGGGAAGGGATCTACAAAGGGGGTGGTGGGTGCATGCGCAGTGAAGTTGGGGTGACATAGGGAAGGTACTTCCCTGTCACTCTAGCCTGGGAAACAATGGACTGGCGAGGGGGTAGACCTGGATGCAAGCCCATGAAGATTTGGTAATATATTATCCCCAAACAAAGAGTTCCCTCTCTTTTGTTCTGCTCTTGTGCTCTGGCGCGCTGGCTCCGTGACCCACATTCACCTTTACACTCGCCAGTTTTTTTCTCCATAACCATGTAACATTAAGAAACCGTGTGACCCATGGCTGTGTGGGCCCCACACTCAATGAACTGCAGCTGGAACACAGACTAATCTAGCCAGATGCTGGACTGGACTGTTCTTTCATGCAGAGCAAAGACCCTGGGTGGTGGCCTTAATTCTAGCCCTGTTGAAGAAAAGATTAGACTTTTTCCACAGCAGGTGTGGGGCCCTGTATAGAGTACACCGGATGTTCAAGGCCAAAGCCAGTTTCCCAGAGGCAGGTGCAAAGCCAGCTCAGAGTAATCTCACTATACTATGCAAGCATGGCTTTCTATAACCCAAAAACTGATGTCACTACTTGGCAAGAAGCCTCTTTTGTATAAGTTGGTATAAAGTATGTTACTGACCAGCCAGTACGGAGCTGCGTTGGGGAAGATGTATTACTGACCAGCTGGTGTGCGGCTTCTTGGTATGGCTCCTGTTTTTGCTATTGTGTTAGCAAGGGCTGCTTTGTACAGGGGCTACTTTGTAAGGCTACTTTGAAGAAGTGTTTTATCTGATAGCTCCTTAGTAGCAATGGCTACTTGGGCTGCAATAAAGACTCTCTTATAGGCCTACAACTTCTCATGTCTTCTCCATCTAATACCTGGTGTCCAAGGAGGTCCAGTTCCTGGCAGAGGGGCTGTGACGCAACAGTTGGCGTAGTTGAGCAGGATGAAGGAGTAAGTACTCCCCAGCAGCAGGACTGAGGGAAATGGGACATTGGAAACCTAGGGGTTTAGTTCCATGGAAATAAAGGTCACCCATCCTACCATGTGAGTCTCAGGAAATTCCTTTTCTTGTGACATTACAAGAACTCCACTTCCACCAGTAACAAACTGGGACACAGATGGCACCCCACTGGTAACATTAACACCTAGATGATCTCACTTATATGTGGAATTTAATGAACAAAAAATAAACTGATGAACAAAATAAATCCAGAGACATTGAAGCATACAACAGACTGACATATTTCAGAGGGAAGAGGATGGGGGTGAGATGAGATTAACCAAAGAATTTATATGTATGTATGTATAGCCCATGGACAAACAATAGTAGGGAAGACTTAGGAAGGGGAGGTAACAGGTTGGAGGGGATTAATGGGGGTGGGGAGGGTAACTGTAATACTTTCAACAATAAAGATAAATTAAGAAAAATAAATAAATCACATCAAATAGATTTCTTAATAATGTCTGATTTCTTTGGCCAACTCCTTGTCAGACCTAATAGGTCATCACTGGTTTTATATCGTATCATGAATAAAAAAGAATAAAATGTCAACTCTGACAAAAAACAAAACAAAACAAAAACAACCCACAATAAAACAAAACAAAATACAACATTAACCATCATCTCTTAGAAAGGCCAACCAATTCATACAATGAAACTCTAGATAAACTCTGTATAAATTAGGTGATTCTAAATATCAAGAATTAGCGCTACACATATTTCCACTTTTAATATATTTTCCTCATACACCCCTGTCTGCCTAAAACATAAACATACAGAATTTTCCCCTTCTCTCTCCTTATCTGTTTATCTTTCTTTCTCTGTCGCTCTCCTATTCAAACTATGTTTTTCAGTGTTCGTATGCCTGCTGTTGGTCTGTGCTCTTTTAATCCACACTTACACAGCTAATATTGCTGTGCATTGCCCCTTCTCTGAAAGTCAACTTTGGAAGCCCTATAATCATAGTTAAGTGACCTCCCCTAACCTCATACAAAGCTATGTTACCTAAACTACCACCTTACCCAGAAAACAACAGGTGTGACAGATGAAGCATCTTTGTGTTTGGTGGTTGTATTTTTCTATTAATTTCTAGAGTTCTTCTATTTTATTACTTTGGCGATTTTCAACTGGTATCCCACAAGCATTTTTAAAACATGCAGTACCTGACGATTAGTCAGGGGCATTGACCTCTCTTCCCTTAGACTGTCAAATCAAAAAAAAATGACAACAGCCAACACAATTGTCATTTGGCGTGAATGAATCAAAATTATGCTTATTTTTTTGTCAGACTGGTAAAAATGTGCTGCAGAATTTTAGTAATTAGCGTATGTGTGCCATGAGATGAAAAAGGTTGAAAATCGCTGGAGTACTTCATGGCTGTACCCCAGCAGGAACCCATAAACACCAACAAAGGGCATGTAAATCAATCTGAGAGAACAAAGCTCCCCACTATAACTTATCTGAACTTAAAATATATTCCTAAAGGCTCCAAGAAATCCATTGCATTCCCTATATACTTTTATGAAGGCCACAGAAGTTAAGCGTCTTCTTACTTGGCCAGTGCCAAAATTTGTAATGCAGCAGATGGGAAATGCAGTGGACAATAGCAAACAATAAGGGATCCAGGCTGGTTCCCTAACCTTTCATCACCAGAAATCATTCCCATTGTTTAACTCCACATCTGCAGCCTATTTACATGGGAGGGTTGACTCACTGAATGTTTATGACGTGTTGAGCTGGAGCGAGACACAAGCTGCTCAGATTTTTCTCAGATGACCATTCCACCTACTATACAAAGGTCATTGCTTTGAGGTTGTAGTGGTGTTATTGTTATTATTTTTTTGGTTGTTATTCCCCAAAGCACTTTGAAATATGACTCTTCAAATTTGAACCCCTAAACCTAAAGTCATTTTGTCTAACTTCCTCTGAACTTGTGATCTTACAGCTGTTGGGCAAATCCACTGTAGCCGGCACCACAATAATCACGATGTATCTTGAAAGCTTGTGCTCAATTTTCATTCTTCCTGTGAGAAATATAATGAGGACCTTAACCACCACGTGGATTCTATTGTGCTACCCCAGGAAAAGGTCGCACTGGAAGCATGCACCTGGCAGTGGAATCCAGCACTTGGAGAAACACACTGAGTGTCTGCACTCCCAACTTTGCTACTGATCCCATAGGCAACCTCAGGCAAATCCCTGAAATTCCTTCCCTCCCACTTCTCCTTTGTGAAATAAAAGCATAACTATTTATTATCTCTGTCTCAGGCTGGGGAGAAGTGAGGTGCCTTAATTTTACTGAATGAGCCAGAATTACCAATTCTAATCTGGTGGGGATATGCTTTATTGCACCACTAGTGGCCTGGTGCATGGATTCATGCACACTGAAAGGAAATTTAGTAGAAGAAAGATCTATGTGGTAATTATGTTACTGCAAAAATTTACATGTCAAAATAGTATATTGAATATAGTACTATAAAATTAAAACACGTGTGCGATTGGTGCCAGCAAGAGCTTTATATGTATCGTGCATATGCGAGTCAATGTTTATTTTTAAATTACCAGTGCGTGTCATATGTACCGGCCATTTGGTTGGTAGGACGGTCAAATGGACATATGGTCAGTCACTTTAGCTTTTTATATATATAGATGTTCATTGAGTTACACCAGGAGATAATCTACCTGAGCAGGATGCAGATGGATGGGAGAATAGCATGACAGAGAAACAGACATACTATAAACCAAGTGGTCCCCTGGGTCTGTACAGCTGACAATATCTAAATCCTTAAGACCTGTAGTGGCTGTCCATTAGAACAATTATGGAGACCAAGGCCTGATATATAAGAGAATACTAGCTTGAGAAAATTTAATAACTTAATAATTTTTCATTATCTAGATCCAAATCCCCATTATGTAGAATGCTCCCCTCATGTTTTTCATTTTAATATTCAAAAATTTATAAATTGATGTCATAAGCTAATAAATTATCACAAAGTGAACACACCATGAATTAATACCAAAGTCAATAATAGAAAGTAAAAGCAAATTTCCCCACATCCTCACAAACACTTACATTTTCTTATTTTGAAAGTAATACAATTTAAAAGCTAACGCTTAAATTAGCAAATGTGTCTAGGGGAATACTAAGATCAAATGCACCCCTCACCACTATGAGTTCTCCCTCCCTGTATGAATCTCACAGCTACATCTTTTCAGGGTATTAATAGCTTTCTGATGCCTTCAAACTAATTTTAGTATTTTTTCAATGATTATAGTTTTCAAGGGTAGGAGTAACACAGAATAAGCCAGAATCTTATTTCCAAAGGAAGAATTTACCTTTTCAGTCACTTTGGTCAACATGGTCAAAGGAAGCTCATAATAAATGGGAAAATAATTTGTATAGTATTTTCTATCCAGATTAATAAAAATAGAGATTAAAAAATATTACCTATTAAAATAAAAACTTTTGGAGATAAACTTTCCTACTCCCCAAACTATAACAGTCTCTAAAGTCAGTATCTTCTATTCAACCTTAGGGCAAAGAGAAAAAAAAAAAATATTTCTAATCTGTGTGGGTTGGCTTTCGCACTAAAAAAAAAAAAAAAAAAAAAAAAAATTATATGTTGAAGCCCTAATCCTTGGTACCTATGAATATTTTTGTATTTGGAATAAGGTCTTGCAGATATAATGAAGTACAGATAAGGGCATGAGGGTGCCCCTTAATCCAGTTTGACTGATGTACTTATTAGAAAAGGGGAGTGCCATGTGAAGATGCAGGCACACAGGAAAGACAACCATGTAATGATGTAGGCAGAAATTGGAAGTTATGCTGCTATAAGTCAAGGAACATCTGTGACTATTGGAAGCTGGAAGAGGCAAGAACGAACCATCCATTAAGGCCAAAACCTTGATTTTGGACTTACAGTATCCAGCACTATGAGAAAATAAATTCTTGTTGTTTTAAACCACCCAGTTGTGGTATTCTCTATGGTAATCCTAGAAAATGAATAGCCACTCTCCAGGACTGTTGCATATGTATTTGAGAGCATGCAATGGAAATTGTAAGCTCACTTAAAATTGTATATTGCATGGATCTGTAAAAGAGCTAGAGAAAAATACCACAGGTGAAACAAATAGATTGGCGAAAATTCCATAATTGAAATTCTGAATTTTGCACAATTGCAATGAAGAATTAGAGAAGAGATAATAGGAATTACTATGGGAAATATTAAACACACACTTAAATGGAAAATACATAAATTTTAGACCCACTTTTGGCTAAGAATTTCAAGCTGTAGATAGTCTAATAATTACGATTTGTTGGGACTAAAATATGTGTTTAGTTTAATAGTTAACAACTTACATATTTTTTTTGTCCATCGTATAGATTCTATAATTTTAGTGGTTTTCTCTATATTTTCAATTATCAGTGCTTCCACTGATCCGGATGCATCATATTGACAATTGTAGTCGGAATTCTGGTGCCCAGAAAAAATAGATCACTCACATAATAGCTTCACAGAATAGGGCCAGAATAAGTACTCTAACTGTATTGATATGTTGAAGCTCTGAGCTGCTTGAAATACTCTGTAAAGTAGAGCAGAATTCAGAAATAAACAAGTACATTAATAAATGCTTAGACTCCTTTTTAGAAAGTTGAGAGTCATGTGGCCACTTTTAAATATTCAAAATATCCAACCTATTCTGCTTTGCTCTTCAAATAAACTAAGAATAAAGAAAATTCTATAAAATAAGTAGATATCTTTCTTTTAAAATAAATATATTTTTATTGATTTCAGAATGGAAGGGAGAGGGAGAGATAGACAGATCAATGATGAAAGAGAGTCACTGATTGGCTGCCTCCTACACACATGCCCCCTACTGGCATGTGCCCTGACCTGAAATTGAACCTTGACCTCCTGGTTCATAGGTCGATGCTCAACTTCTGAGCCATGCCAATTGGGCAAGCAGATATCTTTCACATCTGACACACTCAGATGTCAATATTCAATAAGCCTTTTGTGAGGAAAGAGGTTTGTTGGAAAAAGGCTGTTTGTTTTTTCTTTTCTTTTTCTTTCTTTCCTTTCTCTTCATTTATTTTATTTAATGTCCTTCTTTCCTTTTCTCTCTTTATTTTTTTCTTTCCTATATTATTTCCAAGTGAATTTTAGGCTCCCTCAATTTAGTCTTTATAAAATACAGTGAGCCTTTAGCTGATGATTGCTTAAAGTTGACCACAACCAATAAAAACATCACCTTTAAGCAAAATCAGATAAATTATTTTTATACAATAAATTCTCAAACAGTACTATTATATACATGAATCTATGATGATTTTAATCACAAATGATTTCATTGATATGGTCCCAACTTTCTCACTTAATTATGTTAGGATATATATTCCCTAGCTATATTTAGTTTCTATTGCTTCTGTTTAATAGAAAAGCAAACAAACAAAAATAGCGATGGTCTTATGTAATAATAATACTGCAATTATTAGTATTTAAGAAGTTAGTTACTAGAAAGATAAGAATTTTGATCTGAGAGTTAAATTATAAAAATTAATAGCATACCAGAGGCTATTAACCTGTGTATTTCTCAGATTCTGAATATCCATAATTTTTCAAACTCAGCTCAGAAATACCTGTCTGCTCCTCCATCTGCACTCTGCATTTTAGACTTTCTCACCAAGGATGAGCAGACTGTCCTCTCATTCCACCCACATTTTGGGTTGCATCTGCATATAAAAATTTACTTAAATTAGTTAATGAGATTAAATCCTATCACCAAGACAGATTGCATTGACGAATGAAATTAAAGTAAATATGAGTACTATTCCAAATATTTTAGAGTGTGCCCAGTTAAATAAGATGCCTCCAAATAAAAGAGTAATGAGTATAATTAACAATCATTAATTTAGCCTCAGTAAAGTTGTTTTCTTGTGGGTTTTTCTTTTTTTGGTACAATTAATGAAAATTAAGAAGTAACTTCCTGGAGAATAATCATTTTATAAATTGTTTTTTTCAACAAAAATGAAGAGGATGGAATTAGAGTTTCAGCTGATAGCTTGGGTAGAGTTTGTAATGAATTTAGTTACACATTGTTTATATGACCTCAACGTTTTATTGCTTTCATTTATAAAAAGTGAAATAAAAATACAATCAATGATCTATGTTTTCTAATGTGAAGAATAAATAATATTCATCCATAAATACAAGAATTACTTAGAGAAAAATATTATATCTGATTAAGAAATGCATTACTAAAAACTCTTGCTTTTAATGCTTTATGGCTATTTTACATAATTTGTAAGATATGTTGCTTTGATCTATTTTGTACTAATGATACAATCCAGAGTTTTAAAAAGATTTACAGACTTTAGTGACAACAAATTTTTTTTAACATCATCCCTTTAATTTTCTACAATATATATACAATATGTATATTTATTGCTTGGAGGAATATAAATTGTAAGCGATAAAATATTTTCAAGGATATAATAAATTAGAATAACATTATAAGAATGTTGTAGAATAGAAAATTTGAGAGAAAAAGAAGAGATTTAAATGTGCATCACTTGAAAAACTTGTTCATATATATTTTTAAGGTGGATAAAAAAATATTTGTAGTCATTTAGTACATTTAATATACTTGTTAACAGTTTTATTTTAAAATGTCAATATTGATAATATGCTAAAAATTGTCCTTTTTGCAACTTTTTCAACTAAGAATAAAATTTGTTTTTTTTGTGTGATTTTTAACAATATGTTTTTTATTTACTTCAGAGAGAGGAAGGGAGAGGGAGAGAAAGATAGAAACATCAATGTTAAGAGAATAATTGATCAGCTGCCTCCTATACACCCCCCACTGGGGATCCAGCCAGCAACCCAGGCATGTGCCCTAACTGGGAATTAAACCATGACCTTCTGGTTCATATGTTGCCACTGAGCCACATTGCCCAGGTAAAAATAAAAATTTTAATGTGAGACTTTAATAATCTTTAAGATACATGGCTTTAAAAAATACTTTTGGGGATATATCAGAAAAATAGAAAGCCAGAATTCTACAGTATTAAGCAAACAACATAACAAAACTAGTTTGCTTGTGCTAAGGGATTTGAATCAATTACGGCTGCTATTTACTCCTCAAATAGTAGAGAACAGCAAGAACAACTGAGATTATCATAGGCACTCAAAGCATGTAACAAGTACATTTTTAAAATTTCCTTGAAGTCTTCTTTATTATGTTTGGAATTAAACTGGAATTTGAAGAAGGACTTAAATGAGGCTAGCTCTTTGGACAAGAATGGAAATAGGAAGATGGCAACATAGATAACACCTGTACTCGTTGCCTCCCACAACAACATCAAAATTACAATGAAAATACAGAACAACCATCATCCAGGACCACTAGAGAGCTGGCTGAATTGAAGTTCTACAACTAGAGAAGTAAAGAAGAAAGCACACTGAGACTGGTAGGAGGTGTGGAGGCACGGAACAGGCTTGGTCTGGCACCCTCCTGAGACTCTTTTTTAATCAGGAGGGAGATTATCTCTGCAGAGGCCGTCCAGAGGAACAAGGGGTCCCAGCCCTACACCACACACCCCCAGTCCAGGGTCCCAGAGCTGGAAAGAGAAGTCCCCATAACTATGGGCTGTAAAAATCAGTGTGGATTGGGGCTCTACGACCCAGCTGTTCCTTTTAAAAGGCCGGCATCACAAACTGAACTTACAAGGCCCTGCTTCCTCTGAGCTCCAGCACCAGGATGAGGCTGTGGGGGGCACAGACACATATGAGGAGGAACTGGATAGTCCGGCACTGGGGCAGGAGCTTGGAGGCAGCTTTCTCCCAGAGGGAGGTACTAGAAGGAATCATCGTTTCTACACTGGAACCTCCAAGGTCGTGGGGCTGACTGGCACCATTTCTGTCTGCTCCACCCTGGTGATTACCTGAGACCCCCACCTCCTCTAATTTACACCCCACTCAAGCTGTTGTGCAGAGGCTTTTGCATATATATGGCCTGTCCTTGCTCAGACTAAAATTAAGCAAGCTGCAGCTGGGTCGGGGAGCCCCAAACCTTTCAATAAAAGGCCCAGGGCCTTGCACCAGCACCAGCCTGCCTTGCTTCATAGCTGGCCTTTGTCTGGGCACTTCCAAACCCCATACAGAAAGGAGTAATTTGCAGATCTCTCTGTAGCTCCTGCTGGGTGGCTCCAGTCAGTGGCTGACTTTGCATTTCCATGGAGACCCAAGAGCTAGTGTACCCAGTAGTGAGTGTCAGACCATACCAGATTACAACTGTACGTATCCATAAGAGACACACTGAAAGGGCAGACTCACTGAGCACCAAAGCTCCACTGAAGCAAGTCTTGCTCCATAGGGTGTCTCCTGTACAGCAATCTCCCATTGTAGTTGCAGCTGGTCCTCACAGCTAACTGGCCTGGAGGTTAATCTCTCACAGTGACACCAATAACAATCAAGTCTCAACTATAACAAGACTGTGCTCACAGGCCAAAAAGGGGTGCACCTAGAGGGCCCAGCTCAGGTGACTTGGGAGGCTGAGCCACTGGGCCCTAAAGGACACCTACTACACAAGGCCACTCTATCAATTCAAGGAGACATAGCAGCTCTACCCAATACTTGGAAAAAATACAGGGAAGCAGCCAAACTGCAGAGACAAAGAAACATGTCAAAAATGAAAGAAATAGAAGAAAGCAAACTACTGGATATAGAGTTCAAAGCCACAGTTATAAGGTTACTCAAGAATCTGCCAGTAATCTCCAAGGGACTTAGTGAGACTTTCAAGGATCTTAGTGAGAATGCCAAAAAAAAATGTAAAAGGACCAGTCAGAAATTAAGTATACATTGACTGAAATAAAGAATAATATATAGGTATTCAACATTAGAGTATTCCAATAATCAAATCAACGATTTGAAATATGCTGAAGCAAAAAACACCCAACCAGAAGAGCAAAAAGAAAAAAGAATGAAAAAATGTGAAGATAGTGTAAGGATCTTCTGGGACAACTTCAAGTGTACCAACATTCGCATTATGGGGGTGCCAGAAGAAGAGAGAGAGCAGTATATTGAAAACCTATTTGAAGAAATAATGACAGAAAACTTCCCCTACCTGTTGAAAGAAATAGACTTAAAAGTCCAGGAAGCACAGAAGGTCCCAAACAAGAGGAGCCCAAAGAGGACCACACCAAGACACATCATAATTAAAATGCCAAGGGCTAAAGACAAAGAGAGAAGCTTAAAAGCAGCAAGAGAAAAGCAGTTAGTTACCTACAAGGGAATGCCCATATGACTATCATCTGATTTCTCAACAGAAAATATACAGGGCAGAAGGGAGTGACAAGAATTATTCAAAGTAAATAATTGAATAGCAAGGACATACAACCAAGATTACTTTACCCAGCAAAGCTATCATTTAGAATTGAAGGTCAGATAAAGAGCTTCACAGACAAGAACAAGCTAAAGGAGTTCATCACCACCAAACCAATATTATATCAAGTGTTAAAGGGTATTTTTTAAGAAGAGGAAAAAAGAAAAAAGAAAAAAAAATATGAACAACAAAATGGCAACAAATACATACCTATTAAACAATTTGAATCTAAATATCAAAATAAAGGAATAAGAAATCTAATGAACAGAAAAAAAATGGTGAATAAAATATAATCAGAGGCATGGAAATGGAACAGTCGATTTTCAGATGGAAGCGGGGTTGAGAGGCCAGGAAGAGATTAAACAAAGATCTTATATGCATTTATGCATTACCTATGGACACAGACAATAGGGTGGCGAAGGCCTGGGGTGGGGTGGGAACTGGGTGGATGGGGGTAATGAGGGAAAAAATGAGGGACACCTGTAATTCTCTCAACAATAAAGATTAAAAAATAATGTAAATATATTTTGCCTTCTTCTGGGTATATTGAAGCATGAACCTTCTAAGGGTTTTGTTTATTTATTTATATTCTTGTTTGTTTTTGGCTTATGTACCTATGTTTTAGATTTAGGACCCATTGCTAGCATCTCCTGGCTTACAGAGTGTCTATTCAGAAGCTTTATAATCTCCCTAATGTCAATTTAGGCTTACTTCTAGTCCCATTTCAATAACATAGAAGTAAAGGCTTAAAGATATTTAAAGTGTGTTTGTTTGGTTTAAAATATATAACAAGTATGCTCAAAATGCACATCAGTGATTAGACCACATTTGGACAATCTAAGAGGATATTACAAAGACCATAGGTGCTGCAGGAGCTTTTTAGATCACACTTACAGCCCCCAGATTAGCAGAAGCCCACTCTTTCTTTTGTGAGGAGCAGGCACCATAGTTTATTCAATGATAGCAGTGGTGGGCACTGTCACTGGAACTGCTATTGGAGACAGCCTATGCTGTCAGTGGGATGTAGGGAATCCCACTATACTCACCAAAATGGATGGCCACAGCCCTGCTTTTTCACATAACTAACTTTTGACTTATCTCTGATGGATTTGAATGATTAGTGGAGCTTTAGTCACATTTCTGTGCCTCGACTGGATGGAATTTCAGGAAAATAATAAGTACTTTATATGTTAGTTATTGTTGTTTCTGCGGTTCATGTTATCCCAGACACCAGATATAACAAGGTGATTTGGTGCCTTGGTGAGGTCATAGGCAACCCAATGATTTAGTAGAGCCTTGACCATAAATAGTAAGTGAAAACAAATTGATGTAGAAAGGAAACGGATTCGACGTGAAGAAAGAAACACAGGTGCCATGAGAAATTTCCCCCCTGAGAGAGGGGGCTGCCTGGTGATGTTTTATCTCCCTTTCTAGCTGTCACAGGCCTGCCTGAGTTAAGGTTTCTGTTCTTGAATTTCCATGAGATCCTCATTAATTTCCGTTAGATACATTTTTTTTTTAAATACAAACTCTTGTGAAGAGAATATATTTACAACCTGGTGAGTTCTAACTGGAAACGCTTTCCTGCCTCTCCATACCCACTACCCATATTATTTAGTGATTTTATGGTTACAACTAACAGAAACACAGCTCAAACTAACTTAAAAGAATTTTAGGAGTCTCATAAAACCCAAAGATAGAAATTATATGATCCTTAAGAAAAATCTTATTAGGATTTTGTCTACCTGTTACTAGCCTTGGCTTTTATCCTCAGTTAAATTGTTTTGCTCAGGACAGACAGGCTTAAAAAACAAACACAGAAACAAATAAACCCTTGTAGAAGGCATGGCAAATGCCTTAACTTTCACATTCTTATCCATAAAAAAAAACAAATATGTTTGATGCATCTGAAGTTCAAAATCTTGGTGAAAGAATGCATCGGTCTAACTGCATGCCTCTTTTTAGAACAATCAACTAAGGTCAAGGTGATACTTCCATCTATGCCCTAATTCGAGTGTTCTTTATATAAAGGGTCATATTATAGCTCCTATGTCTAGGAATACATAAAATAATAGAAAGTTTGTCCTGGCTAGGTAGCTCAGTTGGTTAGAGCATGGTCTTAATTCACCAAGGTTGCAGGTGGGATCCCCCATCAGGGCACATACAAGAATCAACCAATGAATGCATAAATAAGTGGAACAACAATGGATCTTTCTTTTTCTCTCTTTTTATCTATCTCTCTAAAAAAGGAAAATTCATATACAATTTTAACAAATGGTAAATGCCATGATGAAGTGATACACTTATGTATTGTTTAGCACATTCAGTAAAAATCAGCAGAGTCACCATTGAGAATTATTCTTTAACTGTGAATCATATTCTCAGAAATCATTCAAGGTTCAAATAAGCCAGCTGTCTCTTTGTAATTAATATTTTTTAACTTGAAGTTTATAAAGGCAAAGCCATATATGTACTTTGAGAATGGTTGATTTCACACTATATAATGACTACTAAGCAGCTTATTACCATGCATTTAACTTAAGTATAATAAGTAATTATATTCAGAAAGACTCTGAAAATAACTTTCATTCTCTTTCTCCTTCAATGAGGGAAAGCCCTAATCCAAATGTCATTGAAAGAACTATCTCTGGGTTGGTATTTTTCCAGATTTATTTTCTTAAATTGTCCAGCATTTTTTGTTTCTTCTTTGGACTGCTGGGTCTACTGACTTCGTGTGTTATTCATTGGGGGCATTTAGTTTTCCATAATTTGGCAAAAGGGACATTTTCAGAACTAGGGTCGAATGCAACAAGAGATTCTCACATGGAAAGCAGCTTTGGCAGTCTTATATTCTCAGTCTTATATTCTCTGCATGACATTAAGCATCCCTTGTGGCAACAGCAACTCAGGGCATTTTCTGTTTAACCATTTCATGGCTACACAAAGCATTGCAGAAGGAAGAAGGAAGCCACTGACCCACCAGTCTGGGAAGGTGTCTCAAAACCTCAGAGGGAAGGTAGGGGAGGGTGGGGGTAAGGAGAGAGATCAACCAAAGGACTTGTATGCATGCATAGAAGCCTAACCAATAGACACAGACACCAGGGCAGTGAGGGCATGAGTGAGGGTGGGTGAGGGGCAATGGGGGGATAAGGACACATATATAATACCTTAATCAATAAAGAAAAAAAAGGATGACATTTGAACCATTCTTAAAAGGAAATTTAGATTTTTATCATGATATATAACTTGTTACCGAGATGCAAGTTTCTTAAAATATGCTATATTCTTTCTCACCCTGTTGTCTGTCTGAGGGGCTAACAATGAACTGAACTAGTTGGCACAGAACTTTAATTGAGAACAATCAGTATCTAACAAAATCTTGAATTCTACAATATCATTTTAAGGTATAGAAAAACCATTCATTATAGTTTTGAATTTGTCTCTTGATCAAAGTTCTAATTCAAATTCTGTAGACCACCTTTTGATCTAGCAACTTTACAATGCATTTTTTCCCGATAAATCATCCCCCTCAAAAAACAAACAAACAAAAAAAAACAACACTAAAAAACAAGCTCATTTAGGTAGACAGGAAAAGATCAGATGAAATAGAAGAAACATAAATGAGTTGTGTCGATAAAGCTGAATAATAAGACAGATATACACAGCTGTATCTGATTTATCAGAAGGTTACAGAGAGCTTGATAACTCTTAGTGTTAGACTATGATAACTAAGCATGCCACTTAAGAAAGCTAGTTTTGAGTGTTTCCTGCTTTTTCTCCTAATTTTTCCAAAGGGCCAAAAGTTAGAATTATAATGCAACTCTGTGTATGAAGCATGCGTTCATCTTGGAAGACTTTACTACTTTGATATAGGCAAACCCTTGGCCAATAAGAAAGAGAGGCTGTTTCTTTTGTTCAACAGACCGTGCTTATCCATGTTGTCTCAAGTTCCTTGATCAAGCAGAAGCTATGAATGGGTGATACAATCAATTTTCCACCCAACGGTGAATTAAAAATACACATAAAACAAAACAATCTTTTTTCACAAAATGACAAGACAAAATAAAATTTATTTGGGAGAGAATGGAGCCTTATTAAGCCTTTGTTTGTATTCAGTTAATGTATAGGCAAGGCCACCCTTGAGTTAAAATAGACTTGGAAAGTTACAAAATAGTGTAATATGTGGGTTCCTGGAAACATACTTCATGTCTATAATTTTTCTATTGATTCCACCCATTATCCTGCTTAATGCACAAAATTCTTCAAAGTAAGTATCTGTCTTTTGGGGCTAAGAAAGTTATAACAAACTAAAAGGCTCAATATGCATTATAATTCTAATGATCAAATTAATATCTGGAGATGTAGATAGTTACAGATATTCATACACTTAAAACATATATTCATGGGGGTTGGAGGGATGGAAGAGATTGTTTTTAAGGGTACATATTTGTAACTAGTAGATAAATAATATCTGGAAATCTAATCCTCAACTCAGTAATTATAGACTAGAAACTATTATAAACATTAAATTTCCTAAAAGACTAGATTTTAATTTTTGCCACCACAGAAAGATATTAGAATTATGGTGATGCAATAGAAGTGTTAGGTAATGTTAAAATGGTAATCATATTGCAATATAAATGTATCAAATAAATGTTTTACACTAAAAATATACAATATTATATCTCAATAATGTCTTAAATAAAAAAAATATCCTGTAAGTAAATTGGCTTATCTCCAAAGTTCTCATTCATAAGTTAATGAGGGGAAAGTAATGGAAATGTCCAATATAATTAAACTCTAACTCCTATAATTTAAATCTTTCCTATAAGTTGTGTTCAATGTCTCTTATTTAAAAATATTCTGGTGGCTCAGATAACAATACAGCATTATCAATCACTCCTTCCCCCAGTAGCTCCCTTTTCCTTTGCCATGTTAATTCCTCACAGTTCATGCTAAATAAATGCTTGGTGACTGAAGACAAAAATTGAAATTTTCTTTGAAATTTTTCCTGAGCTTTATCCTGTGTTTACTAATAATACCGGATAACATTTTAAATATTCAATAATATAGGCATCAATAACTGAATGTTCTAGCATTTTAAAATCTGAACATTAATAAATGGTTTTATATACATACCTATAAAAGACATGCATATTTATGTCTTTATCAAATTCAAATTTCTCTTTGGCAGAGAAAATCCTCCCAAAGTTGTAGGTCAAATCTTATAGGCTGTATATAATCAGAATGATTAAACTTTCTGGATAGTAGATTTGGTTCTCCATCCCCCACACCCCGATTAAATAAAATATGGAAAACTAAAAGAAAAATAAGCTCCCCAAGCTGCACCACTCCCCAAGGATGGCCAAGTATTGCAAAACTGTTCAAGAGATATGTCAGTGTACCATTAGGCTTCATTTCTTAGCCTCAAGCATAATGTGCAAAGTTATGTTTCCTTGCCCATCTGGCCCCATTCTCACAGATCTCTTCCCTTCACCTATAGGTACACTGGTCTGTCATTTATTGAGAAGAATGGTATTTGCAATACAGCTCTAATAATTTTGGATCCATCCTTGTATAAACAAATGCTATAAAATTATATTGTAATGCATGCTTCATTAGGCACAGTAGCCATTTTTAAGTGTAAATTCAAAACATGTACTATTATGAGTTATTAGGCTTCCTGGTTGGGCCCATTTAAAAAAAAAAGAAAAAAGAAAGGTCTTGTAAAAGTTTTCTTTGAGATCCATGCTTATCTGAATCATCTAGCCCATTAGGAGTTGCAGATTTATTCTGGAAAATCAAGAACACAGCTTCACTAATGTCATTCTATTATGCTTGGAATGTTGCCTGTACTTAAGTGTCATGGACCAGTCAGACTCCACAAGTTTTGGCATTTTCCCTTTCTTTCTGGATTTCACCTGCTTAAAAGTGACAAACTAGTCCAAGGGAAATGTACATTTTTAAATTGGTGAAGGTGTTAGTAGCCATTGGCTTTCCTCACATTTAATTTGAAGATTGAAACAAAGTTGTAATAGAGTATTTTTGAAATTCTGGCCTTATAACCCCCTCCCCCAGCTTTATTGATGATAATTATGTGAATGAACATTGGTGTATTCTTTAGCATTGGCCACATATTGAAATCCAATTTAGCCATAGGGAGAGAATGATCAGGCAAATTATCTTCCTGCCCTACAATCTATAGACTTATGAGAACTCATTTACTTCTATGTTTTAACTAACTCAATTCACAGAAACTTCTCATGTCTAATATCAGCTGATCTACTGACCTCCTGGCCTCAAGATCCAACTCCCTAATAAAATGTCCAATTTGATAATGCCTTCAAAATGAAGGCAATAATTTTTATCCAAATGTTCAGACAATTCATTGTGCAAGTAAACAATGTCTTTATTTAGTGGAAATTCAGAAGGTTTCTTGTTCAAATGGGATGTGGATCGTGGACGATGTACCCAGGGTATAGCAGAGTACTGGAAAAGCTGGTAACATAAGCCTGGGCAGTGTCACATACTGAGATTTATGTTTCTGTTTTATTCTTGTGCCTTGACCTGCCTGGGCACCATTTATTAGCTAACACATTGCATCTGGTCCACTGTGTTTTCTAACTGGGTACTTTGATGTATCCCTAACATTGAATCTGTTATTTAGGGTCCTCAATTTGTCCTTTATCAGAAGTATTGCTCTGTCACACTCCACCATTGATGACATCTGAGCTCAAGCCAGAAAATGAGTGTCCTAAGAAAGAAGTTCAACCAAATCTGGAAACTAGCTGGACATCATGATCCTTATGCAATACTTATTTTCCTACTTTCATGTCCATTAGTAGAAACAAATACATAATGAATCATAGCCATGTTTCTATGAGTATCAGCCACATTCTTCCTTTGGATAATATCATTTAAGAGTGCCCAGTTTATATTTATATTGACACCACTCACCATTCTCAGAGGGAGAGCCAAATAATATTCATTACCTGGGTAACCAGCATGCCCTGCTGCTCCTCCTCTCAACACACTGCTTGTCTAATTCCTTAAATCCAAGGGAGAGAGTGAGAACATAAATTGGATCTATCTCACAGAAAAGGCAAGGGCGATTAAGGGAATTCTGGAAAGAGGATCATGATATCTGCCTGACATATTTCTCCTTTGGAGACAGAGATGTTAGAGCAATCAGAGATCCATCTGACAATCAGGGAGCAGTTAGGGCACTACCTCAGAAGAAATTGATCCTTTCCTTTCAGGCTGGTGTTCCTTCTAAAGCCTTCCCCACATCCTGCCTGATCACTGCCACAGGAGTGCTTTTCCTAAAGTAGAAATCTGATCATGTCACCCTCAGCTTAAAACGCTTGACTGGTTCTCCAACCCTCTGGGGACAAATCCGATGGTGTACCTGTGCATATAAACACACTCTATGATTTGTCTGTTACCTCCATTCCATGTCCACTTCCAATCCAGCCTTCGGATTCACTGTCTCCCAATTCACATGAAGTCCATTTTATTCAACAACAACTAGAGAATATATTATAATCGTGGGCAACAAACAGCACCATAATTTTTTTTAACAAAACTCTTTTTGAAGCACCATATACATACAAAAACGTGCAAAAATCAAAAGCAGATAGCTGCATCAATTTTAGAAAGCAGACACCCTCATGGTAATAGCACCCTGATGAAGATACTGTTGTATTTTTACACCTTGGTAAGTTGAAATGCATTTCAGGATCACATCAAAGTGTTCTCAAAAGGACTGACAAAGCCCTAAATTGTTTGTGTAATCAAGCCTGCATTCAGTTTTTGATTACTAGCTATATTATTTAAAAGCTTTCAGTTGCGCCTGAACAAAGAAAAATGGATTAAAATGTTATAAACCTACTTTTTCTCATTACCATTTCCTCACGTAATAAATAGCCACATTAGGTACTCACAATCCTATCAAGTTCCCATCTAGAAATATTTATTGAGTGCCTGCGCGCATGTGGTGCTGTGTTAGTAACTATGATTTTATAGTACTCATTGTACTTCCTGACCTCCTTATTAAGATTCTTTTAGCCTTGCAGACCTAAGTTAATCAAAATATTGGATATTACCTAAAATTTATTAATTATATACTGAATATATATTCAGAAGAATCATCACCAAAAATTTCTATGCCTAGCATTCAATTAAATTTATTTCAGTAGGTTCACTTTTCACTACCGGCTAAACTACCATAGGATTTGCTATTAATAACCATCTGATTAATTCCCTACCTGTGCTAGAGAAAAGATCTTCCCCTGTACCACTCATCTCTTCTACCTATAAAATAGAATTTCGCAATATTAAGACATTTTCATGATTCAAAACGTATTCCTGGGTTGTGACAATATCACATGGGCACATGTAAAGGAACTACACAAGAGCTAGATACATACAACTCTAGAACATCCTAGTTACATAACAAGTTTTACTTAGACAGCAAGTCTGATTGGCCTTGCAAAGAGAAAATCTCCCTTTTTATCAGTATTGATCACTTTGTTGCAGTGTATTTATTTACTCATGCATTTGTCACATGTGTCTGGATTGTAGTAGCGGCTTAATTAAGGCATCCTGAAGAAATACTGTGACCAAAAACCAAAACACTACCATGGTGCTTTCTGGAGAAATCTGAGCCTTGCTTACCCTCCCCCTCAATGACAACTCCACATGAAAGTACAAAGTCACCCATGGCTTTCTTGATCTGTGTGGTGAATGGCACTGCTCAACCACAATGCAACTGTATTTTTCCCTAGGTTTTTATTCTATGCTCTACACTATCATATTGATTCGTTTATTTCCCCACAAGAACATCTCAGTGATGAAATGTTTCCCAATCCTAAGACTTTGTGGATGTGGAAATATTTCCCCAGAGAGCCCATCATCCACTTTAACTCAGAAGACTAAAACTTTTCTGATACCAGCCTTATGCTTCCAAAACACTGTGAATATATTAAACAACTTTTATTATTTCAATTAATAAATAGAGAATAAAAGAAAGATTTATACATAACCACATCATATGCTTCTTGAAGGCAGAGATCATATTCTACCTACACTCAACAACCCTGTATTTAATGCATTACCATCTGTTTTTAATACACTTGCTCAACTTTCGGGTTATCCAAAAGGACTCCCTTGTTTGAGTTAATCTCTCTTCCACAGACTGAATGATCTCAGTGCTTGTCTACTTTACATTAGCATCCCTATCTGTGTCTATTTCCCTTCACAGATTTAAAGCTCCCTCGTGGTAGAGACTGCAGCTAATTCATGTAGGAATCTCTTCTCTAGGATGCTCTTCCATAATCAACAGGGACTCCTACAATCAATGTTGAAAACCATCTACATACTTTTACCCTAAACCACCACAGGGTAGAAAAAAGAATGATGAATAAAGTTAAGTTAGAAAGGAAAAACAATAGGAAATAAGTATGATACACAGCATAAGGTTACATTTTAAAATTAAATACATCATTAATCGAATTAAATATAGCTGAGTGAAATATACCATAAAAAAGACAAAGATAATCTAGTATGTCCATTAGAAACACCCTCAATCTAAAATATAAAGAGAAGCAAAAAGTAAATGATAATAAAAGAGAGAAAAAAAACACACTTTGGAAAATAAGCATTGTTTAAAACTAAACCACAATGAAAATACATAAATTTAGGAAATGTAGTTACAGCAGGATAAGAGAGAAATATATGTGATTACTTACATTACAAAGAATAAAGGTAGAAAATTGAAAGATAGCTCTCTCTAGTGACATTTTCTGTATTAAAGGTGCCCAGTACATTTTTGACCAACATAGCCAAAAACCAAATTCAAAATTTCATTTGTTACCTGCTAATTTGGAATCACAATTGTATCCTGCCTCTTACGTAAAGCTTCAGCTATGAATAAAACAGAGCTAAAAGAAATAAAAGTAGCTTATATTTGATCGTGTATTAGGTATTACAGGGAATCTGAACCCTAAACCCCAACTAAGTGTTGCTGGCCAGAAGAAGCAGCCTGCCTACCTCTGGCTGATGAGACTCCTTCTGCCTTGCTTAAACGACTTTGCCTGAAGGGTCACCTTGCATCGGGAAGCCAGATGTCTTCATCACTTTCCCATTGCCTCCGACCTTTAGCAAGAATGATAGCCCAGCTTGAAATTGAGAGGAGGATCTCAAAGTCTAACTTCAGAGGAGAAAGCTTAACAATTAAACAACTGTAAAGTGTTGCTAATTTATATTGGCAAAAATATGAAAAAATACCTGGGAATATACTGAGGATGCCAGACCAGGAAGAAAATGTCACCTCTGATCAGGCTGAATGTGTCAATAACAATGCATTATTGTAGAAGGACTTAAGTACTAGCTCAAACAACTGGGAATGGCTGTAATTGGTTACTTGGTTGATTACTGACTTTTGAACTCAAAGGTGCCCTATGCTAAATAAAAATGAGCAGGAAATTGTTATAATGTATTGGGGTGATAGGATGGTTGGAGAGTATTTAATGCTGTTATTACCTGAACTAACAACAAACAACTCCTTCCGCATCTACTGAAACTATCCAACACAAGCAACATCCAATTTGACTTTAGTCTTTAACTTAATTGATCTATCACCTTTAATATCTTTGGCTAAATCTTTTTTTTTGAAACAGCTTTCCTGTGAATTCTATGGTAAAATAGGTAGAAGAGTGTATTTGAGAGGTAAAGATAGCAAATAAAGACAATTTTCAATGTTTAGCTGTAAATAAGGTTGTGAACACTGGCTAGCAGGGAGATGTGTGTGTGTGTGTGTTCAATATAAATCTTTAATTATGTATTTTTAAAATATAGATAATAATTCACATTTTATATTTAGAAAATACTCAATAATTTTAGATTAAATAAATGAAGAATTTAACAGATGTGTACTTCTTTTACTGGTGACAAAGAACCATAATTGGTAAGAACAATCTGATGACTTCAGATTAAATTTAGGTATCTGACCAAAGAAATACATATAAGTAGCATAATATTCTTCAATCTTCTAGAGTCCCCCTCTAATCATGAGGTTAAGTTAATTTCATTCAGTAAATTCATTTATATGAATATGTTATAGCAAACAGGAGGCCATCTCCACCAAAGAATTAGAACCCCATTTGGAAAGTTCATTTAATTGTGAAAATTGAATACCTCTTTCTTGATAGAAAAATGAAGATATTTCCTTAAACAAACAAACAAAATAGAGTGACTTCATTTGAACAATGCAAAAAGTCACAGTCTTTCTCAATTCAAAGTAAAAGGTGAGAACATAATAAATAAAATTATTTCTTTACTAATGAAGTATTATTTAAACTCATTATGAATTTCTTTATATGAATATTATTAAAAACCCAAGGCTAAACTGCACAAGGCAATAACTTGACAACTATACTTCATTATTGGAGTTTATAAATTCATACCATCTAGAGCTGGAATTAGTTATAATAGTTAAAATCTAATATGTAACATTTAGGCATCAATTTGTTTTTTAAAAGCTAGGATGCAAAGTCAAGAGGCTGGAAAGTGGGAATGAATTCACAATGATTAGTTATGCTCCCATCTGGAAATGGCATAAATAGAAACAAATGAATTGAATAGCCTTTCTTATTTGCATATTTAAAGACTAACAAGAAACAGACTGTTTTAAATTACTTCCACTTTAATAGATTGTATAACCTGAGAAGTTTGCATTTCAGAGGCCTCCATTTTATAAGATCACACCATGAGACTTACTTTATTCAGATATTCTATTACTAACTCTTGAATAAAGTCATAATTTGGGAACTCAGTTATAACTTAATAGAGCATTAATAGCCCCTTTTAGTCTACACCTATAAATTGTGGTATTTAGATCTTTCAAATAACCACACTTGTTATTTGGTTCACCACTTTTGACTACAGATATTTCCATTTTCTCACATTGCATTGGAATTTCTACAAAGATAGGAAAGAAGGAAAAGGAGAAGAAGGAGTAGAAGGACACCGATAAATGCCCAGGGAGAATAGAAGGAATGTGCATAGGATTAATTCAGTGAGAAGTAGGTAAGAAATGAATTATCAAGCAGACAGCCAGTAGGATTCTCCAGAGGGGAGAGTTTGTGTGTTTTTTGTTTTTGTTTTTGTTTGTTTTGTTTTGTGTTTTTTTTTCCATTGGGAAAACGTTAAGCCAAGAAAGTAGAGGCACAGGAAGCATTACTAAGTCATAGGGAATCACCAAAACAAGTAATTAAAGTCCTATGGAAGAGTTGGGTAGTTCATCTTGAATAAGCTTCAGATAATCTACAAGAGAGAAGAAGCAAAACAAACGAAAAATGTAAGCTACATGAAGGAGAGACAACTTGCTTGCCTGCTCCTTATCCAAGGCACTTAAACAACATTTGACTCACCACAATAAAATGCCTGTCTACCTGCCATGTAATGAAAGAAATGAACTCCATTTCTACCACTTCTCTTTATTACTAACCCCAGAAAAGTCCAGACATTGATGAATTAAAGGTATTTCGAGAAACCATAATATTTTTTAAAAACTACTATTCAGCCGAAACCGGTTTGGCTCAGTGGATAGAGCGTCGGCCTGCAGACTGAAAGGTCCCAGGTTCGATTCCGGTCAAGGGCATGTACCTGGGTTGCGGGCACATCCCCAGTAGGAGATGTGCAGGAGGCAGCTGATCGATGTTTCTCTCTCATCGATTTTTCTAACTCTCTATCTCTCTCCCTTCCTCTCTGTAAAAAATCAATAAAATATATTTAAAAAAACAAAAAAAAAAAAAACTACTATTCAAAGTTTTTGCACCTGTATTCCTAAGAGAATTTGAAGATCTAAATATCTCCTCACATTCAATATTTGTAAATATTTGCAACAAGTATAACAAGAAAATAGAAATGTTTATAACATATCCACATTTTCCTATGTATGTATAAGTGAATGCCCACAGACAGACAAAGCCATGAGAATCAAACAGCCCCATTGAAAAGCTAAAAGTATACAATCATGTAATTTATACACAATAAAATGCAAATGGTATTAAACAAGGTTCAAAAATAAAATTTGGTAGTAGAATGAAAATGCAAACTAAAATGATTAGGATTGTTTTAATTGCATCATTCTGGTAAAAATTAAGAATAGTGATAGACCTACTATGTATTGGAAAATTGTGAGGCATTAGCTCTGCTCATGGTTTCTTGGTTGAAGGGTAAATTGTTCGGGAGTTTTCCCTACATTTATCACAATTTTAATGCTCAGCCCCGTTTAGCCAACAATGTAAAGTTATGTATCAACCTACAGAGATTCTTAAAAATTCACATCAAGAACTCCAATGCCATTGTATTCAAGAATAAAAACTTGTAAGTAAATAGTCAAATGCCCAATGGTTATGCAGAATACGCACTAGCTACAAACTGAGGAAAATTTATATGATTAATACTAATAATTATAAAGTTAAATTTAGTTGAACAATTATTATGTAATTGGCAATAGGCCAACTTCTGTATGTGTAATATTACATTTAATACTCAAAACAGCTAGATGAGAATGTTACTAGAGAATCTCCATTTATAAATAATACAATGTTAAGCAACTATCTCTAGATCAAATAGCCAGTTAAATAAAGGGTCAGGATTTGAACTCAGCATTCTGACTATGGACCTAGACACACAGACATTCACTACACTTATTTGAAATTGAATGATATAGTTTATGTACTATTAAAAGGATAAATCAATTTACAAAACAGTTAATCTGGTATGAATTTATACTCCTGAAACAGAATTTTAAAAGACTGGTAGCTATGTGCATACCTATTGTGGTTAATGTGATGAAAAAATAAAAGTTTAAATTCTATTTAATTTTAATCAAGTTAAATTTAACTTTAAAAAAGTACATATGACTTGTAACTACCATAGTGCAGAACACAGATCTAAAGAGTAATGAAAACATTTTATGTAATAAACCAAGGTCATTTTTAGAAAAATTATAAGCTTAAATACATACATTGCTAAAAAAGAAAGAATTAAAATAAATGAACGAATGAAATACTATATCTAACTAAATGTGAGGAAAAATAACAAAATTAAATGGAAAAGGTTCATTAAAACAAAAGCTGAAAATGATAAAATGAGAAATCAAGAAACAACAGAAATAAGAAGTAAAGCTAAGAATTATTTATCTAATTTAAGAGAAATCATTAAAAAAACAAGGAACTAGGAAATCTAGCCATGAGAAATGGAGAAAACAAAAAATTAATAGTAAGAATAAAAATAAATATTAATACAGGGTATTACAATGGAATTATAAAAGTAATTTATTCAAGTATAGGCAAATACATTAGGAGTATTGGATAAAATAGTTAATTTCCTAAGAAAACACAAAGTATTATTTTATCAAAAATACATGAACCAAACCTGAATATTTCAGAGACCTAAGAGAAGCTGAAAAGTTGTCAAAATCTTTCCTCTTTTACCCACAGTCCAACACTTATGTAAAGGAAAGAACTTAGTAAAATTTCACAGATATATTAAATAAAACCATAAATGGATCAAAAATTCAGTGCTAAACGCTAACAAAATAGCAAAAGCTTCTACATTTTTAAAATAAATATTACAAGTAATAATAAGTTGAGGATACATCGATCTATTCAAATATACTCATTTTAATTTTCTATGCATTCATATTTCATCAATATCATGTCAGCTAATTCTCATTTTTTTTACTTTTGGATATTTTTCTTTTTTGTTACATGCTATTAATTGTTTAAAAATATTTATTGCTCTTGAAAGCTGTGATGAAAATAGTCAAACCTGGAATACAAATAAAATTCTATCATGTTCCAGTAGAACAGGAAATGACCAGTTCACACTGGGAAGGAGTTTCTAAGCAGAGGTTCCATGGCTCTGACACCCCAGGAGTGAGCCTGTATATCACATTAAACCTCAGAGCAGTGTCGGCCTGCGGTCTTTGGAGCATGCCTCTTTATATAATTGGAGAAACAACTGGAGGGTATCACAGGTGTCAGTGGAGTGTTTCAAGTTGCAATAGAAACTATTTCTTAGTGAAGTTAAGAGAAGAGAATATAGTTAGCTGTGTAGCTTTCTGGAAAATGTTGTGGTTAGCAGGCTAGTTTTGCAATCAGCTTGGTTAGCAAGTTTGGGATATTTGATTTTTTTAGTATAAAGAGGGACATATAATATTTGAAATGTTTTACCAATACTAAATGTCAGCTAAAATGACTTTTCCCAACAGTAATGGTGATAGGATCCTGTTCTTTTCCAATTAATTTGAAAAAGGATATCCTGTGTTTCTCTGTAAATGAATAGGGACATGGAAAATAATTATTTTATTTTTATTTTAAATATATTAATGAGAAAACTTATGAATTTTTTAAAATGCGTGTTTAACACATTGGAATGATATATGTGTTTGTATAAACCTTTCATTTGTATTAACTGAGTATATTTTTCTTTCTTTTTTTAATTTATGGAAAAATTTATGTTATTAACAGGCTTATTTGTATTGAATAGATCTTTGCATACCCAGATTATTATTTAATGAACCTCTAAGACTGATGAACCAATCATTTATATCATCCTTAAGCAGATATTATATTAAAAGTTTATTTTCTGAAATCATATATCCTAGGTTGGTGTTCTGGGTCCTATCCTTACTAACCATGTAAATTTAATCAAGTTTCTTTTCCTCACAGTACCACACAATCTCTTTGTTGGTAAAATGGGTAGAGCAACAATATCTCACATGTTTATTGTAAAGTTTTAAAATGCAATATTTATAAATGACTTAAAAACATATTTTAATAGAGTAAGTTCTTTTTTTTAAAATCCTCACCTTAGGATATTTTTGCATTGATTTTTAGAGAGAGTGGAAGAAAGAGGGAAAGACAGCAAGAAATATCGATGTGAGAGAAACACATCTTGAACCTGACCAGGGAAACCAAGGAGGAGCCTGCAACCCAGGTACATGCCCTTGACAGGATTCAAACCTTGGACCCTTCGGTCCATAGGCCGACTCTCTATCCACTGTGCCAAACTGGCTAGGGCTAGAGTAAGTTCTTAAAATTAAGCCATTAGCTTTACATTTATTGTGATAAATTTTAGGTTTAATAGATTATATGTTGTTATATTATAAATTTAGGTTACCAGGAATATACTTTCATTATTAGTAAAAGCTTGAACCTCATTTCTGTTGAATCTTATTGGTTTATGAAATAAAATATAAACCAAATTCATAAAAGTTCATTTTTATGAGAGATTAAGACATATACCTTTGGTTTAAAGAGAATGAGCTAAGTAATGTGGGAGTAGTGACTGCATAGTACATTGTCTTCTAGCTCAGCCCTTAAGAAACAACAATTCACTAAGTTATAATAACAAAATTACAGCCAGGGAGCCAGTGACTCACAGGGTCCCCTCTCATAAAAGACAGTGCCTTTCACATATACATATGTACATACATATGCGCATATGTATGCAAGAACACACACATGTGCACACATGCAAAGACTGAGTTGCCAATGTTGGGTGGCAGAAGCAATGAGAGTGCTCCTTGGTTGACCCTAGCAGCAGTGACGTGTTCAGGGGTATTGAGGACTGCATACTTGAGCCACTCCAAAATTCATATGTTGAATCTATAACCCCGAAGGAGATGGTATTAGGAGGTGCAGCCTTTGCGAGCAATTAGGTCATGAAAATGGAGCCCCCATGATGTAGTCAGTGTCCTTAGAAGAAGAGAAAAATAGCTAGACCTCTCCGTCTTCAGCATGTGAGGATGCAACAAAAAGACAGCTAGCTCTCTATAAAGCAGGAACAGGGCCTCCGCCAGAACTTAGGTGCCTGCACCCTGACCTTGGACTTCCAGCCTCCAGAAATGTGAGAAAATAATATGTTTGCTGTTAAACTACCCAGTCTGAGATAATCTATAATAATAAAAGCATAATATGCTAATGAGACTGGACAGCCGAACAACCTTCCGAATGACCTTCCGGACAAAGCCAGGGCTGTGAGGCTCAAGCCCCTTGCATGAATTTCATGCATGTGGCCTCTAGTTTATTATAAAAGCCCAAGATGACTAAGATAAGAGGGAAGAGCTTTTTTTCTGATTTTGGTTGGAATGAAAAAAGTAGAAAATAAGCAAGGGAGTGCCTGTAAAAGTAGAAGCTTAAGTTAACCTAAAGATTTATATAGATAATCCTGGAATTATTGGAAGGAATTGAGAGAAGAGGAAATTTTCACCACCAAAACTAGGATGTACATCTACATATAAATATACTTGTTGGCTAGGCCTGAACTGAACTTATCCTTCACTTGCATGATGCTCCTCAATGCTAATACAGGCCAGCTTGGGAGCGCAAGTCTACTTGACACATCGTTTTGGGCCTACGAACGACTGTGAACCTTCTCTACTGACTCTGATTCCCCTAGTTTGTCTCACAGCACAGTCTTATAACAACAACATGCTCTCAATCTCTGCCTTTCATTCAGAAAGGATGGGGGAAAGGCAGTGATTGAAATTTATTGCTCTCACAGGCCTGATGAATTGAAGAGCTTAGAGTCCTCCTCAACTTTACTTCAAAACATGTTCAGATGCTCACTGTGAACTGTATTTTTTTAAAATTACAGACAATACCATAAAATTTAGCATTGAATTTTCTTTTAATTTCTAGCTAAAGAGGAAAATGCACATATCGCAGAACACATACCTGCATACACACAAACACGTATATTGGGGTCAAGTTTTACTCTTTGCTGGTATTTTCCAATAGTACCTAACAAAATGCTGGAGTATCACAGGCATTTAGTAGACAATTATAAAGTGTTTGGCATGCAAAATATCAGCAGTGGCATCATGATCCAATAAGCCCACCCTACATTCTAGAATTGTTATGACTCCTTGAAAATCATGCTGCCATTTGTTATTTGACCAAAAACAGAACAACATGAGGAAGAAATCTTCCACTTTCAACACAATAGCAATAAAATATAAAATAATCAATGGATTTTCCCTAAGGCTAAAAATATAAGTCACCTGGGCCACTCTCATCTTTTCCACTGCACAACAAAAAGTTATTTTCTTGGTTAAAGGCAGTTGTTACCCTATCACCTGCTCAAATCAATCAACTGTATGGTTGATTCAGAATCCTCTGGCTAAAATTATATATCAAAGATGCTAAAAGCAAGAGATGTGGAATCATTCTTATTGTGTTTCCTTGACTTCTCTACTCTTTTTTAGTTTATAAATAACAGCTAGGACATCGGGATTTTCCTAAAGGATTCAGCTCCGAGACACTTGTTAAGTGAAGTTTATGATCTCACATTAGTCTTGAAAAATGTTGGCCTTTAACAAGAAAAATCAACATTTAGAAAACTTCAGTCACCTATTCTGAAATAAAAATCCAACACAGAAATATGAAATTTAAGTAAATTTTTTTCGTTAGTGATATAACATTTTAGGAAGGTTATGAGGAAATTATTCCTAGTCAATTTACTTAAAAATTATTTGATCAATAACATAACATCTATGGAGTTACATTTATATTTCTGATTTATAAATATTTTAAAGATAAAAAAGAGATCACTTATTTTCAACAATTAGTATTTTTTATTTTTTTCAAAATTTCTGGGGATACAGAGTGACACAAGACACAAATACAGATTCACATCTGTTATTGTAAATAGGGACCACTAAGAACATGGGTGAATCATGTTGATGATCTCAAATAAATATAAAAACAAACAAACAACTTACTGGTCAGTTTGCAACCATCTTTTTCCAGAATCCTCAGATGCAGAGAAGATTGTCAGGTTCATGCATATATCAACACTTTATTTTAATTTTTTATTTACACAGGAAATTTCACTATGACTAGAAGACATACTTTGTAGAAATCAAATAATTATTAAAAAAATGAGAATTCTAGTAGCCTGGCATATAGTTTTTTCCTGAAAATGTTCCATGTATTTTTTTCTATTGCTTTTAGAGTGCTCTAAAAAATGTCAGTTTAGTCATCTTTATTGAGAGTGTCATTTATAATCTTACTAGAGGCCCAGTGCACAAAATTTGTACATTGGAGGGGTGTCGCTCTGCTCAGCCTGTGCCCTCTCACAGTCTGAGATCCCTAAGGGGATGTTTGACTGCCAGCTTGTGGCTGGATGACCTTCTGCTGCTGCACAGCCTACTGCTTAAGCTTCAGCAGCTGCTGCACATGCATGGGCTGGGCCACCATGGTCTGCCCTGTGAACACCATCGAGTGGGTGAGTCAAGCACACAGGTAGGCTCACCCTGAGTTCTCTGCACTTCCCTGAGTCCCTGAGTTGTTCAGACTAACTGCCTTCTACAGAGAAATGCACCAGGATCGGGCCTAAGCCAGCAGTTGGACATCCCTCTCGCAATCCGGGACCCCTTGGGGGATGTAGCAGTACTGCCACAGTGGAAGCAGGCGGCCAGGGAGGAGCCCAAATCGGTGCCGGGCACCACGCTGCTAGCACTCTGTTGCCACTTAGTGGTGCTGCCACATAGTCGGGAGAGGCTTCCACTGTGGCAGCTGCACTCCCCAGGTGTGAGCCCAGCTTCTGGCTGAGCAGTGCTACACCTGTGGGAGCACACTGACCACCAGGGAGCAGCCCCTGTGTTGAGTGTCTGCCCCCCAGTGGTCAGTGCACATCATAGTAATCGGTCGTTCCAGTCGTTCCACCATAAAAGTCGCTTAGGCTTTTATATATATATACTAGAGGCCCGGTGCACAAAAACTTGTGCACTCGGGGGAGGAGGTGGGGCCCCTCAGCCCGGCCTGTGCCCTCTTGCAGTCTGGGACCACTCAGGGGATGACCACCTGCTGGCTTAGGCCCGATCCCCAGGGGATCGGGCCTAAGATGGCAATAAGACATCCCTCTGGCAGCCTGGCAATGCTCAGGGGATGTCCACTTGCCAGCAGAAAGCAGGCCTAAACTGTAGTCAGACATCCTTAGCGCTGCTGAGGAGGCAGGAGAGGCTCCTACCACCACCACTGTACTGGCAGCCATCAGCCTGACTTGTGGCTGAGCAGAGCTCCCCCCATGTGAGAGCGGCCTGAACACCAGACAGAGGGCAGCTCCTGCATTGAGCGTCTGCCCCCTGGTGGTCAGTGTGTGTCATAGTGACCAGTCATTCCCAGTCCTTCTGCTGTTAGGGTCAGTTTGCATATTACCCTTTTACTATATAGGATAGAGGCCTGGGGCATGGGTGGGGGCCAGCTGGTTTGCCCTGAAGGGTGTCCCGGATGAGGGTGGGGCTCCCGTTTGGGGGCCTGGCCAGTCTGGATGAGAGAATGATGGCTATTTGCAGCTGGTCACACCCCCTTCAGGGTGGGGGTCCCCACTGGGGTGCCTGGCCAGTCTGGATGAGGGGCTGAGGGCCGTTTTCAGGCTGGTGGGTGACTGAAGCTCCCATCCTCTCCTTTTTTTCTTTTTTTTTTTTATTCTGGGATTTATTTACCTTCTATGGCTGTCACTGGAACTGAGAGCCGGCTTTAGCTCTGAGACCTCGGCTGCTGAAAGCAGGTATCTGGGTTTGTTTGGCTTCTATAATTGAAACACTGTTGCAGCTCCAGCTCTGAGGCCCGGCTGGCTGAAACCAGGTTTCTGGGGTTTGTTTAGCTTCTATAACTGCAACACTGTTTCTTAGAGTGCAGCTCAGAGGCTGGCAGCGGCAGGTGGGGAACCTTCGATTCCTCCATCACTGGAGTAAGCAAGCCTCCTGTTCGATTCAGCTGCCTGGCTGCCAGCCACCATCTTGGTTGGCAGTTAATTTGCATATCGCCCTGATTAGCCAATGGAAAGCGTGTCGGAGCTACGGTTAATTACCATGTTTATCTATTATTAGCTAGGATACTAGAGACCCGATGCACAAATTTCTTGCACTTGGGGATGGATCCTCAGCCCAGCCTCTGTCCTCTTGCAGTCCAGAGCCCTTGGGAATGGGCCTAAGCCGGCAGTCAGATATCCTTAGCGCTACCACGGAGGCAGGAGAGGCTCCCACCACTGCAGCTGTGCTTGCCAGCCATGAGCCTGGTTTCTGGCTGAGTAGCGTTTCCCCTGTGGGAGCGCACTGACCACCAGGGGGCAGCTCCTGCATTGAGCATCTGCCTCTGGTGGTCTGTGTGTGTCATTCCACCATTCAGTCTATTTGCATATTAGCCTTTTATTATATAGGATAGATGTCTTGTTTTTAATATTCTTTCACTCTACTTGAACTTGGTATTTTTAAGACTATTGAATTCTCCAAATATTTTCGTTAAATATTCTATTTATCCCTTTAATTTTGTTAATTTGATTCACATAATTTTTTGAATCTTTATCAGGTGTGTACAGGTTTATAGTTGCTATATCTCCCATGTGAATTGATTGTAGATTTTAATCCAAAAATGCTTTTTTTAAAAAATATATATTTTGATTTTTTTTACAGAGAGGTAGGGAGAGGGATAGAGAGTTAGAAACATCGATGAGAGAGAAACATCAATCAGCTGCCTCCTGCACACTCCCTACTGGGTATGTGCCCACAACCAAGGTACATTCCCTTGACCTGAATAGAATCTGGGACCCTTGAGTCCACAGGCCTACACTCTATCCACTGAGCCAAACTGGTTAGGGCTTTATCCGTAAATGCTTAATGTCATTGTTGGCATGTATGGATTTATGTCTGTCATTTGCTATATTATTTCCTATATATTTCTATCTCTCTCTCTTCCTCTTTTACTGCTGTTCCTACTATTAAATTGATAAGTACCTAATTGCCATTCAAATTCTTTTGCTGAGTCATTTACTATGTTTTTTAAGGTATTTTCTTAATGGTTGCTCCAGGAATTACAATATACAGTAAATCTTAATAGGTCAAAAAGTCTCATTTCTTTACATAGTTCATGATTTTATTGTTAAAACATAGACTTTAAAATAATACATTAAAGCAATTCTAGATTCTGATTCCTTCTACAATGGTTGATATTTGTTTCTATTTTTTCAGTTGCTTATTAATTTGTTTGGTGACTTGCTTGGACTAACTTGCAGTCTGGGTGGTGACTGGTGCCTCAGCTCAGTAACTCGCTTATAGGTTTGTTTTGTTCTTTTTTTTCCTTAAATTTTTATTTTTAAGGTTGGCTTCTTTGGTGTCAGCACCTCTTAGTCAGTATCCAATGCTGGTTTAGAGGTCTTACTCAAACACCTTGAACCAATAGGGTTTTTGTGTTTTGCCAACAGATCTCTGTAGTTTGAAGGATGCATTCAACGTTTGACATTTAGCCCTAGCTTATTTGGCTCAGTGGATAGAGCCTTGGCCTGCAGACTGAAGGGTCCCGGGTTCCATTCCAGTCGAGGGCATGGAATTGGTTGTAGGCTCCTCCCTGGCCCGGGCCCTAGTTGGGACACATGCAGGAGGCAACCGATCAATGTCTCTCTCACATCAACATTTCTGTCTTTTTCTCTCTCTTCCACTCTCTAAAAATCAATGGAGAAACATCCTCAGATGAGGATGAAAATAAACACAAACAAAAAAACAAAGTTAGGCATTTATGTCTTTGGATGGTTTTACTTTATCCATTCTCAAGGCCTAAAATTCAGTAGCTCATTGGGGCCCCTCCAATCTCTCCTGAGTTTGCACACAGCATTGTGCATGCAGACCTTTGACAGTGAGCCCACTTGTCCTCAGGCCATGCATGCCCTGCATTCCCAGATCGAACTTCTGGACAACAGAGCTGGGTCAGGTGAGAACAGAGCAATGCCACAGTCCCTCACTATATTCACTGAAACAGTCTATTTTCTTAAATTCATGTTTCTCAGTTATTGTATGCTTTTAGCTAATTTCCAGAGTCCTTAAATGGTTATTTTTGACAGTTTGTTGAATTTTGATCATTGCTTTGGGGGAAATAATTTTTTTCAGTTTTTCAATTTGCCATTTCAGAAGTCTTACATTGTTGTTTCTAAGTTATTCTAGACTAACATTGTCTTTTATTTATTTATTTTTTCTTGGTGTGAAATAGAAGCATTTTTGACATGTCTCAATTATATTGGAATTCAAATTGTTATCTACATTGCAGCACATAGACTGACAATAGTACTTTTTAATAATAAAATACATTTAATATAATCTAATAAAATATAGTTCCTCCTCACACACCTTGGGTATAGAAACAACCAAACTCCTCTGACTGATAGTCAAAGTACCTTCACAAATTACTTTTCTGTAACTATCCAATTTCTTTTAATAAAAAAATGCATAATAAGTCTATATCAGCAATATATACAAGTCAATTCTTCATTATACTATTTGAAATACTCTCAGAATTGAAACATTGAGACAGATATCAGAATTCTTAGATACTAATTGAAAAAAAAAATGCTCATCAGCCTCTTTATTTTTCTAGGAAAATTTCTTTTTCAAAAATACCATATGGAGCAGAAGAGAACTATGTCTTCAATAATATAATGCATTAATCAAACATTAGGTTTTGCTAATGTGGGTATGGAGAGATCATATTGTGGTCTATAGCATATGTTTGATATATACAAAGAGGACTGCAGCACAGTTCTATGTGGAAGTCTGATTTGTTGACTCAAAAAATTTTTTTTCAGCAAAAAGTCTGCTAGCTACTTTATAAAGATTGTTACCTTGATGTATATGGTGTCAACCAAATTGATTTAGACTGTCAATTCTTCCCCAACTTAATTTTTTCTTAAGTAGATTCCTATGCTATTAATCAGAATATGTAATATTCAAACTTGTAGATATTAAAAGCTGGAATGGAGTCAGTAAATGGCTAAGAATTTTAGAACCAGTACTATTGTTTAAGCTCACTTTTCAAATTTAATTATGAATTTATTCACTCACTCAGTTATTCAGTCATCCAGTTCTTCATACCATTCTTTGAATATGTATAACTTACTCAGCTTGTTGTCATTGAGTACTACGTACTAGCACTGATGTGCCAACTTCATGAATTTTTATTCTATTGCTTATATCACAGTTAGTAACAACTTTTTTACAGTTTTTCTGCATATGAGTAGAACTCTTGACATTCATTCTAGTTTTTAATTTAGTAGGATTTGTATTTTTATGCTTAATAAAATATCATCCTAAAATAAATCTGTTTTCATTGTGAATTATTATTCATAAAATACAACAAAACCAAAGTCTTGTATTCCAGCTTTAAAATAAAATGCAAATTTTCCATTAAATGAAACATCTTACATTTCCAAATGCTAAATAAGATGAACTTAGAAAGTTATTCCAGCCAGTTAATTAGGACATGGGGGAAAGTTCGATATAAGAACATTCTCTGGATGTATTGCATTTTTATTTTATTATGACCAGGACTCATGTTTATTTAATTTGTCAACATGCCCTTCAGTGTTTTATTTTTAGACTAAAGGCCCAGTGCAAGGTCCATAGGCCTGGCCAGTAATCAGGGCTGATTGGGGCCTCCCGGGCCGGGGGAGGGACAGGGGAAGGAAGGTTGGCTGTCAGCCCTGAGGAGGGAGCCGGCCCTCAGCCCCCTTGGTAAAGGGGTCGGGTACGTCGCCACCCACCCACTGTTCCCCATCCCAGCCTGGGGTCCTAAGGCCCCAGTCGGGTTCGGAAGAGGAGGCAAGGATCGCTGGGCCCAGGTGTAGAAGGAACAGATGCCAGACACAGATGCTGCCATTGGTGCCCTGCCACCATATGGTTTCCTGCCTCCCCAACCCCCCCTTCCCCTGCTGCCACACTGCCACAGTGGCAGGTGGGTGGCGAGCCAATTGGGGTCTACCAGCTGGCAGGAAGAGAGGGGGGGAGGGGTCACGGGAGGTTGGCTGGCCACAGGAGGTTGGCTGTGGGAGCACACTGACAACCAGGGGGAGCTCCTGCGTTGAGTATCTGCCCCCTGGTGGTCAGTGCACATCATAGCGACTGGTTAACCAGACATTGCGATTGTTCCGGTTGTTCAGTTGTAACAGTAGCTTAGGCTTATACATATGAAGATAAACAAGTGACTATAGGTAATGTTGAGCCAACTACTCTCATTCTCTTCCTAAATTGGCACTATATAGTAGCTGGACGGAAATGATCTCATGCTTGCCGACACATTAATAAAGAGCAATGATGCAAAAAATATCAGTTTTTCCATACTTCTTTGTTTCTATGCTTGTTATCAATGAGCTTAATCATTCCCATGATACATGTTGCTTTTCCTCTTTGGAATCCACTGTCCACACACTTACAGTGACAAGTACTTCAGCTTCATAGCACCCATCTTTACTGGAGCTGAGTTATGACTCAGACAGAACAAGAAGTTTAGAGTAATTTTGCCCTGGTTCTGGATTTCTACTAATGATGTTTAATGTTTGAAACAGTATTCTAACTCCAGTACATTATGACTTTTTTTTTTTGTCTTGGGAGGAGCATCTTCATACTGGACACATTGCATCAATAGGCAACGTCTTTATGAACCTTAATGGTCAAGTGCCTGATGATGATTCTCCCATAGTTCCAAAAGCTCAAAACCAAAATCTCAGCATTGAAGTTAAGAACTTAAGCTCTGGAGTTAGAGAGATCTGGGATTTAGTTATAAATGTTCCATCTAGAAGATGTATTAACTTGGTCACATTACTTAAACTTCACCTCAGGTTTTCCTCTCTAAAGTGAAGATGATATTAACCACTTTTTATCAGATTGCTGTGAGGATTAAATGTGATAACTCAGTCTATATCATCACGTAAACCTTTAGTTTTGCCCTACTATTACATAATATTTTGCTTATAGTAATCAAAATCTTGTCTTGCTCTTAGCTTCAAGCTCTCTCTTGATACAACAAATCATGGGATCCAGCTCCTGTACTCAAGTAGTACTTTGAGTCCAGGCATCATTTTAATGTATTTCCCCAAGAAAGTATGATCTTACCTTACCTCCCTGGTGTTACTAAAGATTCCAGTTCTACTTCGCTGGGCCCTCACAGATGCTACTCCTGAGTATTCTTTGATGCATGTAAACCAGTATCTTAGAGTTTGCTACCAGTGGAAACCACCTAAGATAGTCACCATCTCTTTGGTTGAATCACTACTAATTCTTTCATAAACATTACCTACTTGCTCAGGCACATATTTAGTATTACTGATACTTATTACTGACTTTGTGGGCCCT
The DNA here is from genome assembly GCF_964212035.1 of Myotis nattereri. Classification (NCBI taxonomy): domain Eukaryota; kingdom Metazoa; phylum Chordata; class Mammalia; order Chiroptera; family Vespertilionidae; genus Myotis; species Myotis nattereri. The sequence goes on from NC_138075.1 coordinate 14,420,544, forward strand.
TAAAAACAGATCCTGTGTTTCAGGACATCTATCAATTGAAACATCTATTATCAATCATTCTTAGTATTTATTCAAGACTTATGACCCAAACATTGTTCTAGATGATTTATAAATATATTACCCCATTTCATCCCCATGACAACTCTTTGAGGTGGTTATGATCACTATCCTCATTTTTCAGATGAGGATACGAAGGCACAGTTAGTGGAAGAGCCATTATTTATCATTTAAAGCTTAGCCTTCTGACTCCCAAAGTCATTCTGTATCCCTGCATCCATTAAGCTGATTTCCTCGCTCTCTGGATCCCCACAGATTTCCCATTTCCACACACCTTGAGTCTTTCTCATATTTCCAGCTTCAAAGTATAATTAATACTTATGGGCTACTTTGCAAAATCGGGCTGAGGCTGGCATTCTATCTCACTTGCCTTCTTCCCCTTCACTCTCCTGATCTCATACAGTTATGGGTCTCTTCTGAGATCACTTCCTTAGCAAATAACTTGCACACAACCTTCCTCTCAGGCTCAGCTTCTGTAAATACAGGCTAAGCACAAGGTGTAAATTATTAGAGAAAAATGTTGAGGGCAATTAAAGGACACCAATCTCTGAATTGTGATGTTCCTCTTGGAAAGTAATAAGTACCTCTAGAAATGAAGATATGGGGGGGGGAGGCCTGAGGGAAAAGGGGGAATATGTGGTACAGGAGGAAAGTGAGCAAAAATTGACACCGTGGGTGAAACTCAATAGAAGAAAATCAATAATTGCTGAATATTTGAGAAAACTCACATGAGGTTAAATATAAGGCATATAATGGAGGTTCACCTAATTTAGCAATTATATTTACTACGCTCAACAGCTTGATAAAATGTTTCAAAACAGAAAAAATTCTTAATTGGCATCTTGAAGGCATAGCAACAGGGAGATTTTTGTTCCTCAAAATATCTTAAAGATAAAATTTCTTCACATACACTATTTTTATTGAATTTTCTTTGAAAAAAAATAAAAGTGGAAAAGGCCAAAGAATATTCAAGCAATACTGTCCCGACTTATTTGATTGAAAACAATGGTTTGGATAGGGAAATGTTAGCAGAGAAAGATAGAAAATGAGGGTGCTCCCTGATTCCAGATGGTCATGGACGTCCACTTTTGAATATTCTTTAGGTTTTTATCAATTTTGTTTCAGTGTGGAAGAGACAATGAAGAAGGAAGATTAATTATGGGCGGTGTAGTTTTAGGAATAATGGTTAAGTCACCTCTTCAGTGGAAAATAATAAAGGCCTCCCTTATGCTGATACTACGTGGATGAGAAAAAAAAAAAAAAAGAGGGTTATCTTTTGAAGAAAGAAAAATATCAAATTAAACAAAAATCCCAATTAAACATAGGTGCTGACTTAGCATTAACAAATATTACTGAACACCTCAATGGAAAGGCTACTAGGAGTACAATAAATTACCAGAGATTTTTTTTTTTATCAAGGCTATTATAACCTAATTGAGGATTGAATGAAAGCCTATAAATATAAATATTACATTACATTTTTTGGTAAGAGTTTTGCCCCTTCACTATGCTTCTTCTTCCCCATCCTCGCTCTGCTGAGGGTTTTTCCTCAGAGTGTTTCCTTGGTAAACCATTTACACACAATCCTCATCTCAGGCTCTGCTCTGGCAAACACAAGCTTGGGTTAATTCTTAGAGAAACATGTTAAGGGAAAATAATAAGAATTAATTGTGAAGCAAGTATCAGACATAATAAGATTTCAACCATAAATATTTCAAGAGATAATGAAACATCCTTATCACAGCTAAGATAAAACTAACAATTATTTCTTAATAACATTAACATCAACCATCCAATGTATCCTAATTTCCATTGTCTCATGCCTATTAACTTTTACTTATTTAAATCAGAGTCCACATAATATCCACACAATATAATTGGCTGATGTTTCTTTAAGACTCTTTTCTAAGTTCCACCTAATTTATTTATTCCCGTGATTGATTTGTTGAAGATACTGGGTTGTTTGTCCTGTACATTTCCCACAGTCTGCGTTTTGTTGATTACATTTCCATGGTGCAAATGAATCTGTTGCTCTGTAAATTGGTAGCTGTTTATAGAAGCTTGATGAGATTCAGTTCTGTTTCTTCTGCTTCTTTGGTAGGTGGTATTTCTTCCATCAGGAAACAAAGTGTCTGATTGTCTCTCTTTGTATGTTAACAGTTGATGATCAGTGCCTCTGTTCACCAGTTCAAATAGAATTTCAAAACAACCATTCCAAATTTTATAAGGTCGTCTTTATTTATCAGGTAAAAATTGTATAAAGAGAAATTTCCCTTCATCTAATATGTGGTTTATTAGTTTATAATATCAAAAGGCCAATGTAAATGCCTGATTCTTCATTTACCCATTTCAAAATAATTCGCTTGTTCCTAGCATCTCCCAGTGATGACCATCTTATTTTCTTTGCTGATTTTTTTTTCACTATGAATGCATGTATATAATCATTAGAGGCCTGGTGCACAAAGATTTGTGCACTCAAGGGGGGAGGGAGGATCCTCTCAGCCCGGCCTGTGCTCTCTCTCAGTCTGGGACACCTCGAGGGATGTCCACCTGCTGGGTTAGGCCTGCTCCCCGGGGGAATGGGCCTAAGCTGGAAGTCAGAAACCCTCTGGCAGCCCAGCAGCCCTCAGGGGATGTCCACTTGCCAGCGGGGAGCAGGCCTAAGCTGCAGTCAGACATCCTTAGCTCTGCTGAGGAGGCAGGAGAGGCTCCTGCCACCACCGCTATGCTGGCAGCCGTTAGCCTGGCTTGTGGCTGAGCAGACTACCAGGGGGCAGCTCCTGCATTGAGCGTCTGCCCCCTGGTGGTCAGTATGTGTCATAGTGATCAGTCATTCCCAGTCGTTCTGCTGTTAGGGTCAATTTGCATATTACCCTTTTACTACATAGGATAGAGGCATGGTGCACAGGTCGGGGCTGGCTGGTTTCCCCTGAAGGGTGTCCCAGATCAGGGTGGGGGTCCCACTAGGGTGCCTGGCCAGCCTGGGTGAGGGACTGAGGGCCATTTTCAGGCTGGCCACACCCCCTTCAGAGTGGTGTCCCCACTGGGGTGCCTGGCCAGTCTGGGTGAGGAGCTGATGGCTGTTTGTAGGCTCGCCAAGCCCCCCCAGCAGGGACCCTCACCCCATGGGGGTGTGGCCAGCCTGGGTGAGGGGCTGAAGGCTGTTTTCAGGCTGGCCACAGCCCCTTCAGCGTGGAGGATTCCTGCTGGGGTGCCTGGCCAGCTTGGGTGAGTGGCTGAGGGCCATTTTCAGGCTGGTCACAACCCCTTCAGGTTGGGGGTCCCCACTGGGGTACCTGGCCAGCCTGGGTGAGGGGCTGATGGCTGTTTTCAGGCTGGCCACACCCTCCAGAGACCCAAGCTCCAAGCCTCTCTTTTTATTCTTTTCTTTTTTCTTTCTTCCTGGGATTTATTTATCTTCTATAATTGAAACTTTGTAGCCTTGAGTGGAGTCCAGTGCCGGCCAGGGCAGGCGGGAAGCTTGGCTTCCTCCATCGCAGGGGGTGGGGGGGGTCAAGACAAGCCTTCTGCTCACTCCAACTCCGTGGCCACTGCCCTCTTTGCGACGGAGTGACGGAGTGATGGTTAATTTGCGTATTACTCTTTTATTAGATAGGATTTCATGTGTTTCACCCAATAGTACTTATTGTTATTATTATTATTTTTTAATTTCTTTATTGAATAAGTTATTACATATGTGTCCTTATCCTCACATTATCCCCTATTCCCCCACTCATGCCCTCATCCCCTTGTAGTTAATTTTTAATGTTTTATAATCATATCTCATGTGTTTCACTCAATAGCACTTATTGTTATTAATGCTTTAATTTTTGGACAATGGAACCCTCTTCAATCTGACTCTCAAGTACTTTTTGCTAGCTTGCTTAATTTTTTTAAATCCATTTGTAGAATGTTTTACTAAATTCCATAATTACAATAAAAAGTGCAACTTAACAAACTTGGGAGTGAATATGAAGTGACTCTTAGCAATCAAACAAGTCAACCAGTGGGAGCAGAGGTACACAGGCTACTAAGGAGCAGAGCACTTCCACCAGGGCTCACTAGGGCATCACTAAATTTCACTGAGGGGCAGGGCAATGTCTGCTAACCTGGTGACTCTTAAGTGATGTTCCAGGTACATTTCCTGTCCCAGACTTGGAATTACCTATTTGTCTAAGAAGCCTAGGCTCTTTTCCCCAGGTCTATTTTGACCTTTAAACACTTTCATGTGTTGCTTCCATCCTCCTCAAAATTAAAAATCTCTTAAAGGTGCCCAATGACCCTACAGCTGTTAAGCCAGTGGTTCCCTCTTAGTCATCCTCTGGGATTTCTCTAAAATTTCCTTTTCTTTTGGTACCTCTTAATATTGACACTCCTCTTTTCTCTATCTCTCTCTCTCCTTCTCTCCCTCCCCATGCCTCTTTTTTTCACTATTGTGTTGATCTTTTTTGTGTGTTTTTCTTTCGTTTTGTTACTTTTTCTCTTCTGGCTCATTAAACATAAGTGATATATATTCATCAACATATGTTTTATATATACATAGTTGGTATCTCTGGATATTAAAGGGATGGCCCAATTGTATGATTCATTCCTTTAACAAACAAATATTAATAACTAGAGTCTCAATGCACAAAATTCATACAAGGGGCTTGACCCTCGCAGCTGCAGCACCTTGCCTCAGCCCTCACAGACCTGGCTTCATCCAGAAGGTTGTTCAGAAGTGCCACGACCTTTGCAGTGGGGTTCAGCATCTGAAAGAGGGGCTGATACACAAATGAAAATGCTATATAAGAAATATGAATTTAGAAGGCATTGGGAGCCAGGTGGAGACTCTTTCTTGAAGAGACACACTGACTTCTGGCCTTCTGGTCCACCTTTTATTTACTTGAATACACATTTGCCCTTTAGCAATGCATATATTCATATCAAAGGTAAAGTTTGGGCCCTAAGCGGTTTGGCTCAGTGGATAGAGCATCATCCTGCAGACTCAAGGGTCCCAGGTTCGATTATGGTCAAGGGCATGTACCTTGGTTGCGAGCACATCCCCAGTGGGGAGTGTGCAGGGGGTAGCTGATCAATGTTTCTCTCTCATTGATGTTTCTAACTCTTTATCCTTCTCCCTTCCTCTCTGTAAAAAAATCAATAAAAAATGTTTTTAAAAAAGGGAAAGTTTGGTGAACAGTAAAAGGATTATCAGGTTAGGGGATTGCCTTGAGCCACCACTATCTTTTTAAAAATATATATATATTTTGTTGATTTTTTTTACAGAGAGGAAGGGAGAGGGATAGAGAGCTAGAAACATCGATGAGAGAGAAACATCGATCAGCTGCCTCCTGCACACTCCCCACTGGGCACATGCCTTTGACTGGAATCGAACTTGGGACCCTTCAGTCCGCAGGCTGATGCTCCATCCACTGAGCCAAACTGGTCAGGGCAACCCACCACTATCTTAATACTGGGTGCTTAGTGTCAGTCCTGCTAACTTTCAAGGTCCATTGGCCTTCCGCGTTCCTTGGTGCACTGACAGTATTGGCAAGTGATGGCTTCCTGCATGGAAGGACATCAGGAAGGTCGTTCAGCTGTTCAGAATAATTAGCATATTATGCTTTTATTATTATAGACTAGAGGCCCGGTGCACAAAAATTTGTGCACTCGGAGGGGGAGGGGGGTCCCTCAGCCCAGCCTGTGCCCTCTCGCAGTCTGGGACCCCTTGGGAGATAACAACCTGCTGGCTTAGGCCTGCTCCCGGGTGGCAGAGGGCAGGCCCAATCCCTAGGTGCAGCCCCTGGTCAGGCTCAGAGCAGGGCCAATTGGGGAGTTGGGGCACCGCCCCCTGTCACACTCAAGACAGGGTAGATAGGGAGGTTGTGGCCCCACCCCCTGTCATGCACAGAGCAGGGCCAATCAGGGGGTTGGCGCACTGCCCCCTGTCACTCACAGAGCAGGGCCTATCAGGCGGGTTGGGGCTCTGTACCCTGTCACGCACAGAGCAGAGTCAATGAGGGGGTTGGGGTGCTGCCCCCTGTCATGCACAGAGCAGGGCCCATCAGGGGGTTGGGGCACTGCCCCCTGTCACGCACAGAGCAGGGCCCGTGGGGTGGGGGTTGGGGCACCGCCCTCTATCACCCACAGAGCAGGGCGGATCAGGGGGTTGGGGCACCGCCACTCTCACACTCAGGGCAGGGCCGATGGGGAGGTTATGGCTCTACCCTGTCACACACAGAGCAGGACCCATGGCGGGGTGGGGGGTTGGGGCGCTGCACCCTGTCACACACAGAGCCACACGGCGATCAGGGGGTTGGGGAGATCCCCCCTATCAGGCACAGAGCAGGACTGATCAGGGGGTTGGGGCACCTTCCCCTGTCACGAACAGAGCAGGGCGGATAGGGAGGTTGTGGCCCAGCCCCCTGTCACACACAGAGCCACAGGGTGATCAGGGGGTTTGGGCGCTGCCCCCTGTCACACTGATCCCAGTGCTGGGAGGCCTCACGGCTCCGCTGATCCAGGTGCTGGGAGGTATATTACCCTTTTACTATATAGGATAGAGGCCTGGTGCATGAGTGGGGCTGGCTGGTTTGCCCTGAAGGGTGTCCTGGACCAGGGTGGGGGTCCCCTCTGGGGTGCCTGGCCAGCCTGGGTGAGGGGATGATGGCTGTTTGCAGCTGGTCACACACCCTTCAGGGTGGGGGTCCGCACTGGGGTGCCTGGCCAGTCTGGGTGAGGGGCTGAGGGCTGTTTTCTGGCTGGTGGGTGATGGAAGCTCCCAACCGCTCCTTTTTTTCTTTTCTTTTTTTTTTTTTTTTTATTCTGGGCCAGCTTTAGCTTTGAGTCTTGGCTCCAGCTCTTAGGCCTCTGCTGCTGAAAGTGGTTTCTGGACTTTGTTTACAATGTTGCGATCCTGCTGGCTGAAGCCGGGCAGACTAAAGCGGGTTTCTGGGGTTTTGTTTAGCTTCTATATTTGTTACATAGTTGCTTAGAGTTGCAGGTCAGAGGCCTGCAGCAGCAGGCGGCAGGCGGGGAATGTTGGAGTCCTCCATCACTGAAGCAAGCAAGCCTCATGTTAGTTTCAAGCTGCCTGGCTGCTGGCCGCCATCTTGGCTGGCAGTTAATTTGCATATCTCTCTGATTAGCTAATGGGAAGGGTAGCGGTCATAGACCAATTACCATGTTTCTCTTTTATTAGATAGGATATGTTACATGTTAGATAACTTTAGGTACTGGAAAAAATCAGTGAATAAGACAGACATAACTTGTTTAAGTGTTAGGAGATGGAGAAGTAACACACACACATATGCATACATTTGAAGTAGATAATTGCTATACAGATAATTTTAGTTGGAGAGATGGGTTTTGAGTATCCATGAGAGCTGTTATAGCAGACAAAGCCCAGAAGTCCTCTCTAAAAGCTAAAACAGCCTGAGCCCTGAGTAGGCATAACATACCTCACTAGGTAGAGCGTGCCAGGAAAGAGTTTCTATGGAAAGTAATAGATGCTCCTATTTTCATTACAATGCTATTTATAACAGCCAAGACTTAGAAGCAGCTCAAGTGGCCATTAGTGGATGAGTAGATAAAAAAGCTGTAGTACATTTACACAATTGAATATTACTGGGCCATAAAAAAGAAGGAAACCGTACCTTTTGTGACAACATGGATAGACCTGAAGAGTATCATGCTGAGTGAAATAAGCCAGTCAGAAAAAGGCAAATACCATATGATCTCACGTATATGTGCAATTTAATGAACACAATAAACAAAACTGAACCAGACTCATAGACTGACAATTGTCAGAGGGAAGGGGGTTGGAGGGGCTGGGTGAAAAAGGTGAAGGAATTAATAAAAATAAAAACACCTCATAGACACAGACAACAGTATGGTGATAACTGAGGAAAAGGGGGATGGGGGCAGGTAGAAGAAGGTAAAGGTGAGGGATAAATGGTGATGTAAAGAGACAACGTGGGGTGATGAACACAATATAATATACAGATGATGTATTATAGAAATATACACTTGAAACCTATGTAATTTTATTAGCCAATGTTACCCCAATAAATTCAATAAAAATTCAAAAAGTAATAATATTTTTTTTTAAAGAAAAGAAAGTGATTTCACATGGTTATCTATCATAAATTCTTAACTCAGTTGGTCAGGGTGGGTAGTCATGCACCAGGCATATAACTTCTTTTCTAAAAGGCTTATCTTTAACTTAAGCAAGCCATGCCCTTTGTTTCTGTGCATCTAGGTTAACACACCTTTGAAATGCCCCCGTTCAGACGCCTCATTCTAAAGAGTTCAAGAGAGCACAGAATCCTAACTACCCTGTAATCCAATCTCTGTCTTGCATCCTCCTGCCTTGCTGTAATCTTCCTGACATTTCCTCTTGAATCTCATATGCAGAAAATAAACTGCAAACTGATTTTTCTCAGTCTGTTGAGATCTTACCTCCAGACATTTTCTCTTTAGTCCACAGAGGGAGCACCAAGTGCAGAGGCTCAAAAGAAGATGTGTGCCTCACATGCTGGAGACATAGTGAGGAGCAACCTGTAGCTGGAGGGAAACGGACTCAGGGGAGGGGTGTCGAATTCAAGGTCAACACAGGAAGGAGTGGGGGAAGCAGAACATATAGCAACTTATAAGCCATGAGAACTCTGGCTTTCACTGAGAAAATGAGAACTATTTGAGGTTGTTGAGCAGAGGAGTGATGTAATGTAACTTCACAAATTGAAAGGATCTCTTGGGCTGATATGTGGCAAGCAGACTGTAAAAGGGCAAGAGGGGTAGCAGGGGGACTTGTTAGGAAGTTAGTGCAATAAGCTTTGCCAAAGACCTGAGCATGAGCAGTGCTGGTGGTAAGAAGTGGATAGATTTGCCTAATTGAGCCCATTCCCTGCCAATGCCAGCATCTGGCACATCTCCCCAATGTGCCACTGGGAGCCAATTACACTGTGTCCAGGAGGCACTGCGTTTTAGATGCATTTTATTCTTTCCAATTAACCCATTCTAGCTGGCCACCACACTGCATCCATCCTTTCAACACACAGCACACAGTACTTCTTATGCCATAAGCACACTGCAGACCACAGGCATAACTCCTTTCTGTAGCCCAGCTACACAATAGCCAACCAGCTTCTCTCCCTTATCTACACTCACAATTCCCCATTCACCTGTCCTCCTCAAATTCCCTCAAAACTCAGTAACTTCTGCCATCATTTATTCTTCATCTTGGATATTTCTAATTTGTTTCTGTGTTGAGGTTTGCACTAGAACCTACCAAAGTACTCATTATCACTCATCCAACCATCTCATTCTGGACTTCAGAAAAAGTGATTCACAATTAGACAAAAGTTCATGTACACAGCACATTATGTGATGAATATCAGGGTCATTGATGACCTTTATTATTACAATCTCCTTCACCTTGATTTCAGAGTCCTGGAATTGGACCAGTCCTGAATTCTAGAAAATAATTACCTGAAGAGGAAAAACAAGCTAATAAACCAACAAAGGCTTTCTGCCCTAAGATCATTTCTAACAGGGTGCAAAAGCATCTATTATCTCCCAGTAATGAACCCCACCCACTGAAAGTAATAAGAAAAAAAAATAAGAAAAAGATTGAAATTGGAAGTGGTCAAGAATACTTTTTATTTTATCTGAAGTTCATAGTATTCTGACATCTTAAATAAATTAACAAATCTATAAAAACAGTAATAAAACAATCATAGATACATACTTATCTATACTCATATATTCAGGTAAATGATACCAACTCTAGTCATTGAAAATCCCGTGCTCAAAAGGTTTAGTTAACCAACTACCATCAGCCCATTCTATCTCTAATATAGACAGACTGAAAGCCAGGACTCTTGCCTACCTTAAGCTTATGTCTAAAGTCCATAGATCTTGAAAACTGATGTACTCAGCTTCAGAAAACCCAGATCCATACTTATTTTATGTTTTCCCCATTTTCCTGATTACAAATACATGAGGTGGGAAAGAATGCAGGATTGTGAGAGCCTAGCAAGCCAGGAGCCAAGCATGAACAAGCAAGAGAGAGAACTCCTTGTTTAGGAGATTAAATATCCCGAGTTTCTCACCCATGCAGTGATCAAACTTATTCTGGCCAATGACCTGTTCCCAGGTGTCACTGACAGACAAGTACTTTCTGTATTTATTGGGCAGACTTTATTGGACATGTGCACCTTTCCACAGTGATCTATGGGGAACAGCCCTGGAGAGTGTTAAACAGCAGCTTGCTGGCAAAGCTACAGGAATGGCATGCTCTCTACCCTATCCTCCTTTACAGTTCATGATAACTAGGTTAAATTACAACAGTACCAGGAGCATCAGATGATAAATATTCATATAACATATTGCCATGTGATGAGTTGGCACACTTTAATGATTTTATTTATTTAATATTTATCATTACTACTAAGCTTTACACTTATTAGAAACACAATGCATTTGCTGTCTTTGCTATTGTCAGCAGTGCTTAGTCCAGTTTTCAGCACATAACAAGTGCTAAATAAGGATTTGATGAATGAATGGAGAGCTGCTAAAAGAAAGGGAAGCAAGCACCACTTTACCTGGTCTTCCAATGAACCATGCCACCAACACACACACACACACACACACCCACCCACACACACACACACACACACACAATTCATTAAAGAAAAAGTTGGCCTTTGGAGACATAAAAGGATTAAGAGTATTTTATACCTAAGCTATTTCTGCTTTCTGTATATTTAAATCAGTAAGTGTAGCAAATTTTGACACAATTATGGTTGAAGAATACGGATGCTATTTATGCCAACATGCACTTAAAATATCAATATCACAGACCCTCTCTGGCATTCTTTCTGATGGATGTACTGTGGAGACTTAGGAAATACAATGCAGAAGAATTTATAACCCAAGCTCTATTTACTGAGAAAATCCCCCATCCTTTATTGGCATGCCATTACATTTGCTGACATTGCTTAATATATGCATGCATATACATATACAATTCCACTGGCAGAATTGTGACATGATCATAAAATACCAAACATGGACAGCAGACAGGAAAAAGTTTGTTAAGAAATAATGGTCTACTTGACTTGTATAAAGACATATTTATTAATTCTACCCATTCTGCATTTTAAGTATAATATATACATGCTGAATAGCGAATTTACAGAATAAAAGAAAATGCTGTTGGTGTGGTATAATTTTTAAGAAATATATTTGGCCTTTGTGCCAGGTTCCTCGCAAAAAGCTCCTTGAACCCTTGGAATTTCCTGAGTGGCTGTTAGTCACAATGAGCCCCTTTCAATCACACCTGAGTTTACCCTGATGAGGTGACTGGGGCAGGACAATGACCACCTTAGGGTAGGGCTGCTTGCCAGAAAGACCAAATAATACAGAGCTGAAACTTTCAGCCCCACCCACAGGCCTCCTCAGAGAAAGGGGATGGGCTGGAGATTAAAGATCTGTAGAAACTCTCTAACAAGGAAAATTAGTGAACTTCTGGGTTGATGAATGGTCCACAAGGCCCAGTTTCCTAAGGAGAGAAGCTCCTGTGCTCAGCACCCTTCTGGACCTCACGCTATGTACCTCTTGATCTGATAGGTTTTCTGTGACCTTTATCATATCCTTCACAATAAACTGGTAAGTGTAAATAAATGCTCCTATACATTCTGTGAGCCAGATCAAATTAACTGAATCCAAGGAGAGGTGTGGCAGGAACCTCTGATTTACAGCCATGCTTTAGAAGCTCAGGTAATAACCTAAACTTGCAATTGGTGTCTAAAGGGGGAGCAGTCTTGTGGGACTGAGCCCATCAATCCCGCAAGTGGGATATGACACTCTATATGGACAGGGTCAGAATTTAGTTGAATTTGTGGGACACTCAACCAGTGTCTGTTGAGGACTGGAGGATTACCTGCTGCTATTGGAAAACACACAACAGAGATGGCTGTGCCGCATGGGACTGATAAGATCTATGTAGGTTTTCGACAAGTTTATTGAACATCATGCTTATAATACCATATAAAATAATGTTTGTAATATCTTATTCATGTTTCTATGAGTCAAGCATATCTATACTAATAAAAGAGAAACATGCAAATTGGTGTCACTCCACTATGCCCACCAGCCAATCAGAGTGACTATGCAAATTAACCCAACAAAGATGGCGGTTAATTTGCATACACAGGCATGGAGTGAAGACTGAAGACTGAAGACTGAAGAGGCTTGGCTTCTCCTCTGCGGCCGGAACAAAAGCCTGGGTCCTGGGTGCCAGAGGAAAACTTGTGCCAGTAGCCGGGGGAAGGAAGGCCTATTGCGTGAATCTTCGTGCAACGGACTTCTAGTTTTATATAATACTGTATAGAGTTTAATATTGTTCTCACTTTCCAGATGAGTAGTCTAATCTTAAATACTTTAAAATCTTTTCCTAAGTTACACAGCTAGGGTGTGAACAAGCTGGTACACACCACAGGGCCATTGGACTCCAGTGTCCAGGCTCTGAACCAGTTCCATGGGGATGAAAAGAGGCACTGTAGTAAATCCAACCCAAAGTAACCCTTAGGGTGCTCTGATCATAAACTCTTAACTGGGCAGGTCATAGTAAGTAGTCACTCCGCAGGCCTATAACTTCTTTAGTAAAAAGTTTATCTTATCTTAAGCAAGCCCTATCCATTGTTTCTGTGCATTTAGGTTAACACACCTGTGGTGTATGGGATTATGTTCCAACTGAGCCATCTGGCCAAGCCTATGGTTTTTGAAATGCCTTTTTCAGTCACCTGTGAAGTACAACTACCCTGTAGAAAGCACAAGATCTTATCTTGTCAACTGTCCTATAATCCAACGCTCACTTGGCTTTACCACCTTCATGCCCTCATTCTTTAATTTCCATAAGCATAAAAGAAACAGAAAAAAAACTGTCATTCAGGGGAGCATTTGAGATCTCGCTTCCTGGCATTGTAGTCAATTTGGCTCAAATAAAGTCTTATAAAAAATTATAGGTTTGGACGTTGACACCATCGTTATGAAATTTCTGCTATACACATGTACGTTTCCTACACTTTTCCTGTTCTCCCAACTCTTATAAAACCTTTTTTTGTAATTAAATCTCCAAAAATTTTCCTCTAAATGATTGAGAGGAATAAAGGGAATCAGGCGAGTCTGTTCTTATGCTTATATATTAAAAGAAGTAAATTCCTTAATCCTAACATCTAACATTTCTAAGTGTAGACAATGTTCACTGTAACGGGATTTTAAAGCTCATGGAATAGCTTCTACACTTTCTAAGTTCTTGTGGTTCATCTGGGTTATAGACCTAGCTCTGGCCAGTTCACTGTGAATAGAAGTCACCAACATTTTGAGGCACTAACCCCCTAGCTCTCTCCTCTCCTCATTCAGTAACCCTGGAAACCATCCATCAAGATGGCGGAGCCATAAGATGGAAGAATAATTAATCTCCAAGTAAATACTTAGAGAGTTTACCTGGAAATCCACTGGAACTGCAGCAGAATTTATTTAGATGGAACCAAAATCTTTTTTTTTTTTTTATTTTAGGGAGGAAGGGAAAGAGAGAGAGAAAGAGATAGAAACATCAATGATGAGAGAGAATCATTGATTGGTTGCCTCCTGCACGCCTACTGGGGATCGAGCACGCAATCCACGCATGTGCCCTTGACCAAAATCGAACCCGGGACCCTTCAGTCCACAGGCTGACGCTCTACTCACTGAGCCAAACCAGCTAGGGCGACAGATCCAAAATCTTGAAGTTCAAGTGAATTAGTATGCTTTTAAGTTTGGCTAATAGAAGATCTTACTATAAATTACTTTAACAGAAGGAACTTTTTATCTCCTATACAAATATATTTTGGAGGTGGATTATTCTAGGACAGTAGTTATGCAATGTGTTTATAATATGCCCACAGCAGCTCCAAGCATCACATTGTAAGCTCTAATATCCAAGGTCAGGTCAGGTAGGGATGTGTTCTATTCTCATGTCTCAGTTTCCTGTCATCATCCTCCCATCCCTCCCCACAAAAAAAACAACACACAACCTTTATTTCTATTGTCCAGTGTTGAATCAAAACCTTCTGCCTAAACCTATTACTGCAATTAAGTTGGCTTTACTGGGATTGGTTCTCTAGTCTAATCAACATTTATTACCCAGGGCTAAGATATCCCATGAAATGGAAGGTGTCCCATGCATAAAGGAGGTATGCATGTCATTAATGTCTGGGTTTTTTTTTCTTCTTTTTTCTCTTGTTAATCTGTCTTTTATTTCAGGGGGATCTCAGCCAAGAATCCAGAAAGATAGAGGAAAAATTATATTCCTCCCTGTTACACCAAATTTCAAATAAATGTTAAGTTCAAAATATGGCTAATATTAATTTCTCTGTGTTTTTTTTTTAATTTTCAGCTGATCAAAAGTTTTACAGTAGCTCCAAATATTATTACTAATTTATTAACTGTAAAAATTTAGTAATAACAAAATGTTTTATTATTGCTAAAATAACAATAAAAATTTGTCATAAATACTCAACTATTAATTTTGTTTCTTTTTTTAAATCACCAATTGGTTCCACAAATGGGTTGCTATTATTTTTAATTTTTATGTTTAACTTTAAACTATTAATATTGGTGTCATGTAGAAAATATCAAGTTTAGAAATAGTAACCTTTGATTAAGAGAGCATGTGGCTATTTATAGGCAAGGGCCAATTTAGGATGACAGATGGATTCTCCTCACTCTCCAATAGCCTGCCACCTGACCAACGAAGGCTATTTTGCATTTAAGAAAAATAATGTTTGTTTCATGTACACTTGAGTCCAAGTACATATTAAGATCCTGAAAAGAAAAGCTCCACGGAAACATCATCATTGGGAAGGTGGATCAGGAACTAAAAAAATCATGTTTTCTGGCTCCAAACTGTGTCATTTTCGGGAGTGACTTCTAAGAGTCACCCTAACAGCCCCGGTGTGTACGCTTTTGAAGAATTTGTATTAGACTCTCCACCTCTCCAAAGCATGAATTGAAAGGATCGGCGCTGTGCGCACGCGGGCTCAGGTGCGCTTTTGGCTCAGTCACTGGAGCGAGGAGTTGAATCATGTGTGAAATGAAAACCGGACCCGAGGCTGCCAGGGAGTTCACAGAGGACTGCGCCGTCCTCTCCGCAAGGCTGGTCCCCGGGATGCTGGGAATCACGCAGGTGTACAATGATCGCTCCCCAGATCTCAGAGCCCAGAGGGGGCGGACCAGGGCTTTAATGAGCTGTTTTATGCCTGTCCTTGTCTGAGTCCATCTTTCTTATCTCCCCGGCTACTAGGAGTTGTGACAGTTAATAGCCTGTATTTCAGAGTGAAGGGTGAAGGTGAGAAAATTACCTGAACCACTGGAGCTGAATGACTCAACTTTACCTCCATTTTCAAGAGACATTAAGAAGGAAAACAATAAGAAGAAGCAATTGGCGGAGGGAGTGGGCCTTGGGAAATACTAACTTCAGTCCTTTACCTCAGTTTACTATAGGGACCTAAGGCCTACATTTCAAAGTATTTCATCCTGATTTCATCTGCCTAGGCTAAATAAACTAAAATAAAACAATAATGACATACACATCCATATGCACACACTATACACAAAATCAAATACATCTATGCACAGTAAGTGAGATAAGGAAAACATTATGCAAGTGTCTGAGCTGCTTGTAACACATTAAGATCTTGGAACGTTTTCCAGGACTGACTGGAGGGAAAGGGCTTTGAGAACCAGCAAACAGCCATAGTAGGCAAACCCACCAAGATAACTGGATTCAGTGTGACTGCTCTGCTTGTTCTCAGAACCTCACTTTATTAGACCTGACTTGCAACAGTAATGGGAGTGACTAATACAGGCTAGTTTCAGTGTTTCCCCCAAATAGAACACATGCTCTCAAGCAGGATTCTCCTTGGTGCGTAGATGATCTGATTTCTAACTCTGAGAGCTACAGATTTGCTTCTGTGTGTATTTGGGAAAAATATAAGTCAGGCTCCAACAGATCAGGAGACAAAGTCAGAAAGGGTACCATATGCCAAGATCTGTGAAAGCGGCACCCGAATGACAAATTTGGGAAACACTGAAACAGCGATGGGCAGGGCTTACGGGGCTTTAAGCGGATGAGTATCGACGATTTCCTTTATGTTTCTGCGAGAGAGTGACAGATGCAGCACTCCTTTCGAGGGTTTCCCTGCCTGGAGTGTGAACATTGCAACCAGCTCCCTCCACAGATAGTAACCCTGATCTCATGTCATTCTATTTACCACTGCCGTCATCCTAATAGCTACCATTTTTCAAATGTTTACAATGTGCAATGCACTGGATTAAATGCTTTAATGCACTATTTCACTGAATCCTTGAGAAAGCTCTGAAGTAGACAATATAATTATTCCCAATTTTCCAGATGAAGAAACTGACACTTTTAGACATGCTACCTTTTTAATCTGACTCCTCTTAGCAGACTATTTTGTTTTCTGCAATTCCCACCTTCTTATTGGTGTTTTTAACATATCAATAATAGAAATAAGCCCTGGCCGGTGAGGCTCAGTTGGCTGGAGCATTGTTCTGTACACCAAAAGGTGGTAGGCTTGATTCCTGGTCAGGGCACATACTCAGGTTGTGGGTTTGATCCTGGTGGGGGTGAGTATGAGAGGCAACTGATTGCCTCTCTCTTTTCCTCTGTTCTCTCTAAGATCAATTAAAAACATTACTAATATATAAATAAGAATATTATAACAATGGTGAACATTTATTGGCCACACACTATGTTTAGGTTACATAGATTGTCTTATTTTATACTCTCAAAATCTCCTAACATAAATATAAACATTATCTTCCCTCTACAGATTACAAAATGGAAGTAAAAGAGGAATAAAATAACTTCTCCAGTGTTACGCAGCTGCGGGTGGGAAGAATTTGGTTTTGATAGCAGAATGTCCAAACCCCCAGTGCATTGGAAAGAGAATTCACACATGCCAATTCAGGCTGTGGGATAGGCCAGAGAACAGTGCACCAGAAACAGGGTACAACAGTTGTGCTCCTCAGTGGACAGTAGCCTGTGAGGCTTGGACACAGTTGTTCAGCTCAGGAATCTGTATTCCTGTTTTAGGTGTCTATCAATGCCCTAGAGTTGAAAGTTAAAAGTTTCAAAGAGCTTCTTGGCAAAGTTGACTTCAGTGTTCTAAGAAATTCTAAAGTGATGGCAGGCTCTGTCTCACTCGCTCTAAAGACAACCTGCTTAATGAACTAAACGCTTCAATTACAAAAGACTTAGATGCCAAATTATGTTCACAATGTCCTTTATAAAAAAAAACCTCCATTCTCAGATCCAGCCTTCAGTTTAATCCCATGAATGTAAATAAGAACTGACATGATTAAATCTTCTTAAATCCAATTTATTAATATAGTTCCAAAGCAATATGGATTTTTTTTTTTGGTAAAGTGTTTTCCAAAGCCCTTCTTGTCTAAAGTACTTAATATTTTATCCCTAAATTTTCTATGTTATTAACTTATGGTAAGAAGATTCAAAATATTGACAATGTAAAGTTCGTGATGAATTTATCATGGTACTATAAGATAGTTAATATCTAGTTTAAACATTTCAGAGGTTAAGGAGGGCAACCTGAATCAATTGCAGGTGCATTCTTTGCATGGTCACGTGGGAACAAGTCCATACTCTACTTACATAGTGTTTCAAAAGACACCATGCATCTCAAGCAAACCAACCAGTAATACAATCTCTAACTTCACTTTTGCAGCTGGGCTATTTCTATATTCCAAACAATAAGACTTGATATAAGTAATGAGTTTTAAATTATTAAGTACACAAAACTACAGTGATTAAAAACTGATAAAAGTCATTAAAAGTAATTAGACTGCTTTTAGTCTGAGGGAAATGGTATTGTCAGCTGACAAAACAGAATGCAATTTCTTTCATCGAAGGGTTCGGGCAACCTGGTTACCGTTTACCTGAGGCTGATTGGAAATCTGGTAGAGAAAATCTGATCAGCTTGATTGCTTAAAATGGCTATTACATAGAAAAGTCCTAAGGAATAGATGATATATTGAATTATTTAGCAAATGCACATTAACTGAACTTCCAGGAAACTAATGATAATGAGATACACAAATGGGCACTAGGGGTGGGCAAACTTTTTGACTCGAGGGCCACAATGGGTTCTTAAACTGGACCGGAGGGCCGGAACAAAAGCATGGATGGAGTGTTTGTGTGAACTAATATAAATTCAAAGTAAACATCATTACATAACAGGGTACGGTCTTTTTTTTTTTTTTTTTTTTTTTTTTTTTTTTTTTTTTTTAGTTTTATTCGTTTCAAACTGGCCGGATCCGGCCCGCGGGCCATAGTTTGCCCACGGCTGCACTATACTATTTATAACTGCCGGGGTCCAACCCCAGCAGGTCCAGGGGTTCCCAAAGGCGTAGACGGAGTCGGCGAAGAAGGAAGGACATGGAGACAGTGTTCAGTTGATCAGCAGCCTAGCCAGGATCTCCAGCCAGGATCTCCAGCCAAGTTCTGGTCTGGATCTCCAGAGAGGTTCTGCTTAGGATCTCCAGCCAGGTTCTGTGTTCATGTTCTCTTGCTAGGTTCTCCAGGTTCTCCAGCCAGGTTCTGTAGCCATGTTCCCTCGCTAGGTTCTTCAGCCAGGTTCTGTCCAGGTTCTCCAGCCAGGTTCAGTCACCAGGTTCTAGTCAGGTTCTCTTGCCAATTTCTGTAGTCAGGTTCAGTCCAGGATCTTTTGCCATGTTCTCTCCAGCGAAGTTCTTCTGTCTGTAGGTTCTGTGTAGGTTCTGTCTTCTAAATTCTGTGTGTAGGTTCTGTCTCTTGCTGTCTTGTTACATCTGTATTTATACCAGTTGATTCAATCCTATCAATCTCTATTACAAAGGTTAGGGCGTTTCTTATCTCCATTCCAGGGAGTAAAGATTATGTAGCTTAAGCATGATTGTTCATAGTTAAAGTGATTAATTACCCGCCTGGCACTTAGTTGAGGGGTTTTATTCCCTCCCTAACTTCAGGGGAAAAATCCCTACCTGGGGAAACAACCTTTCTCAGAGAGGTGACCTTGGTTAAAACACACAGCGCTAAGGGGAGCAAACATATCTAAGAACAGTATGCTATATACGCCAGGTCCCTTGAAACATATGCTGTGCAGATGTTTCTATCCTGCAGCGACTGTGTCAAGCAGCAAGGATGGACCGGCTTCCGGCAAATGACAAGAAAGATGATCATACTAACAGTTAATAGAAAGCCAGACACTGTGTTACCCATACTTTTCCTGACTTAAATTTTACAACAACTCAAGGGACAAGATGTAATTAATAATCCCATTTGCAAGATGAGAGAACTAAGGCTAAGAGAGTTCATGTTTTTGCTCAATGTTATCCAGCTAGTAAGTACAAGAGGCTGGATTCCAACTCAGACCTGCCTGATGCTTGGGCCTGTTCTCTGACCGACAGGGCTTTGCTTTTCGGATGGCAACATGGAAGGCCTGGCGAGGATGCAGATAGCGGAAAATATGATTCTTCTACAGATTTTGCACCAATGATAGCCTAGCCACACGTGGAAAACTTGAGAAAAGATCCAAATTTATTCTTACGTAGGTATGGACAGGAGAGTGCACACAGGATAACAGCAGTTTAGCATTCACAACACTTCCTTGTTCTCAGTTCTTCGACACGGTAGCATTTGGACAGGAGGAGGATGGGGAACGAGTTCTAGCTCTGGGCAGAGTCTAAAACATACATTGTTGAAGACATACAGTTTCTTAAAAGTCTAAAACAAGATATCCTTTAGAGTTAAAGGAGAATCTCCAGGCGTAGCCAGTTTGGTGCAGTGGATAGAGTGTTGGCCTGTGGACGGAAGGGTCCCAAGGTTCCATTCTGGTTAGGGGCACATGCCAGGGTTGTCAGCTTGGTTCCCAATAGTGGGCAGGCAGGAAGCAGCCAATCGATTCTCTCTCATCATTGATGTTTCTATCTCTCCCCTTCTCCCTTCCTCTCTGAAATCAATAAAAATATATTTAAAAAAAGAAATACTTAAAAAGAGAGAGAGAGAATCTCCATGTACAATATTTCATGGACTGCTTACTTCATTCCTGGGGGGTAGGTAAGCTGGAGATTACCATTTCTATTTAAATATGACTTTTTGAGGCTCAGTGAGGCCCAAGTAGTGGAGTTGGTGTGAAACTGAGCTTCTCTGTTGATCAGGGGTTTTTCTAGAACATATTTTATCATCCAGGTGATAGAATAAACCCATTATACATGGTAAGGGGTCACATGTGGGGATGGGTGGATAAGGAAACAAAATCTAGAAATTTATTTTTGCTGGGACTAGAGGGAGATTAATGTGGATCTATGAATGTAGTCAGATAGGCTTTAAAGAAGACATTTATGAGTTCAAATGCAATTGAGGTGGCAAAGGGGACACAGTGTGGGTTGGGAAGAGAATAGACAATGTCCCATACCAAGCTTGGGAGTCAGGCAAATCTGGGATAAATATGGGAAGCTATTTAACTCTCCAGTCATGAGTTTCCTTATCTTTAAGGTGAGAATATTAATTCCTCCATCACCAGAGTTTCTATGGTGACAAAAAGGATAAAAGCGGTCATATATGTGAGATGCACGCAGCAAGCTCTCCATGGAGAGCAGTGGTTGAGATTATAACAGTTTAATAAAGTGAAACAGAAACTTTCTTTGAAGTTGGTTCACCTGGAAGTAATGTGGAAAAGAACAGTGAGAGCTTGATCGAGGCGGGATTAATGTGGCATCATTTTACCATATAAAATTCTACTCTTCTCTGTAATCTCCTTAATTGGTTTCCCAATATATTTGTGTTAAAATAACCAAACAAGAAGGCATTAAACTGAGGTGGCTCTAATGCCTTAGTCACCTGCATAAGCAAACCAAAACCGAAGCCAGAGTCAATTCCTGTAAATGTGTCAAGGTGAAAAAGAAAACTGATTACAAACAGCCAAGTAGACTTTCTCCAATAATGTAACCACTTAAATCATAGCCAGTCAAAATAATGTCCTTGCTTTGCTTCCCCATCTTCTCTATAAAACCCTTGCCTCTGGCCCGGGCCCAGTAGCTCAGTTGGTTGGAGTGTTGTCCACATATACCAAGGTTGCAGTTCAGTCCCTGGTCAGGAAACATGCAAGAATCAAACCAATGAATGCATCAGTAAGTGGAACAACAAATCATTGTTTCTCTCTCTTAAAATCAATGAAAAAAAATAAAAATAAAAACACCTTGCCCCTAGCTCCGGTGGGTGAAGTGCTCCTAACCACATTCAACTTGGCATTGCCCAATTGGAATCAATGTTTACCAAAGTAAATTCTTCAAAATTCATGTCTCAGTTCATTTTTTAACACTTTGAGTAAAATTTTAACTCTATTGCTTGTCCTACAAATACCACATGATGTGGCTTCTGCATTCCCCTCTAGAATTATGGCTGGAGGAGTTCCTCCTGCTCCCTGTTCACCAGCCACACTTGGGTTTGTTTATTTTCTGCTCTTCCGCCTAACTGGAATGTTCTTTCCCCGGCTCCTCACCTGGTCCCAACGTAAGAGTTACTTCTTCAGATAAGGCTTCCCTGAACTTTTGCTGTCCTCACTAATTAATTATTCAATTCTGTAATTATATGCATATTTGTATGTTTGTATTCAAACAATTGAATTATTGACAGGAAATATGGAAGCATCAATTTTCATGAACTACGCTTCTCTGAAGCTCTGACTGAGTGCTCTATGGATAGAAGAAAGGAGGACATTATGGGACCTGCTGAGGAAAATGAACCATCTACATTACACTTCAAGTTACCAACACAAGAGCTGCCAGACATGGTCATGAGTGATTACATTGCCAAATGAAGAGGAAGAAGAAAAAAATCTGCAAGTACCAGAGTTGAAGTCAGCATGAGGCTCTTTGGGGAACTGTCGAAGAAACCATTAAATAATGTACTATTTAAAAACTTTAGAGGTCTAAAGATGGCTGCAGTTGTTCTGTAAGCTGAAAGAAGCTATGCTTTAAACTCTTCAATCCTGTGGGTTAATGATGTCTGAGAGAGAGAGAGAGAGAGAGAGAGAGAGAGAGAGAGAGAGAGAGAGACTCCTTCCTGTTCCTTTGTTTGTCTTTTTGTGTGTGAGTGAAAGTAATGGGGCGTGTGTGTGTGTGTGTGTGTGTGTGTGTGTGTGTGTGTGTGTGTGACAACAGAGATAGTGTTTTGAAAGCAAGGGGGAATGTGCCGCTGGATGAATGTCACTTTATTGCATATGGCTTTAGCCTCACATCCCAGGTGTCCCTCATGGCCACAGCACTAAATCAGGAAGCATTACACTGTCAGAAGTCTTCATTTCCAACTAAGGATATCTCTTCCAAGCAGTCCATTTTTTGGAGAAGACGATCTTACTACACACAAAATAAATGAGAAAGTGCTTACTAAATGAAATCAAGTAATTGTTTTACCTCATGTGACATGCCAATGCATATAGTTTATTATTGATATACTTTCATTGGACAGATGACCTACTTATGTCTTATAAAGGTGGGTGTAAAATAGATCTGACATGCTAATTACTATTTTTAAAAGGTGTAATAAACCAAATGTCTTTATAAAATTTGAAGGAATATTTTCTCTACAGCTATAAAGATAGTGGTCTGCTTCAGCAGTTTCAACAACTTGAGTGTTTTTGTTTGTTTACTTTTGACAAGAAATACAAATGTAGAAGATGAGTATCCCCCTGTGCCCATGAGTCTGGCACAACCACTGAAAAATAGCAGACATGTCCCCAATTAACTAGAAAGAAAAAAAAAATGCTTCTAGGAATGTCAAAATAAAAGAAGCCTGAAATCTGACAGCATTGGAAGATTCGCAAAATAAGGAGGAAGTATAGTCTTAAAATTTCTTCTTCTGAGGAATTCTTTCTCAATCAAGCATAGCATTGGTTTTTGGAGATTATCAAGGAAAGTGTGAATTTAGCAGTAGGACATCCATGACAAAATCAGGCACCAAAGGGAAGTTTTTATCTAGACTGTATTGTTGTCTAGGTCAAACATTTAATTATCACCTCTTTAGATAGTCTCTCCTGAAACATCTGTTCTAATTAAGAAACATCAATTATTCTCAGTTAACTTTATCATAGCACATTGTTTTTGCATTGCTTATTATGTTCTGAAATGACATTGTTTCTTTCTTCCTTTATTTATTTGGTTATTGATTGTTTCTTAATTTTCCCTCTGAGGTACCTGTTCATCTTGTTCCTTGTGTTTCCCTAACTTATAAAATAATACCTGGCACATTCTGGGCTCCAAGGAAATACTTACAGTGAATGACGTAAACATAATATAAGGAACAGAAAGAGATTGAATGCCTATTACATAATAACATGTTAATTATGTGCTCAGGATTTGTTTACTTATTTTATTTGGTTTCTGTAGCTTAGAACATTTTGTAATAACAACTACAGTAAAAGATAGTGTAATTAAAACATTCTAAGTTAAAAAATGCTGCATTTCATTCATTAAAGGATTGTGTTGATTATCTTATTTTTCATCACAATTACAACACTGTTTCCTCAAATCATAATTAGAGTAACTGTGAATACAAAGATGGCACAACCTCTTTATTTATTATCATTTATTTATGAATTCAATCACTCATTCCTGCATTAACATTTACTGAGTAGTTAAGGTCTGTCACTGATAGTCAAACACATGCTAAATATTTTCCCCCAACCTTTCCAATGATTATTTAGAAATCACCTCTTAAGCTGAATGCCTGTGTAATATTTCAGTGTATACATTATAATCTGATTTCTATTATTCTTCCTTTTCAGAGAGTGATCTCATCTCCCAATTCCTGATCCTTCCACTGGATCAACATTAGTCTATATTAAGTATTGGAATATAGAAGAAACAATTGGACCCTATAAGCATAACAAATGGACACAGACAATAGGGGCTTGATGGCCTGGGCTGGGGGTCAGGGGTGGGCTGGGAGAGGTCAATGAGGGGGGAAGGAGACATGTAATACTTTTAACAATAAAGAATTTTAAAAAAAGATCCCCAAACATCCACAGGGTACATTTAAATGCCAAGGCCAAGTTTTCCCTTACCCGACCCCGGGTATGCCTTTTCACCATCACACCATGGAGTGAGCACTGCCCTGAGGGAGAAGGAGCAGCATTAGCAATACTAGTAGTATAAGGTGTGTAGGATGGGTCATGAAGATGAGAGGACTTGGCTTGTCTTTGTTGTGCAAGTTCTGTTCCATTTTAATCTAATTTGCAAAAACAGGAACTTGTTTAAAAAATGAGAAAAAAAGAAAGATAAAAGGGTCTTAACTCTGATATTCCACCTAGTTAGAGACTTGCGGAATAGAGAGTCTGCATAGACAAGAATCTTGTCTAACCTTATCTCATGTGCACATCTCAGCTAGACAGGAAAAATGGCTTTGCTACAGCAATAGCTAGGCAGGGTTTCCGTCAAGGCACTTTCAGACCTTCAGCACAAACTTAATTTAAATCTTTTAGGCTCATAAAGTTTCAATATTTATTCTTCCCACTCCACATTTTTATTTTATTTTTGATTGCCTCTGCCCTTGCTCTTTCAAACAAGATCTAAATGGAAAGTGTCAGAATATTATATTAAAAGCCATTTAGATTATTTTTGAATGGAGTACAAATAAGCAGCCAAACTTTTGAGAGGTTGGCCTAGCTTATTATGTCTTTTAACTAACCTTTAGGACACAGTTTCAAGACTGTGACAAATGAAACTTCAAATGCATCTCAACACCAAGAGGTGTAAGGCAATTGACAACCTTAGAGATAAACACAAGGAAGTCCCAGTAAATAGTCATCAACAAATCTGATCTTTGGTGGCTGCTCTGTCCCAGCCTCTCCTGAGTGAGGTACATCAGTTCAAGATCTACATCATTTCACAGGGAAAAAAGTCTGAAAATTAATCTCATTGTTGGCTCAGTGTTATTTCTGTGTGCAGGTTTTTACCATCAACTATTGAAAAGCACTAAAAAGATTTTTTAAGTTTTGTTTAGAAATAACTGAAGCTGAAAAACTTCTGTGATTAGTGTTTGCAAATTCTATTCAAATAAGGTAAATAGCCTAATTTACTTAGTGCCTAATTCAAGATTCATTTCCTTTTTCGTTATGGGTCATTTACATTTATTGCCTACCTTGTGGGCGATTTTCATATTTACATTAACGTTTCAAGGAGCTTTAGGTGTTTGGCAAATATTAAATTCTTTAAAAGCTACTAATCTTGCCCTGGCTGGTGTGTCTCAGTTGGTTGTGCATTGTTGAGTGCACCAAAAGTTTGCAGGCTCAATTCCTGGTCTGGGCACATGGCAGGATTGAGGGAATGATGCCCAGTAGGGGAGCTTCCACAAGGCAGCTGATGGATGTTTTGCTCTCACATCGATGGATGTTTTCTCTCTCTCTTCCTCTCCCTTCCTCTCTCTCTAAAAGTCAATTACAAATATTTTTTTGAAAAGTCACTAACCTTAATGGTGCTAAGAGAGGATATATTGTTCTTAAAGCATTTGAAAACTATTCAGGCTCAAACTGTCTATCATTTTTGGGAGCAAATGTCTAAGACTTCGTAGTGTACAACAGTTTTTCATGTAGGAACTTGGACACAGGGTTCAATCGATGTCATTACTAAGAGTGCAAGGATCAGAAATGTGGTTCAATGATGCACTTACCCACTGTTTATTCTGAGAAAACTGGTTTAAACTAGATAGTACTAGAAAAAAATCCAGCTTCTGTATAGGTCAACGAAGATACCAATGAACCCCTTCATTTAGATAAACAACCAGAGTTGCAGGGCCAGGTCTTAATAGGTCCAATCTTGTCTCCCTTATACTTTCTGAAGCCAATGCTATAAGCCTTGCTTGCCTGTGGGCTGTCTCTAAGGAAGGACTCCAAATTATCATCACATGAAAAAAAAAAATTATCCTCACATCAAGTGATACTATTTAGCTTTGTTCCTGATACCATTCTGGAATGTATTTTCAAAACAAAAATATGAGCTTTCTCTTCTTTGCTGCAAAGATTTAAAGCATTAAAAAATCTATGTGAAAAACCAAAAGTAACAGTAAATTTTGCCTTGGCTGAAAGGTATTTTAATGAATTTTAGTCATTTATTTATTCACCATGTCTTTATTCATTCATTGAGCACTGGATCCAGGGTATAAGAATGCCAAAAAACATAATAAAATAAAAAAACTCTTTTCTGAGAGTTGGCACTCAAATCTTACATGATAAACAAAAAAGAAGCTAGCTATAAGACAAGTTGATGTTTGCTGCAAAGTTTAAAGAAGTGATACCACGTAAAATTTAAAGGCTTTGACTTTAACTCTAGTGTCCTTGGACAAGTTACTTAATCTTTTTAAGAGCTTTCCTTCTCTGAATAAAGGTTGGGGATGACAGGATTATCAACCTTGCCTCCTGGTTGTGAGAATTATATGAAATGACATTGGTAGTACAATTAAGCTGGCATTAGGAAATGCTCAATAAATCTTAGCAGTTTTCATTGCTGTTATTATTTGAGAAGCAAAGTGTGCTTCAGGTAGAGAACAGGTAGTTACTAAGTCTTGGAGAGGGAACAGAAAAGCACCCAAAGAGTAGTGCAACTTGGTATGAAATTTAGCTGTTTACTACTATTTTTTTTTATTTTGCATATGTAGGAATATTTTTAAGACAGTCTTATTTGAAAGTTAATTCCTTCCTGACTTTTACCAAAAGAAATTTAGAAAGCGAAGCAATCAGTTTTGGTTAAGGCAAGCCTTTGAAAGGGCGAGGACTATGCCCTCCATCTTACCCTGGATCCTCCATTTTTGGGCAGCCATGTGCTCAGCAAGGCTTCTTCCCAGAAGCCCAAGCCTCTGCTAGCCACACCCAGGACTTCTTTAAACTAACCAATGACAATCAAGGGAAGTGCGTGCCATAGATATGATCACATCCTGTGTAACAAGACACAGACTTGCGCCTGGCCAATCGGCAGGGCCCACAGTCCTTTCTGCTCCCCTTACTCCAACCCCCTATAAAACCCCTCTTCCCACAGGGCTAGCTCTGTCTCTGCCACTTGTTTCTGTATCAGTAAGGAGGGTAGGGGAGCCAAGCCCGGGTTTGAATAAAGACGCTTATGCTTGTGCTTTGGATACGGCTGGCTCCCTGGTGTGGTTTCTTGGGGATCCTGAAATCTGGGCATAACACCTTCACCCAATTCTAAGTATAAATCACCATTAGGAAATTTTTCTAATTTCCTAGTGGTGACATTAATAAGTGTATATTTCAATAACTTTCAAAAGAATAAATGGAAACATGCATGGGGTCAACATATCGCCATAGGTCCTAGTTAATTCCTTTATTGCAGTATCCCTTGAATTTAAATTTACATACATTATCGTCCAGCTGCTGGTTGAAATTGGCCTCCTTCAAGTCAGATGTTTATAAGGAGAAGTTTACCAGACTGTCCATTTTTCAATGCCCCAGAACTTGACTCTGATAACACAGTGGGCTACTCCCAGTTGAGGTATCCTTGTACTAATGATTGAAGATGTTTATGACTATGACAAAATCATTTATTGAGAATTACTGAACTACATTCTTTTTTTGAAAAATATATATTTTATTGATTTCTTACAGAGAAGAAGGGAGAGGAACAGAGAGTTAGAAACATCGATGAGAGAGAAACATCAATCAGCTGCCTCCTACACACTCCCTACTGGGTATGTGTCTGCAACCAAGGTACATGCCCTTGACCAGAATCGAACCTGGAACCCTTGAGTCCGCAGGCCAACACTCTATCCATTGAACTAAACCAGTTAGGGCAACAATATTCTTTTTTAAAAAATTATCTTTATTGTTGAAAGTATTACAGATGCCCATCGCCCTTTTTTTCTCTATTGACCCCCTCCACCCTGCATCCACCCTCCCCGGGCCTTCTGTGTCCTGGGCCTTCACATTACTATCTGAGTCCTTAGGCTATGTACATATGCATATTAGTTCCCAGGTTAATGTCTTCCCACTCCCTCTACCCCTGCCTTCTCTCTGACATTCATCAGTCTGTTCCATGTTCCTATGCCTCTGTCTATATTTTGTTCATCAATGTATTTTGTTCATTAGATTCCACATATGAGTGAGATCATGTGATATCTATCTTTCTCTGACTGGCTTATTTTGCTTAGCATAATACTCTTCCAGGTCCCTCCATGCTGTCTCAAAGGTAAGAGATTCTTCTTTTATACAGCTACATAGTATTCCATGGTGTAAATATACCACAGCTTTTTTTTTTTTTAATATATTTTATTGATTTTTTACAGAGAGGAAGGGAGAGAGATAGAGAGTTAGAAACATCGATGAGAGAGAAACATCGATCAGCTGCCTCCTGCACATCTCCTACTGGGGATGTGCCCGCAACCCAGGTACATGCCCTTGACCGGAATCGAACCTGGGACCTTTCAGTCCGCAAGCCGACGCTCTATCCACTGAGCCAAACTGGTTTCAGCTATACCACAGCTTTTTTATCCACTCATCTATGATAAGCACTTGGGCTGTTTCTAGATCTTAGCTATTGTAAAATGCACTGCTATGAACATAGGGGCACCTTTATTTATTTATTTTTTTCTAATTAGTGTTTCGGGTTTCTTAGGATATATTTCTAGAAGTGAGATCACTGGGTCAAATGGCAGTTCCATTTTTAATTTTTTGAGGAACTTCATACTGTTTTTCATAATGGCTTCACAGGTCTGCATTCCCACCAGCAGTGTACTAGGGTTCCCTTTTCTCCACATCCTCACCAGCACTTGTCATTTGTTGATTGTTGATGATGGCCATTCTGACAGGTGTGAGATAATACCTCATTGTTGTTTAAATTAATTCTTCAATGAGAATTATGATTCCATATTCATATAAGAGAATGCTGAAAGAGGGCAGTTTCTGTTATCAGACTTGAATTATTTTTTACAAAGGTCAGATGCAACTTTTTACCAGTGGAGCTAAGAGAATACTTCTGTTACAATCTAAAGTATCTTCTGCACATGTCACAATGTTTCTGAGATAAGACGTATCCTGCTTGGTTCAGTGCCCAGACAATCTGATAATTTTCCACAAGCTTTGCCTCTATATTCAGGTAATTCACAAACTACAAGTACCTACTCTTCATTAATTCTTCATGGAAAGCTGTGTTTCTCTCCAATGTCGGCAAAACACTGACATTATTTGGGTGGTTATTAAGCTGACTCCATCATGACTCTATCTTTATTTGTTACTAAAACTTTCAGCAACTCCAGGCTCTATGTGGGATTAGTATTTGCAAATATAGGGAAGGAATCAGGTCCATTTAAATGTTTTGTTGGTGGGAAGATTCATTCCTGTTTATATTTATTTTTGTGTAAAAATAGAGCCCTAATATTTGCAAAAACATACATGTCTTTACAATCTGTAAAGGACACCAAACATCCCCGCTGCACCAGGACACCAGAGACTTCAGTTTCATTGTGCTGGGGGGGTCTCGTGCTTACACCAAACTGCTATGCAATTGTTACAGAGCCTTGAAATTGCTCTATTTCAGATATATATATATATATATATATATATATATATATATATATGGAGAGAGAGAGAGAGAGAGAGAGAGAGAGAGAGAGAGAGAGTGAGAGAGAGAGAGAGAAGCCTAAGCAACCTTCAACTGTTCGACTGGTAGCTATGATGCGCATTGACCACCAAGGGGCAGGTGTTTAATGCACAGGCATGAAAATAGGGAACAGACTGATGAATCTCAGAGAAAGGGGGGGAAGAGTGAGAGTGGGAAGAGATTAACCAAAGATCTTACATGCATACTAGAGGCCCAGTGCATGGATTCATGCCCCAGTGGGGTCCCTCAGCCTGGCCTACAAGGATGGCGCCGAAACCAGCAATCTGACATTCCCCGAGTGTTCCTGGATTTCAAAAGGGTGCAGGCCAGGCCGAGGAACCCCACCAATACATGAATCCGTGCACCGGGCCTCTAGTATTAATAGTAAATCCTCAATATGCTCATCAGGCCCCAGAATTCAGTCATAATGTTTTATGATGTCTACATCTAAAGTCATAATATATTATCTTACATTGTTTAGAAACTGATTCTGAAGATGGTCTGCAAAGGGGAATTTCCAGAATAGTTTGATAATTGAGAAGCATCCCAGTTACCTCCTCATAAAGATGCAGGTGAAAAGCTCGCTCATCTGGCAGATTGTTTTCAAATCAGTCAAATCACTTTGTATTCGAACATGGAAAATAAATGTGGTATTTGATCAGTGTCCCTTTGATTGGGCACATGAATATTAAATAAGAAACCATAATCCCAACCCAAGGGCATGTGGAACCCAGTGATGATACTGTGTTCATCTCTTCCAGAGAGTAGACTCCCCCCACCCCCCTTGTCTCCCGCAGACAATCCATGCATTTTCCACAAGCTTTGCCTTTGATAAACCTCCTGTGTCAGACTCTGGATGACTAGAATTACTTTCTTGCAGGCCGATCCCCAATCATGTGGTCTTATTTCATTATAATTACCATTATAGTCCTGGCTGGAGGGTTCTGCTTAGTTTTCCGAGTTACAATTCCCTTTTGACTATGATTAAACTGTCTTTGGATTCGTGAGCCTGGAAAATGTGAACAACCCAATTTAATGAAAAACAATTTTCATAGCCATCTGGCAATGGTCTGAATATTTCTAGAAGTTAACTTTTTGCATATTAAACTTCTAAAAGAAATAATTAAATCAGCTTTTATAATAGCCCACGTGGAGAGAGCCGGCTCTGTGTGCTCCCACCAGCCCACTGATTTGTGTATCTATTGTACTTCCTCCGTAGCTTTGCAGAGAAACACATCATTTATATAAATTATAATCGATGGGGGTCTGAGTGCTGAGCATTTTGGAATAGCCTCTTGGGTAACTTAGATAGTTAGAGGCTAAGAAATTAATCTTATCTGCTTGGGTTCTTTCATCAAGGCAAGATTTAAATCGATTAATTATAATTTAGGAAATTTTCAAAGCTAAAAAGCTTTCAGAGTGAAAATGGAGTTTGGGTAATTGTGAAGAAAGTTCCTCCTATTTAAAAAGGCAGCCTCACAAAATGCAAATGCTTCTTTGCAGGTCCTTAAGTTATTTATACACTTTTTCATTTTGTTTTTATTTTCCCAAAATTGTGAAAAGAATTAACCTTGTATTTATTGATTGTAGCATTTGAGCTTTCTAGTAGTGATAACTGTCTGTCAGAAAGAAAGCAGATACTTTTGAATCCTTCAAGGCTGAGTATGGCTTGTAAGACAATTAAATAACACTTATGCTTTTCTTTCAAAATTTGAAGAAGAAAAAAAGCACCCCCATTAAGCTAAGATGTGAATTTTATTTAAATTATTAGTGAAAGTAGTTGGTAATTTATGTCTCCTTATGTATTTGGTTAGATCTTCTATGAAAGTCTAGGCAAACAAAAATCCTGAAAAGTTGTAGTTACACAAATATCCTTCTTGAGTACACATCAGACAGGAAAGCAAGGGGAGAATATTTGTTTCACAGTCAAACTTGATCTGCATCTCTCTCTTCCTATTTCTGCCTTTTTTATATAAGACTATAAGTCACACACACTATAAATAAGTGGTACTCACTTTCTATATATGTAAATGGAAAAAAAATCAAGAGAGATTTGGGGGTCAAATAATATAATGAATGGCTAAGCAAAAGTATATAGGCAGGTCCTCTGTACATAACCCTTGGATATCGGTTCCTGGAATTAAGGACACTGATAACTTATTTTCTCAAAAGAATATAGGGCTTATGTAAACAAAAAAACTCACTTGCTTTATCACCCAATTCTTTATAACTTTAGTGGCAATAAAGGCTTTCTGTGAAGACCAAGTTTATTTCATTGCTGCTCTTAAGTCTAAAGTTGGAGGTATTTGCAAAGTAAAACATCCACAGATAGCCAATATTCACAATAACGATGCAGATAAGTCTAAATCACTTTTGTGACTTTAATGTAAAGCAATACTAATAAAATATTTGATTGAGCTGACAAAGCATTGGCTGTTTAAGTAAGTAATTAAGCTGGTGCAATCAACAGAAAACTGCTTAAAGAGTTAATTGCTTTTCACAAAAGAAACAAATCTTGTTTTACACTATTTTACAATATTCTGCATTCTGCAGAAACCTTTTCCTTTTTTTTTTTTTTCTTACCAAGGTAGTAATCTGTGAGAAGATAAAAAAAAAAAAATGGCCCTGCTGTTTATCACTTTCCCCAAATCATAATCCTCTCCATGTTACTATAATCATCTCTGCAGGAATTAATTGTGATGTCACAAAAGATTATGATATTAAGTGTGAAGCTGGCAGCAGGAAGTAGCTTTATTAA
The DNA here is from genome assembly GCF_964212035.1 of Myotis nattereri. Taxonomy (NCBI): domain Eukaryota; kingdom Metazoa; phylum Chordata; class Mammalia; order Chiroptera; family Vespertilionidae; genus Myotis; species Myotis nattereri. The sequence goes on from NC_138075.1 coordinate 14,453,065, forward strand.
GAGAAAATACCTCTTTCCTATAAATATATATGCTGTACATATAGTATGCATTTGTTTAAAATTGGGATCAAATTAAATAAGAATGAATACATAGCTAAGATGGTTAGGTTTGTGTACATAGAATTTTTCAGACAAAGTTGAGGGTCAAACTTTAGTGATTGTCAGATTGTTTTTTTGGCAATGACATTGGAAGGATAATACATACTCTTTCCATTCTATTACTAATGGTCACAGTGGTCTGCAAACTGTGGCTCGCGAGCCACATGAGGCTCTTTGGCCCCTTGAGTGTGGCTCTTCCTAAGCCTTAGGAGTACCCTAATCAAGTTAATAACAATGTACCTACCTATATAGCTTAAGTTTAAAAAAGTTGGCTCCCAAAAGAAATTTCAATCGCTGTACTATTGATATTTGGCTCTGTTGACTAATGAGTTTGCCGACCACTGGTCTAGCACATGCCAGTCCTGGCACATCCATCAATAGTTCTGAACTTTAGCTGCACCTTAGAATCACCTGGAAAGCTTGACAAGTGACTTATGCCCTTTCTCCATCCCAGAGCATCTGATTTAAATGGTCTGGGGCCAGGTCTGAGCATCAGGAACTTTGAAAGCTCCCAGATGATTCTCCTGTGCAGCGAGGGCTGAGGACCAGTATTCTGTATCATTTTGCTCCCTGCAGAAATCATCATGGGAACCATTTATTTCATCCCCCATGGACTCTTCAGATAGAATATGCAGGGAGAACCACATTTTCCAAGCATGGTTTTATCATTGGAGAGTATCTCCAGGTCCTATCTCAGACTTTAATTTTTAAAAGGCACTTTACTGTAAATTCAGTATGAGAAGAAGCTATTGAACATGAAGGCAAAAGCTTACTAATTATGCAGGAACAGTGGCAGAGCAGCAAAGCATATGCTGTGGTAGGCTGGGAGAAGGTTTCCCCAAAGAGTGGCTTTTAACACGTGCAGCACATATGGGCTTGTTTCTGAGCATTTGTGGGACACTCCCCAGGGACTTTCAAAAATATGTGGGACACAGGTGTTTTTAGAGGGGAGTTATGAGATGAGAGCTAGGATTGCCCTTTTAGTTATTATAGTTAATTTAACCATTATCAATGTCAACCATATAAATGGTATTTGGAAATATAAACTCAAAAGGCGTGCAAGGAAGAGTCCCCATGCCATCCCTCAACTAAAAGTGGATAGAGGAGCCCTGGCCAGCGTGGCTCAATTGGTTGCTGGTTGGAGGGTTGTCCCATATACCAACAGGGAACAGGCCCAGGTTGCAGGTTTGATCCCTGGTTGGGATGCATGCAGAAGGCAGCCAATTGATGTCTCTCTCTCTCTCTCTCTCTCTCTCTCTCTCTCTCTCTCTCTCTCTCTCTCTCTCTCCTTTCTCCTCTCTCTTCCTTTCTCTAAAACAAACAAAAAAAAGTGGATAGAGGAAAAGAGAGTTCCACACCCCACCAGGTAACACATAGGGGTATATGACAGGCAGTACATTCAAGACCTCAGATAAGCTATAGAGTCTGTACGGGGAGAATAGGTGCCCCCCACCCTGGGAGATTGCAGCTTCACAGAGACAGTGCCCAGCTCTGAAGTCCAAGGTATTCCCTAGGCGAGGTGACTTTACGCCTTTCACAATAGCCTGACCTCTGGGTGCAGACCTGGGAATAACAGGGCGACAGGCGTAATCTCAGAGCAGCTAATTGGGGGAAACACATTTCAAACCTTTGGGAATTCTGCCCGGGTCTATATCATGATCCCAGATCCAGGCAGCAAGGGGATGCTCTCACAGCCCACTCTGGAAGGCGTGTGATTCTGAAATAGCAACCCAGGTTTCTCTCCCTCTGGGTTATATTTCCTGCTGATTGGTTTGAGCCCCAGCCAACATGGACCAACTGAATAATGCCACTTGCATAGAAATGGATTTACCACTTTTCAATGGGTATAGGCCCAGCTTGTCCCACTGCTAAATACTAGAATCAGAATGAAATACATTTATTTTTCTAAGGGTAGCAGTGGAGGCTTTGTGTGTTTTTTTAAACAGATTTAAAATGTAGCCGCTCATTAGGAATATATATACATAAATTATTATAAACAGATAGCTAAATTGTTCTGCACAAAAAGTATAGGGCCTCTGAATTTCTGGGTACACATCTAGACCAAAGATATGAGCTGAGCCAAAAATGAGATCAGGGACACCAAAATGCAAGAGGCAAAGGAACCCAAGAGAAGAACAGGCAGGAGGGGAGGAATGATACAATGTGCTTGAGCGGATGAGGATTTTAAAAGCTGGAACATTTTTCATTACACACACATTTTGCTATAATGTATTGCAACACAACTCCATTATTATCCTAAAACTAGAACGACCAGTAGATTGCAAATACTCTTCTTGGTAAACCATGTTTCAGGGAAAAAAATCAAAGCAAAACACTTTGCTTTGTATTTTATTTTTGAGTCCTTGCAGGATAGAAAAATGAGATAGCTATAAAAAATTAAGGAGAGAGAGATTGCAAAATCAGCACAAGTATGGAAGTAAAGTTGGCAGTGACTATAATAAACCCCCGAGGGTTTGTTGTCCGTGTAAAATAATGGACTCCAGGTAAAGCACTTGACACAACCTAGTCTTACCATCAAGAAAGAAAAGTCCAAAAGGGGATTTTGCATATAGACAGCAAACAGTAAGTGAAAACTATCAACACCATTATTTTATTATTATTAGTGCCAATAGATGTTTAATTGTTATTAATAATCTCTCACATTAAGGAGATTCATTTATAACGGCTATACTATTCCAATTTAGATTAATGCTAAATTACGGTATGGTTTGATATTCTGGAATATCCTGGATTAACTGGAAGTATATATAGTATTTAAGAATATTTGATTCTAAAAGTATGGAAAAAGAAGGTCCTACCGATTTGCTTTGTTCAAGCTGCTACTTATCTCTATTAGCCACGAAAATAAAGCTTGATTTCCCTTGAGATTGGTGTTATGCCTGATAATAACAAAACAAGCCATACAGAAAGAAGACGTTTGGTATGGGAATCTAGATTTCTGAACACATCTCTATTTCCCAATTTCAATGTGTTTGCTTGTGAGGAATAATAAAATAATAATAATAACAAAACAAAAAAACAAGTAAATAAGAGTTCTGGAGATGTGGATGAGGGTGGGTCCATTATTTCAACTTATTCTCCTGGGAAAATATCCCTGGTAAAGTGCGAATTCCTTTTCCCACTTTCTGTGAATTAATTTTATTAAACAATTTTTTAAATGCCTACTTTTTTTATATAGTAAAATAATAAGGGTAAGTATACATCTACCTCAAAGATAAATTACCACCAAATCTAATCTAGAGGAAATGCATTTTGCCTTCCTAATAACATTAGAAAAAGAGCTAGTGATCTGATTTACTATTAGTGAAAACAAGCACTTTAATAAACTGCTTGGTATCTCCCAGGTATTGTAAATGGCCGCTGCTGTTAGAACTGGCCTCAATAATGTAAGAGTGATATAAACCCACAGACCTTCATAGAGCATACATTGAACACAGTCATTGCATGGCTTTAACATCTCAAACCAGCTTTTTGAAAAATGTTTTAATTTTTCTTTTAAATATCTTGCTAGTTTTCTACAATCTATGAGAGTAAACTCTCTATCCATTCTGTCCTATTTAAGATACACTATAACCACCAAAACCCCCATATTAGTTTTACTAATTTTAAGGTAAAACTCTAGATACTGGTAAACAAATGAAGCATAAATTATAATTCAGTTTATGTAATCATTTATATTCTATATTTTTAGAGAAAAATATATTTGGACTTTTAAAGTGCCATATTTGCATGTGCATGTATTTATATGTATATGTGTATATTTATTTCTGTGTTTCAATATTAAACTACCTACAATATTAAAACATCCTGATTAAGACACAGTTGGTAATATATTTGAAACATAAATAAAACAAACCAGAGAATGATCATTAATAATTTGAATGGTGTTTCATTTCCCTGTTCTAATTATTATGCTAATATTTTATGTTGCATTTATAATTATTTTGTTAATATCCATTTCTTCTATAAATGAATAGAATATGCATCTTTATAGGTTATATTTATCCATAAAAAACATCAATAATTAACTGCTTGAAATTAAGAGAAATTTGTCACAAAAAAAATGTTTTGGTTGGAAATTTATAACCAAAAACTTTAACGCCTGTACAAATAGCATAAGGGCTTTTCAATTGTAACAATTGCTATCTAACAGTTATTATTAGCGATACAAATTCACATCTTTGATTTCTTTGAATTAAGCACCCCTGATGCTAACCAATAAAGACTCAAAATGGCTGTTTGTAAAACCCAGTATATTTTCTATAATAATTGCAATTATTAGTTATGTATTCAATTGTCAAATAATCTAAACTTCTCTGATTAAAATATGCACTAACTTGGTGCTCACTAAACTACTGAGACAGATAAAGGGAACCATTTCATCACAACTAGCTGTTGTAACCACCTAAATGGTTTGTAAAGATGACACCTGCTATCTAGTCTTACAACAAGAAAGAAAAGTCCAAGAGGAGATTTTCCTGCAGGCTGCCAGAATTTGTTAACTAAAATGTTGACCTGGATTGTGTGTTTGGTTTGCTATATTTTAACCTGCCTTCTCTATTGGTGTAACAGCTGTTTTACTATAGTTAAAAACCTTTTCTTACAGATGGTGGCATATAAATCTAGAGCCCCTTTGGTCTTTATAGTCAAAAACAAATATTATCTATAAATACATTGAGTGGCCAGATTATTATGACCACCTGACGTTTGTAGGCAAATTAGCCATAATTTCGCACTGAAGCTGCTAGAGGGCCAGATCATTATAAATAGAGAAGCCGGTTGTTTACCACAACAGTAGAAGTGATTTTTTTTTCCTGAAGATATGGGTAAACAATGCGATTTAACAGCCTTTGAACGTGGGATATATATTATTATGAGTGGCCAGATTATTATGACCACCTCATCAGTACTTCGTTGGGCCACCTTTTGCCTTCAATACTGTGGTGATTCTTCTTGGCATTGACTCCACAAGATGTTGACAGGTGATGTGAGAAATCTGACACCATGCCTGATGAATAGCACTGTCCAGTTCTGTGAGATTTGATGGTTGTGGAACCAGCTGCCTGATGGCTCTTTTAACTTTGTCCCACAAATGCTCAATTGGATTGAGATCTGGTGATTGTGGGGGCCACCTAAGCAAGGTAAAGTCTCCCCCATGTTCTTGAAACCACTCCTGCACAGTACGAGCACCGTGGCATGGCACACTGTCTTGTTGGAAGAAGCCGTCTCCATTGGGATACGCCATCAACATGATAGGATGAACTTGATCAGCAACGATACTTAGGTATGTTGTGCTATTCAGACGTTGTTCCACACGGATTAAAGGGCCCAAATCATGCCAGGAAAACATGCCCCAAACCACAACACTGCCCCCACCAGCTTGAAGGGTTGTACTCATGCATGTGGGGTGCATGCTTTCATGCTGTTTCCGCCCAAATTCTCACTCTGCCATCTGCATGATGCAACTGGAAACATGATTCATCGGACCACATGACTTTTTTCCAATGTTCAATTGTCCAATCCTTGTGTTCCTGTGCGAATTGGAGATGTTTTATCTTGGTAACTGCAGACAGCAAAGGTGTTCGAACAGGCCTTTGGCTTCCATATCCCATATGATGCAGTGTACGGCTAATTTGCCTACAAATGTAAGTTGGTCATAATAACCTGGCCACTCATAATAATATATATCCCATGTTCAAAGGCTGTTAAGTCACGTTGTTTACCCATATCTTCAGAAAAAAAATTTACTTCTACTGTCGTGGTAAACAACCTGCTTCCCTATGTATAATGGTCTGGCCCTCTAGCAGCTTCAGTGCGAAATTATAGCTAATTTGCCTACAAACATCAGGTGGTCATAATAATCTGGCCACTCAGTGTATATAAAACCCTAATATGCAAATAGACCAAATGGCAGAACAATCGAACAACCGAACAACCAGTTGCTATGACGTGCGCTGACCACCAGGGGGCATGCGTGCAGAACATGGTGAGCATTGGCAGCAGGCTGCAGAGCGCAGAATGTGGTGGGCGTCGGCTGCAGGAGGCTGGTGGGGCAGGTGAGCGGGGCCACCAGACAAAGGTGGGGCGCCGGTCATTGTCATGGGGCGAGCCTCTGGTGGTTACTAAAAATTCTTAGTTCCCATGTGCACTCCCACCCAGCACTCACACCTGCTGCTCATGCTGGAGCCACCGCTTACACCCACTGCCAGCGCCCAGTGCCAGCCCCGATTGCTCAGTGCTGTCAGCAGGTGAGAGCGGGGCTGGCGACTTCAGCACATGGGAGCTGCTGGAAGACAGGGGACCAGGGGCTGCAGTGGGAGGGGCCGGGCTGGGCACGGAAGATGGGCCAAGACCTGCCCCTGTGCCCACTGAAGCCTCGCGGCCCACTGTTCCTTGCAAGCTGCACGAATTTGTGCACTGGGCCCCTAGTAGTAACAATAATTTATGGATGTACACATTCATAACTAAGAAACTATGTAGAAATTATTCAGTTCATTTCCTAATTTGTAATGTTAAAAATGGAGCATCTTGTCATAATTGTTCTTGATAAGCTCTGGTTAGTCAAGTGTTGTGACCTGGCTTTTGTGTGTATCATGACTGGTAGAGTGGGGTAGATCTGTCCCATCTTCCCTTGTGTCCCCACCAGTGACCTTCCTGAAATAGCCTTAATTTAAGATAATTATTTCTCAAAGCAAAAATGTCCATTTTGATCTCATGTATTGGATTATTCATGGTGATTTTTAATCCAACAAATATTTTGATTTTAAACAAAAATTATATTTACAAATATAAAAGGTAGCAGAGGAAGGTCAACAGTAGTATTGCATTTCATTACATATTTCCTAAAGGAGAGAGGGAAAGAGAAAGAGAAGAATCCTATAAACAAATGTTAAAATTATCAGCTGCAATATTTCTTTCCGAGGTATGGTCCCTTCACTCAGTTATCTGTAGTCCTACTGACAATGCAGTGAGCCCAACCAAATGCTAAAGGCTATGAAATTAGATTCTTACTCTGAAAAGCCTGGGCCTTACCAGGTGGTCCCTTCCAGCTCCAAATCCCTGTGAGTTGGTTATGAAACCAAACCTAGGCGATCCCAGGGTTATGGTATTGCCACCTTGTCAGCTAGTTTTTCAGTTTCAGGGGTCACATTGCTTTTCAATTCCGCTAAATCTATTAGCTTTGTGGGAGTATTACCTGATGTGGGGGCTGAATGTCCTGCTTTTGGTGTTCCAGGCACAGAGCATTGAAATTGGCTTTTGCTTTAGCTGAATTCCACTTCAGTGCAGTAGAGAACCATGGCTCACATTAGAGGCAAAATAGATATTTAATTTAGACAGTAATAGAGTCCCAAACTCTCTGTGATGCTTTCTATTCCCATTTTTGTTCCCTCGAATGAAGTGACATAACGTTTCACTTTTAGGATGAAAAGTAAAGAACCTATTCAGTTTTAGCTGTCACAGCACAGACACGCACACAAAATAGTTCAGAACGATCTCCTTTTAAAATAAGCCTTTGAATTGACAGTGCAGTATTGTATGCTACATAACACGCATTTTTTAATGTAGCATTAATATACTACCTTACAACCCTGACAGTTTACACTGACATTTTGCATTAATATTGCAGCTACCTATTTGATGCTATTAGTCTCAGAATAAGAGATTATTTTAGTGGCTGGTCCTTTCCCCCCACAATATTAATATCAGAAGTGATAAATTGGTTACCATGTCACTTACTATATTTCAAGAGCTTTCATGAAACACCCCAATGCATGCTTTTATAAGGATCTACATTTGGTGAACAAGAATTGCTGTACAGATTCATTTTTCTATTTGACACCCAAAGTGCAACATGGGCATATTTATTAATCAAATAGGTAAGCATACCAGAAAAGCCTTTTTGTGAACTTGTCTAAGGTCTAAGCTTTTATAAAATTATTATTATTCTTATCTTGAATTAGAAGTTTGCTTTTAATTCACATGGTGACAGGGGAATTTTATTTGAAATTTGCTATTACGACTAGAAAGTCAGATTCTACTTTCACAACATGATACAAAAGAAATGGCCGGTAAGTCAGCCAGCAATCCGAGGCCTTCACTCTCTGATGAGTTTAGATGACGGCTGTTTTCAAAGCAAAAATGTCAATTTTTATCTCATGTTTCGAGTTATGCAAAGTGACTTTGAATTTTAACAAAATTTTGAATGTCAAATAAAAATTTAGATTTACAAATGTAAAATGTAGCAGCAGAATATGAATGGTGGTATTGTATTTAATTTTACATTCCCTAAGAGAGAGAAAAAAGGGAGAGAGAGAAAGGAATAAACTATTAAAATGTTTTAACAATGTAGAAATGTTCATAGCAATTAAAAAAAATATGAAAGCTAGACTTTCTTATTCTGCATTGACTTCCCAAAGCAGTCATGTCTTCACTATGCACAGGTTGATTTCTTTTCTTTTTAAATATGTTTTTGTTGATTTTTAGAGAGAGGGGGAGAGGGATAGAGAGATAGAAACATCATTCATAGGCTGCCTCCTGCACACCCCCTACTGGGGATCAAGCCCACAACCCAGGCATGTGCCCTGACCTGGAATCAAACCCTGACCTCTTGGTTCCTGGATCAACCACTTAGCCACACTGGCCAGGCAACTTCTTAAAAACAATAATTACTCAGTGTTTCCACTCATATTTCAATCATGTACAGTTTAATTCGCAATTGCTGTTTCCAATTTAAACAAACAAACAAAAAATCCAATCTGGACAATATGGGTGAAATGGACAAATTCCTAGAAAAATACAATATCCCAAAACTGAATCAGGAGGTATCAGAAAACTTGAATAGGCCAACAACAACTGATGAAATAGAAGCAGTAATAAAAAAAAACTTCCAGCAAACAAAAGCCCATGTCTGGATGGCTTCACAGGGGAGTTTTATCAAACATTCAAAGAAGAACTAACACTTATACTCCGCAAACTATTTCAAACAATCCAAGAGGAAGGAGCACTTCCAAACTCTTTTCATGAGGCCAGCATTATCCTAATTCCAAAACCAGATAGAGACCCTACAAAGAAAAAAGCCCATTCCATTTTTATGCCAAAGGTTGTAGGTCACAGAAGTACTTTCCAATTTTAGTTTTAACACAACCATTCTTTATTGTTTGCAAAGACAGCTACAGTTTAAAATTAGTATCTTTTGTTCTTTTAAAACCTTGCAGGCATTTTGTCTTTTGAAAATTCTTAAAGGTGCACACTGCAAGATATGGATAGAAGCCCAATAGCTTCATCAATGTTCAGTAATGGGCTGTGATGAGAGGACCACCATGCCCTGTCAGCTTGTGGGCCTCAATATGCTCTATTACAGATCTGACTTTGTGTCCTGTGAGTTCAATGACTAGACATACCCCAGGCATATTGCAGGTGGGCAATGGGAGAAGTTCTCTGGGGAATGATCCAGGGAGGAAGAGTGTGGAGTTATAGACATAATTGGAATCATTGGTTATTTTGAGGCACAGCTATAGAAGAGCAAGAGATAGAGAAACAGGATGGGGAGAAACAGACTAGAAGGAGAACAAGAAGGAAAGGAGAGATAGTATGAAAGGCAGAGTGATTGGCTTCAGGAAATGATTAAGAGCCTCTGACCCTGGTTCTTAACCTATATTTTTTCAATTACAGTTTACATTAAGTTTCAGGTGTACAGCATAGAGGTTAGATACCCATATACTTTACAACATGGTCCCCCAATATTTCCAATACCCTCCTGGCATCACAGATAGTTATTAGAATATTAGAGGCCCAATGCATGAAATTCATGCATGTGGCGGGGGAGGGAGGTGTCCCTCAGCCCAGCCTGCGCCTTCTTGCAATCCGGTACCCTATATGTATTTCTTAATCCTTTCTCCTTTTTCACCAGGGGCTTGCTTTTTTTTTTTTCCCCCCTGGAAATAATGTTTTTCTAGGAAAGCATTGTATAAAAATTTAAGTTTCCTATAGACCTTCCAAAGTTGATATAGTCAATATTAAGAGGAAGAATTAAGGGCACTGGACTTTGATGCACATGATCTTTTTCTGGTAAAAGACACAGATCTGCAGTCACCACACTGCCTGCTCCCCCTTCCCTGGCCTGAAGCTGGAGAAATACTGTTGTGAACCAACTACCTGAAGGCTGTGCACTTGGAGAAGGCACAGCAGCAGCAATTTGATCTCCTGGTACTTTTTATTATTCTTTAACATTTTTTAAAATATATTTTTACTGATTTCAGAGAGGAAAGGAGAAAAAGAAATAGAAACATCCTATCTAATAAAGAGGGAATATGCTAATTGACCCTCACACTGTCTCAAAGATGGCAGTGCCCACAGCCAATAAGAAGAGAATATGCTAATTGACTGCCCTGCCCTCAAAGATGGCTGCACCCACAGCCAATAAGGAGGGAATATGCTAACTGACTGCCCCGCCCTCAAAGATAGCGGTGCCCACAGCTAATAAAGAGGGAATATGCTAATTGGTTGCCCCACCCTCAAAGATGGCGGTGCCCAGTGCCCTTAGCCCCACTGGGGTGGTAGGCACGCAACAAGGCTGGGGCCTCCCTTACATGGGCCTGACTGCTCTGCATGCCTGCCTCCGGAGACTCCCAGTCCCTTCAGCCCCCCAGCCACCAGGTCTGGTTCGAGGCACAGGCAAGCTTCGGAAGGCGGCTGCCCAGCTGCCCAGGGCCACCAGAGGCTTACACAACCAGGGCCGGCAGAGGCAGCAGCAGAGGTGTGACGGGGCATCACCTTCCCCTGATTGCTGGGTCACCTCCTGTCCCTGAGGGTTCCCAGGCTGTGAGAGGGGGCAGGTTGGGCTGAGGGACACCCCCTCCAGTGCATGAATTTTCATGCACTGGGCCTCTAGTCAATGAAAAAAGTGAATCATCGATTGGCTGCCTCCTGTATGCCCCAAACTGGTGATCGAGCATGTGCCCTGACTGGGAATCGAACCATGTGACCTCCTGGTTCATAGGCCGATGCTTATCCACTGAGCCAGGCTCGTAGAGCTCCTGGTACTTTTTGAATACTGGATACATAAGGATAAACCCTCCTCTGCCACTTCACAACCCCCAAGGTTAACTGCAATTACCAAGTTCACTTTCACATTCTCTTCCTGCCTTACAATTCATCACTGAAGACTCAAACAGCAATCTTTGAAATATTTTGCTTTCATGCTCTCTCAAAGAATTGTTCCCATTTAAAAACATTTCATTACAATTTTAGAAGTTTATTTTTGCTTATCAGGAAACAAGGATATTAAATATTGTGTAAGATGGAATAAAATTTACTGTAATTAGCATAAATATTTTATACTTTAATAAAATGGGTTTTAAGTACCTATTGAATAATGCACAACCAATATTAAAGAATTATAGAACTTTCTTATCCTTGGGTTTTCTCTATCTTCAGATATTTGGTCATTTAGACAAAAATTCAGGTAGGTTTAAAAGAATCAGGTTCAGTTACTCCTAATACATGAGTCTTTTTGCATTCAGAACATCCCAACACTTGTAACATTTATATGTAAAATGTAAGAAAAAGCAGGAAGACCATTAAGTTTAAGTCATATCCATTAATCACTAAAGGAGTTTCTGCACACCAATAGAGTTCATCTTTTTGTTTTGCAACTCAGGTAAGGGCTATGCCTTTCTTCTGTGCAGGGGAAGGGCTGATGGGACCATGAGCATTCTTTTGCACAGCTTTAGAAAAAAAACTGTGTAGAAATTAAAGATGTGGAAATTGTGGTTCTCAAAATGGATTCCTCTAAACTATCTTTGTTGGGTACAGCTGGTAAAGTCTCTATGTACCTATCAGCTTTACTTCCGAAGACTGATTATCTCAATAAAAACCCCAAGAGTCTTAACCTGGCAGCCAAGGCTTTCCTTGATCTGGCTCTGCTGCACCGTCATCAATCCCTTCTCAACTTCATGTTCCCTCCAGAAACCAAGTGTTTGAGAGTCTTCACATCCTGTGCTATTTCACAAAGCCATCTCTTTGATTTCATCTTTCACTGAATGGACAGGATGTATCTGTTAGGGTTGCCGAAGGAGGAGTGCAGGAGGCCAAAGTGGTGAGGGGTTATAAATTTATTAGGTCATCTGGATACCAGATGGGTTGAGCCCACAAATGGCGCCAGCATCCAAAGGTGGGGAGTCAGAGGTTTTAAAGGATTCTAGGTGGGCTTTTTCTGGGTGGAGAATTCTCTGGGTGGTCCGGATCCTGGGAAGGTCCAGACGGGGAGAGATAATGGTCTTAGCGAGTGGAATGTGGTTTTAGCAAGTGGAATGTGGTCTAAGTGAAAGGGAATGTCCCTTGTGAAGTGATCTAAAGGTTAATTCCCAGCGGAGAGAGTATCCATTCAATTATTTGATCAAACCTAAGAATATCTTTATATGTATATCATGTTAACATTAATATGTAATTCTATTTCCAAAGCCGGTTTGGCTCAGTGGATGGAGCGTCGGCTTGCGGACTGGGGGGTCCCAGGTTCGATTCCGGTCAAGGGCATGTACCTGGGTTGCGGGCACATCCCCAGTAGGAGATGTGCAGGAGGCAGCTGATCGATGTTTCTCTCTCATCGATGTTTCTGGCTCTCTATCTCTCTCCCTTCCTCTCTGTGAAAAATCAATAAAATATATTTTTAAAAAATCTTAAAAAAAATATGTAATTCTATTGAGCGCAGTGTTCAATCCAATTTACATGATAATTACTGAAATCCTATGCTTGGTGGGGGTAGGTTCACTTATGACGTTATTGTAAATGATCTAGGCTTTTTTTTTGGCATATTTTAAGCCCATGCTACGTCCTACAGTCATCAAGAGCCACAAGCTATTAGATATCAAATTGATCAGCTCTTGAAAATAACAACTGCTGAATTCTATGCTCGTCAGACATTATTCAAAGTTAAGACTGAAAGGGCACAATATTCATCAATGCTGCCCATGCGGCACTGTATGCCATATCTTAATGGCTGTCTCACCGTTGTCAGTGATAGTGGCACCCTTTTCCCCTCAAGTGCATGAGTAAATGCTATCCATTATTTTTGTCCATTGTGCTGGCTCTCAAAGTTGGGAATGGACTGCTTTTTCTCCACAAGGTGGAGCTAGTGAGGGGCCGGAGGGATGGAGTGCCTTGACCTCTCAGGGAAAGATGATGGTTCATTTCCTCACTGCAGTTTAAACTTTATTTCAGTCCTAAAAGTCTTATATTAGGGAAATTTTAAATAGTTGGAATGTGGTAAAATACACAGATTTACCATATACACATACATACACATCTATCTCTTTATCTATATATACACTGCCATCATTGAAGAAAAAAAAGTATAGTTATGTTAGTTGACTCATTAGGGGTAGGGGAGGCCAGGGAATGGCAAGGGGGGGTGGGGGGGAGGAGACATATGTAATACTCTTTGTAATACTTCAAGAAATAAAAATTATTTTAAGAAAATAATTATGACCAAGTGCCACAAAACTTGTGCACATGACTATTTCACAATCATGGGTATTTTTTAAAACTTTCACCATTACTACCCATGATGCAGTTTAGGTTCTTTTGTATCTTCTGTATCTTATATATAAATATGGAAATAGCAATCCAAAAATTGAATTGCTGGCTTTTAGGCCATTGGCATTCTTAACACTGTTATTTATTTTAAAAGATCCTGCCAAATCTCCTCTAACTACCTCAAGTTGTGGAATAAGTCTTCTCCTATTGGCTGAGGCAAAAATACAGTCCTATCTAAACTCTCCAACTTTAATTTGGTATTTTGTTGTTTTTGATTTGCAATTACCTAGATGCTCCTAAAGGTAGTCTTTTTTTTTTTCTTCCCTTAGGTTCTCAGCTATTTTTACATCTTTTCCTTCAAAGTGTCTATTCATTGAAATTATCCATTGTTTCTATTCGCTATCTTGTATATTCTTGATTTGGGGCATGCCATTCTGTATTCTGAAGAGTAACTTTTTAGAGTATTTATGTTTTTAATATATTTTTCTCATATACAGCCTACCTTTACTCTGGTTGTCTTTTGTCTTATGGAAGTTTAAAATATTCAATGTGGTGAATTTATGACTCCTTTAATTTCTGATGTTTGCTTTATGTGTTTTCTGTACAAATGCCTTTTCTCCAAGAGTCTTTACTATTTTCTCATATTTTAATATATATTTATAGTTTTGTTCTTTATGGTTTTATTCCATCTAGAATTTGAGTAAATGGGCTAAGTATATAAGTTTTCTTTTCATTTAAAATTAAACTCTCCTGGAAATGTGTATTGAATAATCTATTGTTGCCTCACCAGCTTGAAATACCCTTTAACCATTGCTAAATCCCTATACATATAGGTCTATTTCTGGACTATGTGTTTTGCTCAATTAATTTCCTTGTCTATTTCTGTACATTAGCACACTGACTAAATTTATAAAACAAATATTTTGGGAATGTGATAAGGTGATCTCTCTCTCTCTCTCTCTCTCTCTCTCTCTCTCTCTCTCTCTCTTCTTTGTTAATACCATAATCTCATAATCATCTTTGCTAGTATAATACATTAACAAAATCATCAGCATTTTTTATTACTTTGTCAATTTCTATGAATAATATTTTGGAATTGATTAATAAGAGCAAAGCGATACCTTTATTTTCCATCTTCCCCTTCAAGACCACAGTTCTATCTAATTTAATTTCTTTTTAAAATTTCCTTTAGTTAAGTTGGAAAAAGTAATACTTTCAACAATAAAGATTTAATTTTTTAAAAAGTCATGCATATGAGCATGACCAATGGATACAGGCTATAAAGGGTGGGAGCATGTGCTGGGGGGATGGGAGTGGGCAGGGAGAGGTCAATGGTGTGAAAAGGAGACATATGTAAAACTTTCAACAATAAAGAATTTAAAAAAAGTTTGACTTTTTTTTTAACATGTTTGTATTTATTCCTAGGTACTTTACTGTCATGTTACCTGGTAAAAGGATTTATTTGTTTGTTCTTCTTTTATTTTTCTAAGTGGTCGTTTCAGTTAAGAAATAGTATTAATTTTTATGGTTTAATTTTTATTTAGTCTTCTTGATGATTCTTTGTTGATTTGCTTGGATTTCTTAGGTAGACAATTATATCATCCGAAATAAAAAATAGTTTTGTCTTTTTATTTTATATATTTATTTATTTTGGTGTTTAAAACCTTATCAGTTTTGTATTTGATTCAATTGGCTGGAAACTCCAATATTACCCTGAATGGTTATGGTAGTAAATTCAGTTGTCTTATTTCTTATAGTCATAAAATATTTTAGTTTATATTAATTACCAATATGTTTCCTATTAAGAATACCATCTTTATCTCACAGTTTCTAAGATATTTTGGCTTTAGTTCATCTTACTACTTAATGTTAGCTATGACTTATTGGGCAGGTACTGGGATAATATTCTCTTCTTTGATTTATTAATATAGGGAATTATATTCTTATATGTCTAAGCATAATATCTATATATATATATCTATATATATGTGTAGATATATATAGATATATAGATAGATAGATATATGTAGGGAATGTATACATATATGCATAAAATATATAATCTCTTCTATTAAAACATGTTTGTATTAGTAGGGATAAATCCTACTTTGCTACTATGAGAATGTGTTTAGCATTTGATTTGTTGTTTTATTTAGGGGGCATTCTTGAAGTTTTGTTTTATTTGCCATCCTAATTTTGCCTGGCTGCAGGGTTCACAGTGTTACTGGTATATGGAGGAGATCCACTCAGTAGGGATAGCGTTATAAAATGGTTCATGGGTAATTCTTGTGCAGAGCCCATAGCTGACTCTTAATAGCATAAAGTCTCTTATTGTTTATTTAGTGCAGCCTCATAACAAAGCTACACTTCATTGTTTGATGCAAAGGCAGGGGAGAGAGAGAAGTGGCCATTTTCTCTCCCTCTTTTCCTGGCTTATCGCCTTCCTCCACTTGTCCTCTATTTTTAGTCTTTCCTGGGTCAGGCCCAGGGGTAGATGGAAGGAGCCAGTCTTATGAGGCTCGTTTGCTCATTTTCATCTGCTATGGGACCATCTGTGTGATAGATGTTGGAGTTCCAGCTTTTTCTCTGTTGCAAGGCTTTCATTGACTCTTGGCAATTCCCAGGATTCAGGATGTCACAGTGATGTCCACTGCTGCAGGAGACCCCTTGTTCTGGCTGCTTCTTGTAAACCGATAGTCCCTGGTTTCCTGTACATATTCTTCCTCTTGTCAGTACCTTACTCCTCCAGATTACCCTCTTGAAGGAATCCATTTCAGCCTGGGGAAAGCTTGGCTTTTATTTTTGGGTTCATTTAACCCACAGAAAACTCACGAGTCCTTGTCCCACTAATTTCTGGAAGCAGGTTCCAGCCTCCTGAGTGCTCCAACCTGCAGTCTGCACATATCAGGCTTTCCTTGTTTTTCTGAATGTTTATCTGAAGCTCTTCTCATCTGGGAAAGGGGTGGGCATGCCCAGTATACTCTCCAGTCTCTGCAAAGGCATTCTGACTAAGGAGCCCATTTGAATAATCTCTTCACCTGAAGTTTAAGGCTTTAGGTTGAGTGATGGGCTGAAATGCCTACAAGTGTTCACATTTTCTCTCCACTAGAGGCCCGATGCACAAAATTCACGCAAGAGTAGGCCTTCCTTCCCCTGGCTGCCTGCATTGGCTTTCCTCCAGCACCCGGAACCTGGTTTCCCTAGCGGAGGGAGGTCCTGTCCACCCGCTGCAGCCCGCAGGTTGGTGGCCTGGGCCTCCCTCTGTGGGGCGATCATGGGGCGATGGCTGGCCCCCAGACCAATCACATTGCTCTTGCCTTGGCTGGCCTGGCACCAGTGGGTGTCATAGCATGGTCCTGGATGATCATCCGGATGGTCGTTCCGCTGTTCGTCTGTTCAGTTGATTTGCATATTACACTTTTATTATATAGGATGTTCTGCAGTAATAGTTGACAGCTATTGTTCTCAGCTTCATAGTCTCTGTGGAAGTCCCAACACTGCAATAAAATTGTCTTTAAATAGGCCTTGCAGAAGGACTTGGAGAGCTTCCCACCTATTTTCTATGCTCGACACATCTTTTATAAGGTAGGAGTTATTTGTTCCCGAGAGTTTGATGCCACTTACTCTCAAAACATCTGCGTCTGTTTAATTTTAAGAGGTAGATATTTTATTATGGTTTTAATAGATCCTATAGTGTTTTTGTTTTGTTTTTCTTTGTCTTAAATGATTTTATATTTGGAGACAATTTTGTGAAATTATAGCAGAGGGCAATAAATGTTTTATAAATTGTATTTGCCTGGGTAAAACCTTTCCTTGTTTTCCTCAAAAAAAAAAATCTATTTCCAATTGAACTTATTTAAACCAAAAAATTATATAGAACTTAGTATATGTGTGTACATGTATACATACACACATATAAATATATATTAAACTAGAGGCCCGGTGCATGAAATTCACCCTCAGCCCAGCCTGCACCTTTTACAATCCACAACCCCTTGGGGGATGTCCAACTGCTGGTTTAGGCCCGATCAGGCCTAAACAAACAGACATCCCTCTCACAATCCAGGACTGCTGGCTCCTAACTGCTCACCTGCCTGC
Organism: Myotis nattereri; assembly: GCF_964212035.1. Taxonomy (NCBI): domain Eukaryota; kingdom Metazoa; phylum Chordata; class Mammalia; order Chiroptera; family Vespertilionidae; genus Myotis; species Myotis nattereri. Next base: position 14,470,816 of record NC_138075.1, read on the forward strand.
CTGCCTGATAGCCCCTAACTGGCCCCCCTGCCAGCCTGATCACCCCTAACCACCTCTCTCTGCCGACCTGATCACCCCTAACTTGATTACCCCTGGTCACCCCCAGCTGCCCCCCCTGCCAACCTGGTTGTCCCCAACTGCCCCCCTGCTGCCCTGCTTGCCCCTAACTGCCCCCCTTGGCTGGCCTGGTTGCCCCACACAGCCTACTGCTCAGTCATTTGGTTATCCCTCACTAACCCCCCTGCTGGCCTTGTCACCCCACTCAGCCTGTTCAGTCCTCGGTTCGGTTGTTTTGGATGTGACAGCCCCTGGCTCATTATATATACAGATATGTTAATTTTTAGATAAGCACTTATTCAGCTACTTATGATTATTGATCTCTAGGTGTATTGCATGATAGCCATTGAACAGAGCCAGCATAATAAGTAAATGCAAAGCATTATTTTGTTTTTCTTTGTGGCTTAGTACATGATCATTTTTGTGTGTTTCATTTGCTTAAAAATTATTTAATATGTTTTACTGGGTAAGAATTTCATTATACATTTCTTAGATAGGGCTTTTGCGTTATGGTATTTAAATATTTTCTAATCTTTATTTTTTGCTGAATTGCTCTGTGTATTCTGATACTGTATATTTAATTATCCTGTAATAATGGTTCACTATTGCTTCTTTCATTTCGCTTCTTACTACTGGGTTCATATTTTGTCTTGCCAGAGTGAATCCTCTAATAACATTTTTCTTATTGTGGTAATATGTGTGTGTGTGTGTGTGTGTGTATATATATATATATATATATATATATATATATATAACATAAATGACATATTAAGCCTTTTTAATGGCATGATTTGTTGGCATTAATTGAATTTACAATGTTCTGGAACCACAACCATTCATTATCTATTGCTAATAACATTACAAATCGCTAATAAAAATTTTAGGTAAAATCTGTGAGGGGTAACTTTCAGAATCCTTGACTATCTGAAATGCCTTAATAGTACCAAGTTTACAATTGCTATGGATAGGTTTTATTTATTTATTTATTTATGTATGTATTTATTTATTTATTTATTTACTAAGGATAGGTTTTAAATTATTTTTCTTCAAATATTTGATTTGATTGCTCTATTGACTTCATACTGAGAATATTATGGATGAGAAATTGTCTTAGCTCAAGCTGCCATAACAAAATATAGGTAGGATGACCTAAACAAAATAATTTTATTTCACAGTTCAGGAGTCTGGACATCTGAGATGACTCAGCCTATAGCAGGGGTGGGCAACCTTTTTGTGAGTGCATGCCAAAACCAGCAAAATCTCTGACTCAAAATTCTTCTGCGTGCCAACCCTAATTTTTTGAGAACATGTTATGCCTACTTGATATCTCTTAAGGTGTACGTATGTGAAGAACCTTGAAGACATAATAAAATTCATTCAAGCGACAAAAACACAGTATATGATGATGAAAAATACATTTATTTTTTAATGTATACATGTACACTGATAGTCCGACAGAAAACTTTATGACTCCGTTTGATATTATCAGTGGGACTTTTGCTGCTGCATCACTGATGACAGAGATTTTACATCAGGTTTATATTTCGTGACCTTCAGAGATATGCACGAGCTACTGCTTTCATCCGTCAGGCTACTCCTATTATGAGACTTAAATTCATCACTGAGAACAAAGATTCACAAGTGTATGTGGATGAAACCAAAACACTGGTCGGATCTAGGAAGGCAGGGAGAGTTAAGGCAGAGGCATAGAAATTGCTCTTCCCCTCTCTCGTCAATCCATGTCTATGGTCTTTAAGTAAGTTGTTGTGTAAAATTATTTATTTATCTAAGATGCACCTACACTGAATTTATCTGAAACATAAAAAAGTCGATATTAAGAAAAAAATTGTAAATGGAAGATTATAAGAGAGGGTTTTGTGTGCCAGCAAAAGTTACTGGCGTGCCATGTTTGGCATGCATGCCATGGGTTGCCCACCCCTGGCCTATAGGCAGTGATGCTATTGGCTAGAAATGGGGGCACTCATTGGCCTATACTATTCGTGGCAAGCCCCCACAGACATTTTCCCAATGTTGTGGCTGGATCAGCCCTTTTGGTGTTTATTATGGTTGCAAGATGAACCTCAGCAATAGTCATCAGAGTACTTTAAAAAAAAGAGAGAGATTTATTACATACAGGTCCTTATCCTGGTCTTTATCATACCGGTTCTATTTCATACTTGTGCTATGGTTGAAGGTCAGCAAATCTCCCAGAACTGGAATGACTAAAGGTCAGAGTCTGTATTTTCTGAGTTTCCTAGTATTCTTCCACAAACATGCTATTTATCTACAAGCTACATATTAATTAGAGTCCGTACTTAGAGAAACAATGTCAAAGGAATTGGGGTGGGTTACAATTCCCCAGTTACACTATGCCATATTTTCACTGTTTATAATGTTTACTTACTTATTTAAATGTTTGACATTTACTGAGGTATTTTTTGTTTGTTTGTTGTTTGTTTGTTTTACTTTTCAAAGTGTGATTTTTCCTTAAATGATTGGCAACTGCTGGTTATATGCTCATCTTTATACCTGAAGTTTCCTGTCCCATTAAATACCAAATCTCTCCCCTTGCTCAGAGGAGATTTGAGAGTAAGGGTATATGTGTAGGGCTGCTTATATTTTGGTACTTAAAGTCTTTACAAAAAAAGAGTTCTGTATAGAATGTGACTGTAGGCAAATTTTACCTGCTTATCTGCTGGGTATGAGTGCTCCTCTTTTTACCGGAAATCACCAGCCACTCAGTGCACTGTCCTGCTTCCCCCCATCTACTGTCCACATTGGAGGTACACACATAACTATCATGTCCAAGGAGCCCAAGATGACATCAGTGTGTATTGAGAGGTGCTTTAAGGGTGAGAATCTACCTTCTATGCAGCCCCAACTAATCACCCTATAAATTACACCTGGACTTTCTTTCATAACTGGCACCCATCTTTCAGAATAGAACTCTCTTTTTTTCTGGTACAATTTTGCTGCAATACTTTAAGTACAGTTGAGATGAGGTTTTTTTATTTAGCTCTGACCCTGCCTGCCTTATGTCTTTTGGGATTTTCTAAAGTTATTTCATCTTCAAGGATTTCTCTTGTTGTTTTTCCAAGGTGATTACTGATTTTTTTTAAAGCCACTACTTCATTGGATCTAGGAACTTCAGAGAAGATGGGGAAATTACAGTTCATGCTCTGTCAAACATTATATTCAAGCCCTTGTAAGCCAGTAAAATTTTGCTAATGTTAGCTATATATCCAAGATTATATAATTAGTCTTCAGTAATCAACGTTTAGTATTTTAGTATATAAACATCATACATATTGGTTGTATCAGAATTATGGGAATAAACACTGGATAATAACAATAAAAACTGGATGCTAATGCACTATAAAATTCTACAAATTCTAGAGCCTTCATGATTTCTGGTTTGCTATTTTATTTCTTCCTGGGAGGCAATTCTAAGAAAAGTCTAAGCTACAAGTGAACTTTATACTCTTTTTTTTTTTTTTTTTTTTTTAAATATATTTTATTGATTTTTTACAGAGAGGAAGGGAGAGAGATAGAGAGTTAGAAACATCGATGAGAGAGAATCATCGATCAGCTGCCTCCTGCACATCTCCTACTGGGGATGTGCCCGCAACCCAGGTACATGCCCTTGACCGGAATCGAACCCGGGACCTTTCAGTCCGCAGGCCGACGCTCTATCCACTGAGCCAAACCGGTTTCGGCGAACTTTATACTCTTTAATAAAAATCTGGAGAGAGTTTATTTTATAAAATTAAGCGGAGAAGTAAATAATATCAATTCTGGACCAACAAAATCTATTGCTTTTCCAAATTAATATTAAAAAATCAAATAGAATAGAATGAAAATAAAGTTAATCATATTATTTTGAGGATCCTCCATAATCACATCTATACTTTGATTCCAGAGTTAGCTATACCGTGTAAATATGTGTTCCTTACATTGCCAGTTAAGTAACAATAATAAAAAGCTTGCCAACAATCGGGAACGTCAGAAATTAAAATAAACAGCCTCTGACTGAGGTAAAACCAAACAAACAAGCACCCCAAATTGCTGTGACTTTGAGATACACAACAACCAAAAGAATAAGATGAGTCTTCTGACCACAACTTATTTCTCTTGCATGCAAGATGTCCCAACCCTATACACACACACTTCTAAAGTCTCATTCTACTAAGGCATCAAGACAAATGAAAATCTCACTATTTCACCTCCATAGAAAAATTTCAATAGCATTTACTTTTTCCTAGGCAAATTACCCTAGAACTGAAATTAAAAGCAACTCTTTTATTATTCTAGCAGAATATGAAGGTCAAGACTTCACACACAGGGCAGAGAGAATGGTTTTCCTCTTCTCTGCAATGTCTGGGACCTCTGCTGGGAAGACACAAAGGTTGGGGTCAATAAACTAATATGAAGGCTACTGTGTCCACCTGCTTGTGGCCTGGGATGGGTGGGCTGGAAGGCTAGGGCAGCTGACAGGAGCCGCTTGATGTCACATCTCCATCTGGGTTGGCTTCTTAACAACAAATTGGCTATAGGATAGTCAGATGTCCTCCATGGAAACCCAGGGCTCCAGGTATGAGTGCTTTGGTGACATCCCACAATTCAGTGCGCACCCTAAGAGGGCTCACTACACGTCTTCTGATCCAGATGCAAGGGAAGGGGCGACAGCCTCACCTCTGAGTGAGAACAGTTCCAAAGTACTTGAGAGGCATATTTTTAAAAAGCTAACAAAAGAATTGTGGTGGGGACCATTTCTTTTACAGAGGGTTCTGTTACTACCTCCTTGAGACGCCTTCCACAATATAATGAGACATTATATCATGTCTAAATGTGCCAAGATTGGCTTTCAGGTTCTTCAACTGGAGACAACTTCATCACCAGAAGCAATTTGTCTGGAATGTTACAGGTCTTTTGCTTTGCTGCCTTTACCCTGGTCTATCACAGGTATTACTGTGCACTCTGGAAGCAAGTCCCCAGACTGGGGAGACATGGAAAACTGCTCAGGTCACCTGAAAGCACCAGGCATTTCAGCAGTAGCGACTAAGAAGTGCATTGGCTGGTGGAATAATCTGTCTCGATCCCTTATTTAATCTCCAAATAGTCTCATCAAGGAAGTAGGAGAAATCCCATTGTTCCCATTTTGCATTGGATTTTTGTCGCGCTGGTAAATGCAGGGCAATGTTTGAGCAAAAGAGACCTTTGGATTGTTGTCCTGTAGGCACCTGGTTTTGGAACATGGATAATTAAAATCTGAAAGTGCCTTATGTATGTTTTAAATGTGAATATTGTTACTTATTATAGTAATTAAACATAACACAGACATTTTTGTGAAATTAAAGGCCAATAGGTACTAAGAGGATCTTCTCTCTTTACTTGGAATTTCCAGCATTCATACCTAGCCTCTTTCCATGCCTTCATCTGTAATAGAAATCTTGGTTCCTAGCACCAGTATGCCCTGAAATACAGTATAACTAATTCAGACCTATTCTTTCCTAGTTAGACCATTTATTTAACTTGCTCAGTTGGCTGCATGTTGCCTTGTGGTACACGGAGACTCAGACAACCTGAATCCCTCTGGCTTCTATGAATGAGCAAAGATCAGAATAATAAATATTGAAGGACTTTCAGAATTGATAAATAAAAAGACACAGTTATTTGCCCAAAGCCCATGAAGGGCAATCTTCTGATGAGATTTATTAGTTTATTTTCAGCATGAAAAAGAGTTACCATAGAAACCCATTATGACAATATATATTCTCATTTTCTGTGGAAACGTAGATTAGAGTCACCTTGAAAAGTTGAACCTCAGGCTTTTGTAAGAGCTGTGCACATTTTCCATACTCGGGTACAACATATTTAAAGTAAATGTATGTATCTCCCTTTAGTTTTGTGTGATGTCAATAAAATAGGATAATAAAATGCTACTGCAAAAATAATATATCAGATTATTCAGGGTGAGAGGAATATTATAAAAAATATGTCATGATATATATTAGGGATATATCATGGTATAGTATATCATTAATCCTAAGGGTGGGAGAATTTACAAATCCCACTTCGGCTACATTAACTCTCTTAAGAGACACAAGTTACCCCATATTTCAATGCATTTAATTGAAAATAGCATAGAGATTATATCTTTAATAAGCCTCATATTTCAATATACATCATTTTACAAACATTGCTGTTGTTAGGGTATAAAATATTACAAATGAGTAAACTTGAAGAGCCCCACACATGAAAACTTGAGAACAGCAAGTATATTAGAAAAGATGCAGTTTGTACAAATCATTATAAAATTAGAAATATCTGAATTCGTAACCTTTTTAAGAAATCTAAGCAGCAAGCAGACAGTTCCAGAGGTCATCAGTCATGGCTGTTTCTCAAAGGTGATCCCAGTTTTTACACTCTGAGACCATCCAGCCGGTCCTTTTCTGGGTTACTCATGTGACTGCTTCTGGGAAAAGACTGCTCCATGTGCCTCAGAAATAGATTGTTTTGAGGTTTCAGTGAAAACTATGTGCCAGGAATTGAGTTTTTGTCCCAGCGCCAAACACTGGTGAGGCAGGACCGACAAATTCACATCTCACTTTTCTCTCTGTGGTGACCACAAGCCTAACCTCGCTCACAGATGATATTTCTGAAAATCATGTTGAGGCAGGCAAACCTGACAGCCTCCATCCTCGTGCTATACACAGGCTTTGTGCTCATTTGTTTAGCAGTCTGTGGTTTCTCCCAACTTAAGAACAAACCTATGTGCTCTATTCCTCCTGTAAGTATTCTGCAGAGGGTTTTATTCCAGTGTCAGCCTCAGTGTGTATTTCTTTCATCCTTTAGCATTACCCACAGTAACATTTTAAAAGAAATGCTTTGAAACAAACTGATAATAAAAAGTTCAAGAGGACCTAACAGCCTTCCCAATAGATACATCTACAATTTTCCTTCTCTCTAAACGTAGAACCCTGGCTTATAGAGAGAGTTAACCTTGAGGAGTCTCAAATCATTTTATAGCCCCAATTAAATGTTCCATTCCCATTATCAGCAGACTGTGCTTTTATGCTCTGCACACGAGACATTAGAAATAAAACACAGAGAGAATAGAGTACATAGTTTATCAGCTCTTATTGGTCAACCATTTTCTAAAATTCATCCTCGAAATGACTCACCACTGTAAACATTCACCTCAAACTCTTATTTCATTGTAAACATTTATAATAGAAAGAAAACCCGAAGAGCCTACTTAGTGGGAAATTTAGAGTTATATATCTGAAAATGTAAAATAATAATTTTTCCTAAATATATAGACATGTAACTGTGGATAAAGAATAAACCAGGAAGACAATTAAACATATTTTGATGCACAGAATCTATTATAAAGAGTAGTAAACTATAAAACTGCTGGAAAGAAGATAGATCCAGCCTCAAAATCAAGATAAATAATTTGAGGATGAAGACTCAAAATTGTGATCAGGACTAGAAATAACAGCAATATGGGTGGGGACCAGGATTTCCACTCTAATGTATTGAAGGGGAAGAAAAGTACTTCTCTTTAGACCTAAAGACAAAATTTAGAGGAAAGGCTGGAAAAAGTTTTCTGCTTAATACAGTCTGCAGCTCTTACCTAGAGCAGCTTCTGATTGAAGGAGGTAGTAGAAAAAAGCTAGAACTTCGAGAATGAGGTCTTCACTGAGACCTTCCATTAGTCAGGGTTCTCCAGAGAATAGAACCGTTAGGAGCAAAGAGATTTCAAAGAATTGACTTATGTGATAGTGCCAAACCCAACATTTGTAGAACAGGACAGAAAGCTGAAGACTCTTAGGATATATAAGGTTTAGTATATGGTCTCAGGATTCCACTGGGGCTCTGGGAATGTATACCTGTGGATAAGGGGGGACTACTGCACTTCTGCTCATCTAAAGAAACTTAAAGCAAATTGCAGAAAATTGCAAAATCATACTTATAGTGTGATATAGTTTCATACAATTACAACATGCAAATCTATGCAATATATCATATATATGCATACATATAAACATATGTATATATCACATGTTCATCATTCCATAAATATTTATCTCCATTCCCAGTCCATCACTGACTCCTATGTAATGCTGTTCTAATTTTTTCTTTATAATTTAGAAATTCATGTATATTGAATATTTACAGTATATATATATATATATATATATATATATATATATATATACACACACATATACACATATATATGTTGTGAGAGAAAGAGATATCAAAGATGACTTCAAAGTTTTAGCTATTACTAAGTGGAAATATGAATTTGCCATTTACTTATTTGTAGAGAATTTAGTCAGGGGAGACTTGGAGTTCAGTTTTCCAAAGGTTAACTTGTAATTCTTAAAAGACACCTGAGTAGAAATCTGAAAGAGGCAGTGGCATATATGATGTTTCTATTGTTCAAAGGAGAGGTCAGGGCTAGAGTTTCAGAGCAATCATCACAGACATTTACAAATGAATTAAAAAACAACTGCATTTATTAAAAAATGAATTCTACCCTAGCTGGTTTAACTCAGTGGTTAGAAGTGTCCCAGGTTCAATTCCAGTCAAGGGCACGTACCTCGGTTGCAGGCTCGATTCCTAGCCCTGGTCAGGGCCCATGTGGGAGGAAACCAATGGGTGTGCTTCTCTCAAATCAATATCTCTCTCTCTCTTTATCTCTCCTCCTCCCTTTCACTCTCTCTAAAAATCAATGAAAAAATATCCTCGGGTGAAGATTAAAAAAAAAAAGAGTTCCAAGCTCTAGTACAGTGGTTCTCAACCTGTGGGTCGCGACCCCTTTGGGGGTCAAACGACCCTTTCACTGAGGTCGCCTAAGACCATTGGAAAACACATATTTTCGATGGTCTTAGGAACTGAGACACCGCTCCTCTATCTGTCTCCAGGCGGGTCCGCCCACATGCAGATACGCCCACATACAAGTATCCAGCGTGATGACATCATCATGCCAACCCCGTCACATACACCCCGTACAAATACAGGTGTATGTGACGGGGTTGGCGCCATAATGTCCTTATGTGGACCAGTCACACATTTGTAGAGAGCAGCTACTGTGGTGAAAGCAGCTACTCTGTTAAAAGCAGTTACTGTGTTGAAAGCAGCAGTATTGGAGGTAAAACGACACTTCATGAATTATAATTACTGTGTAAATGTAAAATCATGTTCTGTAAAATCATCAACTACTGCAAAAAAAAAAAAAAAATCTGTACCATGGGAACTTAATCTGGATGCTGATCAGTCTTTTTATATTCAGCTGTGGTTGATGTGAATACTGCCCCCTTGTGATATGTAAGAAAAACAACACAGAAAATGGTAAATCATAGGAAACTAATGAACTGTATTGACTGAACTATGCCATGTATCATCTTTTGTATTATTAAAGCTATTGTTATATATTATTTTCATTAGCAAACCATCCCATGACAATGGATTGTGTAGAGAAGAACATTAAGAAAGGAAAATATAGTGAGGATTTTTTACAGTATGGTTTTACCTCAATAATTACAGAAGGAATTGAGAAACCGCAATGTTATTTGTTGTGAAGTTCTATCAGCCGAATCTATGAAGCCAAACAAACTAAAACACCATTTTGATAGCAAGCATCCAAGCTTTGCTGGCAAGGATACTAACTATTTTAGAAGCAAAGCTGATGGACTCAAGAAAGCCAGACTTGACACTGGTGGCAAGTACCACAAACAAAACATAGCAGCCATTGTAGCTTCATATCTGGTGGCACTCAGAATCGCCAGAGCTATGAAACCTCACACCATTGCTGAGGATTTACTGTTGCCAGTGGCCAAAGACATTGTTCGAGTTATGATCAAAGATGAATTTGTTACGGAATTGAGTGCAATTTCCTTCTCTAAGGACACTGTCCGCAGAAGAATAGATGACATGTCTGCTGATATTCTTGATCAGGTAATCCAGGAAATTAAATCTGCTCCACTTCCAATATTTAGTATCCAGCTTGATGAATCTACAGATGTTGCAAACTGTTCACAGTTACTGGTTTACGTGAGGTACATTAATGATGGCGACTTTAAAGGTGAGTTTCTTTTTTGCAAACCTCATGAAACGACAACTACTGCACGTGATGTATTTGACACAGTTGGTTCATCTCTGAAAGAGCATAAGATCTCTTGGGAAAAGGTTTGTGGTGTTTGTACAGATGGTGCTCCAGCTATGCTAGGATGTCAATCTGGATTTCAATGTTTGGTACTGAATGAGTCACCAAAGGTCATCGGAACTCACTGTATGATTCATTAGTAAATATTAGCAACGAAGATGCTGCCACAAGAGTTACAAGAAGTAATGAAAAGCGTCATAAGTTGTGTCAATTTTGTAAAGGCAAGCACTTTAAACAGTCAAATGTTTTAGCAACTGTGCAACGAGTTGGATGCACTGAACAATGCTCTGCTTTTTCACACTGAAGTGAGATGGTTGTCGAGAGGAAAAATTTTAAACCGTGTTATTGAGTTTGTGATGAACTCAAAATGTTTTTTAATCAGAAAGCAATACCACAGTTGGAAGCACTTTTCGGCGATGAAAGTGAACTGCAGAAAATAGCTTACTTGGTTGACATCTTTGCCATCTTGAATGAGTTAAATTTATCACTGCAAGGACCAAATGTAACATGCCTCGATTTGTCTGAAAAGATCCAATCATTCCAAGTGAAACTTCAGCTTTGGCAAAAAAAAAAAAAAAAAAAAAAAAAAAAAGAATGGATGAAAATAAAATTTACATGTTGCCTACCTTATTGCTTTCTTTGAGGAACATGACATTGAACCAGACAAAAGGATTATGATGATAATTTCTGTGAAAGAACACTTGCACATGCTTGCAGATGAAATTTCATCGTACTTTCCAAATCTACCTGACACCCCATTTGCACTTGCCAGAAGCCCATTCACAGTCAAAGTTGAAGATGTTCCTGAGACAGCACAAGACGAGTTCATTGAATTTATTAACAACGATGCAGCGAGAACGGATTTCTCTACAATGACAGTTACAAAATTCTGGATCAAGTGTTTGCAGTCATATCCTTTTCTGTCTGACACTGTGTTGCGCCTTCTTCTTCCATTTCCAACAACATATCTTTGTGAAACAGGGTTTTCCAGCTTGTTGGTTATCAAGTCTAAATACAGAAGTAGACTTGTTGTGGAAGATGATCTTCGTTGTGCTCTTACAAGGACTGCCCCGAGAATTTCTGATCTGGTGAGAAAGAAGCAATCTCAACCTTCACACTGGCATTGGCTTTTTACGCATACTGTTGCAAAATGTAGCAATGTAGTTTACTGTTGTTATATTAAGACTGTTACCCATGCTACACCATGCTTCAAGACAAAATTTCATTTATTTGTAATTAGAAGTAAATATTTCACAATATATAATTACATATTGTTTTTGTGATTAATCACTATGCTTTAATTATGTTCAATTTGTAACAATGAAAATACATCCTGCATATCAGATATTTACATTACAGTTCATAACAGTAGCAAAATTACAGTTATGAAGTAGCAATGGAAATAATTTTATGATTGGGGGTCACCACAACATGAGGAACTGTATTAAAGGGTCACGGCATTAGGAAAGTTGAGAACCACTGGTCTAGTATATACACAAGGGCTATATCAGTAAAACACAAACAAAATAAAACAAAACAAAAATCCCTGCTCTTATAGAAAATATATTATTGGAGGCCTAGGAAACTAAATGAGAAAACTGAAAAAGAGTGTACAGACAAGGCTTTCAAGGACTGAGCCCTAAGACAATCCACCGATGAAAGGATGAGATAGACTAGCCGAGGGTCTAAAAGAAGAAATGTCCTGAAATACAATAGAAAATGTGGGAACGCTTTGTGCTCTATAGCCAGGTATGGTCAGTGGTATTATTGGCCTATTTCCTTTTCTTTTTTTTTCTTTTTTAAATATATATAATGATTTCTGAGAGGAAGAGAGAGGGAGAGAGAGATAGAAACAGCAATGATGAGAGAGAATCATTGATCAGCTGCCTCTTGCATGTCCCCTACTGGGGATCAAGCCCGCAACCCAGGCATGTGCCATTGACTGGAATTGAACCTGGGTCACTTTAGTCTGCCGGCCGATGTTCTATCCACTGAGCCAAACGAGCTAGGGCTTATTGGTCTATTTCAAAAAATCTCCTGGTATTCCTATCTTTTCCCATGGAACTTTGAAGGAGTAAAATATATGATCTTTTTCTCTCTGTGTCTCTGTATCCTTGCCTCTTCTTATATGAATGTCAGTCATTGGATGCAGGGCCCACTCTTAATCCAGTGAGATATCATCATGAAATCATTAAGTTCATTATATCAGTAACGACCTTATTTCCAAATAAGGTCACATACACAGAAATCCGGAGTTAGGAGTGGGCCTTCTCTTTTTAGGGGACACTTACACAGTGTGTTTATGTCCATTTAGACATATGCTTTTTTCCAAATAAAGGAGTTATATTTATTCACATTTTAGTATCAAATATCCAGTGTTTACATGGGAATCAGTAAACACTTGTTAAAAAATAAAGTATTCTTTCAAGGATATAGCAACTATTTCTAGGTAACAGCTTATATTGTAATAATCAGGATTTTTTTTATTATTATTATGGATTTACTACTTAAATCTACTACCTTAAAATAACTTGTATGGTGTTTTTTTTTTTTTTTTCTATCTTCCTTATCCTCAATATTTTGAAGTGCACATTAAAAAAAATCTTTGTCAAAGTCAGATATGATCTTCAATATGAATGGAAATAACAAATCAAAATAATTACCTAAAATTTTGAATAATTATTTGCCTTTTATCCTAACAGTAATAATCAGTCCAATTAGCAAAGAACCTACCATCATGGTGTCTCTTTCATTTAACCTTCCTTTGTCCTCAAGCATATTGCTTGGTGTGCTTTGTGAATTTATTTCCTCTCTCTTATGAAAAGTTCTGTTTCTTTTCAGAAAAGATAATAATGAGTTTTCTGTAACATGCAGTTCCTGTTGTTAGGTAATTATTCTGTCTGAAAAAAGTATATTATAATAGATTTCTCACAAAAGAGCCAGTCCACACAAGGCATTTTACTATAGAAATCAGCAGTCTCAGGAAAATGGGAGAATTTAAGGCAGAAATGAACATTCTCTAGCTACCTAGTTCTTGGCTACAATTCAGGAATCTAGCCCATAAAATCAGTTAAGGAAAAATGGAAGAAAGCTATATGATGAAAAGTTTTTAATCTATCACAAGTGAAACAAAAGTAGTGGTCAAATTAATAAATTACAGCTTTAATTATAATCCTGTAATTATATAATTTCATTATCTAAGAGGATTCTATTTATATGATGAGTTAGCTGAAAATATGTATTATCAGCATAAAATAAAGCAGAGGTAATAATATCAGACTATTATTTTTCTATTTTATAAAAACTTGCTTCCAATTCAGTTAAATATCTACTAAATTCTAAACCTGTAAGTCCTTCCTAAAATGATGACACCTATATATGTTTCCTCTCATTCATATACCCATTTACTTGATAGATTGTGTGAAAGTTATTTTTCACGGAGAAATAAAAGTTAAAAAGTAGAGACAACATTGACCAGGTCCTACCTGTTTTAAAATCTAATATTATGACTAATAGATTTCAATTTGTAATTTGATATGCATAAGAAATGGTTAATAGTAAATCGATATTCCAAGTTGATATATTTAAAAAAATTATGTTAAAATAATTGCAGTCCTAGTTGGTATGGCTCAGTTGGTTGTGTGTCGTCTCATGCACTGATAGGTTGCCAGTTTCATTCCTGGTCAGGGCACATCCCCGGGTTGTGGGCTTAAACCCCAGTAGGGAGCATACAGAAGGAAGCCAATGGATGTTTCACACTCACATGGATGTTTCTCTCTCTCTTTTCCTCTCCCTTCCCCTCTCTCTAAAAACCAATTTTTTTAAAAAATCTTAAAATAATGACTCACAAGAAACTGCAAAAATAACACAGTGAGTTTATGTGAATTTTTCATCCAGGTTCTCTCAATGATAATATCTTCTATAAGCATAGTGCATTGCCAAAACCAGGAGACTGACATTTGTGTTTTTTTTTTATTAATTAAATCTTTATTGTTCAGATTATTACAGTTGTTCCTCTTCCCCCCCCCCAATAACTCCCCTCCACCCAGTTCCCACCCCACCCTCTGCCCTTACCCCCCGCACTGTCCTCATCCATAGGTGCACGATTTTTGTCCAGTCTCTTCCCGCATCCCCCTCACCCCTTTCCCCCACAAGAATAGTCAGTCCACTCCCTTTATATGCCCCTGATTCTATTATAATCACCAGTTCATTCTGTTCATCAGATTATTCACTTGATTTTCAGATTCACTTGTTGATAGATGTGTATTTGTTGTTAATAATTTGTATCTTTACCATTTTCTCCTCTTCCTCTTCTTAAAGGATACCTTTCAGCATTTCATATAATACTGGTTTGGTGGTGATGAATTCCTTTAGCTTTTTCTTATCTGTGAAGCTCTTTATCTGACCTTCAATTCTGAATGATAGCTTTGCTGGATAAAGTAATCTTGGTTGTAGGTTCTTGGCATTCATCACTTTGAATATTTCTTGCCACTCCCTTCTGGCCTGCAAAGTTTCTGTTGAGAAATCAGCTGAGAGTCCTATGGGTACTCCCTTGTAGGTAACTGACTTTCTTTCTCTTGCTGCTTTTAAGATTCTCTCTTTGTCTTTTGCTCTTGGCATTTTAATTATGATGTGTCTTGGTGTGGTCCTCTTTGGATTCCTTTTGTTTGGGGTTCTCTGCGCTTCCTGGACTTGTAAGTCTATTTCTTTCACCAGGTAGGGGAAGTTTTCTGTCATTATTTCTTCAAATAGGTTTTCAATATCTTGCTCTCTCTCTTCTTCTGGCACCCCTATAATTCGGATGTTGGTACGCTTGAAGCTGTCCCAGAGGCTCCTTACACTGTCTTTGTATTTTTGGATTCTTTTTTCATTTTGCTTTTCCGGTTGGGTGTTTTTTGCTTCTTCGTATTTCAAATTGTTGACTTGATTCTTGCAATCCTCTAGTCTGCTGTTGGGAGTCTGTATAATATTCTTTATTTCAGTCAGTGTATGCTTAATTTCTAGTTGGTCCTTTATCACAACCTCGAGGGACTCATTAGATTTCTTGTAGGTCTCATTAAGTTTATCGGCAGTTTCTAGAAAATTCTTGAAAAACCTTAAAAGTGTGGTTTTGAACTCTATATCCAGTAGTTTGCTTTCCTCCATTTCTGTCATTTGTGTCCTTTTTCTTTGTCTCTGCATTTTTTTATGCTTCCCTGTGTTGATAAAGTGGTTTTCTGTGCTAAGTGTTCTTTAGGGCCCAGTGGTTCAGCCTCCCCAATTAGCTGAGGAGGACACTCTTGGTGCACCCCCTTGTGGTCTTTGTGCACAGTCTTGTTGTAGTTAAGCCTTGATTGTTGTAGGTATCACGGGGAGGAATTGACCTCCAGGCCAATTGACTGTGAGAATCAGCTGTGTATGCAGTGGGAGAACTTCTGTGCTGGAGTCACCCCTCTGGGGCAAGACTTGCTTCAATGGGGCTTTGGTGCTCACTGAGTCTGCCCCCTGAGTGTGTCCTTTATGGTTCCATGGAGCTTCAAACTTGATGGTCCCACTCTGACCTCTGGGTACACTGGCTCTTGGCTCTCTAGGGAGGTGCTAATCTAGCCTCTGCCTTAGGCTATCCAGCAAAAGCCTCCCTGCAGGGCTTGGGTGGGGTGGGTCCCACAGGATCAACAGGGTGGGGCTAGCAGTTATGGCTGCTCTCAGAGGCTTCACTTCTCAATGTCTCGGCAATCGCTGCTAGCCCTTCCGAGAGAAAGCTGCCCTCGAGTTCCAACCAATGCCAGACAGTCCCGCTTCTCCCGTATGAGTCTGGGTCCCCAGAGACTCGCCCGGAACTGAAGCTCAGAGCCTCAGCCTCCCTCCCGATTGAAAATGACAACAGCGCCCTTGGCCGCCAGCCTGCTCCGCGTGCGCCTCTGTACCTTAGTATTTTACTTCCGCACTGCGCCTCTTCTGAGTCTCGGTATGCTTTTCCCTTTCCTTCTAGTTGAAGAATTTCCACTCATCCAGACTTCCTGTGGTTCTGGATGCTGTCCATTCCATCTTTTAGTTGTGTTTTTGAAGTGGTTGTTCGAGGCAGCAAACTCCGGTGTTTACCTATGCTGCCATCTTGGTTTCTCCTCTGAATCCGAGACTGACATTTGTATAATACTATTGAGTACACTACAGATTCTATTTTGATTTTACCAGTTTTTAAATGAAAATTCATTATTTTTTGGTATAGAAATCTGTAATATTTCATCATATGTGTAGATTTGTGTGAGCACAAACTCAATCAGGATATGGATCTGTTCCATCACAAGAAGAAAAGTCCTTTATGCCACACCTTTACAGAAACACCCACTCTTTCCCTAACTCCTGTTAACCACTGATTGAATTTCCTTCACTAAATTTTATTTAAAGATTATTACACAAATAGAATCATATGGTATGTAATCTTATGAGAATGGTTTTCTCACTCAGTGAAATGTCCTCGAGATCCAATCAAGTTGTACGTATCAAAAGTTTGTTTCTTTTTATTGTTGATTCTATTCCATTTTATGGATATAACACAGCCCAGTTCACCATTTACCCATTGAAGCACATTTGGCTTGTTTCCAATTTTTTGGCTATTACAAATAAAAGTGCAAAGAACATTTCATGTTCAGGTTATGTGTGGACATTAATTTTAATTTTTCTAAGATAAATATGCAGAAGTGTGATTGTTGGGTTGTATGTTTAGCTTTATAAGACTAGAGGCCCAGTGCACAAAAATTTGTGCACTCAGGGCAGGGGGGGTTGCCCTCAGCCCGTCCTGTGCCCTCTCACAGTCTGGGACCCCTTGGGGTATGTCCACCTGTTGGCTTAGGCCTGCTCCCTGGGGGGTCGGGCCTAAGCTGGCAGTCATACTTCCCTCTGGCAGCCCGGGAGCCCTCAGGGGATGTCCACTTGCTAGCAGGGAGCAGGCCTAAGCTGCAGTTGGACAACCTTAGCGCTGCTGAGGAGGCAGGAGAGGCTCCCACTATCACCGCTGTACTGGCAGCCTTCAGCTTGGTTTGTGGCTGACCAGAGCTCCCCCTGTGGGAGCACACTGACCACCAGGGGGCATCTCCTGCATTGAGCATCTGCCCTCTGGTGGTCAGTGTGTGTCATAGTGATCAGTCATTCCCAGTCGTTCTGCTGTTAGGTCAATTTGCATATTACCCTTTTATTATATAGGATATCATTTTTTCTATTAAATTAAGTTTAGCTTTTTAAGAAACTGCCAAATAACTTTGCCATTTTACATTACCACCAGTAGTATATGAGAGTCACATCATCACTAGCAGTTGATATTATGTGTACAAACTTTTTAAAAAACACAGTAAGGAAATAGAGATAACTTAGAAAAACTGAAGAACATTGTTAGGGTTTTGAAATGTTTTGAAAAAGTATTCTTCCTTTAATGTACGGCATGCTTTCAAGGGAACTTAGCATATTGGCTAATACTCTGTAGCAATATCTTTGATGTATGCTTGTGGCATTTGCCCTTTAATTACTGACTTTTTCAGCTAACTGGTTTTAGGTATTAAAAACATTTATACCAATTTTTCTCTAAAATAAAAGGCAATTTTCTTCTGAGAAATTATTTTAAAACACTGCACCATATACCTAATTATAACATAAATCAGCACTGTTTAATTTATGCAGTGTCACCCAACAGAAAAATGTTTTTGAAGACCGAGTGAGCAATATAACAAGCTACATTTAAAGGCAACATCATCAAACACATTTTAACTTCAGTTAGGATTTTTTTGCAAGAACTCCCAACTAAATTATGCTTTACCTAAAGACCGGAAATTTTATGAGGCACTATTATATTTAAAGAAGGGCGATTGGGGAAAAAAAAATGCCAAAATGGTTATTGCAGTAAAGGTGTAGGATGTAGTTGATTACATCATGTCGTATTTACA
The DNA here is from genome assembly GCF_964212035.1 of Myotis nattereri. Taxonomy (NCBI): domain Eukaryota; kingdom Metazoa; phylum Chordata; class Mammalia; order Chiroptera; family Vespertilionidae; genus Myotis; species Myotis nattereri. Next base: position 14,488,966 of record NC_138075.1, read on the forward strand.
GAAACAAGACATTTTAAGAGTAATCAATAGATTCAGAGGAATTAAATCATTGTACCTAGATTCATAGTATGGATTAAACAATGACAACATTTTCTCATTTTATTTGCAATCATTTAAATTTATAAATTAAAAATAAACCTGCAAAAGTGATAAAACAGCACATAATTACATTGTTGATAATTAATGGGAATTGCTTGATTTTTGTTTACAGTTGATGTTTCCTTTTCCAAGATCATTTAATTTTAGACACAGGGATGTTTAAAATTTAGATCTCAGAGATCTATATTAAACCAAGAATAGAAACATTGCTTATGAGGATTGAGACTTCTGTTAAATTAAAACTAGAGGCCCAGTGCATGAAATTTCTGCACTGGCGTAGGAGAGTCCCTCAGCCCAGCCTGCATCCTCTCACAGTCCAGGAGCCCTCGCTCCATACCACCCACCTGCTCGCTGTTCCTTACTGCTCAGCTTGCTGCTCCTTAGCGCTGCCACGGAGGCTGGAGAGACTCCTGCCACCGCCACTGTGCTCACCAACCATGAGCCTGGCTTCTGGCTGAGTGGTGCTTTCCTTGTGGGAGTGTACTGACCACCAGGGGGCAGCTCCTGCATTGAGCATCTGCCCCCTGATGGTCAGTGCGTATCATAGCGACCAGTCATTCTGGTTGTTTTGCTGTAATGATCACTTAGGCTTTTATTATATAGACTAGAGGCCCGGTACATGAAATTTGTGCATGAAAGGGGGCGGTCCTCAGCCCGGCCTGCACCCTCTCCAATCTGGGAGCCCTTGGGGGATATCCGACTGCCTCTCGCAATATGGGACTGCTGGTTCCTAACTGCTCGCCTGCCTGCCTGCCTGCCTGCCTGCCTGCCTGATCACCCCTAACCACCTCTGCCTGCCTGATCACCCCTAACTGCTCCTCTGCTGGCCTGACCACCCTTAACCGCCTCTGCCTCGCCCCACACCTGGGACCCAGGATTTCCTTCTCTGGCTGCTCGCAGTCACCTGGGACCCAGGCTTCCCTCCCTCTGGCCAGCCACAGGCACCGAGGACCCAGGCTGGCTTTGCCCAGGCTGGCCGCAGCTGCAGTGGACCATGGGCAGGCAGCTTTGCCTGGACTGCAGCCACAGGCGCTGGTGCCCAGGACCGCAGAGCGGGTGGCTTGTCCCTCTACTTGGTCATAGCCTGGCTGGTCACCATTCCTCTCTCCCCAGAGTTGAGTGTCTGAGCTATTAAGGCGTGATGGCATGAGGGTGTGACGACCATTTGCATATTAGCTCTTTATTATATAGGATGATTGGTCAATCCAAGATAAGGAAGTGGTACAATCCTAGGTGATCAGCATATCACCTGGGCAAATTAGTGTCCCTGTGCCTCAGTTCTATCATCCTAAATAAGAGGAGAATAGCAATGCATTCCCTTTAGTTTGTTGTGCGGATTTCATATGTTAGCCTGCGTAAAGCATTTGGAAAAATGCCTGGCATAAAGAAGTGCTACATAAAAATGAATGGCTATAATCATTATTTCAAATCATATTAATGCAGCAGATTGATCCACCAGAATGTTTCATGGACCTGGCCTATCATCCATGCCATTTCTATTAGGGGCATCACAGCATTGTTGCCATCAATTTCATTAAAATATCACCACAGAAAACAAGTTAGGAGCAGCCATTTATATGTCATTTCTACTGGAAATATAGATCAGAAGATCATGTAAAGCATATGATTGCCTAATCACTAAGCTGCACACCTAAAAAAAATACAAAATAAAATTGAAAGGGGAAAAAAAAAAAAGAATCACTGTAGCTTGTGAGGACAGAAAATAGCTAAGGCCTCTTTTAAATGCTAGAATGAGACAAAGCAACTGGAGGAGTCCCAGCTAGAAAGAGAGATAAAAAGATTTAGTTATTTTTATTGTTGTCTGTCCCTATCTCAAGTGACCAGGACTCTTGGGGTGGAGTAAAAGGATGCCCAGCATGGAAGACTGGCGTCAGATCTGCGCTACAGTCAGCTCCTCAGGGAGTGTCCTGGCTTAGTGTGCAAACACACTCCCACTCTTCACAGCAGCCACTTCTGCTGCTGGGGACTCTAAATCAGCGCTAAGGAAACACTCCCACCTCCACCGCAGGGATCTTCCCCATGCTGCAGGGCTTCCTCAGCTCTATTTTATCTGTGAATATTCTCTCTTGCATCTCCTGGTTTCCAGAAACCCCGTAAATGCCTCTGATTGCCAGTGAGCCTGCCATTCCCACACCTGCTCACAGCAATGGAGTTCCCCTCAAGGATGCACATTAGAACACAGTAGACATTTCATTGTAAACTAGTCTGACAATACATAGGCACCTTTTTCTCTCTTTAACCAGAAGCCTGCAAATGTTCTTTTCCCTGATATTCATTATATTTAAATCCTATAAGACTATTGTACTGGTATTCAAAAAACACTTACTGACTTCCTATATGATACACACAAGCAACCAAATCATTAAATTCAATGTAATACACACTGAATTATAGAGGTTGAGATTATAGAGATTTAAAGGTTGAGAAAATAATGTTCAAAGTTGATTTCTTGGATAGAGAAGATGCTTCAACTGGATTTATCAGACAGATGAGGTAATGATGAGGTAAATGGGGGGGAGGGGGCAATATGTGCAAAGCTAGTGAGGTGTGAAATATTGTACAGTGTTATGGAAGTAGTAATAACATGCCAAAGTGTTAAGCTCTGTCTTTAGTATTTGGCAAGAATCTGCTACTCAATGTTGTTTTTAGGCTTTGGACCAAGAAACTGTCAAATAGCCACATCAAGGTCATGTCTGTCATATCTGAACTTGTGTGTCATTAATAATGCTGTGATTGCATTTCTAAGATCATGATAATCAGTCCCCAAACATCAGCAATACAATCAAAACAACACACTTGGGTTTAGAGTTAATATCTGAATAGTCACATTCCAATACATATTAGCATTTTGGATATAATTAGGAGTAAAATCTCTTTAAAAATAATTTTGCCCAGATGATTATCAGTTGAACTATAAATGAGTGTTTATCATTGCAAAAGTGAAGTGTCCAACTTCAATTGGAATATTGTCAATTAACTACAAAAGTAGTTAGATAGATTGATTGAAAAATACCAAGAAGTTACCAAGCACAATAACTTTGGAGGAAAAACATATCCTTTTTGAGTGAACTATGTTTAAAAAATTTTAACATATAGTAAGACTGATGCAGATGAGTTTGCATCAAAATTCTGTTCTTCATATGAGTGTTTATTGTTTTAGCATTTGTACCACTAAACATAACCTTTAAATATTTAGTCATTTAAAACCAGTGACTTCAAGAATTTTTAAGAAAATAAATTGAGAATTGAAAATTCTTTTAATCTGGAGAGGATGAATTAACACTCTATCAACACTGTCATCTAATTTTTTTTTTTTACAAAAAGAACTCCAATATCATACACACCATTTAAGAGAACTCATATTTTGCCCAGATTTTATGCAGCCTTAAAGCATAAAGTATATAAACAAGCATTAGAAGATGGAAAAGAGAGGAGAAATAGATAACTTATGTATAAAAAAAAAGAGAGGAGAAAGAGATAAGTCACCTAAGACAGTGTTAAAACATCATCACAAATAGGTGGTCGTGTTCCAATTGCAATTAAAGTTTATTTCTTGCTCATGTACCGATTTGCAGAGGGTGTTCTTAGCAGACAAATCACTCCCATAGAGTGATTTAGTTGCCCAGACTTTCCACATTTTGGCTTCCCTGTTCCCCTAGAGACATGCGATTATCTGTTTATAGCCAGAGAAAGGAGCTGGAGAGCAGTGTTGAAGGGAGGAGACACACTTATCTCTTAAGATCTTGACCTGAAAATCATATACAACACTCTTGAGATATTTCCCTGTTGTGCATAAAATGTTGTTATTTTAAAATACACTACCTTTTTATAATTTATATCAAATATTGTTACATGCATAGAAAATAAGAATTTTTTTTTCTTAGCTTGACAGCTTTGAGGTCTAATGATATTACAGACTACATGTTGGTGTCCTTTTAAAATCTATATGTTGAACCCTTAGCCTCAATAGGATGGTATTAGGAGGTGAGGCATCTGAGAGGTAATTAGGTTTACATGAGGTCATGAGGGTGAAACCCTACGATGGAATTTGCATTCTTGTTCACAAGAGAAACATACTAGAGCTTGCTATCTTCACCATGCGAGGGTACAATGAGAAGATGGCTATCAGCAAAATCAGAACTAGGAATGGGATTAGCTGGCACCTCGATCTTGGGCTTCACAGCCACCAGATTGGCAAAAAAAATAAAATAAATTTCTGTTGTTTAAGCCACCAGTTGACAGTATTTTGCTATGGGAGGAGCTGACCAAGACAGAAATTGTTACTGAGAAGTGGGATGCTGCTGTGACCAATATCTATAAATGTGAAGCAGCTTTAAAATTCAGGAATAAGTAGATACTGGAAAAGTTTTGAAGTGCATGCTGGAAAAATCTGATATTGCTGTGAAGGGAATTTTAAAGGGAATTCTGTTGAAAACTCAGAATGAAAAGAGAACTCTGGAGAAAGCTTCAAGTTTTGTTTGTTTGTTTGTTTGCTTTTTTTTGGGGGGGGGGGTTTACCTAATATAAATAATCATGTAAAGAATCTTGGTATAAATAAGGATGGTTAAGGTCATTCTGGTGTCTCAGACAGAAAAGAGAAACATGTTATTTAACTGGAAATAGGCTAAAGATAATCTTTGTTATAAAATGGCAAGAACTTGGCTAAAGTATGTTTGTGCCTAGTGTTTTGTTAAAAGTGAAACTGGTGAGTGATAAAATTGGATATTTAGTTGAGATTTCATTTTTTTCTCTCTTATGAATTTAGTGGGGTGAATAAAATTATGTAGGTTTTTTTTTTAATATATTTTATTGATTTTTTTACAGAGAGGAAGGGAGAGAGATAGAGAGTTAGAAACATCGATGAGAGAGAAACATCGATCAGATGCCTCCTGCACATCCCCCACCAGGGATGTGCCCGCAACCAAGGTACATGCCCTTGACCGGAATCGAACCTGGGACCTTTCAGTCCGCAGGCCGACGCTCTATCCACCGAGCCAAACCGGTTTCGGCAATTATGTAGGTTTGAGGTGTACAATTCTATAATACATCATCTGTGTATTGGATTGCGTGTTCACCACCCCAAGTCAAGTCTCCTTCCATCACCATTTATCCCTCCTTTACCCTTTTATACCTCCTCCCTTAGTTGACATTTCTAAACAAAGTGTTGAACGAGTGGCTTAGTTCCACCTGGTTGCTTATAGCAAAATGCAAGGAGAGAGAAATGAATTGAAGAAGAAATTGGTAAGAAAAAAGAAACCAGGACATAAAAGATGTGGACAATTCTCAGCCTATCCATGTTACAAATAATGTGAAAGCAGGTTCTGAAGAGAGCAGTAAGACTATGGCCCAGCAACCATGGACATAAACCACTGACTTAGCCACCGCAGAAGGAAAACTATTCTTTTGAACTGAAGAAAAAGATAGGATGGAATAAAGGGAGATTTTCAGACTTAGAATTTACAAGACAGGATTATAAAGTCATCTGGTTGCAAACTTGCACTATTCTTCAAGAAAAGCGAAAAGTGCCTCAAAGGCAATTCCGAGGTCATTAGGACCACCTCCTAGGTTTCAATAAGTCAACAGAAGCTGTGGGAGTTACTATGCTTGGAGCCATTGGTGTGTGATTCCCCGCACAGAAGCCCCAAGGACATGTCCTCCACCCAAGAGCCTCTGATGGACAGGGTTACTCAGAAGGCTGGTAATGCCCCAGAGCCATAAAGGTGACATTGCCACTTCAGTGGGCCTACAAGGCATAACATGGAGCTTAAGAGGACTGTTCTCAAGTTTAAGACCTAATGGGATTTGTCTTGCTATGATTTGGATTGCCACTCTTTCTCTCTTCTTCTCCCTTTTGTACTGAAATTTCTGTACTATGTTCGCCCACCATTGTATTTTATAAGCTCATGCATATTTGGTTTTACAAGTTTATAGCTGGAAAGGAATTTTTGCTTCAGAATGAATCCCGCCTCAAGTCTCACCCATATCTAATTTAGATGATATTTAGATGAGACTTTGAACTGTAGACTTTAAAGTTAAATCTAGAATGAGTTAAGATTTTGAAGACTTTTGGGATAAAATTAATTTATTTCACATGTGAGAATACAAAAATTTAGAGGGTCTGAGGCAGAATGTTATGGACTGGACATTTGTGCACCTCTATCCCCCATAAAACACATTAACATTAACACCTAAGGGTTACTGTTAGACTGTGGAGCCATTGGAGATAATTCAATACAAATGAGGCCATGAGGATGGTGTCCCCAGGACAGAATTAGTGTCCTTATAAGAAGAGAAAGAGGGCTCAGTCTCTCTGCCATCCTATATAATAAAAGGCTAATATGCAAATAGATTGAATGGCAGAACAACCAAACAACCAGTCACTGTGGTGTGCGCTGACTACCAGGGGACACGCACAGAACATGGTGGGCATTGGCCACAGTGGGATGGTGGAGCAGGTGAGCAGGGGTGCCAGACCAAGGCAGGGTGCCAGTCGCTGCCATCAGGGAGAGCCTCTGGTGGTTACTGAAAATTCTTTGCTCCCACACGCTGCGGTCCCACCCGGCGCTCACACCTGCTGCCAGAGCTGGCCCCACTTGCACCTGCTGCTGGCCCTGGAGCCGCTGCTTACACCCGCCACTGGCACCCCATGCTGGCTCCAATCACTCCACGCTGTCAGAGGGTGCAAGTGGTGGCTGCCAGTCCCAATTACCCCTCAGGGCTTCTCCACCTCCCCCTGCTCCTGAGGGACATCTGGACTGGCATCCACCTCTTGCACCTGCTGTCGGCACCAGAGCCGCCGCTCACACCCACTGCTGGTGCTGACCCCGCTCGCACCCACAGCTGGCGCCAGAGCCACCACTTGCACCCGCTGACAGCGTGGGGCGGTTGGGGCCAGCACCAGCAGCAGGTGTGAGTGGGGCTGGCCCCTGTCAGTGCGTGGGAGCAGCGGCGGCAGGAGCTGGGCTGCTGGCAGACTGTGGGCTGGGGGCTGTGGTGGGAGGGGCTGGGCGGGGGTGTGGAGGATGGGCTGAGATGCAGCATCACAGCCCACAGTTCCTATCAAGGTGCACAAATTCATGCACTGGGCCCCTAGTGTGAAAATAAAATGAGAAGGCCGCTATCTGCAAACCAAGAAGAAGGTTTTCACCAAAAACTGATCAGCCAGCACCTTTATCTTAGACTTCCCAGTCTCCAGATCTGTCAGAAATAAATTCCTGTTGTTTAAGCTGTCCAGTCTATAGTGCTTGTTATAGCAGCTGGTGCTGACTACAACAAATGAATTCAACTTCCTTCATGATTTATTGAGAGATAACTGACTATTGGATTTCCTAGAGCCAACAAGAGAGTGATTCAAATGGACGGGGTATTTTTACAATGGAAAATCAATACAAAAGTGTCATGGAATTGTTACTGGCTGTGAATGATTTAGTGATCACCAGCATGCAATGTTTTGTGCATATCCTTCAGTTGAATGTTCAGGAAATATTTATAGAACAGCTTATATGTAACCAGAATTAACGACCAAAGTGCAAAGTTGAGTGACCACTTTCAGCGTAATTTTTCTATATTAAAGAACTATATGACATTCAGGATAGATTGGATCATGCTTATTCTATTCTAACATTGGTTTTTTAGAAAGAAATGAAGAACAAATCTGTCATTATTGTTGAAGAGGATTCTTGGATGTAAATTGTAAATTGTATTTCCTGCTCCTGATATTATTTACTGCTAATGGTTAATTGAAGATTAAGTAGGTTCTTTCAAGTAACCAGGAAGGACTGATATAACTTCAGAGTGTAAGTATATTTTCATTGATTTCTATTGTAGAGCTGCTGCTATCAATCCGTTGCAAATATCCTATCTAATAAAGAGGGAATATGCTAATTGTCTGCCACACCCTCAAAGATGGAGGTGCCCACAGTCACAAGATGGTGGCACCCATTCTCCTCAGCCCAACCGGGGCGACAGGTGCGTGGCAAGGCCAGGCCTGCTGGGCCTGCCTCCAGAGTCCCCCAGATCCCTCATCACCCCAGCCACCCAGGGCCACCTGAGGCTCAGGTAACCAGAGCCTGCTGAGGCTTGCGCTGATGGCAGTGACAGCAGCAGAGGTGTGATGGGGGCACTGCTTTCCCAATCACTGGGTTACCTCCTGCCCCTGAGGGCTCCTGGACTGTGAGAGGGGGCAGGCCAGGCTGAGGGACACCCCCTCCCCTGTGCATGAATTTCGTGCACCGGGCCTCTAGTATTGTAATAAGTGTACATGGTGTGAATGCTGGCTGATGAACCTTAATGTATTGCTTTGTTATCTTAAAATCAACTACCTTAAACTACCTTAAATTTTTTCTTAAACTTCTGTAGAAGTCTTTGGAATTAATTTTTAAAAATGAATAAAACGAAATGTTGAATGAAAATAATTATATTAGATATGTACCTGAAAATTATTAAAAATCACTTTGTTACACAGTTTGTTAAGCTTCATTTTAGGAGCATATCAATGAAAGGTCTGAAACTCATGAGTCATGTCTTCCAGTCTAGAAGGAGAATGAGTGATAAAGCTATTTATACATTACTTAGTCATCTCAGAGGGAAAGACAGTATACTAACTAGGCCACAACATTATTAGTACACAATGATGGGGAAGTCAAAATAAAATCTGACTCTTTCTCCAACCTCAAAGGGAAATGAGGACTATGTATTCCTAAAGTCTCTGTGTAGCACATACACTATAGGAATAATCCACCAGCAGCTCAGAGTGCTAAGAAATTATTGTTCTTACATGATAATGTGAAACATTTTAAATTTATCTACTTAATATTTTTATACAACTGCTATAATTAATACTGATGAAACTTTAGGTTTATTTTGGTAAATTAGAAATTAATTTTATCAATGATGCTGGTATTTGGCTTCTGCCTTGGTTTATCCTGAATATTGATGTTAATACTTAGCCTTTCATAATAGGCTAAGTGCATATTGGTTGTGCTTCTCTTTACAAAGGAGTGTCTGATTAAAGAAAAAAATATTATTATGAAAGTATACAGAAGCTAAAATACAGAGGGTTTTGTAGGTCTTACAAGAGTTTGGAATGAATCTTCTGCATAATGGTGAAGCTAAATAAAGAGTTTAATGTTAGAAGAGAAACAAGAATAGATATACCTTTGGAAAAATCCATTCACATTCATTCTTTTGGTAGTAATAAAGATATATTTGAACTGTGTTGCTTGGAACTGGAGTACTTTTTGAAGGAACCCCCACCAACCCCAAATTCTAAATTTTTGGTCAAAATTCTATGGCAGAACACAATAATTCAAAAGTTTTTATGTCAAAGCTCAAAAATATTGTGTACTATTGAATTCTAGATATTTAATATTACTCTAGATCTGTAGTTTTCTAATCAATGCCACGAACATCTGTGGTTCAACTAGATGTTTGAAGGCAGAAATGGAATCATGAAATTGTCTCCCTGACAAGAGTTCCATTTCAAGACGCATATCTACACTAATAAAAGAGAAAAATGGTAATTGGCATATGGCACTACCCTTTTCATTGGCTAATCAGGGCTATATGCAAATTAACTGCCAACTAAGATGGCAGTTAACTGCCAACAAAGATGGCGGCTAGCCGAGACCGGTTTAGCTCAGTGGATAGAGCGTCGGCCTGCGGACTGAGGGGTCCCGGGTTCGATTCCGGTCAAGGGCATGTACCTGGGTTGCGGGCATATCCCCAGTGGGGGATGTGCAGGAGGCAGCTGGTCGATGTTTCTCTCTCATTGAAGTTTCTGGCTCTCTATCTCTCTCCCTTCCTCTCTGTAAAAAATTAATAAAAAATATATTTAAAAAAAAAAAGATGGCGGCTAATTTGCATATGTAGGCACAATGCAGGGAGGCGAAAGGGAAAGCAGGAAGAAGCGTCCTGCCACTGACAGTGATCGGAAACCCAGGGGGGAGCTAAGAGGTGGGGGCAGGGCAAAAGCGGCCCTGGGGCCGCCTTTGCCCTGCCCTCCAGCCATGATCGGAGAATCAGGCGCCTTTGCCGCCCTGGCCAGTGATAGCAGGAAGTAGGGGTGGAGCCAGCGATGGGAGCTGGGCACGGTCGAACCTGGCAGTCCCGGGAGCTAGGGATCCCTTGCCTGGGCTTAAAGCGGAGCCCACGATCGCAGGGCCGCTGCAGCTGCGGGTCCCCACTGTCCCAGCCGGACGCCTCAGCCAGAGGCATCCTGCAGGGGCAGGGGAAGAGCCCGCGCGATCGCGGCGCCCCCCGCTACCATTGCGGGTCCCCGCTTCCCGGGCCAGACGCCTAGGCCAGAGGCGTTAGGCCTGGGCAGGGACGGAGCCTGCAACCACGGGGAGCTGGGGGTCCCCTCCCCAGGCCTAACGCCTCGGCCAGAGGTGTTAGGCCTGGGCAGGGGCAGAGCGGGAGATCGCGGGGTGCTGGGAGTCCCCTGCCCAGGCCTAACGCCTCGGCCAGAGGCGTTAGGCCTGGGAAGGGGTGGAGCCTGCAACCGCGGGGAGCTGGGGATCTCCTGCCCAGGCCTGACACCTCTGCCGGAGGCCTCGGGCCTGGTCAAGGGGCCGATCCGGTGATTGGTGATCGGAGGGTGATGAGGGTCATCTCTTCTGGCCAAGGCATCAGGCCTGGGCGGGGGGCTGGGGGTCCCCTGCCCAGGCCTGATGCCTGGGCCAGAGGCATCAGGCCTGAGTGGGGTGTGGAGCCGGGGATTGGAGGGATATGATGGTCCCCTTGCCCAGGCCTGAAGCCTGGGTCAGAGGCGTCAGGCTTGGGCGGGGGGTGGAGCAAGCAATCAGAGGGAGATGGGGGTCCCCTGCCCAGGTATGATTCCTGGGCCAGAGGCCTCAGGCCTGGGCGGGGGTCAGAGCCAGTGATCGGGGGGAGATGGGGGTCCCCTGTCCAAGCCTGACACCTCTGGTGGAGGCGTCAGGTCTGGGCAAGGGGCCAATCAGGTGATCGGAGGGTGATGGGGGTCTACGCCTCTGGCCGAGGCATCAGGCCTGGGCAAGGGGCAGAGCCAGCAATCGGAGGGGTCTGGGGGTCCCCTGCCCAGGCCTGATGCCTGGGCCAGAGGCATCAGGCCTGGGCTTGGGGCAGAACCAGTGATGGGGGGAAATGAGGGTCCCCTGCCCAGGCCTGACGCCTCTGTCAGAGGCGTCAGGCCTGGGCAAGGGGCCGATCCTGCGATTGGAGGGTGATGGGGGTCAACGCCTGAGGGCTCCCAGTATGTGAGAGGGGGCAGGCTGGGCTGAGGGACACTCCCCCTACCCACCTAGTGCACGAATTTCGTGCACTGGGCCCCTAGTCCTATGTAATAAAAGTCTAATATGCAAATCAACCAAACGCGGGACAACTGGTTGCTATGATGCACACTGACCACCAAGGGGCAGATGCTCAATGCAGGAGCTGCCCCTGGTGGTCAGTATGTTCCCACAAGGGGAGTGCTGCTCAGCCAGAAGCTGGGTTAACATCTGGCGAGTGCAGCAGCGGTGGCAGGAACCTCTCTTGACTCAGTGGCAGTGCTAATGATGTCTGATTTCTGGCTTAGGCCCCTTCCCCCATGGGAAGGGGCCTAAGCTGTCAGTCGACATCCCCTGAGGGCTCCTGGACTGCAAGAGGGTGCAGGCAGGGCTATCTCCAATTCCATCCATAGCCTCACAAAATTTCCTGTCATTATTCTATTCTCTTGGAAGTGTGCCCTGGGTCTTCCCTCCCTTATCTGCTGAGCTTTTCTGAATTCACACCTCTGTCTATTTCAGTGATTCTCAACCTATGGGTCGCGACCCCTTTCGGGGTCGAATGACCCTTTCACAGGGGTCACCTAAGACCATCGGAAAACACCTATATAATTACATATTGTTTTTGTGATTAATCACTATACTTTAATCATGTTTAATTTGTAACAATAAAAATACATCCCGCATATCAGATATTTATATTATGATTCCTAACAGTAGCAAAAGTACAGTTATGAAGTAGCAACGGAAATAATTTTATGGTTGGGGGTCACTACAACATGAGGAACTGTATTAAAGGGTCACGACATTAGAAAGGTTGAGAACTACTGGACTATTTCCTTGGCTCTAAGGATTATTTTCAAAGAGTGGTAGACACCCCTACTGCCTCTAACTGGGTGGATTTAGTCCTATAATGTTAATTGTTTGGAATTCTACTTTTCTAGTCTGCTTATTTGATGTGATAGAATGCTTATACAATGAAAGGTTTATTTTTGTGTATATATAGACAAAACTAGGAATATTCCCTCCAAATCTGGTATTTCCTCAAATGTAATCAGAAAGTATTAGTTTGACAGCACTGTGCATGAAGTTATATTTCTGACTACTATTTACTCATTAGTAAAATCATATTATACTTTTTTATAGTAGACAACTTTGGCCTCAGTTGAAATGTAAGAGTAGGGCTTCAGTTGTGACTTGAAAATACTACTAATAATATCCCCAAATGTAACATACTTTACCACCCAAAAATATATGGTATGCACAGGAAACTTATAAAATAGGTTCTATAATATTAAATTAAGCTTAATATGATCTAATGCACAATGTTTGCCAATCTGATAAAAGCCAAAAATAGAATAGTAGAACTGGTAGTGATCCATGTTGGATTTAGAAATAAGTTTTAATATTCCTTGTAACCTTGAGATTTAAATAAACTTTTTATAATACATCCCTGTTGAAAAGAGTCCATGTCTCTGAATCAAGGTATCAAAGCAGACATATGGCCTCAGTTGCCAAAAAGTGACAGAGTTTTGGACATTCCACATGTCTGAATGATGGCCTCATCCAACTTCACAACATCTGCTTTTGGTAAAGGTCTTGTAGTCTTGTAGTACATGGCAGATGTTCCGTAGAAGAGAGAGGATTCTGGTCAAAACAGAATTATCTGTAATTCTGATGTAAATTATATTCAGGAGTTCAACCCTATTGCATATGTAATCACTACAAGATTATTTATTCAAAAGTAATACATTTCTATGTGCTAGTCTTCAAAATCCCTGGTCTCAGTCAGTGATGGTAGCATTTCACAAGTAAATGGATAATCCACAATACTGTGTGGCAATAGACATGACAGAGCTATATACAAATTACCAAGGGAGAAGTAAGAAGGGGTTCCCAGCCTAGATTTGAAGTTTCTATAAATAATTTCTGAAAAAGATAATTTAAAATTAAGAAACACAACCAAAAATAGACTCACAGAAGCTCAACAAGGGATCTTTGGCAACATCTGGTTCAATCTCATTTTATAAACAAGAAGAATGTTGATATGTGAAAAGATAATATAGTAACTTAATTAAGAGATTGATTATAGAACTAAGAACTTTATTACTGACTTAGCTTTCCTTGAACCTTTATGTACTTAGCAGCCAGTTATGTGAAGTTGCTCTGCCCCAGTTTAATGTCTAGATTGGTAACTGCATATCGTGTTGAATGTTTCAAACATAATGGTCGAGTAAGTGTGGGATTATGCCATACAGAAATGGCTGGGGCCTGCTCTGTAGTTGGTAGGTGCTACTTAGAGGAAGTGATGAACACATAGCATTGTCTGTGCTTCAGAAAGGATTTACTACCACACTTGTGTTGAGAAGTTTTAATTACCAATTCTGCTACAAACCAAGAGGGCAAGAAGCAAAAGGACTTTCAAACAGAATAATAGGACTTCCCATAGTCAGATAGAAACTCCTAATGGAAGACTTCGCATAGATGCAGAAAACTGTGTCCAGGTGGGGGAGTCACTCTACGTGTAGAAAAGAAGAAAGCTTTTGCAGAAGCACATAGCGATGCCTCAGAGGAAAATTGTGGTCTTGCTCTATAAAAGTTGCCTTATGTTTCTTAGCAGAGGAAATTAGGAACAGGGAAGGAAGAAAGACACAAAGAATGAAAGAAAGAAGACCAGAACAGCATTGTAAGGGTTTAACGCAATTGACGCCTGAAGCAGGAGTGATCACTGAAGCAAATGAAAGATGCTTCCAGCTTATCAGAAATATCCAGGCTATCAATATTATAAGACTGAGTGTTCACAGGTAGCAGTTTCTAAACCCTGGCTTAATATTTACTAACCAGGAAATTTCACGCATGACAGGATTGCTTCAAGCTTCAAGGATAATCTGAAAATTGTTAGGTGAGTTGCAATTACTTCTAAATAATTTCTCCCCAATTCAAATTCTCAGATTGGAATAAACACACTTTTAAATAAGGTCATCTGAATTCACAAATTAAATAAACCACCGTAAAAGTATTGTTTCATTGACATATTGGGGCTGGGAAAATTAGGCTAATTGAATATATAAATAATTTGAATTTGTCATAAACATACTTTGTTTTTCTTCCATTCATATTGTGGAGGAAATGTTAGTCTTGGTAGTTATATCGAAAAGTATAGCCAAGTAAGCACTGCTGAAAGTTTCTTACATGATTCATCACCTTATAGGACAGCTATAGGTTTCCCACAAGAACTTTCACCTAAGAAATGCAGCATTGCTACTAGGAAGTGAAGGGAAGCATCTTATGTGACCCCAAAATATGTCACTTTGCCATGTGGATTATTTTGAACTCAAGGCAATCAAGACACTGAAGGCTCAAAGGAGACTTTTACTTTGCCCTTAAATACATAAAAAATTTAGATAGGGGGCTTGGCTCAGAGAAAGAGAGCTATTACCAAAGATAACTAGTATCTGAATTCCCTACCTATATGGCAAGGCAAACATCTAATTACCAAACATCTTATCTTATTGTCCTGCCAAGTGCCCTTCTCCCCTTTGAAGCTCCAGTCTGCTATTCCATCCCTTACCTCAGGATGGCACATAAGCCTTAACTGCCCAACTTGCCCTTGGGTTTCATATTTCTATGGGGCTCCCGTAAATACATAATTTAATTTCACCTCCTATTGATCTGTTTTATGTCAATTTGATTATTAGACCAGCCAAGGAGCCCAGAAGGTAGAAGGAAAATATTCCATCTCTACAGGAGCTCAGTTATTAAAGTAATAGAATTGAGAATTCTGAAGAGATCTCCTTGAGTGCATCAATGTATTCAGAGAAAAGAGGGTCTCAATCAGAAAACAGGGAGCCGGCAAGCATGATTTGCAGAAGCAAATATCAGTAAATCCATTAAAGCACAATTCAAAGGTTCTTCTGGAAAGAAAACCTCCATCAAAGTATTTATGGTGCTATTGGTAAACCATTCCTGGAGAGAGGAAGGCCACCTCAAGCTAATTCTGTTCACATAAGTAACACATTCGTTTCATTGTAGGAAATTCTAACAGGATTGACATCAGAACAAGAGGCATTTAAAGGATTAGCATGAGAATGGTACTAAACAAAATGTGGTCCCATCTATAGAAATTCCTACTGTGAAAATAAAAGATTACTTTTGCTTAAAAAGTACAGCTCTATGTGGCAGCCATCGTATACAATAAATCATGATTTGGCTATGTGAATTTATTGGTTTGTGTTTTATTGAGAAAAGAGTTGGTTCTCAATTTGTTGACATATCAAGTTTCTGACCATGAAAATCTGAGCACCAGGTCTTGCTGAAGTACCTCCCCCGAGGTAGGTAAGCTGGCCTCTTCCAAAAATATCCAGATCAAACTAATTTCTCCTTATGCCACTCGTATTAGCCTCATCTTTATGGGAAACATATTACAGGTGTTTAATTATTATTCAGTCTCTTGGTTTGAAAGCTTCTTAATAAGAGTTTTCCCCAAACCTCTAACAACTCAAAACTCCTTAGCTCCTTACTTACCAATCTGCACTGGGATGTCTAAAAGCATCTCTAAATTAATTGGTTTAGAACATAAATCTTGATTTTTCTCTCCAAAGGTTCCAATGCTCTGTCTCTCATATACTCTTCCCCATTAAGGTAAATGCCACCCTTTCATTCACTTGCTGAAGCCTAAAAGTTGGGAGTCTATCCTTGTTTCTTCCCTGACCCCTAAGCCAAGCCATCACAGAAATGTGTCAACTGCTCATCCCAAATATTGATCAAATGAATCTATTTACTCCACTACTACCCCAATCAGCGCTCACTTTTATCCTAAATCTACTAACTGACCCATTAGTCTTCTATTCCCCCTCTCTGTTATGGACTGAATGTTTACGTCCCTGGCCCCAAATTTCATAGGTTGAAACTCTAAGTGCCAATGCGGTAGTACTGAGGTAAAGCTTTTGGGAGGTGTTTTGAGTTTCTCTCAAATGACTTAGTATTATATTTAATAAAATGTCCAACATACAGTGGGTTCTAACCACCATATTTCAGAGAGCACTTCATTTTTCAATGTTTAACCTCTGACAAGAAAAATAGTTCCTCAAGGGATCTAAAAAGGACCTATGAAAGGAAGCCATTTATGCCCAAATTACATCAGTCTCTTCATCCTAAACACAAAAATGGGATTTGTCCAGGAGAGATGAAAACATAGCAAAAAATATTCCCATTTCTTTGTGTCTGTGACAAAAAGTAAGAGAAACCCTAAAACCAAAATCCACTCTAGGCTTCATCAATTCTAATTTTGCTGTTTTTCTCTTCGGTGATCCAAACTACAATGCATAGTTAAATGATTCTTCCCCCTTGGCAATCCACTTTTATTTTCTTCTTAAAAATGTACCATGTCAGAGCCTGGATTAATTAAGCCCATTTTAAAAGCCTGGCTGCAAATAAAAACTGAGAAGAATTGGCTCTGGCAAAATAATCCCTCAGTCACAGGATAGCCTCACTAGCAGATCCCCTGGTACTGCACCCTGCAAATATTCTCCTCGGTTTCCAGTTTGATGTGATATTTGTTGTTAATCTTCACCTGAGGTATTTTCCCATTGATTTTTAGAGAGAGTGGAAGAGAGTGGGAGAGACAGCAAGAGAAACATCGATGTGAGAGAGACACATCGATCACTTGCCTCCTGCACCACCCAGCACTCCAGGGATCAAGCCTGCAACTGAGGTAGGTGCCCCTGACCTGAATCGAACCCAGGACCCTTCAATCTGAGGCCTGACGCTCTATCCACTGAGCCAATCGGCTAGGGCTGATCTGATATTTTGACTTAGAGATTAGATAATTGTCTGCATATCCACTGTTTTGTGGTTAATCAAAGGTCTTCATTTTGAGTCATTGAGGCTATGAATGGTTCAGCTTTTGAAGAACTCCCTTGCCCACTGAACTGAATTCAAAACAGAGTTGGGGGAGTTCAGTGCACAAAGGAGGTTAAAAACACCTGACTGTATCGGGTGGGAATGTTTTGTTTACATGATGTCAAAACAACTGGAGCAAAGGGGAGGCTGGAAGAACCTTTATTTGGTTCCCTCTCTTCTTGTGCTATAAGAAGGTATTATCTTATCTTTTTGCCCCCTCTCCAAACCCACCCATGTTTAGTTGAGATCTCATACATTTGTAAATGGCAATTCATTATAGTAGAATGAAGAGGCATTTCTGTAAATGATTCATTTTACCCTCCCCAGTTTGTTTATGAAGAAAATTGATTGCAGCTTCAAAAAATGTTCAGATAATAAATGTTTCTGTTTATGCAAGTGTGTGATATTGCTTATAAAAAAAAAACAAAAAACAGCACCACATACTTTCAGATCATCTCCTAAGTTTGCTCAAGTTATATTTCCTCCTTATTAATAGATAGTTCACAATGGTAAGAATACAAAAACAAAACCAACAAGTGGAAAGAAAGCTTTTGCATATGTTATCCCTGTCATAACACACTCTGTTTAATTCTTTAAAAGCAGGGTTGGGGGGGTGGGGGGGAAGTCCAATTGGAAAGCCAAAAAAAATAGTGGTTTTGGTTTTGTTTGATAGTTATGCAAATGTATTTGCAGGAGGTGGATGACATTTTATTGTGTCCATCAATGTTCCAGCTTGTCATTTATCATTATGAAGAGGAAAAAAGCAACCTGATTCATAACGTTCATTTTCCCCTGCTTTCTGAAATCTCATAGCCCCTTGAACTGTGCACATGACACCTTATTTTTGTGCTGTCACTTTTGGGACAGGTCAAATTACATATATTAGGGTGTTATGTCTTAAAGGATGTTTAATACATGTTTATGTTTAATTCATCTTTGCTCCAAATCCCCACCAGATTGCTCTGCTTAATAAATATTTTTCTTAATACATAAACATGTGAAATCAATTCACACAGGAGAGTCACGTAGCTTCAAAGGGCAGGGGAACAAGCTCTCCATATGCACTGATTCTATTTGCATCTTTTTTTGTTCAGTCCATTGTTATACAGAATTTGGACTTCAGAACATATTTTGAGATTTCACACCTTCCAAGCCACCGTCAATTTTCCAGATGATATTTCAGCTTTCTTAGGGACGGACAAGGAAACCAAAAAAAGGAGAAGATAATGGTGGGTATTTATTCAGAGCCATCTCTGCACAGTGCCCTTTCTAGTGGGGGAACGAATTTCAATGATTCATTTCTTTTCTGAGCCATGTTTGCGTAACTGTATTTCCTGAGATGATTTAAATTGACCAAAACTAATGTAAGCAGAGTGAAGAATTAACAGGGTTTTAAATTTTTTTATTTATTGGTAGTGGGTAGTAAATTCAGAAGTCAACTTTCCATCCATAAATCAGGACAGAGGATTATTTTTTTTTAAATATTATGAGTGTATAGTGTGAGAAGCATATATTACTATAGACAGTAAAGATGTAGTTACATTAAGTAACAGTCAGATTATCTCTGCTGATAGTTTATATCTGTTACATCAATTAATGGCCATCCTAAAGTGTGTAATACTGTGAATGTAACTTTTAGTGAATAACTTGAATACTTTAAAATGACAACAGTAGTTGGAAAAGACATAGTTTATATAAATATATATGTATATATACATATATGGATATATGCACATATATACACATACATATGCTCTTAATTATATCTAATACTCTACATTCTATATGTTATATAATATATAATTTTATGTTATTGATATATGTTATTTAACATGTAGGATTCAGAGTATGAAATATAAAAATGTAAGTACTTATAGACAGTAAATATGGAACAGCTGTCATATTCTTTTATAGCAGGGAAAAGGAGGGGGTAATTAAGGAGGAATAAAAAAATCCTAAAATTAAAGAGACTTTTTTGGCTGACATGATCTATACAAAAAAAGTGGATTATGGGTATACTGTGTATCTTACAATGTTAATCAGAAAGAACAGTGTGTGATTTAATACAATCAAAGTTATATGTGATACATTCCCCAAATTATTACAGAAGTGTAACCTTATTCCACAGACTGCTATCTGCCTATCTTATAATATGTTATGCTTATGTTGGTGGTTGTGTTGGGTGGTAATTTTTGCTGAAAATCTATTGAAAATATGTGTAGACAGAACCAGATGAAGCACTGGGCCTTGTTCTGAAAAAGTCTTACTAATACTATAGCAGTTATAAGGATATTGCCATTGCATGGCAACATTTTTTTAAGAGGTTGCAAAAGGAAACAGATGGGTTGGGAAGCACAGTGTTGTCTGAAACAGTGAGATGTAAAGTAAAAGACAGAAAAATGCAAGGCACTCATTAATATGTCAACAGAAGGCAAACTAGAGCAAATCTTTACCAGAACTCACCAACAGAAACTTCATGTGAGATAAAGGAATGAGCCCATGTGTAATATAAAATTTTCTGGTAGCCATTAAAAAAGGTGTTCAATAGTGAGTAGATTTTAATAATGTAGTCCATTTAGATATATCCAACATATCATTTTGAAATGTAATCAGTATAAAATTATTGAAGTCTTTATATTAAGTTTTTCATATAAAGTCTTGAAAATCTAGTATGCACTTCACACTTAGATTCTATCTCGATTTTAACTAGATGATTTCAAGCTCAATAGACACATGTGGCTAATAGCTTCCCAAATGAGACTATTCTATTGAGATAGACCTACCTATAGTTAGCAAGAAAACAGAGAAAGGAAGGTTGATGCCATTCATTTACAAATTATATATATATATATGGCTAATAAGCCAAGTGTCCCTGTGGGAGTTCTACAGAGAGACCGGGGGTTCGATCTCTCTCTATGACATGCACTGACCACCAGGGGACAGCGCAGGATGAAGGAAGGCCCTGATCGGCCCTGATCACTGGCCAGGCCTAGGGACCCTACCAGTGCATGAATTTCGTGTACTGGGCCTCGTGTGTGTGTGTGTGTGTGTGTGTGTGTGTGCGTGTGTGTGTGTGAATATATATATAAAATCAGGTTCCAGGAAACCTATCTAGTTAGTGAGTTCAGGAAGCAGACTCATGCTGCTACCTGCCTTTTCTTATTCTGGGAAGAAGACTTCAAATTGAAGAATGGGAGATGTGGGAGAGCAATGAGGTTATATCGCTGAGAACGCAAGCTGAGTTGAGATTAGAGACATGTAAGAGACTTGAAAACAGGGAGACAGTCAGGGAATCTGGGTGTCTACTGAGTTAGCTTTGGGTCCAGTGTCTTCTGTTAACTCCACATTTCGGTGACTATCTGACAGACTCCCTGAGATGCAGATGGTTTTGTAGTAAAAATCCGTGTCCCACTGACACTGGACATCAAACGACCACGTGGTATGAGGCACTGATCTTATGTGACTCAGAACGGAGAGGTCATGTGGAGGGTAAGCAGATGACCCGTTTGCCCATTGAGCTTATTATCCTAGTGCAATTATTCAAAGTTCTCCCTTCCACTCTGAAATGTGTTCTGATTTGGAAGAGAAATTATATGTTCCCTCCATGACAAAGACCCAGAAGTAACGGCTAAGGGACACTCAGGAATCTCATGCCTAGTAATGGGTCCAAGAAGAGAGAGGCATTCCCAAGATCAGCCTAGATGAAAAAATGTGGATTTGAAAAAAATGAATCCATTAAAAACAGTTTGATAAAAAAGAAGAAATTAAGCTGAAATTTAGGTAAGATTATTTATTATTTCAAATAAGAATACTTTTTCTCTTCCATTCGCTCTTCCATGTGATTTTTGTCTCCATTGGAATCCCAAAATTGCTGTCACCATTAATAAAACGGAGTAGTTTAAGGTCACAGATAAAGGACCCTAGTTGTTTCTTGCTCTATCTAGAGCTTTCCTTAAATTATCAGACTTATTTATTCTTGACTTACAGTTTTAAAATATATTTGTAATAAACAGCTCTAGATAAAGTGGTTTATTAAGATCATCCTGGTGTATCCTATTATTTTTCAATACTTATTACCTCTTCACTGACCTTTATATGGTATGAGCTTTAGGGGAAATTTCAAGTTTACAATGAACTTTGAATGTGATTAGAGTTTTATAAATGAGAAATTACTTAGGTGCAAATTTATAGCATATAAAAGATTACAGTTAACTGTGTGCTAAAGTAGAAAACCTAGCTATCTGGAAAGTATTTGTTTATAGAGGAACATAAACAGCTTGCATTAGGGAAATTTACAAGAATGTGGGGAATGATCAGAATGTACCTAATGCATTTATATGTGGATATAAAATATGTAATTTATTATATTGATTTCCAGCTATCAAAGATACCACAATCATGGTAACTTTATCTTTATTTTCAAGAAATCTTAGCAAGATGACTTTATTTTACTGTGTATCTGTAAGGACTTCATGAGTCAGGGTGCCTTGAATTTTATTATATTTTTTTCTACCCATTTTGGTTAAAGCCATAAAAAAATCCTCATTGTCTATATTAAGAACATCAATAATTTAATGAGGAGAGGTACCTGGTGTGCAATGATAATATGTATATATCAATATATAGTTTTGCTTTATTTATTTCTAAAGGTAATTTATTTCTGGATATTTATTAAAGTCATACCTTTTACAACTTTCAAGAATTCACACACGATTCACAAATCTAAACAGTTATCAAAATATGTCTTAGCAAATATATAGACAAATCAGTTTAATAAAAATATTGTAATTTTTAGTAAACATTAATCATTTGGATATTACTGATGGTAGACAGGATGCTGTTAAGGCATTTTATTAATATTACTTTTATACCAAAGCTTTTTAATTATGAGTTTTTAAACAATCATTAAGATAGAATAGATAATGAACCAGAACCTGAGATTTAAAAATTACCAAAATTTTGATATAGTTGCTTCATCTTTTATATTTTCTTTGCTGAAATTATATTTTAAAGAATTCCTATATAGTTCACCCCTAAATACTTCGGAATACAAATCTGGAAAATAACACTTTCTTAAATTTGGCACAAAAACATCATAGGTGGTACCATCCTATCTAATAAAGAGGTAATATGCAAACTGACCATCACTCCAACACATAAGATGGCCACCCCCGTGTGGAGACAAGATGGCCAGCAGGGGAGGGCAGTTGTGGGTGATCAGGCCTGTAGGGGAGGGAAATGGGGGCTGACCAGCCTGCAGGAGAGAGCAGTTAGAGGTGACCAGGCTAGCAGGGGAGAGCAGTTAGGGGTGACCAGGCCTGCAGGGGAGAACAGTGGGGGGGGGGGGGCAGTGGAGCAGGAGGGCAGTTAGGGGCAATCGGGCTGGTAGGAGAGCAGTTAGGCATCAATCAGGCTGGCAGGGGGTGGTTAGGGGGTGATCAGGATGGCAGGCAGAAGTGGTTAGGGGCAATCAGGCAGGCAGGCAGGAGAGCGATTGGGAGCTAGCAGTCCTAGATTGTGAGAGGGATGTCCGACTGCCCGTTTAGGCCTAAGTGGGCAGTAGGGCATTCCTCAAGGGATCCCAGATTGGAGAGGGTGCACATTATCTAGTTATGCCATCTACTTTTCTATTATTTTTTGCTATTATGGAAATTTTCAAACACATTAAAAAGTAGAAATAAACAATACACATGCACATTATGTATGCATGTATTCATATGTATGCAAGTATATATTATTTATTTAATTATAATTTGGATTCAAAATAGTGTTAAACATTTCAATAAATGATATATCTCTTAAGCCTCTTTAAATAGATTACTCTTTAACTTTTTTTTTTTTTTTGGTTGATGAATCCATGTCATTTTTCCCATAGAGTAACCCATTCTGAATACTGCTGATTACATAATTTTAATATCTTTTAACATCATTCTCTAGTTCATGTATTTTCTATAAATTTGGAATTAGATCTAGAGTCTTGGGCAAATTGAGGTTAAAGTTTATTCTAGTAAAACTTATCAGTAATTGTCACAATGAGATACATAAGTTAAATGTTATGAATGTTGTGCGAGTCTGTGTGTGTTTGTATGAGAGATAACTTCTGAGTTGTTATCAGCTATTGATGAATTTTGGGTAGACATATAAACCATTAGGGTATTGGAAAATGTTGATATATTAATTATCTCACACAACTTATTAGCTAAAATACTTCTTTTAAGATAAATTTTCTCTGTTCGGTTATTTGCTTATATGATGTACACTTTATACAGAAAAGACAACTTAAATGTTTTGTTCCTGTTTCCTTGAAAATCATATTTCAGAATAACAGCATGGTTCTCTGTATCCAAAGTTTATCTATGATTTTTGAACTCATATAACGGTTTTTAATTTATTTTAATTGTTATGGTTTTTGATGCTCAAAGTGTCCCATATTTGCCGGCTGAGAGTGTTTTCAGACTGTGTCCTGTGTACTATCAAACACTATCAGAATATAAGTAAAAAGTATTTTTTCTATTGGTACAGCCACTGTGAAAAGCAGAATGGAGTTACCAAAAAAAATAGAACAGCCTTCCCAGCAATTCCACACCCGGGAAGAAACCTACCCAGCCAGCATGGCTCAGTGGTTGAGCAATGACCTATGAACCAGGAGGTCACGGTTTGATTCCCAGTCAGGGCACATGCCCAGGCTCGATCCCCAGTGTGGGACTTTCCGGAGGCAGCCAACCAATGATTCTCTCTCATTATCTCTCTCTCTCTCTCTCTCTCTCTCTCTCTCTCTCTCTCTCTCTCTCTCTCTCTCTTCCTCTCTGAAATCTATAAAAGTATTTAAAAAAAGAAACCTGAAACCCTAATTTGAAGGAATGTATTCACTCCTATATTCATTGCAGCGTTATTTGCAATAGCCACATTTTGGAAGCAGCACAAGTGCCCATAAGTGGATGAGTGGATAAAAAAGTTGTATTACATTTAGAAAGTGGCATATTGCTCAGCCATAAAAAGGAGGAATTCTTACTTTTGCAACAGCTTGGATAGACCTGGAGAGTATTATGCTGAGTGAAATACGCTAGTCAGAGAACAAGACAAGTGCCATATAATTTCACTTAAATGTGGAATCTAAAGATAATAACTAAGAAAGTGGAGACAGATCCATGGATACAGAGAACAGACTGAGAGCTATCAGAGAGAACGGCGTTGGGCCCTGAGTGAGAAGGGTGAAGGAAACAAGCAAAGAAGAAGAAGAAAAAAAAGACTCACGAACACAGAAACAGTATCGTGACTGCTAGAGGGAAGGGGTTGTGGGGGGCAGTGAAGAGGGTAAAGGGGTGATAAATGGTGATGGAAGGAAACTTGACTTGGGGTGGTAAACATACAACAATATACAGATGATGTACTGTAGAGTTGTATACTTGAAACCTATATAATTTTATTAACCAATGTCACCCCAATAAATTCAATAAAAAGAAATAAAAACTTTCAAAACTATTTTCTATTCTTTTTTTCTCTTTTAAAATATATTTTTCTTGATTTCAGAGAGGAAGGGAAAGAGAGAGAGAGGTAGAAACATCAATGAGAAGAGAGATTCATTGATTGACTGCCTCCTGCATGCCTCACACTGGGGATTGAGATCACCACCCTGGCATGTGCCCTGACCTGAATCAAACCATGGCCTCCTAGTTGACACTTAACCACTGAGCCATGCTGGCCAAGCTATTCTTTTTTTTTTTTTTTTTTTTTTTAGCCTAAAATAACCTTTGTGTCAAAACCTGACAAGAAAAATTTGAGAGTATAAAATAAAATAATAAATCACTATTCCTATGTACGTAGATCAAAACCCTTCTCAAAATATAACAAGTCCAATCATCAATATATAAGTAGCTAATACATCGTGAACCAAGCAGATCTTGCATCAGGAAGCAAAGGTGATTTAAAATAAAAAAATTAGGAGAAATAACATGATCATATAAATAGACCAAAAAAATCATTGGGTGAAATTCAACATATGACTATGAAAAATGTTAAGGAAGCTAGCAACAGAAGACATTTTTCTGTGTATTAACTTGTCATGCACAGTTGTTATGATTATTTACATTAAATTCAATGGTATATACAAAAATCAACTCTAACATATGTGATATTTTTTTATCCTCACTCAAGGACATGTTCATTGATTTTAGAGATAAAGAGGAAGAGAGAGAGAGAAGAAACATCAACGTGAGAAACATCCACCAGTTGCTTCCCATATGCACACCAACCAGGAATGGAACCCTCAACCTAGATATGTGCTCTGACTGGGCATCAAACCTGCAGACTAACCAACAGAGTCACCCTGCCAGGGCATATGTGCGCTTTTAGTCCTAGTTAACTAGCATTTTCCTTACCTCATGCATATTACTTCAGCTTTTCCCAGAGTGATATAGCATCAAGTTCCCTTTTTTAAACATGAGCCACTTCATATGCTAATGTTTTATTCTTATGCCATCTGTCAGGATAGAGCCACCTTGACATTTGCATAGAGTAATGTTGTCTTGCCCCATAAGAACTCATTGCAGAGCTAGCCACATGAGTTACATCTATATGTCTCTGGGTTTGGACTTTGTCAAGAATTCTGTGCATGGGATTTTGCAGTGAGTTGCCTCTTTATATAGTATATAAATTTAAAGACTGATTTCTAATTTGTTAGTTCATGAAATACATGGCAACTTAAAAAATGTTTTTTAAAACATTTCTCATCTTCCTTGTTAATCTCAGTTCTCATATGGAAGGCACTGCCTATTCCCAAAAGCTATGAATTAATTTTGGGGTGGGGTAAAAGATGACTGACATATATATTTTTATAGATAAGTAACCTGAAAAAGCTTAGTAGATTAAGGAATTTGCTTATGATAATTAGGGAAAGCTTGAGGACAGGATTTGAACCATCTGCTTCCTAAATCCAAAAGTCCTAATCTTAGTATTATACTGATTTTTCTCCCACCCCAAGTGGTACATTTTAGTGATTTGTAAGTAAGGTAATAGAATAACATTTCACATGAAATATCAAGATGTCCTTATTTTATATTTTTTACATTTAACTTCTGTCCTTTTTAAAAAATTTGTAAGGGCTTAGATCAGCGGTTCTCAACCTGTGGGTCGTGACCCCTTTGGAGGTCGAACAACCTTTCACAGGGGTCGCCTAAGACCATCGGAAAACACATATATAATTACATATTGTTTTTGTGATTAATCACTATGCTTTAATTATGTTCAATTTGTAACAATGAAATTGGGGGTCACCACAACATGAGAAACTGTATTAAAGGGTCGCAGCATTAGGAAGGTTGAGAACCACTGGCTTAGATGATTAAAATGACACCCAATGGCTCATCGCTCTTCAAAATGTAAGTGGAACAAATGGTACCCTCGATCTGAATCTTTTATTGCCTGCAAAGTATTTATAAACCTAAACGCTTCTGCAATTTTGCACTGAGCATTTGAAAACAGCTCTGATTGCTAATAACTCTATTCAATGTATACCAGACAAGGGGGAGAGGGAGTTTCAACGCTTAAGCTCCAGCTATTTTTGAATTGCCTTTGTGCCAGAGAACTCCACCTTAAATTGCTTTAAAGTAGAAAATATACACTGTCTCCTCTCACATAATCCAAAAGTAGTGTAAAGTTATATTTTTCATAAAAAGAAAAATGACAAGAGAGCTGTGATCAGGTCTTTGTAGTCTGTCCAAAGGAACAGGATTTGAAAATGTTGTGAGTTTTTTGTGTGTTTTTTTTTCTGTGAGTGGAAGGATCTATGGGACAAATGTTTGGAGGAAGTTAGCTGTAGCTTTGCTGTCATAAATATAATGTTTGTTTGGTATTTGGAGATCCTGGAAAGGGCAAGAATAAACTACAGTGGGAGGTGAAAGGTAATAGTTGGAGTAACGCTCAGTCTTTACTGGCTGGGATCCAGTTTTCCAAGGTTCAATTACTCTCAAAATGTTATCCATTCAAGCTATTTTCCTTGAGTTCAAAAGGTAAATTAGATTTTCATTTTGTAATTTACATGCATTCACCTCTTCTACATGAAATTATTGTCACTGTAGTGGTTTAGAGTCTGTGCTTGTCATTAGTTCACTTTTAGGAGAGGCCCCTTAGTTTTTCTGTGCCCTCTGGTCATAGACTTAACCCATGTTTCAGAGACCCGAAGGACAGACAGTAATTTGGGAGAAGATACAAACTCCTTAATTCTTCTTTAGGGGGTAGAGAGTAGCTCAAAGTCATATCTTCACCAAGCAGAACACGAAATCTATTTTGTTTTGAAGAGAGATGAACGAGAAAAAACTGGAGACAGAAGAATCAGATGGGATGCATCAGCTCTTATTAAGTGGGTTCCACATAGTGGGTTACATATATTGTCCCTTCAATTAGGAGTTCTAATTTTCCTATATTATGGTGCCAGTGATACATGAGAGATGAATACGTGAAACTTAGATGTTAAATCTCTGAAATGGGTATATGTCATTGTAGTATGCTAATAGTTTTCCCTACGTCTTAAGTATTTTGTAATATCATGGTTGAATCCACACTAATGAATCAGACTATTTCAACTGATAACCCCCAAATTCTACCTATTAATTTTTAATGTATTAAAAATGAACAAATTAAAAATCTGTTAAAAATGGCCAAATTAGAAGCTTTGTTATAGAAACCAGCAGAGTAATCCACATTTTAGCATATTT
Organism: Myotis nattereri; assembly: GCF_964212035.1. Taxonomy (NCBI): domain Eukaryota; kingdom Metazoa; phylum Chordata; class Mammalia; order Chiroptera; family Vespertilionidae; genus Myotis; species Myotis nattereri. The sequence continues at coordinate 14,516,945 of NC_138075.1, forward strand.
GGTCCAGAACTTACATAGTAATTATTTCAGTGTTACTGGTTCTTCTCCTGCACTTTACGGAAGACCTTGGGAATTCCAAGAGTCCAATTAAACCCCAATAAATGCACATACATGAAAAGAAAATGGCAGACATCTTTGGCTTCAGTGGTACTAATTTTAACATGCTATTTGGTTACTTATAAATTCAAGGGGAGAAAAAGGCCATTTATAAAGTTGACAAACAACTTGTAAACAGATAATATTAAGAGACTAGAGACTAGTGCATGAAATTTGTGCACTTGGGGAGAGGTCCCTCAGCCCAGCCTGCGCCCTCTCACAGTCTGGGAGCCTTTGGGAGCCTTCGGACATCCTTAGTGCTGCCAGGAAGGCGGGAGAGGCTCCCGCCACCACTGCTGCACTCACCAGCTGTGAACCCAGCTCAGGGCTTCTGGCTGAGTGGCATTCCCCCTGTGGGAGTGCACTGACCACTAGGGGGAAGTTCCTGCATTGAGCTTCTGCCACCTGGTGGTCAGTGCTCATCATAGCAACCGGTCATTATGCTGTTAGGTCGATTTGCATATTGGCCTTTTATTATATAGGATTCTCACATACACCCACATTTCCATGGCATTTATATCACTCTATTTTTTTTTCTTTTTGTTTCAAGATGCAAAATCTAGTCTGCATCAAATTAGTCAACTGCATAGTTTTCTAAGTATACAGTTAATGTAGTTTCTGATGGAAATTAACTGGTGTTTAAGTAGATGGATAAAAGATACTGCGCTGGTTTACCCTGATAAAAAATGAGCTCACTAACAGAAAGGTTGACTCACTTGGGAGTGACCCACAGAACTAAATAATTTTTCTTTATACAAGTTAATAAGAATGTAAACATCTATGGATTTACTGATAATTAGCTATTAGCAATTATTACACATTTCAGGAAACATTAAGCAACAAACTCAAATCACAGAGAAATCCCATGATCTATATTGTATCAGAATAATATCAGAAGCAATGTTTTAAATTATATCATGCTCTGATACATAGTATGCTGTGGCAGAAATAGCTGTGTTTTTTTCTTTTTTTTAAAGTCACAATATGAATAAAAAAGAACTTTTTAAAAAATAGTAAAATGGGCAAATTAATAAATCTATAAACAATGAAAGAAATTAATAGAAAAGTACAAGTTTTAAAAAAGATTGGACTTAAGATCACAATCTAGAAAGAGAAACATATTAAATTAAATAAGTGAAAATCTATAGCCAGAAATTTAAATTGTTGATGAGAATTAGATAAATATGTTATTTCTCTCAATCAGGGAAGCCTGAAAAATAGGATTAGTTTACATATGCACCTACATATCAAAAGCAACAGCTTTTGTGCATTTTGAAACTTTAATATAAATGCATGTATATACCCACAGGCATATATAAGTATGCAAAAATAAGCAAATATTGTGATTTTCCATTAAAAAAAATCTGTCAATCATGAAATTGAGTTTTAAGACCTAGAACCAAACATTTACAAAACAGTTATAAAAAGGGCTTTACCTTTACATAAATTAAAAATAGTAATATATTTAAAATAGGCATACATTATTCAATTGTATTTAAGTGAGCATGTTTGGAAAAGTGAAAAATATCACCTTCTAATAATTCAGTGATTTTATCCCATTTGAAGTAGTTATCTGAGTGTTCTATAGAAAATTTTTGTTTTTGTGGTTAATAAAGGAAGAATCAGTGTGTACCTTTTCCTGCACCCATTTGCATGAGGAAATAGACACCAATACATTTTAGAAAAGAGGTGAAAAGAAACTGAAGTTAGTTGGCTGCACTAAGATCAACAAGCACATGCTATGCCACATCAATGTTTTTATTTTACATCAATTAATTTTCTGGCCCTGAAAACATGTCATAGTATTTTATAGATTATGCAATTACTAGTATTGGATTGATAATGTTCACCCATAAATATCAGAGTAACTAATTAAACTGAGTAGAGAAGGAGTATAAAGATAATATAAACATACATATAGTAATAAAATATGTACTGAAAAAATACAGCATTGATTTACAGCAAGTAGAGTTTTGATAAAGAACTGTAAAATATAGTTTTGCTCTGCAATCAGGAACACTTTTCATTTTTATACTTTTGCTCTTTGAATTACCTTACTCCTGAGGCTTAAATATGGCTCTATGCATTTCTTACTTATTCACTAAAATCAAATTCCTATCTCATGGAGGTATTTCATTTTAAGTGAAAATGTTTATATACATTGAAAAGGAACAAAGTTTATAAACAAGTGTGTGGTGTATGATTGAGGCTGAAGCCATTCAGATAGATTCACAGAGCAAATTAAATAAGTTTTACCCTCCAAATATTACAAGTGCTGTTTCTAGGGAAAGCTGTTTGTCTGGTCCTGCCTTCTACCCCAAAGGGCAAAATATTCTTATAATACAAGGCTGCTCTTTATATGAATTAAAATAGAACATTTCAAAGCTTTTCCAAAATGTTACTAAAATTGTTTGTAATCATCTTGGAAAATGTTATGTCAGCATAATATTGTTCAGTAATATTTTCTTTGAAGCATCTCATTGTATTTATCTAGGATATTTTTTCTTTGTTTTCAACTAAAGAAATTAATATCAAGTGTCATGAAAAGATACTGGCCCTACCTACTGAACTAGTTTTAGTACAGGCTCTAAGTTTAACATGTGGTTACAAACCTCCCTTGAGCTTGTCTCCTTATTTCTCAAGAAGTGACTAACAGGCTTCCTTCTGCCACAAAGCCTACAGAAAAGCTCTCTATCCTATAGAAAAGTGATCTAGCTTTGTATATGAAACACTCGTTATAGTGTTAATCTCAGAAGGAGTGTCGTGAAAATGAGAACATATCAAAATACTAGTGGCCCAGTGAACGAAATCCATGCACAGGGGAGGGGGTGTTGTCCCTCAGCCGAGCCTGCACCCTCTCGCAATCTGGGACCACTGGCTCCTAACTGCACACCTGCCTGCCTGCCTGCCTGATAGCCCCTAATCACTCTGCCTGCCTGCCTACTCGCCCCCAATTTCCCCCCACCAGCCTGATCACCCCCAACTGCCCTCCCCTCCGGGCCTGATTACCCCTAACCACCTTTGCCTCGGCCCCACCACAATGGATTTGTCCTGAAGGACATCCGGAAGGTCTCCCAGTCTAATTAGCATATTATACTTTTATTAGTATAGATGTTATTGTGTTTTTTATCTCTGTAGATACATGCATTACACAACCTTTATGCATTACACTTAATTTCATAGTATCAGAGTTGCAGGAAAGACACGTGAATGTTTTAGTTAAAATGGGTTCTCATCTGTACGTAACCAACTGTGACCTGGGTGGGACTACTTTAACACATTTCTACCATTTCTTCATACATCAAACAAATAAACTCTGCTTGAGTGAAAAGTTTTCACATAGAGCAAATAAAGTAGTACATATGAAAATATTCTAAAATATAGAAAGCACAATAAAAATGCAAGTTATTATGATGAAATTTTAATGTTACAGTTTCTGGTCAATGTTTCCAAGGAATAATGATCAGGATTAACTCATCAGTGTCACCAATTATACATGATGCCAAAACATGAGGTTGTTCCTACATCTATTTACAAATATCCAGATGTTTGGAGTTATTTGGGCACATTATTGATTTTTTAACAAAATTATCTGGATATGTTGGCAATGTTGGCAATCTGAGTCAATGCTGAGCCTATCTATACTTTATCCCATAATGTGGTTCAGATGTTTCCAAGTGTTAACACATCCACTGAATTACACACACATCATTAATGAAAATATTATGATCCGGTAAATATAGCCAGTCAAACAAGCACCTTCTTCTTCTAGCCCCTCTTTTTCAGATCGACAGCGGTGAAGCACAACCAGGACCTAACATGCCTGTGAGTGAGGTACGGTGGAGTCCACCTCTGTGCCGATTCACGGCTTCGCAGGCAGCTCTTGGTTTAATGGCCTCCAGCCTGAACAGATTTCCTGATTTGGATCACTACAGATAGCATGAAAAGTCTCTTTGTTGAGTTTCAGTTTTTCTTGGCTTTCAGTAGCACAGCATGAGAGGGATACGATTTGGCACTCTGTATCTAAGCTGTCACTTGGAAATTTCAGATTTGGATTCTCTTCCCGGCATTTAGACTTCTTAATCCAAACCATATTATGCTCCCTGAGCACTGATGCTGTATCCCCCTGCAGAGAAGGCAAAAGCAACTCCAAAATGTCACCTGGCTCACCATGTCATTCCAGTATTCTCAATGCTGTTCATGGGGTTTCCAATGGCAGTGTTACAGAGGTTTTCAAAGTGCCAATGAATCCTATTAACAGTCTATGAATAAACATTTAAGTCTTTTATTTAAAATTAATAACAATTAACCATTAAGGTATTTTAGGTATACTGAGTTTGCTCTAGCCACTCAATTTCCATAATATGCAGGGCTATTTACCATAAAATCATCAAAGTTCTAAACAAAGTGGTTCTTTATCCATTCTCCTGTAAGGCATATATTCCTGACATTGTGCTAATGAGTTCTAACAAAAAAGTACCATGCTAAATAATAACATGACAATTAAAAAAAAAACCCTCATAATTTTAGTCAAGAGAATGTTTCTAACTCTAGATTTTTTTTTTTTTCTGCAAAGGACACTCTCTTCTCTTCTAGTACCAAATATCACAATGGTGTACATGTATGCACCCTCCACATTTTATTTTTAAATTTTATTTTAATGAATATATAAGATATCTATCAATATGTACCAATCATACTGTATGGTTTGAAGAATGTCATCACGGTGAACATCATCAGAAAGCCAACACTAGAAGAACCAGGACATTGTAGAACTCTAGAAACCCTTTTATGCCACCGCCACGATATCACCTAGTTCCAAATGTAACCATTATCTTTGCTTCTACCATAGATTTATTTTGACTTTTTTTGAACTTGACAGTATGTACATTTTTGTGATTGGCTTCTTTAGTGCAGCATTATGTTTGTCACATGTATGCATATTTTTGAGTATAGTTTGTCCATTTCCATTATTACAGAGTATTCCCACTATGGAGTTTGTGGTATTTACGGAATTGCATGAATTGCTGATGAATATTTGAGTGGTTTCCTGTTTATGACTACTATAAAGAGTGCTGCTATGATCATTTGTGCATGTGTCCTTGGTAAATATGGATACACATATAAACATGACTATAAACCTAGGTGAGGAATTGGTAAGGACAGATTAGGACATGTACATATTCAGCTTCAGTAGACAATGCCAAATGGTTTTCAAAAGTGGTTTTACCAAGTTGTATTCACACCAGCAATACACAAGAGTTGAGTTGATCTGTGAGATGATACTAATCTACTTGGTTCAGTTTGCTTTTCTCTAATAACTATTATTTATTGTCCTCTTGGACACCTTCTTTCAATGCAGTATACAGATCATGTATCATAGAATTGTACACTTACAACCTATATACTTTTATTAACCATTGGCCCTCCAATAAATTTAATAAAAAATATTCAGATTACTTGCAGTCACAACAACTCCAAAACCAAGGGTATATTACTGGAAGCTTCATAGAAATGTGGGAAAAATCAAAGAAAATATGGAGGAAAAAGTCATTATTTTTCCATTAGTTTTCAAAGCCATGCCAAGTGCTTTGGGTTGAGGAAGGATGAAGATTAAGGGGGCAAGAGCTATAATTACCCCTAAAACTGGAACCAGAACTAATTCTCCCACCTAAATTAGGCCATCAGAAAAAGGCAGTAAATGCAGGTAATCAAGTAGTGTGCTTATGGGCTTTCTATTCACCTAAGAAGCTCTATTTGGGTTTTCCTCTCAGTCTGGATTTTGCCAATAAAAATTATGGAATTAAAAAAAAAAAAGTATATCCTGTTCAAGTTTTTTTGTGTGTCCATTTTTATAATTTTGAACTAAATATATCTACAGTTGTTTAAATGAAAAATGTACAACTCAAATAATGCTTAAAAATAAGTTTGACTTATTTATTCAACTCATGAATCAAGAAGCAAAATAGTACCAGCACCCGCTTTCATTATCAGCTAGTCACTACAAACATCCTAATGGTAATCACTAGTCTGACAACTAGTAGAAATTACTTTGCCTTAAAAAAATCATTATATGGCCCTCGCTGGTTTGGCTCAGTAGATACAGCTTCAGCCTGGGAACTAAAGGGTCCCAGGTTTGATTCTGGTCAAGGGAATGTACCTTGGTTGCAGGCTCTTGGCCCTGGACAGTGTCATGTGGGAGGCAACAAATTGATGTCTCTCTCACATCAGTGTTTCGCTCTGTCTCTCCCTCTCTCTTCAACTCTCTCTAAAAAAATCAATGAAAAACATACCCTTGGGTGAGGATTAAAAAAAAGAAAATCAATATATGTGGATTTATATGATATGTACTCTTTTGTGTCTGGCTTCTTTGGACAACATTATATATGGTGGCTTTTTAAAAAGTCCACAAATTACTTGATATTCTTCCATTGAAGAGGTGAAACAAATTTTTCCTCTCTTGAGTATGAGAGCATAGGGTAGACTTGACTGAAAGAATAGAGAAGTTTCAGTTTGTGGCTGTCAAAAAAGCATTACATATTTACTCACATACTATTTTACCATTTTTACCTGTTTTACCATTTTACCATTTTTATCTGTTTATCTGTAGAAATCTCCATTTCACCTACATTTTTAAGGATATAATCATTGAATGTAAATGTATAGCTTGACCTTTCCTTCCTTTTATGATTTTAAAGATGTCATTGCCCTTTTCTGAATTCCATCACCTCTATTAAAATGTCAGCCATCATCATTTCTGATTCCATAAAGATGGAGAAGACATATCTTTCTATTTTCCCACAATAACACTAAAAGCTTTGGAAATTGCACATAAAACAAACATAAGAAGACTCTGAAGTATGGAGAGAAAAAGGCAAAAATGGCTATAAAACTCAGTATCCAAGGAATGCATGATGGTGTGTTCCCTGGGGTTTCTTCATGCCTTATAGATCTTAGACTTAGAAGAGATGAAAGTGTAAATCTGGAAATGCCACTGAATGCAGACAAAAATATCTCTAAAAGCATTCTCTCTCTAGACAAAGGATCAGGAAAGGAAAAACAAAAAATCCCCATAAAACTTTCAAATAATAGCCACTCTGCTCTAGTGAAACACCATGGAAAAAACTCTCTCTTCCTTCAAAGCTGGGGAGCCCATACCTCTTTCCTTGCAGGCTGTAACAAGATCCCCCACCACTGCCATTGGGGTGGGGGGTGTCAGGGGCCAAATAGGGAGACAGGACTTTTACTACTGCTCAGTGGTTACACCACCAAACATCTCATCCCACTGTGCTGTCAAGTAGACCACATGGGGAATAGTAGCTAGGTACTGCTAACCATCCCAGCAGTAGGGTATCAGTGAAGGCCTAGTTAGACCCCACAGCTTCCACTCCAACCAGCAGTTACAAGGAGACTCTCCCCTTAGGTGTCAATGGAGACCAAGTGGGAAACCCAGACTTCTCCCCACACCTGGCAGTATCAAGGCAAAATTTATATATTTTTAAAAAATAATCTGGATATCAGTGGTAAGAGGTGCCCCTCTCTTACCACTCTATTGTAGTACCAGCAAAGTCTCACTAAAACAGAATGTATAATAAGATCCAGAGTCTCATGATACAGTGTGGGGCAAAAGTAAGTTTACAGTAAGTAGTTCAGATGGAAAATAATACAATAATGAATAAATAATGATACAAGAATAAATTCTGTGTTTCACGAAGTCTCCACTGTTAACCTACTTTTGCCCCAACCTGTATAATATCCAAAATGTCTATGTTTTGATTAAAACATTCCCTCATCATACTAAGAACCAGGAATATCTCAAACAAAGAACAAAGTATGTGCCAAATTGAGGATGTCTGAACTTCTGACAAAGATTTTAAATCAACCATCATAAAGTTATATCAATGACTAATTATGAACGCTTGAAGCAAATGAAAAAATAAGAGTCTCAGCAAAGAAATGGAAGATATGAAATAAACATAGGGGGTGTATATAAGCAAATATGTTCCAAAGGAAAATCATGGAGTCTCAAGCAAAACATGTTCCTAAAATTTCAACCTCTCTCCCAAGGCAAAAGTAATTCAAAGGACATTCCAAATGAATGGTCATATAATTTCTGATTAAATAAGTACACAAATGGGAATGAACTATTTCAAAATGCAGTGACTTATATTCTAGAAAGTTTAATTGTTACACACAGCTGATGTTGGTCTGACCCACTGAATCACTTTCAATGTTATTTCAAAAATGAAAATACTCCTCGAGCTCTTCACTTTACAAATCTTATTAATACTGCACGAGTTTCTTTTTCGTCTTAGGGTAAATTATCACATTTTAAATCCTTCATAGCTCTATGTGTTTTGAACTCTAGCTTCTCTTTCCAGCTTTTCTCTCCTTTCCCACTTGCTTCCTGTCTTTGTTGACCTTCTTTCTGTTCCATGAGCGTGGCAGGCTCCCTTTTCAGCTCAAAATCTTTACCCATTCCTTCCATTCCATTTGTCTGGGACACCTGACACACCACCCACTGTAAAACCACCCCAAAGCCACCCTCAATCTCATTCTCCAACGTTCTCAGAATAAGCCAGAGTTTTCATCACAACTCCATTCCTTGCTTTATGTATTTTCCTATATAGTTTTCATTACTGTTATCATTCTACATTAAGTTAAACTACTATTTGGCTAATTTCTTCCCCCCCTCAACAAAAAGTAAATACCATGAAAGCAAGACATTTAGAGTTTGCTGCGCATTGACAAAAAATAAAAATAAAATAACTGAACATAGTGCTTGAATCCTGAAACACAGAAGGTACTATATAAGCCAGTGATGGCGAACCTTTTGAGCTCGGCATGTCAGCATTTTGAAAAACCCTGACTTAACTCTGGTGCCGTGTCATATATAGAAACTTTTTGATATTTTCAACCATAGTAAAACAAGGACTTATATTTTTGATATTTATTTTATATATTTAAATGCCATTTAACAAAGAAAAATCAACCAAAAAAATGAATTTGCATGTCACCTCTGATACGTGTGTCATAGGTTCGCCATCACTGAATAAGCAAATATGTGAAGGAAAGAGAGAGAGAAAGATAGAAGGACTGAAGAAATTAAGACTCATGTACTATTTGACTTGCCCCAAAGTTGAGAAACTGGGAACAAATCCAGATTTTTCTGACTCCATATTCATCAAACTTTGATGTCCTTTTTCATGCTAACCTGAAACATGCCTTTCTTCATTTCTCCCCGCAAGAGCAACAGAGAACATGATAACTACATAACGTTTTTCTTTCTTTCTTTTTTTAAAAGAATAGCTACTCTTATTCCTTTTAACTATTTCTGATGCAATCCTAAAACCTTTACTTCATCTTTACTTCATTCATTTATTAGTGCTTTTGTTCTTTTTTATTTTCTAGATGATGTAAACTCCAAATATAATTAAATCTTGGCAGTGACATTATAAAGATGTACATATGTATTTTTTTCTCTCCTTATTTTTCCATTTTGCTTTTTGTTCAAGCACGGGGCGGGTTTTTATGCTTTTTTCCCCCAGAGAAGGTTTGTAACAATGCAGAAAGCAGAAGTTGTTCATAGACAATTCCCTTCAAGGCATCTGTTTTTCTCAAAACCTCAAGGCTTTGAAGAGATTAGGCTGAATGGCCTGTGAGAATCTAAGAAGTAGAGAAATTTTGAAGAGAAAAATGAATTTTCCTGATCAAGAAATAGCAGTTACTCTGTGTCCCATTCTCTCCCTGCCTTTGACTTGGGAGGTGGTAACTTCAAAGGGGATATTGACATGGATCTATGTTTGCCAGTGACTTCTAGGGACCAAGTGAGACGCAGAAGTAGTAACAACAACAGGCCTGAGGGGACACTGCGAAGGTTTGGTCTCAGTGGAAACTGAGGCAGAAGAACAACGAAGTTAGCAAAGGGAATTCCTAGATGTTTCCACACTATTTCACACCACTGAGGATTTGAACTGTTCTCGGGTTTAAAGGGACCTCCAGAAAAATGAAGTTACCTGTCATGGCTCCAAGGTACACTGGGAACTCAGAGTTAAACATTAAGATAATTTAAGAGCAGAAATTAAGGTATAATAGGCATCCATGTTTTCAGTATAGCCTAATCTCCACAGAACAATGACCTGAGACTAAACTTGCTCTTCTCTTTCACAGATGCAGAGTTTAATTCTTCTAAGGATGTTTTAAAATGAGTAGAAAATTAATAGGGACATCAAGGAACACTGGAGAGGTAAGCTAGACTCTGCTGGTTGGGTCAAAAAGGACTGGTGGTAACACATAAATGTTTGTAATTAGGTTTTAACATTGACAATCCATGTAGAAACTAGATAAATTTCATTTATGCTTGAATAACCATATTTTAATCTTTCTGAAAACTAGGAAACATAACAGTATTTGGCAAATTCTTGATCAGATATTACTATCATCATCACTTATATGTGATATTTACAGAACACTTAATGTCTGTTTTGGAGTGAGAATGCAGAAACAATCTATCTTCATCAACATTACCAAAAAGGAAACTCTAGCCTATAGAAAACAATAATATCTCTAGAATATCTGTAACAATACCTCAAATCTGAGGAATTAGCTTTTTTTTTTAATCATTGCTGGTCATGAATACAACCTTTCTAGGTTCACTAATTCACTTTCTCTCAAGTTTTCTATATGTGCTGGTTTTCAGAAAAGCAGTCCTTAGTGATATCTGTTACTGACAAGCACATCCATTTACTTCTCAGCTCTAATGTGTCCAAAGACAATTTCAGGATTTAGATACTTTCTCCTCTGACCCTGAGGAGGGATGTCATTACAGGAAAACACTACTTGCCTTTCAAAAGGCATAAAGACAAACAAACAAACAAACAAAACACATGCTTACCCATAAAAATATAAAATAAACAAACCAAATGCCAGAAGGGCAGAACAAATTTCAATTACTGAAACAACCTACGGCTCTTTGAGTATTTCTCAACAGAAGACTGTTGTGTCTTCAACTGCCTTCTAGCCAAATGATCAGCTATCTCTTTCAAAAAGCCATTTCACAGTGCAGGTGTCTAAAATATTATAATGGTACATAGGGCCTCATACACATATCCTTGTTCAATCAATGTTTAATGCTTTGAGCCTGTTACTGGGTATATAATAGTGAATAAATCAAACAAAAATGTTTTTTCTATAGAATTCAGATTCTAGTGGGTATAAATGTGGCTGAGGTAGGGGCAGATGAGACAAAAGAGAAATAAATCATTAAATATATACTATTTCCTCCAAGCACATTGGGAGAAAGTAAAAACAAGAAGAGAGTAGGGTGGAGGAGATAAGGGTCGGCCTATTAGTTTATGTCTGGAGGTCGCGGATGACCTCACAGAAAAGGGGACATTTAAGTAAAGCACGCCTGGGGGTGGGACCTTCCAGGGCAGAAGGAACTGCAAGTGAAATATCCTTGAGATAGACACACACCTGGTGTGGCAGAAGGAAAGCAATGAGACCCATGTGGCAAGAGAATGAGTGAACAGTGGAGTCATGGGAAGACAGAAGTAGCAGCCATTGTATTGTTGGCTTTTATCTTGACTGAGATAAAAAGCTGATATCTTGGTGTTGAAGAGTCACATTGCCTGACTTCAAAAACTATTTTGAAGGAATCCCTCTGGCTGTTGTGTCGTGGAAAAACTCGAGGGGATTAAAGATCAAACACAGGTAGGGTTTAAGCTCAGGGAGATAGAAGTCATTTACACAGTCAGGGAAGGGAAGGTGGTGGATGGCAGTGAAGTGATTACAGAGGAGGTAGTGAGAAGTGCTGGTCAGAATCTGAGTATATTCTGAAGGCAGGGCCAGGAGTTTGCTAGTGGACTAGATTTAGGGTGAGAAAGAAACTGGTGAGTTAGGCGGTATTTGTCTAAAGCCCTGAATGGTGGGGTTGCCATGAATATATGTTGGGTGATTGGTCTAGGCTAGTAATAAAAATGTGGTACTTTCAGTGATAGAAGATATTTAAAATCACGAGAAAGGAGAAAACACACAGATGAATGAGTATTATGAACTGAATTGTGTTTTCCCAAAATTCATATGCTGAAACCCTAACTCCCAGTACCTCAGAATGTGACTGTTTGTGGGGTCAGGGCCTTTAAGGAGGTGATTAATATAAAGTGAGGCTGTGAGGGCATTCCCTATTTCAAACTGACTGGTGTCCTGGTACAAAGAGATTAGGAGACATAGGCACCAAAGGTGTGTGTGCACAAAGGGACCACCATGTGAAGAAGAAGAAAGATGGTGGTCATCTGCAAGCCAAGGGGACAGGCCTCCGAGGAATCCTGCTGCTGGTACCTTGATCTGGAACTTACAGACATCAGATTCCCGAGAAAGTAAATTTTTGTTGTTTAAGCCACCTCGTCTGTGGTATTCTGTTATGACAACCCTCGTTAAACTAATACAGTGAGTAATGAGAGATAGGGGGGAAGGTCATATAATAAAAATAGGACCTATTCCAATTAGAATAAAATTTAAAGCTTATTGTTAGAAAAACTTCCTATACTTTATTAAGCAATTTTTTTTTAAACTTAACCAAGTGGCAGGCACTGTGAAGAAACTGAAGATTTCATCAGTTAATTATGCTCTTTCTGTCAAAGCATTTCAGTCTTGTTTAGGAAGGAGACTAAAATGATAATGGTAATGATGATGTGATGATGATGGTGACCTGATGGAGTTGTATGCGGTTTATTTAATGATGGAAATACATTTATTAACACAGTTTATTGTTTTAAAAGTTATTGTAGTATTAAAAGTGCCTATAGAAATAAACACACATATAGAAATGTTAAGTGATGTTGACAATAATAATAGTAACAAATAATAGTTAACCTTTACTTTATCTTAGGAGGACAGTGACACTGGTAGGTAGATAAATGGTGAGTTTGGATATGTAGAATATGAAGTGTTTATAGGATCATACTTGAGGGACAAAGGCAAAGCAGTGACTAGATGGAAAAACAATATTTCAAATGGAGTATCAGAGCTGAATCTAAAGACAAGGCTCTCAAATAACACATTCAGACTGAAACATAGTGAGTCAATGAGAGAACCATGGGTAAGATACATTTAGGAATTCCATGCAGAGGGCCAGAGAGGAAGAGTAAGAAAAGTAGGAAGTAAGAGAACTTTAATGATGGCCAAGTAATCCAAAAGAAGCATTAGAGAACCAGCTCATATATCCAGTAAGATAAGGGCTGAAATGTATCAATTGAATTTGGCAATAAGGACATTATTGGCAATATCTGCCAAAACAATTTCAATAGAGAAGAGGCAGAAGCTATAATGCAATGAGCTCAAGAGGAAATGAGAGGCAAATAATCAGAATGTTAGTGAAGATTTAACTTTCCAAGAGTCTGTCTGAGCAGGGAAGGAGGGTGATGAAGCCGTAGCCTTCTAAAGGGAGGCATTGATCTCTCCCCCTTAGCCCCAAAGGACTTATATGTAAGCATATAGGCCAAACCAATGGACACAAGACAACAGGGGATGAGGGCATGAGTGGGGGGGGGATGGGGGGTAACGTGGGGATAAGGACACATATGTAATAACTAAATCAACAAAAAAAAATTTAAAAAAAGGGAGGCGTTTGTTGTGGCTTTCTTTGAGAACATATGTAAAGCGAATAAAAGGAGTCCTCAGCAATGTTACCTGTCAATATCTGAATAAAGCTGAGAAAACAAAATATGATGTATGGGAAATTATCTAAATAAATGCAGAATGTCAACTTTTATTCTTACAATTAAATAAATATCAAATTAATTAAGATATGAATGTGAAAAGTAAAATTTTAAAATTTGCAAAAGATAATATAGGAGAATCTTTATGATCTCAAAGTAGAGGAAAGGGTTTAAAAAATAAAACACAGAAAGCACAAATCATACAAAAAAGGATTATTCTATTGAATCACATTAGAACTGTGAAGCTCTTTATGACAAAAGGAAGTATCCTAAAAATTAGAAAACAAGTCTCAGATGTTGAAAGGATATTTAAAATGTTTAAGGGTGAAGGAATCACTGTAATACACATATAGGGAATCTCTACACATAAATAAAAAGATAAGTCAATAAAACCATGTAAAGGATCTGCCCAGCCATGACAAGGAAGCAGAAGCCCTGCAGTTCCTTACCTATATGAAGATAGGCTCAAGTTTTGTTTGTTTGTTTGTTTTAATGTCAGGTAAACTCAAAGTAACACATATTGTACTTAATAAAATAGTAGAAAAATCAAATATGCTTGAAATACCAAGTAAGAAGATATTGGTACAATATATACTAGAATCCAATTTGTAATATCCAATTGGATTAGAAAAGCTCATAACACACCAATTCCATGACAAAAGTTGGGGATGGGGAGCACATTTCTCCTTTTGTTAAATTTGAGTAGTAGGTGCATAGGTTTTCTCTGGGCTTAAAATTTTCCCTAAAAAAAGCCATTTTTTAAAACTCCTGAGCCAACAAGTGAGAAAATACAGTACTGTCTTGGCTGAAACAGGTATAATGCCAGAGGGAGGGTGTGTCTCAGGTCTCCTGACTCGAGCGCACATCCACCAGGAATCCTATTCCCTGAATCTTAATTCCTCTTTGGAGAAGCACCAGCATGCTCTTGGAAATGACTCAAAATGACTCTGGGCTTATTAAATACTCTTTAAAGTGTGAGAGATAGGTATGTAATTAACATTTGCCAAAAGCGCCAATTATTACTTGATGTTTGTTCAAATTGTTTACCCATCTGTCTATTTATCTATTATTTACACCCTTATTAACATTATCCTCTCATAGTATGAAAGTATATTTCTGAAGCAAATGTGGTATAATTGGGAGGGTTTCTGTGCATTTCCAAAAAACATAATAAAAAGTAGGACTTTGACAAGGCCAAAGTCTTTGCCAGCCTTCCCATAACTTCCAATTTGTGGTAATGCATTTACCAGGAAAAATACCAGTGACAGATTTCTTACTATCATAGAAGGTTTGGAAATGTTATCCCTATAATATGAATAGCAAACTACATTCCTCTTCACTCCTTCGTCTAAATACAATGATGGTACATTAAGTTTGCCAGGGCAATTTTGGTTTATTTCTATTGGCCTGCGATACCATTCAATTTATCATTTGTTCTGAAGTTTTATTATTTTTAAAATAAAGTATTGTTATTACATCATTGCATTTTTGTTATTATTACATTACCATTAATTAAGAAGGTTTTGTGGTGCCCCCAGTGTCTCACCAAACCATTAATAATTTGTGATAATCAACTGCAATAAATGGAGTTCTCACTTAAACAGGTGTTTAAATATAATAGATGATGAATGATAGCTCTCTTTTTTTCTGCCCTTTCTCAATGCAAAGTACTAAAAATCTTATTTCAGGATGGGATATATAACCCTGAGTAAAAGAAATAGTCCTCTCAGAAACCAGCAGCTAGGAAGAGTTAACCCTTCTGGTCTCTTAGTAGACGGGGACTATAAAATCAGGTGTTCACCCTGGCTGGCCGATTGTACCAGTCAGTTCTACCATTGTTTGTGGTAAAGCCTTCAATATACACAAGTTTGCCTGGTTACCGTTCCACTGGGCAAGGATAAATAAGGACAATGATAGATTTGGTGTCTCTCAGATAAGTGTGGAAATATAAGCAGAGCCCTTCAGCTGTAAGACAAAAAGTTGTCTGAATACTTTTGCTGCAATGTTGTTGTTTTGCTATTTCTGACATGGCCTCAATCTATAGCTATTGATTTCATTTCGTGGTAACATTTTTTTTTTTTTAAAGAAAATCTTTCAATTCAAGAAAACAAAAAAATGAATATTTGGAAAAATTAGAAACTGGATCTCTGTTTCTCTGGAATGTTGATGATGAGTATTTTTGACCCAATGTCAGTCAATGCTTCCCATACTCTGTGAGGCGTGTGGTGATACCTACTATTACTTGGAATCCAGAACATTCACACTTTCATCTCCTTCCAAAGTTGGTAGTTGTTTTTCTAAGTTGACCAAGTAGTTGTTTCTCCGAGTTGGCCGGCCTCAAGAACACTCCCTAGTGAACTCTGCCTCCTGGTATTCCTACTTCCTGGTATTCCTACCCACAGAGATTGAAGCCTCTGGCCAATGGCCACACAGGAATTGTGGCCTGCCAGCCACCATGGACGTGAGCTCTGTAGCAAATACTCCAGCCGTAGGTGAGTCTTGAAATAGCCAAGAGCTTTATTATAGCCTTGAGTCAGAGACACCACACAGTTAATCTGTTTCTGGATATCTGACCCTTCAAACACTAAGTAGTTTTAACATAAAAGTTTAGAAAATTTGTTACGCAACAATGAATAACTAATGCATTGTTGAAAGAAGACTATTATAAACACAATTATTTAACATACATAGTTTAAGTGAATTTACATACCATCCTGTGAAGCTTGACATTTCATTTAGATTAACTGACTGTTCCTCTAAATTACTTTCTTATTTTCTACTTCAAGTTCGCTTGTGAATGAACCAGAAAATAAAGCAATATTTGTTAATGTGTTAGATCAGCAGAAGAAATTTGCAAACAGTGGATATACCAGTTATATGTCACTATATGAGATGTTCTAAATAGAAAATTCATTAATTTTCAAAATAATTAAAATTTTGGATACTATTAATGAAATTAAATATTTCAAAATGCATTTTGTCAGGCAAAACATCTAACGTTGTGGATGCTATTGTAATTGAGTTAAAAAGTTCATTAGATAAAATTATTTGGTTTTGAGCTGAAGACATGCATATTAAATTTAAATTCAAGCTAAAAATCATAACATTATTTATTTTGATAATAATAAAAAATATTAGAATTAAGAACTTTTTGGAACAGAAATGTACTAAAGGATTGGATTTTAGGCAGATATAACTTATAATAGTGTCCACAGTAGTTGTGATGTTGAAATAACTAAATTTATAGTTTTTCTTATTTATATTTTATGTGTACAAATTTGAAATAACTAAATGATCAAATTTTTGTGATTAAGCTGGTACTGAATGCCTAGAACTATTTCAGACCACACCCATGCTTTCTCATTCTTTTGCCTGTCTTTAGGATGAAATGGTGGACTTTGATTGCAGTTTGTGTAGTTGGCATATTTTTCAAAATAAACATCAACAAAATATTTGACCAGCTTTGTCTTGTAAAAATAATTATGAATTAATAACCTCTACATGGAGGCAAAAAAAAAGTAACTGTAAATATATTTGGGCTGAAATATTTTTTTAAAGAAAATTTTAAAATGGATAATGTCCTCCATTTAGCAAAATTTGCTCTGAATTTAGTAGGTATCTTAACACAGGTAAATTAAATATTTCCTGAATTTTAAATGTTATGGTTTACAGAAAGTAATTAATAAAATATTCATTCATTCACTCATTCATTCACTTATGTGTATACATATTTACTAGCCAATAAATGGCAACTTTGACGAAAATTTCAGCCAAGTTTTACAAAAAATATTAAAGTAATAAATTCATATAAAATTTATTAATAGAAAAATACCATTGTGATGATTTGGAAACTAAGAAGCTAAGATATGACTAAGACTCTATTTAAATTATAGAAATAAGATTTAAGAGTAACTAGTCTACTTACTTTTAAATGTGGAGAAAATTAATGTAAATAATATAAATACAAAAAAAGAATAGAAATACATAATATATTAATATAATATATAGCATGTAATTATGCATTATGTAATATGCATAATTACATTATAATCTATATCTATAAAAGCCTAAGTGACAGGTCGACCATTCAACTGGTCAACAGTTTGTCTGATTGTTATGACGCACGCTGACCACCAGGGGCAGACGCTCAATGCAGGAGCTGCCCCCTGGTGGTCAGTGCGCTCCCACAGTGAGAGCACTGTTCAGCTGACCCACAGGCATCAGAAACAGGGCTCATAACATGGGCTTCCCACCCCGCATCTCCCAGCCGGCCGCCTGATGCTTTGCGCACTACTACATCCCTTGGGGGATGTCGGGCTGCTGGTTTCGGCCCAATCCCAGCCAGCTAGTATAATATAATAGAAATTGTAATGAACTTTCTTGCTTATTTTTCAAATACTCATAGTTGTTATGGGTATTTTTATTCCTGAAATTAAAGTTATTAGAACTATTTTATAGGTCTCCTAATACATTTAAAACAAATTTTTGGTTACTAAATGTTCTAAATTATTTTAGATACTTTTAGTGATCATTTTAAGGCTACCTTGGTTTTGATAAAAAATAAAAATAAACTGTCCCCACAATTATTTTAGGCATATTTCACAAGTGAGAGTGTAGCCCAGGTCTGCTGACCAAAAATAAACACCTCCACACTACATGAAAGAATTGAATGGTAGGTAGTAAACTGTGTCAACATAAAGAATGTCTACACCCTTATTTCATAACTTTATCAATTTTGTACAATATAATTTAAGTTCTTGTAACAAAAGAAAGAATTTTCTAATGTTTTAAAATATAAAAGCTTATCAAAACTTGGGTTGAAATAATTTAGGTGGATAGCCAATATAATAAGTTGAGATATAGCTTTGTTTTCTTTTCCATTGCATCAGTAGAGGTAAATATTTACCTTAGATTTCACTCATTTTAGGAAATTTTCTGACTTCTCAAAGTGATCCCCATCCTAGTGTGAATGCAGACAGTTTTTGTAAATATTGTGGATGTGTAAAGCTGGAGTGATTAAGCTATCAAGAGAATGTCTAAATCCTAAAACAATTCAGGAGAGAAGTAAATAAAGGTGAAGCAAAGAATAAGGACACTGCAAAATTGAGACTTGCTATTCTTCCCTTGCAGGGAGCTTTTGTGCTGAGAGTAGAGCATGGATGCCTTACATAACATTTTAAAATAGGATTTTTTTATTTTTTTATTTTATTTTATTTCTTTTTTTTTTTTGCGGTTGGTGAGTTTCCTGGATTGTCTGCAAGTCCAGAAAACTGACATAAACTACATGCAATGCGTAATGGGTTCAGAAGGTCAGGCTTACTTTTATTTATTAGTTATTGACATTTCTTTCTCACTTGATAAAAAGGCAGAGCAACAAATGCCTAGGATTATCCCATGTTTGGCAATAGAAGATCTGTAACTGGAAGCCCATAGTTTTTGCCCATCAATCATCCTCCTCCCCTTCCATTCCCCCAATAAATAAAAGGTTTCTCAAATTATTCATGAAAACTTGTAAAAAGATAATTTCAGCAGTTTTAACAGCATATTTCAGTATGCCATCCAATGTTTTGGAGGTCTTTAAGAAGGCTCACATTAAGGCAGTGTAACCTGTGGCTAGTACAAATATAATTTGCACTGAGCTTCCGAATCCTGAGAGGCAGCTATTATAAGACAAAATAAAACAAATTATTTCCAAATCCTTGATATATGGCAGGGCAGTATTAGAAATAATGTGTGAGAGAGACTCTTCCTTTGCATCTGGTAAAATTGATTACAAGGAAGTAAGAAAAGGCAGGATGCTCTCAGAGGGTTACTGAGATAAATTTCATCTGTACCTGTCCAGACCAACCTTCCTGCCCCTTTCCAAATCAAACCTGCAGCTGCCAAATGCAGTTTTGTGAGTGGGAAAGGAGGTGGAAACAGTAATAAGAAACAGTGCAGAATCTGACCATCAGAGCCTGCTGCACTGGAGGGTTCGAAGTCTGAGTTAGGCCTGAGGAAATTTGGAGTCACATGACTTCTAGGCTGTTCATTTAGACACAGAGGTGGGGAACCCTTTATCTGCTAAGGGCCATTTGGCTATTTATAACATCATTCTTAGGCCATTCAAAATTATCAACTTAAAAATTATCCTGCCATATTTGGTCAAATGTTTAATTAATTCCTACCTAGTGCCTTGGTAGGGCCAGACCAAATGATTTTGTGGGCCTTACATGGCCATAGGGCCAGACAGTCCCCACCCCTCATTTAGGGTAACTAAGCATCCCAGTTTGCTTGTGGTGTTTCAGGTTTTAGGACTGAGAGTCTCACATCTCAGGAAATCCCTGAGTCTTGGGCAAAGCTGAACTGTTGGTCAGCCTAGCTGCACTGACATTTTGTTAAATAAATTACATAGGAAAGCTGTGAAAAATAGTATGGGGCTGACAGAATGGGGTTGATCA